>NC_082640.1:176928305-177581877 GCF_028023285.1 Balaenoptera ricei | reverse complement strand
ATGTGATGAATGATCATTTTTAAAACTTAATGAGAGCAAATTAAAATTTACTGTACTTCCAAAAATTAGGCTAGGTCGGGAAAAAACAGGATGAAACCTACTTGTCTGAGCAAGGTTAATCTTTTTTTTTTTTTTTAATTTTATTTAATTTTACTTATTTTTGGCTGCATGGGGTCTTTGTTACTGCGCGCGGGCTTTCTCTAGTTGCCAAGAGCGGGGGCTGCTCTTTGTCGTGGTGCGCGGCCTTCTCACTGTGGTGGCTTCTCTTGTTGCACAGCACGGGCTCTAGGTGCGTGGGCTTCAGTAGTTGTGGCACACGGGCTCAGTAGTTGTGGCTCGCGGGCTCTACGGCACAGGCTCAGTAGTTGTGGCGCACGGGTTTAATTGCTCTGCGGCATGTGGGATCTTCCCAGACCAGGGCTCGAACCTGTGTCCCCTGCGTTGGCAGGCAGATTCTTAACCACTACACCACCAGGGAAGTCCCGGAGCAAGGTTAACCTTCAAAGTACTTTTGAATTATATACTGGGCATCAGACTCTTTTGAATTCAAAAGAAGCTGCGACTCTAGCCAAAGTAGAGTGGTTTTGGTACCCACAGATTCAGTGTCTTGGCTGAATAAAAACATTCAGTGATTATGTGATAAGTGCCCAAACTCAGGACTTTAGAGATGGGGCTCAGTTTTTGCTGAAACATGATTTGACTGCAACTATTCTTGTAAGCAAGAGAGGAAAGTTACATTATTATGACTGTGAACTTGCTGTCTTTAATTAAAGTAGAAGTTACTGATAATTTAAACAGCTAAAAAAAAAGCTGGCACATTAAAAACCAATTAAAAATATAATTAGCTTATAAAATGAAGACAACAAATAAAATTAAGGATAAGGACATTAATATTTTCAAATAGCATTTCCCAAACTGTGTTCTGGAAAATCAACATTCATATCCTAAGGAGATGTTAATGTTTCGTGGACAACCGCGAGGGAGGAGGCAAGAAGCTCTGCATCCCGTTTGGTTTTTTTCTCTTAAATAAGCTTGAAAGGTTCATCATTAGGGTGTTTTGAAAGTACATCTCCAATTGTGGACTATGAGGTGCTCCCAGAAATTAAAGAATAGTTTCCATCATCATGACACTGTTCGTGTCTCCTTAAGTGTAAGCCTGACGACAGCCATGTTTCCGAAACCTCACCTCTTTTATTGTTCTCTGCTGTGATTGATACAGTGTGTTGGAGATATATTTATATATATAAACAAAAATTAAATGTGTCTATTAAGTTAAAACCTCAGTTGAACAAATTTCGTCTACAAAGAAATTAAGCTTGAGTGTGTATTTCTTAAGACTGGTTTGATATATTCTCCCCCTCTTTGGGGGACAGGAAGGAGAAGTAAAATTTCATACAGAAATAGTGCAGGAAAAAAAAAAATGCACAGTGGGATAAATCTGACAAAATCCAATTAAATTTAAATGCAGATTCGCTTTGGTGCCAGTAGGGGACAAGCTGTTCCTTCTTCTAAGAGTAGCTTCCAAAGTAGTATACATTGTTTGAGGACTACAACTCATAAAGAAATAATTTTTTCTAGAAATAGCCAATAAAAAGTACCTCTCTTTCTCATTATGTTCAACAATGGCTTAACCACAGAAATGCGTCAAATAAAGATTTATACTTTTTCTGGGATTTCTTATTTGCTAACTGGCTTTCCCTTCTATCATGCGCTCTAAGATTAAAATGGAAACTGAAAATTCATACTTAGGTCCTTGAAATCAATCTATAGTTGACACCAGTTTTTTAACCTGATCACTGAAAAGGACAATTCAAATGAATGAAATTATGTATGGCTAGGATGCTTTTAGCGATAAGGGGGTCTGTCACTCAGCCCTTGGCAACCTAGTTGTACTCACCGTTTTAGTGTGGTTCTAAAATTAGGCAGGCTGACTATGCTGTCATCTAGAAATATTGTTGAGCATGAGTTATACTTTTTAGTAAGCTGCCCTGGAGATACCTGAAGGGGAAGGGAAATAGAAGAAAATGTCACAGTAAGTTAAACCTATAAAGTGTGTTTTTTTCCTTGGTTAAAATGTCAAACGATAAAGCATTAAGATTTTTCTTACACTCCATGAACTGCCTGAGTGTGATGTCATGTGCAGCTCTATGGGAAACCTCTATACTCTGACTTCCACAGACGAGCTTTGAGAAATGGGTTATAAAATGCTGCCTTGATATAGTACCTATAATCAAACCTGGCAAGCGCCTATTATAAATTACCTTTATAATAATGTAAAAAGTTTAGAATAAGATTTCAGGGTTTTTTCCTTAAGCAATGAAATGCAGCTGAGATTTCCCATTTCTATTCATTTACTACACTAACACGTCACGCTTTCTGTAACACCGACGCCGGAGCATCTCCCTGCAGTCCACGCACGCCGATAACAAATGTACTCGTTCAGGAGACGGTGCGACGAGACAAGCGTTTTCGAACCAGAGGCTGGGCGTGCCAGGGCTGCTCTATCACTAACAAGCTGGGGGCCGTAAGTCTCTCTGGGCCTCAACTTCCTCATCTGGAGGACAAAAAGGTACTGCTTAAAGATTCTCTCGCATCCAAAAAAAACGGATAGAACAACTCTGAGAATTTAACTTCTCACTTCATGTTTAAGTAAGACTGCCATTACATTACTCAAGTGAGAACCTCAGAGAAGACTTTGCATTCATTTCAAAATTGTACTAATTCTCTTCTACGTGTTATTTGACACTCCTGCCTCACCCATGCTGCTCTCTGCCTGCAGTGCCTTTTTCTTCCTCCTGTCCCAGCAAGCTTGACCCCATCTTCCTCTAGGATCCCTTTGCCAGCAGGCACACCACAAAACTTCTCACTTTCTGCACACTCACACATCTAATTTACCAACTGTTCCATGGTCTCAGCTGCTTGCATAGTACCACCCTCTTTAGTAAACAAGCTTCTCCAGGTTAGGAAGATTCTTCTCCTACCTCCAGCTACTGAGCACAGAATCGGGAACAAATTAGGATTCAACAAGTGTTTGAGAAATTATTTAAGATCAGTTACAACTGGAGGTAAATCTTACTAAAGATACAAATTCGTGAGAATTTATCTACAGTGGTGTTGGATAGGTGACAAAGAACTTTTTGAGACCCTCTAGAGAATGAACTATCTTTAAAACACTTTAGAAGTATCCATTTATTTGTGAAGAGCCCATGAACACTGCAATAGTCAAATACTAAAATGGCCTAAACTATGTTAGGACAACTCTCTTCCTTAAAGTAAGGCCAATAACCAAATCCCAATCACTGAAAGCCACTGGAAGGAAGAGTAGCATTCTTTAATACCACAGAATACAAACAACTTTAAAGCTGGGTTTTGTTTTTGGTTTTTGTTTGTTTACTAATTCAGATGAGCCTTCCTTCCTCCTATTAATATAAAACAGTTTTCACCATGCTGTCACACTCTCCCATCAACGTCCGCCACAAATACATGAAAGGTGAGGCAGGGAGAAAATCTAGTTGATGCTTTTTAAAATACAGAGCATTTAAATAAAAATTGCCAGTATCCAATAATCAGAAATATCCAAATGGCATATATAAAACACCATTTTGCTTGTTTCAGATGCTCTATGCAAAGCCACTTATTCCTTATTAACAAAAAGTTCTAGATGTAACATATTTGAAAAGTATCACTATTTGGAAGACTAATTTCTCCTTCAAGCTAGAAATGTTTTAAACTAAAACTCTGATATGGTCCTTAAGCTATTTGGTTAATGTGTAATTTTAGAATCTCAAAAAACAGATACAGCATGAGAAATGAAAATTCACTCATTCAAATACTTTGATTCTAAACAAAGCAGGTTATCTTTTAAGGTCACTACTATTAGGGTATAATATGACATACACTACACGTAATAAAAGTCAATTCTGACCAAAAATCTATATATATGAGGGGAATAAAAATAGTAAGGAAATGTACCAAAATATAGACTAGTTGGTAGAGCTTTGGGTGCTATTTATCCTGTTTTCCTCTATTAAAAACTTTTTTTTTTTCTATTATGAATGTATATTGATTTGTCTTTGGAAATATTACTGCTAAAACATTTAAAATTTTTAATTAGATGTGGTCTATAGTCCTATGGGGGCTCATTTAACGTATCAGCAACTTACAGTCTACTGGCTCGATCCTACAAAAGAAACACTTCCACAGGCCTACTCCTGAAACTATTCAAACTTTCCAGCATCTAGTGTTCACTAAAGGATGGCAGAATTGAAGCCTCTGAGCAAAGCCTAGATATGTTAGCTGCCAGCAGATTACTTTCCTCTCATCTTGCTTGAAAATTTAAGATAACTGTCCTTTATGATTAAAGCCTTACCATTGCTGGCTCACAACCTCAATAAACTGCACTGACACACATAAGGGTATAAAATGCAAATACAAAAAAAAAAAAAACCAAGTAGCAAAAAACACTACTGACAGTTTAATGTTCATAGGTATTATTTCAATTGGTCACCGAAGAAGAGTATTTATCTTCATTCAGCACTAAGGACAAAATACATGGACTTTTACAATCTTTATAAGGGGAAAGGTTGCTTAGTAGACTTCAGGTTTAATGGTGAAGACTAGAAAATAATCATACCTAGGAGGCTAGTAAGTAACAACCCTCAAAGCTTATCATTAAAGGTCAAGTACCTGTTGAAATCCCGCCCCCACCCAATGACTCTTCCCATTGTGCCTACTGCCTCTGATTTTAACCCATTAAAAGAATAAAGCTGGAGAGAGCGAGAGTACGAAGTGCGGCAACCCGAGTCATGGCAGGACAGGCATTTAGAAAGTTTCTTCCCCTCTTTGACCGAGTATTAGTTGAAAGAAGTGCACCCGAAGTTGGAACCAAAGGAGGCATTATGCTTTCAGAAAAATCGCAAGGAAAAGTATTGCAAGCAATGGTAGTAGCTGTTGGATCAGGCTCTAAAGGAAAGGGTGGAGAGATTCAACCAGTTAGTGTGAAAGTTGGAGATAAAGTTCTTCTCCCAGAATATGGAGGCACCAAAGTAGTTCTAGATGACAAGGATTATTTCTTATTTAGAGATGGTGACATTCTTGGAAAATATGTCGACTAAAATAAGTCACTATTGAAATGGCATCACGTGAAGCTGCCCGTTCCCCCAGTGGCATCACGTGAAGCTGCCACTGAAGTTCTGAAATCTTTCATCCTGTAAATAATTTCCGTGTTTCTTTTATAATAAAGTAATGATATCCAAACTAATGATATTCAGTGTCTCTGAAATTTAGTTTTCTCTGTATTGATTTAAACATTCCCAAATAAAAGTATATAAATGAAAAAAAAAAAAAAAAAGAATAAAGCTGAAGTTCACTTTTTTCTTCCCCCTTTTCACAAGTTTTGGATACGTTTATTAAGAATCAATGACTTTAACTGAAAAATCTGTAATACTCCATCTATGTTGCACATTAATGGACAATATGGTAGGGTGAGTGGTTTGAATAGAATTCATACTCAAGGCCTTAGTAGAAAAGTATAATATTCTAATTATAGGTATAATCAAAAATATTGTCTGAATTAATATCGTTAATTATATTGAATTAAACTTCAAACTCAAAACCTATATTCAAAGAATAAATCTAAGTTTGAGTAGACTGACCACAAATCTATTTCCTCTCCCCCTTCTTTCAGATATCATCTCATTCGAATTAAAGGCATTTTTTAAAAAAGCTATACATAAGACAGGATAAACAGCAGATGATCTTTAATGTTTGAAAGGTGAAAAGACTAGATAAAGGAGTGGTAACTGACATGGCAGAACAGAGGAAGCACAACCTTGGTACCTACAGAGAGTGACTAGGACAGGAACAAGAAAACCAGTTTGTCTTACCGAACCCAAGGCAGGCTCAGAGTTCAGAGGCGTGGTCCCCAAATCCTTGCAGTGAGGCCCATCGGTTAACGAGTTGTCCAAGTGATGCTTCCAATCAGATCTTAACAGACAGCCAAGGACCATCACACGTTTGAGGGAAGCCCCCAACACATAAGAGATCAAAACAGGAAGAAGGAATGGGACTTCCCTGGTGGCGCAGTGGTTAAGAATCCGCCTGCCAATGCAGGGGACACGGGTTCGAGCCCTGGCCCAGAAAGATCCCACATACCACAGAGCAACTGAGCCCATGCGCCACAACTACTGAGCCTGCGCTCTAGAGCCCATGAGCCACAACTACTGAAGCCCACACGCCCTAGAGCCTGTGCTCCGCAACAAGAGAAGCCACTGCAATGAGAAGCCCACGCACCCAACAAAGAGTAGGCCCAGCTCACCGCAACCAGAGAAAGCCCACGTGCAGAAACCAAGACCCAATGCAGCCAAAGAATAAATAAATAAAATAAAATATAAGGATGCTTTAGAAAAAAACAAAACAAAACAGGAAGAAGGAATTGATGGGAGTGATAAAAACTCAGGAGCAAATGAAAACTTGAAATTGCATCAGTGAAAAAAAGAATGACAGGATATAAGAGAACTCTATAAATTGAAAATAAGGTAGACAAAACAATATATTCAATAGAAGGATTAGAGCACAGTCAAGGAAATCTCCAGGAAGCAGGACAAAAAGACAAAATGCAAAGCAGGAGGGGAAAAAAGTTAGCGATCTGCTAAGTCTAAGACTTCCAACATCTGAATAATAGGAACCTGGAAGAAAAAAACAGAATATCAAAGAAACACACAAAAAAGGTCCATACCAAACCAAATTATGA
Organism: Balaenoptera ricei; assembly: GCF_028023285.1. Lineage (NCBI taxonomy): Eukaryota > Metazoa > Chordata > Mammalia > Artiodactyla > Balaenopteridae > Balaenoptera > Balaenoptera ricei. The sequence continues at coordinate 177,575,126 of NC_082640.1, read as the reverse complement.
AATTTCAAAATCCCAGGGAGAGGGAAGGTACTAAAAGGTTCCCGAGAAGGAAGGGATGGGGGGAAATGACTAAAATCGGTAATGTACAATGTACCATACAATGTCAACAGGTTTAAGAGCAACAGTGTAAATGAGAAGATGAGAGGGAAATGTCTTTAGAACTGCAAAAATTAGTTTCAACTGAGAATTCTATACTTTATCAAATAGAAGGAGTTTCAGAGAGGCTAGATCTCTATAAACTTTCTGCCCATGTGCCCTTTTCCCAGGAAAATGTGCTCCAGTAAAACAAGGAAGTATAACAAGACAAGAGGGAAACAGAATCTAGGACATAGGGGATCCAACATAAGAGAGCAGAGTTATGTGAGATCCCAGATGACTTCAACTTCACACAGATATCCCAGGAAAAGAGGCATAGAGCAGGCCTAGGGGAACACTAGTCTATATGGGAGTAGGAAGACAAAAGATTGGGGAAAAGTGTCTCCAAGAAAAAAAATGGAACAGATGTGGCTTAGTAGACGGAAAATATTTTTGATAGGCATGTGACAAATGTTAAAACATTTGGGGAAAAAAATAGCTGTTAGAAAACAGGCAAGTGAATATAGTCAGGAAATTAATTCCACAGAAAAAATGAAGAATGTGAAAGCAGGGAGACCGGGCAGGGAGCTACTTACTGCATTTGGCTGTGTGAGATCACGTTGGCTAGGAAAAGGGGGATTGGGTTATCCTAGAGAAGTGCAGAAGTGCTCCAATTTCATTAATATTTAAGAAAAAGAATGAAGGGTGTACAAGGAGGAGGCACAGTCAGAGAACTATATGGCTCAGCAATGCACAATATTTGCAGAGTCGTAGTAATGTAAACATTGATTCTGATTTAATAAAAACTGATACATGTTGAGGGAACACAGGGAGGGAAATAACGTCATGGTGGACCGAAGAAGCTAAGCTTTCACCTGCTATGACAAGAAGTCAATGGACAGTGCTAAAAATTAACTTACCTGTCATACTTTTATTACTTTGGTTAAAAAATAAGATCAAAAAAATAAGGCAAAAGAATTTAAGGCAGATCTGTATACTACAACCATATTAGTGAAATTTAACTTAAATGTCAGAACCCTTCAAAAATGGGCACTACTAAGTCAAAGACTTTCCTGAATACATTTGATAATTAGGAAAATAGAGATTTAGAAAATCTACAAAAAAGAGGTCCATGCTAACAGTATTGGATCCATCATATTTTTAGGAATCATGGCAGACATATTTTTAATTCAAACTATTAATTTCTTAACTTTTCAACTGTTTACTTACATGGTTTAAATGGTTGCTCTTCCTCTTTTCCCGCACTAAGAATAAAAAAAATTAACTGATGAATTCTGATACAAATGCCATAGAAAAATAAAAGTAGTCACTAATTATTTGATGGATTACCAATAACACAATGAGATAAAATTCCATTCTATTTTTTAAAATAATTTCCAACAAAATATATCATTTAAATCACCCAGCAAGATGAGTCCTATAAATAAAATCTAAAAACTTAGTTTCACTTTTTTGACCTAATAGATATTCTGGATTAGGTACAAATGAAAGACTCCCCATTTACAAAAGAAAAGGACAAAGCAAGTTAGGCCAGGTGAGAAACTTAGCTAATAAAAAAATTTACCTGCTGCATAGCTGAACTACTAGCCAGGAGTATTTTCTAATTCTTCATTTACACACAGCTTACTTTAATTACCACAATCTACAGATGACAACTCTAAGAACCAGTTTCTGGCCAGGCACTCATCTCCGAACGCACCAGTATCTCTGGAAGCATCCTGAACCACTTAATGGTAACCTACTCAAATACCTTACTGAAAAAATACACAACTGGAAAGTAACCTATGTTAAACGTAAATTTTAAAATGAGTGTGCTGACCTAAATGAACATATCTACAGCACACAAAACTGTTTTGCTCCAACAAAGGCCAGAGGAATAAAAGCCTGAAGAGGGTCTTAGGCCACACTCTTGCTCACATTGCCTCCTTTAACTCCAGACAGGCATCACAGGCGCGGATTCCTTAAGGCTGAAGAGAGAGACAGGCATGGGACAGCTTTTCTTTTACTGTCTCCAGCGCCCCTCTACATGTGAGCAGCTCATGGCTCTGGAAGAAACTGAGAAATAGAGCAATCCTAACCAGAAATGAGTGGCTCAAGTACACACACTAGAAAAATGCAAGTTAGAAACCCCAGGAGCTTCCAGGTTGGTGAACATGTAGTACCCTTGCAGAGGGCATCAAAGCTCTGTGCCCTGTCCCCATGCCTGGCCCTATGCATCTCTTCCATCTGGCTGTTCCTGAGTTATATCCTTCTATAAAAACCAGTGATCTAACGGAAAAAAACAAAAAGCAAAACAACAACAACAAAAAACCAAACCTCCGTTTTTTATTGTGCTGCATCACTTTAAATATTATGGAATGTTCACTTCTTGTATTCCTGCTCTCGTAATCAACTGAAAAACTTGGTCACGTATGGCTTTTTAGCAAATAAACTAGGATTTAACATAACATTAAGGAAGACAGGCAGGCAAGCAGGAGTGCAAAAAATTCCACGGTTCTGAGTCTCATCTTAAAACAAGGAGGACACAGGAGATTTATATGAGTTTCACATGCTGAGGATAATCTTCTGGAAAACCCCATATGGCATGTTGCTCTTATTACCCTGGCACAGCACTACATTAGGATGAGAAAGTTTTGAATAGCTTAAAAGTTCTGAGTAGCATAAATCTGGATGTGAGATAGGCTCGTCTGCTTGAACACTGTGTAAAACAGGGCCAAAATCACAAGGCTCAATTCCCATATATAACAACTGATTTTTCTGATTTGATCAAATGAAAACCTAACTGTGACCTAAACCCTATCATTTGTCTTTAACATATGTGCTCTTCGGAGCAAGGGGAAAAGGACAAAGTAGCATGGAGAAATAGACCACATCTAAATCATGTGGCCAGTTAACTATGTTGATAAAGAGGTGGCAAAATGTATAAACAGATAGTCTAAGTGTTCTCCTCCCTAAAACACTGACAACTAAAGGAAACTGTATCATCAACATATTAAAATAAGACAAGTGAATACATAAAAAAGTGAAACATTTAAACCACTGTAAGAGTTTTTCTAAATACCTCCTATAATACACAAAACAAAAACAGTTTTCACTCTTTTTCTCAGGGAAAAAAAAGCATTGTCTTACCATCTGTTTGAGATTTGCTCAGAAAGATTGTGCTTGCTCTTGGGTGGTCAGAAGGGTTTGGTTCCAACGCTAAGTCTGTATAGGAAGAAGAGAAAAAGGTGTGGTGATTTAGTTGAGTAGAAAAATACATGATTTTAAAGATAGCTACACATTGATTGAAACCACTTTTAATAGTCTTGAGAAGAGCTTTTAGTAATGACCAAAAGGCAATTTTAGTAAAGGCACAATATAAAAATTCTATTGGGAAACAGCAAAATGGTAGAAACTCTCCATACATGTGGAATAAAACCATGGCTATGTCTTAGACTTCTTTAACTTGCACCTAAATAATCTATGCCATTTTTAGATGAATCATATATGTGACTCCCCTCCTATTTATCAATTAAAAATTCAGTCACCCTCTTTTAAAGCTGATATTACTAGCACATTCCAGGAACAGTCTCAAGAAGCAAGTTATGCTGTGGCCAACTACTGTCAGATACCAGCTCAATATATCAAATATGCCAAAACGAAGTGAGTTGCTTTTGGCAAATGTTCTTCAGACAATCAAATGGCTAATTCTAACTCCATTCAACAAATGAACTCATTTAATTGGCTGTGGTTTATCTGGGGGCTATTCATCATGGCAGATTTAAGAGGACTACATAAAAGTTCAATGTTCTAATCTATAGGAACACTTCCATGATAGTGATTTTTAACTTTGCCCTCTATTTCCAAAGCTAAACTCACTTCTTCATTCCACGCTGCATGATTAATTTGGGGCTTCAATAAGAGTACTTTCTGGAGCAGATCATAGGGCTCCTAGAAAAAAATTTTGGCCATACCTACACGAAAAGGTGGGTCTGCCTGTAGCCCACCTTGCACCAAGGTGGGATAGCGTCTTCTATTTAGGCAGAAATACAAAACAAGCACAAGCTACCACACAGGATAGTAAGCGTTGTTGTTTAAAACAAACAACCAAACATAAAAGCCCTATGACACTTCCTCAGCAAAGTCCATCTCAAACCATTTAACCAATCGTTTAAGAAACTGGACCAAGATTCAGATAAAGAGTAATGGTTAAGGCAATTATTTCCCAAACCACATAATAACTGATCTGTTTTTGAAAGATGGCTTTGATGGTCAAAGTGAAATACAAATATATCCCTGCCTCTTAGAGAATCCAAAGAATACACACATTGATATATTAAAAACTAATTAGTCTAGTAGTGAATTCTGTCTAACCCAGCATTCCACAAATGTATCTACCTAGAATCCCCTTTTCCCACCCAGAAAGAATTTTGCACAAACAGTAATTTGGGACTTCCCGTTTTAACAGGAATCTGAGCCATCCATTTTAATGTCATTGCCAGCACTAGTAATTTACATAGCTAAACCAACTGCTTTGTTCTTCATGAAAATTCCTTCACTGAATTTGAAGTTTATCAAGCTGCTTTTGGAGAAAATATTCTATTCAACATTTTTATGTAAAAGACCCATATAATTATTTTAAAGTTTTTTTCTCCTACATATTTGAAAAATTAAGACAATGGGAAAATAAATTATTTCAGCTGTACACAAAATGGCAGGCAGAGACTTTCACAGCTGCCTCTAACCTATAGCTTCCGAAAGAATTCATGACTACTTACCTATACCAAAAAGAAAGTAAATAGACTACATTTGAATCTAAAAAATAAGCAGAAATGTTTGCAAAGTAGCTGTATTATTTATCAGTGTCTATGGCATGGTAAAACTTAACAATTTTCAATGGAAGTCCAGGAAAATTAAGTGCCAGAATCAAAGAGAAGCAAGCTTTAACACACACACACACACACACACACACACACACACACACACACACACACACCCGCCAAACCAAGATGTGCTACTACAGATCTAAATACAAAAATCAAGAAGGCTGGGATAAAAGAAATGACAACATGCAAAAAAAAAAAAGTAAACTTAGCCCAAGTGACCAGAAAAAAGCTGGCACTCTCCCTACTCTATCCTAGGGGGTTCAAAGGTAGGCACAGGACCCAGGACCGGCCAATCAATCACAGCTGTCCTGGGACTTCCCAAGAAAAGAGAAAGGCAGAACTGTACTCTAGGATCCTTAGCTAGTCTTGAGCTGCTGGACACTCCCCTTGCTATCATGAGGGGAAAGGCTTTTCAGGAGACATCAACAGAGGAGAGCAGAACTGAGGAGATCATTTAACTCCTGGGTCAAGTAGTGCTTAACTCTGTGATTTTCTTTTAACTTGCAACTGAAGGAGACCTGGTTAATCAGCAGTACTGATGATCACACTAAAGGTGGGGAAAGGTAAAAGTCACTTGCTCATTCCTTTAACAAATATCATGAACAAAAATCTGCATGAGACAAAACGATGCTCTGTTTAAAAATTAAACACAACCATTCGCAATCATTAACACACAATGATTCACAACCGTTACTTTTAGTTGCTTTTCTTATACGTTAAAAAAAGCTCTAATTAGTGTACAATTTATGTCTTCTCGTTACTAACAAGCGCTCTCCACCCCACTGTTGCATATTTATTGTTTAATGAATACACACTGGCCCATCAAGTGTTATTCCTATCCTGGATTTAGCCAATCCCCTATTGCTGGGGATTGGTGCTTACAAAGTTCTATTCTTAAAATATTATGAGGAAAATCTTCATGTACATAGTTTTTTAAAATAATGGTTTTATCTCCTTAGCAAAGATCTTCGGAAGTGGAATGACTAAGCCAAAAGGTTAGATCACTTTCACGGCTCCATGTACAATGCTAAATTGCTTCCTAAAGAAGGTGGGGGGCACATTAGGGTATAATGCTACCAATCATGACATTTTGAGTTCCTACCCTTGCTTTGGATACTTGAAAAAAAAAAAAAAAATTCCTACTGATATGAATGAGGAACCTCACTGTAGATCTAATTTGTATTTCTTTTGATTACACAGTTTGACCATTTTCCCACAGTTATCAGTGTTATTTCCACTTTGGTGAGTTGGCCTATCATTTGAATGTACTGTAAACACCAGGGCCCTACTGCTGTCAGTTTGCATGAGGTTTGCAGAAAATATTAATCTTTTGTTTATAGCCTATATAACTAACAATTTTCTATATAACTTGCACTTTTTGCTAATGAAAAATACCACATCACTATTTTATAGAATGGACATGTGAGCCATTAGACAGTAAACTCATACATACACACAATATTTCTGCACTTCCCATTAACTATCTTCCCAAGAGCCTAAGGAGACTATGATAAAACCTACCACACTCTTCACTATCACAAAGGTAAGACTGCCAACTATTAAGCAAAGCTTTACCACCCACCATCCCTCTCATCCCTCTCCCCACCACATGCACACACAGTAATTTAGAGACTTCAGGGAATTACTGTGCATTCAGGAAATTACATGGATTCTTCCGAAAGTTATTTCTTTAGAAACCTCTAAGAATGTTTTACCCAGGAGAAATATTCTTGAGCTCATGATTAGGGGTTATGATTAAAACTGTATTTTAAGACCCATCATTTTTGTATTAGCAATTTAAATTGCAACTTATTTGACAGCATGATAGGTCGATGTAGAAAAAGTATGATTAAAAAAAAATTAAACTCGGTCTTAATGTAAACATTCCTCAGAGGAAACCTGTAAAACACCACCGACACTGAATACTGTTTTTCCTCCAATCTAAGATTCTACCAGTTGTTAAGATCCATCTCGATTGCAGTTGTTAAAAGTGTGAAAATATAGGCAACTTAGAACAAATGAAATGCATTACTGAAGGCTAAAAGTGTTAAAACTATGCTATCAAACTGTCGATAAATGATTTTTCCTTGTTAAAATATTAGAGGGAGAGGGAAGTGACCAAGAAAGCATCTGACAGAAGCAGCATATTTCAGAAAGCGATTAATATCAACATATTGATTTCAATATATTCCAAATAAACAGGAGATGTCAGCAGTTTCTGGGCCAACTGCTGAGCAGTTCACTTAACGGCAACCACTGCATTTACTGAACTGCCCTAGCACCCCTATACTGCACAGTGTATTGGTTTTATGGCTCATAAGACAAACATTACAGTCCTTACAATTACCATGGAAACTGATGGCTTCATCTCTCTGAGTCCACACTTGCCACCGCAGTCAGGGAGTTCCTGCCAGCCAGCCCTGAGCTGGGCTGCCTCACCAGCGGGGACACAGCAGGCTCCTGCACCTGCCAGGCTACGGCTCACCCACGCCTTGACCCTGCTTCCCTAGCTTCTGACCATCCTGGCTTCCCAACTTCCCAGCTCTGGTTTCCAACTGCTTCTGTACCTGCCTCTACCCTGGTTCTCAGTTTTGCCTTATTTTAATCCTCAATCAGTGTTACAGTGATCATGACTGAGAGGTGACACATAGGTAAGTACACCTGGCTTTATATATTTCTAAAGAGTACTTTACTCAGTTTCTTGGACTTTTAAGAACCTTTCTGGGTTGCAAGTTACCTTCATTTCATTTCACATTATGCAGTGTTACTGTTTTAACTCTTAACTTTTATTACTTTAATACACTAAAACAACCACAACAAAAAAGGGTGAGAAAAAAGGTAGTATTCCAAAGAAGCTCACATAATGTCAACAATAAATCCTGTTCCTATATGCCATGCATTTGGAATTTACAGTCCTACTCTCTATCAATACTCATTGTTAAAACCTTGGACAACTCAATTTATACCTAAGAGAAGAATTCCTACACTACCTAACTCAGAACATGGTGAGAATCAAATGAAATCCAAGAGCAATCTATATACTACAGCCTATTTTAGACCCTTATTAATATCGCTTTTTTGTTCAAGCCACTGCTGGCTCTCACCTGAGCTACCGCACCAGCCTCCTAACTGGTCTCCCTCTCTGCTTCCTTCCACCCTTACAGTCTGTTCTCACACAGTAGCTGGTCTGATCTCCCTCCACCCTCTCTACCCCCCTTCCCTTTTTCTAAGAATTAACATCATTCCCCTGCATATAATCCTTCAATGGTTTCCCATTACAATTAGACTAAAATTCATATTTTTTTGTCAAGGCCCACTAGGCATACAAGGTCTTAATCCCCCATATTCCTCCTGCCATTCATTCACTCAGCTGCAGCCACCCATCTTTCTGTCCTTGGCACGCATCAAGCACATTCCCTTCTTAGGAACTGCACAGAAGCCTCTTCTCCCACAGCCTCACATGGCTCTCTTAGGACTGCTCATGGGTCGCTTAAGGAGAGAAGCTGTCTTTAACCACCCCTTGTAAAACTGTCCTCCTCCCCAGCCCATTACACCTTCATTTTCTTTCTTAGTGTTCTCACTACCTGATGTTATTCTTGTGTCGTCAGCCCCCAGGCACCTCTAGAAAGTAAGGACCTGAGTTAGGATACGGCTTTTGTCTTGTCTAACCACTGTTTGTCCTGCCTCTGGAATGGTGCCTAATAATCATGTCTCAGTGTACCCAAAACCAGGTAAGTTTCTCCCAATTTTCCCACATCATCTAAGATTTCTTCTAATGCTGTCTTTTGATGTGTCTGTCACCTAAGACCAGAGTTAATTTCAGATCTCTTAGAGTACTAGTTTAGTTACTCAGAATCAAAGACACAAGACAGGTTACCAAGAACCACGAAAACCTAAAAGAGGAAATCTAATGTTCAGTGAAAAATCAATGGTAACTTTAATTTGGGAAAAGAACATTTAATGTTAAAATACCTTTACTACAAAATGACTCACCCTATGAATTTAATTAAGTCATAAGACAAAGTGTACAATCAGAATGCTATAGGGAAGTATCAATACAATGCATCAGTTTTTACCTGTGTCCCCTGAATAAAGCATTATAATGGGATTATAAAAGATGCTCAACCATAAAGGCTGGGTAAATGAATTATGCTCCAACCATTCGATGGCACAGTAAACAGCTGGTAAAAGGCAGGCTGTAGAGCCATGCGCAGTTGCATGGAAATACATCACCCTGGAGCACTCTCTAGGTGTCAGCACGGTTCCAGGAGCTTCATGTCGTTACTTTTGTTTATAACAAAAAGTTACAAAGTGGCACATAAAGAACAATCCCATCTTTGTAAAATAAACACAATGTTATGTTTATATGCATACAAAAGGTTCAGGAAGAACCAACACCAAAATATTAATAAAAATTCTGGCTATTCTGAGTGTGAGTGAAGGACTTTTCTGTGTTTTCTAAATCTTTTACATCAAACGTTTATTAATACTGTCACCAAAAAAAGGAAAGATCTGTTGCTCAGAGGTTTTTCCACATCATATTGCCAATTCCTTCCCTACCCACTCTTCAGGGGGATGGGAGGTAGGGGTCACTTGAGAGAGCACCTTTCACCAGAAAATTAGCAAAGCTCCTAAGGTCAGACATAAAGGCTGTATGAAAAGTTGATGAATAAAAATAAAATCAGATAATAGGACCGTAGCATCTTATTTTCTATTATGACACTACCATCAGTTATATTAGATATACTGTTAAAGACAAAGTAGTAAAAAATTCTTTTGAGTCTATCTGAAATCTATACTACGTTCTTAGGAGTTACTTTTTTGAGATGGCTTGAAGAAATCATGGTTCTTCTCCAATGTTTCTGAAGAACAAGACAGAGCATCATTTATGTACGATTTTCCTCTAAGTAACCAAATAATTCTTCACTGTAGAAAAGCCAAAATGTTTTATATCTGAGTAGGTATTTCTCAGTTCCAGGGAAACTGATACAAAATTGTCTGAAATAAAGACATTAAGAGCAAACTTCCAATGTGCCTGTACTTTATATTCGGTGTTCTGACCTTGTTTCTATGGAAACTTAATTAATAGGCAAATGCTGAAATTGAGGTTTCTCTTATCACTTTATTGAATGCCCCCCCAAAAAAGACAAATTGAAATGAAATTTTAACAATCATGTTAAACATAAAAAGGTAAATCCTGTACTCATGAACTCTATTTTTCCAGTTCCTGATTTAGCACTCCTTCCTTAGCATAACATAGTCGTATGCTAAATGCTTAGTACCTTACCTGCCCGCTTACCAGCTTCCCCTAATGTCCCTCTGTCCAGGGCATTCTCGGCTTCAATTGGATTTCACCAGAACAAACTCTTTAAATTATATCAACCGTGTTTACCTGACTGATAAATTTAGGCTATTTCATGACTTCTACTTTTATTCATATCCATTGCAATGTATGTACAGACAGAGAATGGAGAGGTAATGTTGCTTCTGAGTTGTGTACAATCAACTGGAATGGCAATAATCAAAACTGGAGTATGCTGAGATAGGCTAACTTATGGATAAATTATCAAATATAAGGTGCACTCTAAACAGTTTCTTAAGCATCCCAAGAACTGAATTGGCATATCTACCACCTCCCAAGTCTGTCTCTTCTGTTCAGTAGCTGTGTTACACAGTCATTTCAGATCTCCAAGTCTTGGCTTCTTCATCGGCAACAGAGGGAGAATATATACGGGCCTTATTTGTAGATGGAAGGGCCAAGTGAAATACACAAGAAAATGCATTGTAAATCTTAAAAGAATTCTATAAAGGTCCAATTTTCGTCTCTCATCCTACACTAGCCAACTACTAACTGTTTTGAAAAATCATTTAGAGGCTTACCTTATAGCAACAAGCAGAGCAGTTTTCACAAGTACTTACATGCTTTGTGTTTAAAGCTACAATTAATTCACATAATTTGTTCATTCTTTCACAATATCTAACTATTCTGAAAAGGGAGTACTTTCACTTACAAAGCCACGTCCATCATAAGGGTGAATCCACAGGCTTAATTATTCTAACTTTTAAAGAAATTCAATAAACCCAACTAAAATTTAAATAGAAGAGCTGTAAGACATTTCGTCTATGAAATAATGAAATAATCTCTGGCATTTCAATGAAACAAATGGGCCAGTGGGGCTTTAACATCTTATGATACAATGTTTTATACTTCAAAGAACAGTCTTTATTAAAGTGCCTCTCTTCTCTCTCTCCTCTCCTCCCCGACAACACCCACCCCCAGCCACTTAGTCTTCAGAACTTTTACCTGAACATTCTTAAGTTGAATAGTATTCTACTGGGCGGGGGGGCGGAGGGGAGCCATGGAGACATTTTTCTGCAGGATGGATGTGGTATGTTAACTCCCAAACCTTTATATTACAAATTACAATCTGAATTTGTTTTTTCTCCTTTGAAACTTCTGTCCAGCAGTCTCAGGAACCACCTCACACCCTCCCTTAGAACAGGCAACGTGCAAAAGAAGTCGGTTAAGGCTGTGCAGCTGAAGACATACTTGTGTCAAAGTGGGAATTTAAAAGTAATCAGAACTCCATGGGGTCTCCTTTGGTAAAGAAAAAAAAACCAACAACTATTCTCTGCAGCCGTGCAGTAACGTTTCACACCGTTCACAGTTATTTTAAGCCCCTCTCCCACCATTTTCTTTCCTATCGTGTTCAAATTATAGTTAGAAGGGATAAAGTAGCTTCTATCAGGGCGACTGAAAACATTAAAATCCAAAGAATTTTAGTTAAGAAACACCACACTGACTCTGTCCATCTCTATTTTGAATTGAAATGACAAATCCTCTAATGTTTGTCTTAATTGTCTCGAGTATCAACTACCTTAACGAACAGAAGTCTATCATCAGGCCCTTACCTAGTTCCTTCGCTTAGGTACCATCTGGATAGGGAGACGGGATGGATACGCCGAAGTTAGAGTATTTAAGTTTTCATTAAGAAAAGAGAGAATACACAGAAAGTCTCTGCTAAGTCCCACGAGATGTTAAATAGAACCACGAACAGGAAGGGCCGCGGATTGGAGGGTCTCAGGCCGGGCTGGGAAATGGGAACGGGGGAAAGAATTGGGCATTCGGGTAGGGAAGAGGGAAGGAGACTGGCCGGACGCGACTGTAAAGAATAAGGGGTGGGGACGCCAAGCAGAGGCCAGCCTTCATCCCCGGTGCTCAGCCCTGGAGAGCCAACTCCGGGCAAGAAGGAGCCCTAGGCGGCGTCTCCCTCCCGGGGGACCCTGGGGCGGCGGAGGCCAGAGGTAAGCCCGAGAGCGGACGGCGCCTACCCCGCGAGGGGCGAGGCGCGCCAGCCGCTTCTTACCTTCGGGCATCTCCCGGTCGCTGATGTGCTGCAGGTGGTGGCCTTCGCCACCTGCGAAATCCAACTCGGCGGGTTCCACGGTAGCCGCCGCCGGAGCTACTGCCACCGCGTTCCCGGCCGCCGCCTTGTAGACCTCAGACTCGCAGTCCGGCTCCGCTGACCCCCTGCGCCGGCCCAACTTGGGGCAGGCATTGCGGGACAGGCAACAAGACAGCGAGTTCCCCATGGGGCGCCTTCACTCCTCGCCGCCGCCGCCTCCGCTCGTCCCCCGACTCCGCCGAGCTCAGAAGCCGCCCCCTCCCCCAACAACGGCGCGGCGGGCACTGGCAGCCCCGGGCTATGCCGGGGCTGTGCCGCACATGCAGACGCGACTTCGCCCGCCGCTCTCCTGTCCGCCCAGCCGCCGGGCCCCGGGCAGGGGCGGCCGCACCCCCGCCGCCGCCGCCTCCCTGGAGCCAACTAGTCTGTGAGGACGGTGACCAGACCGGCTTATTTAAAAGGGGTGGGAAAAAAAAAAAAAAAAAAAAAAGGGGTGGGAACCAGACAAGCGCTGAGACGCGCAGCCACTGCAGGGAGAGAGCGCAGCCGGACCTCCTCCTCCTTCCGCCACCGCCTCCTGACTGAAAGTAGCTAGCCCGGCCAGCCCTTGCCTACCGGAATGTGTCCTTCGGTCACCTGGTTACGACGGACCAATCACGACCAGAGTTCCCTCCACGCGCCCTCCTCAGAGCGCAGGCATGGAACTCACAATGCCCCGCCCCCGCCCGCGGCTGCCCCGCCCCCCGAGCGGCGCGCCCCGGACTCTGGTTTCCATTCACCTCTCGCGCTCCGAGCTTTCGGGTCCTGCGGGAAGCACAGTGGGAGTTTGTTAATCGAAGCCGTCCTGAGTCAGTGGGCTCTGTAGAAAGCCCCTATTCGTAAAATGCCAGTTCAGTTAGCAACTCGGTTTCACCGGGCCGACAGTTGACTCATTTGATGTATTGCTCAACGAACTTAGTTTCACCCCAATTTTTGACCGTTTTTTATAACTGAATGCTCCTCCTGTCTTGCCTTCCAAAGAGTGTTAGTTTCCGCCTACAGTTTAACCATAGCAACCCCCGGGGCCCTGGTCCTACTCTCAATAAAGAGCTGTGGCTGTGTCTTGAATGAGACTCGAGGACACGTCACCCCTCCACTTCCTCATCAGTAAATTAGGTACCGAACTCCTCCCTCCCACCTCGGAGGCGCTGGGATTCAGCAACTCGCTTTTCTCGCCTGTTTCTCTCTTCCACGGCAGGAGTTTCCAGGTTTCCCTACTTTAGCCAACAACAACGCATAAAGTACGATTTTCTCATACAAACTTGAGAGTCACAAAGTGAGGTACCACGGTCTTGATTTGATGAAGATGATAACGATAGTTAACATTTGGCAAACACTATGCGCCCGCCCCCGTTCCAAGTGAGGTACTCATTTAACCCTCGGGAACAAAATCCTCAGAAACCTTCATTTTACAGATTTTACAGAAGCTAAGTAACGTTCCCAAGGTCACATGATTGCTCAGGGGTGTGGCCAGGATTTGATCCCTGATTGTGTGGATCCCCAAAGGCACCTTATTGTGATCATCAGAAAATAAAGGTAGAAGTCAAATTTGGTTGGAAGTGGCATAGTGTATCAGGATTTTCTTTTTTTAAGGAGGAACAATTTTTTGATGTGGATTTTAAAATACTTTCCCTTCATTCAACATTGATTAGTCCCTCCTACATGCCAGGCACCCGTGTGTGAAAAATAGTCCTGCCCTCAGTGACCTCAGGCACGGTGAGAAAACAAAGGCTTAGAAAGCCCAATAGTCTGAGGTCACACTGCTGCAAAGTACTTAAACCTGAAATTCAAACCTAGATCTATTAACCCCAAGTAGATGCTGGGGTAAAGAGCTTGGTTTTCTTCCCAGAAACATGAGAGCCATTGAATGTTGTGAAGTTAAGGAGTCACTATCAGGTGGTTTGTAGTGAGGTCACGCTTGAGAATAAGTAGGACTGATGGAAGCAACAAAACCCATTAAGAGACTTTATATTCATCTAAGAGAGGAGTGAGGGTTCAAACTAAAGGCAGTGGCAGAGATTGGAGTGGAGGGAAAGGATCTGAGGTCATTTGGGTGGTAGACTAGAAGTGCTCAGTGACTAGATATGGAGCGGGAAGGGGAAAAGAGAAGCAAAAATGGCTGCTAGGGTTCTGGCTTAGGGAACTATGTAGAGTGTGGTTACTTTTTCTTAGATAGTGCAGGAAAAGGAAGAGGTTTGGGAAGGAAGATCATTTTGGGTTCTGTTAAGTGGAACATGGAAATGGAGCTCTCTGGTTGAAAGTAAGCCTCTGCAGGCTAAGTCCATTTTGTGATATCCCAACTTATGTTTTCAAAAATAACACATTAAATCAATTTAAAAATGTGATTGGGGAAATTCCCTAATGTTGACAGCTAAGAATATCACATTTTTCATGGAGCAACTTGGAATCTATGGTTCTAGTAAATGAGGCATCCTATGTAAAATAAAACTGGTAAATGAGAGCTCTACCCACCACCAGAGCCTCCCATCAAGCCTCTTAGATAGCCTCAACCACCAGAGGGCAGACAGCAGAAGCAAGAAAAACGACAATCCTGCAGCCTGTGGACCAAGAAACACAGTTAGAGAAAGATAGACAAGATGAAAAGGCAGAGGGCTATGTACCAGATGAAGGAACAAGAAAAAAACCCAGAAAAACAACTAAATGAAATGGAGATAGGCAACCTTCCAGAGAAAGAATTCAGAATAATGATAGTGAAGATGATCCAGGACCTCGGAATAAGAATGGAGGCAAAGATTGAGAAGATGCAAGAAATGATTAACCAAGACCTAGAAGGATTAAAGAACAAACAAACAGAGATGACCAATACAATAACTGAAATGAAAACTACACTAGAAGGAATCAATAGCAGAATAACTGAGGCAGAAGAACGGATAAGTGACCTGGAAGACAGAATGGTGGAATTCACTGCTGCGGAACAGACTAAAGAAAAAAGAATGAAAAGAAATGAAGACAGCCTAAGAGACCTCTGGGACAACATTAAACGCAACAACATTCGCATTATAGGGGTCCCAGAAGGAGAAGAGAGAGAGAAAGGACCAGAGAAAATATCTGAAGAGATTATAGTCGAAAACTTCCCTAACATGGGAAAGGAAATAGCCACCCAAGTCCAGGAAGCGCAGAGAGTCCCATACAGGATAAACCCAAGGAGAAACACGCCGAGACACATAGTAATCAAAGTGGCAAAAATTAAAGACAAAGAAAAATTATTGAAAGCAGCAAGGGAAAAACGACAAATAACATACAAGGGAACTCCCATAAGGTTAACAGCTGATTTCTCAGCAGAAACTCTGCAAGCCAGAAGGGAGTGGCATGATATATACTTAAAGTGATGAAAGGGAAGAACCTACAACCAAGATTACTCTACCCGGCAAGGATCTCATTTAGATTGGATGGAGAAAGCAAAAGCTTTAGAGACAAGCAAAAGCTAAGAGAATTCAGCACCACCAAACCAGCTCTACAACAAATGCTAAAGGAACTTCTCTAAGTGGGAAACACAAGAGAAGAAAAGGACCTACAAAAACAAACCCAAAACAATTAAGAAAATGGTCATAGGAACATACATATCGATAATTACCTTAAACGTGAATGGATTAAATGCCCCAACCAAAAGACATAGACTGGCTGAATGGATACAAAAACAAGACCCATATATATGCTGTCTACAAGAGACCCACTTTAGACCTAGGGACACATACAGACTGAAAGTGAGGGGATGGAAAAAGATATTCCATGCAAATGGAAATCAAAAGAAAGCTGGAGTAGCTATACTCATATCAGATAAAATAGACTTTAAAATAAAGAATGTTACAAGAGACAAGGAAGGACACTACATAATGATCAAGGGATCAATCCAAGAAAAAGATATAACAATTATAAATATACGTGCACCCAACATACAAGCACCTCAATACATAAGGCAACTGCTAATAGCTATAAAAGAGGAAATCGACAGTGACACAATAATAGTGGGAGACTTTAACACCTCACTTACACCCATGGACAGATCATCCAGACAGAAAATTAATAAGGAAACACAAGCTGTAAATGACACAATAGACCAGAGAGATTTAATTGATATTTATAGGACATTCCATCCACAAACAGCAGATTACACTTTCTTCTCAAGTGCACATGGAACATTCTCCAGGATAGATCCCATCTTGGGTCACAAATCAAGCCTTGGTAAATTTAAGAAAACTGAAATCATATCAAGCATCTTTTCCGACCACAGCGCTGTAAGATTAGAAATCAATTACAGGGAAAGAAAACGTAAAAAACACAAACACATGGAGGCTAAACAATACGTTACTAAATCTCTTCACCAAGAGATCAGTGAAGAAATCAAAGAGGAAATTAAAAAATACCTAGAGACAAATGACAATGAAAACACGATGATCCAAAACCTATGGGATGCAGCAAAAGCAGTTCTAAGAGGGAAATTAATAGCAATACAAGCCTACCTCAAGAAACAAGAAAAATCTCAAATAACCAAGCTAACCTTACACCTAAAGGAACTAGAGAAAGAAGAACAAACAAACCCAAAGTTAGTAGAAGGAAAGAAATCATAAAGATCAGAGCAGAAAGAAATGAAATAGACACAAAGAAAATAATAGCAAAGATCAATAAAACTAAAAGCTGGTTCTTTGAGAAGATAAACAAAATTGATAAACCTTTAGCCAGACTCATCAAGAAAAAGAGGGAGAGGACTCAAATCAATGAAATTAGAGATGTAAAGGAGAAGTTACAACGGACACCGCAGAAGTACAAAGTATCATGAGAGACCACTACAAGCAACTCTATGCCAATAAAACGGACAACCTGGAGGAAATGGACAAATTCTTAGGTATAACCTTCCAAGAGTGAACCAGGAAGAAATAGAGAATATGAACAGACCAATCACAAGTAATGAAATTGAAATGGTGATTAAAAATCTTCCAACAAACAAAAGTCCAGGACCAGATGGCTTCACAGGTGAATTCTATCAAACGTTTAGAGAAGAGCTAATACCCATCCTTCTCAAACTCTTCCAAAAAATTGCAGAGGAAGGAACACTCCCAAACTCGTTCTATGAGGCCACCATCACCCTGATACCAAAACCAGACAGAGATACCTCAAAAAAAGAAAATTACAGACCAATATCACTGATGAATATAGATGCAAAAATCCTCAACAAAATACTAGCAAACAGAATCCAACAACACATGAAAACGATCATACACCATGATCAAGTGGGATCTATCCCAGGGATGCAAGGATTCTTCAATATACGCAAATCAATCAATGTGATACACCATATTAAGAAACTGAAGAAGAAAAACCATATAATCATCTCAATAGATGCAGAAAAAGCTTTTGACAAAATTCAACACCCATTTATGATAAAAACTCTCCAGAAAGTGGGCATAGAGGGAACCTACCTCAACATAATAAAGGCCATATACGACAAACCCAAAGCAAAACATCATTCTCAATGGTGAAAAACTGAAAGCATTTCCTCTAAGACAAGGAACAAGAAAAGGATGTCCACTCTCACCACTATTATTCAACACAATTTTGGAAGTCCTAAGCCACAGCAGTCAGAGAAGAAAAATAACAGGAATCCAAATTGGAAAAGAAGAAATAAAACTTATTGTTTTTAGATGACATGACACTATACATAGAGAATCCTAAAGATGCCACCAGAAAACTACTAGAGCTAATCAATGAATTTGGTAAAGTTGCAGGATACAAAATTAATGCACAGAAATCTCTTGCATTCCTATACACTAACAATGAAAGATCAGAAAGAGAAATTAAGGAAACAATCCCATTCACCATTGCAACAAAAAGAGTAAAATACCTAGGAATAAACCTACCTAGGGAGACAAAAGACCTGTACTCACAAAACTATAAGACACTGATGAAAGAAATCAAAGATGACACAAACAGATGGAGAGATATACCATGTTCTTGGATTAGAAGAATCAATATTGTGAAAATGACTATACTACCCAAAGCAATCTACAGATTCCGTGCAATCCCTATCAAAATACCAGTGGCATTATTTACAGAACTAGAACAAAAAACCTGAAAACTTGTAGGAGACACAAAAGACCCCAAATAGCCAAAGCAGTCTTGAGGGAAAAAAACAGAGCTGGAGGAATCAGACTCCCTTACTTCAGACTATACTACAAAGCTACAGTAATCAAGACAATATGGTACTGGCACAAAACCAGAAATATAGATCAATGGAACAGGATAGAAAGCCCAGAGATAAACCCACACACCTATGGTCAACTAATCTATGACAAAGGAGGCAAGGATATAAAATGGAGAAAAGACAGTCTCTTCAATAAGTGGTGCTGGGAAAACTGGACAGCTACTTGTAAAAGAATGAAATTAGAACACTCCCTAACACCATACACAAAAATAAACTCAAAATGGATTAGAGACCTAAATGTAAGACCGGACACTATAAAACTCTTAGAGGAGACATAGGAAGAACACTCTTTGACATAAATCACAGCAAGATCTTTTTTGGTCCACATCCTAGAGTAATGGAAATAAAAACAAAAATAAACAAATAGGACCTAATGAAACTTAAAAGTTTTGCACAGCAAAGGAAACTACAAACAAGACGAAAAGACAACCCTCAGAATGGGAGAAAATATTTACAAACGAATCAACGGACAAATGATTAATCTCCAAAATATATAAACAGCTCATGCAGCTCAATATTAAAAAAAAAACAAACAACCCAATCAAAAAATGGGCAGAAGACCTAAATAGACATTTCTCCAAAGAAGACATACAGATGGCCAAGAAGCACATGAAAAGCTGCTCAACATCACTAATTATTAGAGACATGCAATCAAAACTACATTGAGGTATCACCTTACGCCGGTCAGAATGGGCATCATCAGAAAATCTACAAACAACAAATGCTGGAGAGGGTGTGGAGGAGAGAGAACTCTCTTGCACTGTTGGTGGGAATGTAAATTGATACAGCCGCTATGGAGAACAGTATGGAGGTTCCTAAAAAAACTAAAAATAGAATTACCACATGACCCAGCAGTCCCACTACTGGGCATATACCCACAGAAAACCATAATTCAAAAAGACACATGCACCCCAATGTTCACTGCAGCACTATTTACAATAGGCAGGATATGGAAGCAACCTAAATACCCATCAGCAGACAAATGGATAAAGAAGATGTGGTACATATATACAATAGAATATTACTCAACCATAAACAGGAACGAAATTGGGTCATTTGTAGTGACGTGGATGGATCTACGTCATACAGAGTCTGTCATACAGAGTGGAGTTAAGTCAGAAAGAGAAAAACAAATATCGTATATTAACGCATATATGTGGAACCTCGAAAAACCAGTTTGCAGGGCAGAAATAGAGATACAAGTGTAGAGAACAAGGGGGGAAGAGTGGTGGTGGGGTGTTCTGGTGGGATGAATTGGGAGACTGGGATTGACATGTATACACTAATATGTATAAAATGGAAAACTAAGAAGAACCTGCTGTATAAAAAAATAAATAAAATTAAATTTAAAAAAAAAGAGAGAAGTCACCCTGCTCCTTGTGTGTGTCCTGCCTTGTGGCTGGAGCCCCTGGCACCACGGGGCAGAGCATGCCTGGACCATGTCGAATTGCTGAGAGCGCTTGGGGCTGGCAGGGACATATGACAGGGGCAGGGACTGGGGTGCTGGGGCAGCTGGGACCAGGAGTTCCGGAGATTTCAGGAGTTGCAGGAGTGAGCTCAGCCAGCTCCCCACGAAGAGGAGCCTTGGTCCCAGGCAAGGGAGAGAAGGTACGAAATCAGGCTCAGACCTGCAGTCATTTCTTGAAGGTTGCAGCTCATGGCTCACCATCACCTCTCTCTCCATCAGTACCCCTGACCTGTCTTGAGGGTTTCCGTTTCTGCACAGATGATATTTCCAACAAACTGGCCTTGAAGTTCTCATGCCTCACTTCCAAAGATCTTGAACTCTATGCCACACACACCCAAGGTCATACACTAGGCCCATGCTGGCCACTATAGGAACCACTAGCCATGTGTGCTATTTAAATCTTAGTTAATTAAAATGAAATAAAATTTAAAACTCAGTTCCTCAGTCCCACGGCCCACATTTCAGGGACTCGATAGTCACATGTGGCTAGTGGCTACCATACTGGATCACGCAGAGAGCATGCTTACCATCGCAGAAAGGTGTATTGGACGGTGCTGCCCTAGACCCTGTCACTAACAGAAACTGCCCCCTTTCTATTACCAGTGTCCAGCACCCCCCTAGAGACTCCCACCTCCTCCTTGTATAGACTCTGACTCTAATGCAGCCTTCAACCACAATGGGATTTTCAATCTCTGTCCAGGGACACCTCAGAGATACTGAGGGGTCGGTTCCAGACCACCGCAAGAAAGCGAATATCACGTGAAGTTTTTGGTTTCCACTGCATATAAAAGTTATGTTTATACTATACTGTAGTCTACTAAATGTGCAATAGCCTTTTGTTTAAAAAGACAAGGAGTATACCTTAATTTAAAAATACTTTATTGCTAAAAATGTGAACCAATATCTGCCAATGCTAGGTTGCTACAAACCTTCAACTTGTAAAAAACGCAGTATCTGCAAAGTACGATAAAATGAGGTCTGCCCATATTAGTTTCCTGAGGCTGCTGTAACCAACTACCACAAACTGTGTTGATTCTCTCATGGTCCCTCACAGTTCTGGAGGTCAGAAGTCCAAAATCAAGGTGTAGGCAGGGCCAGGCTCTCTCTGAAAGCTCTAGGGGAGGATCCTTCCTTGCCTCTTTCTAGCACCATTGTCTAGGGGTTGCCAACAATCCTTGGCTTGTGGCTGCATGACTCCAATCTGTCTCTGGCTCCACCACTGCCACCCTAGTCACCATCACCTCTATGGAAAATGTACGGCAGTTCCTGAGAAAATTAAAAATAGAAAACCATATGATCCAGCAATCCCATTTCTGGATATATATCCAAAGAAATGGAAAGCGGGGTCTTGAAGAGATATTTGCACCCCCGTGTTCACAGCAGCATTGATCACAATTGCCAAGAGGCGGAAGCAACCCAAGTGTCCGTCAACGGATGAATGGATGATCACCATGTGGTATATACACACAATAGAATATCATTCAGCCTTACACAGCAAGTTCTGACAGACAGGTGAACCTTGGGAACCTTATGCTAAGTACAATAAACTAGTCACAAGAAGACAAACACGGTATGATACCACCTCCGTGGAATTTAGATTAGATTAGTCAAATTTATAGAGCCAGAAGGAACTGTGGTTGCCAGGAGCTGGGGGCAGGAGGATATGGGTAGTTAATGTTTAATGTGTACAGAGTTTCACTTTGGGCAGATGAAGAGAGTTCTGGAGGTTGGCTGCATGGTAATGCGAAGACAGTCAACACTACTGAACTGCACGCTGACAAATGGTTACCTTGGTAAATTTAATGCTGTGTCTATTCTATGGGCCCCCCCCCAAAATAAAACAAAAAGCCTGTGTCTTTTGCTGCCCTGGCCCCAGGCTAGCCCCACCCTTACACGTGACACTGCTCTGCGAGGGTGTGTCCTGGGTGGACTTTAACAACCAGGCCCTGGGGCATCACGGGAGGAGCGAAAATGGAGAAATGGTACTCACCCGCCTTGGGTGCTATGGGGCCAAAAGGTCGGGCACGGCCAGTGGACTTAACCGGCAAGGAGCCGTGCCTGCGCCTGCGCCTGCGCCTGCCGGCTGCCCTGGAGCCTGAGCAGCGCCTCGGTCCCTCCTAACAGAATCTGACCTGGCTCTGGGAAAGCCCTGAGAGGGACCTCATCCTACCCTGTGCTTCAAAGCAAACCATTCAAGGCCCAGAGAGGGCAAGTGACTGGTTCTGGGTCACTCAGCAAGTCAGAGGCAGAGCCAAGTCCTGAAGTGTGGCTCCTCTGATTCTAGAGCGTCATTTATTTCATCTCTCATGTATACTGTGCCCTTTTTCTGACAATGTGAGTGTCAGAGCGATTCTATCAGGAACGTGGGCCTGACGCTGACAACTCAGAAGGCTGAACTAAGCAGTGGGGAGTTGGGTGAGGGCCCGTGGATTGATGCTCAGGGATCAGTTACCTGCTTTACGGGAGAAATTGCTGCCTCCATCCTTGGGTGGGTCTCTGGGGGTCAGAGCCAGATCCATCTGGCCCCTGGGGTGGCCCCTGTGGTGGCTTCCCAGGAGAACCATCAGAGGCCTGGTCGGATGACTGGGAAGGTTCATCCTCCTCTGGAAAAACAAAAAAAAGAGGTGGGGGAGCTCCCAGCGGGGTGGGCAGCTGAGGGACCAGAGGCCCCACACGGCGCCCTCCACCATCTCCCGAAACTCCCAAGAACTCTGATGTTGGGAGGGGACCTCAATGGCAGCTGTGCTAAGAGGTGACAAAGATGCTTGGAGGTGAACCCAAGGAGAAGACAGAGAGAGGGAGACCCAGCACCAACGCGGAGCTGGCAGGTTCCAGACTTCACAGAGCAGGAGTGTGAGGCCCAGGAGATTAGAGACCTGATGGGGCACAGTGCACCTGGTGGCAGCTCCAGGCCAGAACCCAGACCCCCTCCGCCCTCGTTCAGGTACCCCAAGCCCTGGGCCACCCCGCCCTCTGGAGCTTCCCTAGGGCACTCACCATCAGAGGGGGATTCCGGCCGGAAGGGGTCAGTGGCATCTCCTCCCCCGCTCTCTATGGCTTTAGCTGACATCTTGGAGGCAGTGTGGGAACACTAGGTGCAGAGCCAAGGACACCACTATCTTTCTGAGAAACAGAGTGTGAAAATCAGAAGTGCTCTGCCTGATTTATGATGGACTGGCGGGGGGAGGGCAGGGGCACCTCTCTGTTGCCCCAGACTTGTCCTCTGTCCTACAGGAGCCTGCGGGCACTGCCAGCCTGCCCCCCAAATCTGCACAGACCACAGCTTTTAAAGTTAATAATGACTTTGCTTGGCTCCCTGATCTCCAGAATCCTGTTCACCTCTAATAATCCATCTTGCCCCGCCCACTGCCCACCCAGCCTAAGTCTTAGGGCTTCAGAGTGACCTGGGTTGATACAAGACTGGAGGTTCCCAAAGTCTCCTGGTAAAGGTGGGCTCAAGCCCCTTCCCAGCACACTCACCTCTGGTCACAGTGACAGCAGCCCTGGATGGAAGCAGAGAGGGATACAGTGAGTGGAGTCCTGTTGCTCTCTCCCCTCCCCCACCTCCTACGGCCCTGCCTACCCTGCGAGGTCACTGTCTGGGAAGGAAGAGCAGTGTCAGAAGTTCTGCAGGTAGTGAGGCTGCCGAGGACGCCAGCTGGGTGTTAACGTCCCCTACTGTGACTGTGTTACTGTCAGCTTCCCCTTTCATGGCCGTTAGCATTTGCCTTATGTATTGAGTTGCCCCTATGTTGGGGGCTGAAATATTTACAATTGTTATATCTTCGTCTAGGACTGATCCCTCGGTCATTATGTAGTGTTCTTCTTTGTCTCTTGGAAGAGTCTTTATTTTAAAGTCTATTTTGTCTGATATGAGAATTGCTACTCCAGCTTTCTTCTGATTTCCATTTGCATGGCAATCTTTTTCCATCCCCTCCATGCTGAATGACGTCTAAGCCCAAAAGTCCAAGGAGGAAGTGAGTCTATCTCTTCCCAGGCTTGGTGCCAGGTAGAACTCACCTTTGCACGCTAATGCAAGGGTGAGGCCCGCGTGGGTGAGTCTTCCGCGGGAGCATTATTTCCCCTTTCAAAATCCCTTCTTGGATATGTGACAAATCCATAGTCCTCCTTTTTATAAAACTCGACTGCAATTCTTGTGAACTTTATTTTATATGAGATCGTCCTTCCCCTGCCTGCCATGATTTACAAATTTATAGCACAAAACATTTTACCTTGGCTGACAAATGGCACAGAGCCCTAATCTCACATCTGTAATAACCAAGGCGGCAGTATGGGTTGCTGGTTAACAGCATGATCTCTGACCAGTGCCTGGGTTGGAATCCTTAGTTGTGACCTTTGGCAAGTGAATTACCCTTGATGTGCCTTAGTTTGGACGCACATAGGCACTCACAAAATAGGTGCTATTATTACATTTACTTCTTTCTGTTCCTTACCCCTGGTGGAATAAGTCTCATGAAAAGTGTAGATTTGTCTGTCATCTTCCCCTGGGTCAGGAGCTCAGTAAATTTTTTTTTTTTAAGATTTTTTTTGATGTGGACCATTTTTAAAGTCTTTAATGAATTTATTACACTATTTCTTCTGTTTTATGTTTTGGTTTTCTGACCGTGAGGCATGTGGGATCTTATCTCCCCGACCAGGGATCGAACCTGCACTCCCTGCATTGGAAGGCGAAGTCCTATCCACTGGACCGCCAGGGAAGTCCCAGTAAATGTGTTTTGAATGAAAGAATGAATAAGGAGAAAAAAGGGGAAAGTGAGAATCTCAGTGTGAAGCTGGGGGGAAAAGGAGGGGCAGGAAATGGAAGAAGGGGCAGAATCAGGGGTGGAAGAGGCCTCTGCTTGGAATATGCTTGAATGTCCTGGGAAATGAGGCTTTGTCCCTTGTGCAATACAAGGACATGAGGGACCAGACCTAGGACCTGTCTGTCCCCCACCCCCACCCCTGCTTAGCTTTAGGACAACAGCCCCAAACAGCTCAGCAAAAACTGCTCCAGTTTCCCCTGGGATACTGGGTGACACTGTCCATGGGACACAGAGGGGAGAGGTTTTCACAGCAAGGTTGCAGGAGCCCCTCCTCCACGTCACTTGGTATCCAATCTACTTTCCTGGCAGAATTCAGGGCATGAGGGACATCCCCCTCCTGGAGAAACAGGCCTATTGGTTTCTCTGAATTTCCTGTCACTAGAAGACAGCTAGAAAGACAACCTATGGAACAGTAGAGATTGGTACCATCAGACCACATGTGACATTAAAAACACCACAAACAAGGGTAAGAGACATGGAATCTACTGAGGGGAAAAAAAAAAAAAAAACCCAATACCCTTTGCATCACTAGAATCCCCAGTGTAAAGAGAGTTCTTATGAAACAGTTTTTCAAAAGAACTGTCTTTAAAAAGGAACTCAGATTAGAAGAGGTGGTTCCTAAAAAGAGAATTATACACGGCCAATAAATATTTGAAAACGTGTTCAATCTTGCTAATACTAAAAATCATTTTTAAGAGATAACTTTGTGTGTGTGTGTGTGTGTGTGTGTGTGTCTGTGTTCCATGCATCTATTAGTCAGGGTTTGGCTGCAGATAACAGAAGTCACTCTAGGTAACTTAAGCAGAACAGGTTTTTTGGGTTGTTTTGGTCGTGCAGCGGTCTCCATGGGTCACCGACCATGGGACCGGCCTCTGTCTTGGCGGCCTGAGGAGCCTGAGGGCCCTTGGGGTTCTGGGAGCCTGGGTTCCTCAGTGATGACAGCTGGGCAGCGTTTGGGGACCTGGCCCTGCGGGCGCCAGCAGCTGAGATCTGCCTCCTTAGCGGGGCCTGGGCACTGGCGGGAGGACCCAGACCGGCTGCTGGACTAAGGCTCCCGGGCAGGGTAACCTGTCTGCACAAGGAACCCCTCCTCTTAGGCAGTGCCTGGACCTCGAAGGGTGAAAGTTGTGCCCTGGGACCTTGCCCTTCCTTGTCAGAACAGAGAATAACATTTGTTTGGTGGAGGCTAACAGGAACATGGTGACCTGACCGTGACCTGACCTCAAGAACAAGGGATGTGACACCAGGAAGTCTGCAACCACTAACCACGCCCCTCCCTCACCTTTCCTATAAAAGGGCTTTGCTGAAAGCTTGGGGAGTTCTGGGTTTTTAAGGCATGAGCCACCCGTCTCCTTGAAGGGCCCTGCAATATACCTTTCTCTGCTCCAAACTGACGTTTTGGTATTGTTTGGCCTCACTGTTTGTCAGGCACACAGACTTGCCTTCCGTAACATGACCTCTTCCTTGGGTTTGATAATTTGCCAAAAGGCTCACAGATCTCACGAAAGCACTTTACTCACCACTACTGATTTATTACAAAGGATATTAAAGGATACAAATGAACAGCCAGATGGAAAAGTACCTATGAGGAAGTCCGGAGCACAGGAAGTGCAGTCCCCGTAGACTTCAGGCACCAGTTGGGCACAGACTATGCCACCCAGGCTCTTGGGGACACACTGGCAAGTTCCTCCAAGAAATGAGTTAAGCTGTGTCCCATGCTGGCTCCGGGGTGGTGGGGAGGCTCACTCGACCTAACCTTGGTGAATTCCCCCGTTGTCCTTTAGGACTTCCCAAAGTCACCGGACATAGAGACAGTGCGTGGGAAAGGTTTCCCAGATGGTCTGGTGATCCCCACATCGAAAAAAAGATTAACTACCGTGAAGCTGATTTCTCTGCATATAACAAAGGACCCAGTTTAGCTTGATTATTGCAGGCAGCCCGACCTTCCCCAACCATCAGTGAGCAACAGGCGAGGCATGAAAACCTGCGGAAAAGAACACCTGCAATACAGGCTGGTTGAGTTGTAAATTAAATGCTAAAACGTTTTCGAGGCTACAGGCACACAGCCAGTACGTAAACAGCCACTGCGCTAAAACCAAAGCAAGAATACAAGAACTTACGTTCCCACACATGAGCTAGAACAGAGCCCCTTCAGAGGAGGTACGGCGGGCTCCACCTGTTGATCCCGCTCCCTAAGCCCGAGAGGAGGACCTACCCGCGCAGCCCATTGCACTCACCGTTCGCGCTCTCGGTACCTGGACTGCGAAAGCCGCCCCGCGCAGCGAATTAACGGCCCGGTGTAGAATGGGGGCGGGACTTCCTTCCCAACGGAAAGGCGTGCGTGAGCGCAAGCCCCTCCCCGGAACTGCGGTGGACGCGGCCGAGGAGGGCTGGTGCAGCAGTGTCTGAGGCGGTTGGTCGGCGTCCCTCTACGGTGAGTACCGAGGCCGGAGCCGTAGCGGGGCCGGGGCCGGAGCCGGCACCCGAGAGGAGCTGGAGGCGGCCTCCCAGCGCGTGGCTCTTCAGGCCGTTGTGTTCTCGGGACCAGAGAGGGCGGCCGCCGGCCTCGTCAAGCGGCCTGGCCGACCCTGCGCCGGGGGCCCCTCGGTTTCTCTGCTTCGTGAGCCGGTTCGTGCCTGACGCGAGGCGCCAGCGCCGGGCTCCTGGCCGGGCGCCAGGAGGAGCGACCCCCCCACCCCCACCCCCGCTTGCTCTCTGGGTCGCAGTCCGCGTCCTCGCCCCCATGTGCCTCCCCTCTTACCCCCGTCGTTGATCCGGGTTGCTTGTGATCGCGGCGTAGCCCGTGCTGGGGGTGAACCTTCGTTGCGCTCTGGGTTGCTTTGCCGGCGGGGCGCCATGCTGAGCGGTTCTGGACGTGCGTCACCTTTTTGTCTTCGCGTGACGGTCCAAGGATAAACAGACCCTCATCATCCCCATTTTCCAGACGAGGAACTGAGGCTCACAGTGATTAATACGTGCACCCCAGACCCAGCGCTGGCCAGTGACGCGTCCAGATTTGAACCAAGGTTTCCCTTTGTCTTTCCACAGGTTCTATTTTTCTCGGCCTTTCTGAAAGGGGAGAACGTGGCTCGAGTTCCAGTCTGACGACTTGTGCATAGATCACTTGTTTTTAAATCACTTAAAAGGTAATGAAAAAGCTGGTTGGGTTTTAAGCCATTTGGCAAAGGCCAGAGTGGTGGCAAAGGCATCTGCCCTCTTGGGGCAAGGCTTGAGAAGGAAGAAGGCTCTGTGCACTCTTAATAAAGCTGTCCCCCTCACCCACCCTCCAGCGACCCCCTCAGGTTCTTATTCAGCCTTCAAAATGGCTTGGGAGTGGTAGGCTTCACCCACCACGCTTTACAGAATGTTATTTATTGCAGAGAACATTTTGTGACCTAGCTAGTAAACCCCTCCCCCCTTTTAAAAATATGAGAACGCTGAGGTTCAGAGAGGATTAAGCAGGAGCTGCCAAGGGCACACGAGCGGTTGGCATTGGATCTGGAATCCAAACCAGATCTCGCTCATATTTCTTTGCCACACCTCCTGTGTCCCCTCTGTTGCAGGCCAAGCTGCCCACTCTGCGGGTACATTTCTTTCCTTCTTTGATCTTCTCTAGCTGGCAGCATCAGCGTTAGAGCCATCTTTGTGTCTTCACTTCTTTGCAGGGCGTGATACTCTGTAGGCTGCTTAGAAACTATCTGTTGCCTCAGAACCCTGTGCTTCTCAGTTGCCAATCTAATGGAACATTTCTCTCCTTTTCAGCAACCATGAAGCTGAAAGAGAAAAAATCGAGGCCAGAGCCCCCAAACTATGGCAGAATTCAGAGGAAGGGCATCAAAGTTGTGGGAAAATGGAAGCAGGTGAAGATTGACCCAAATATGTTTGCAAACGGACAGATGGATGACTTGGTGTGCTTTGAGGAACTGACGGATTATCAGTTGGTCTCCTCTGGGGAGGGTTCCTCCAGTCTCTTCTCAGAGGAGGAGCCCAAGAAGAGAAAGTCACAAGCTGTTTCAGAAGGAGAGGAGGAAGGAGAGCCTCCCTCCTCAAAGAAAAAGATGAAGTTGAAGAAGAGTAGAGATGTGGAAACTGAAGGAAGCAGTGCCCAGAAAGTGTTTGAGGGCAAAGATACTGAGCCAGAGCCCCAGGGAGATGGCACAGTTTGTCCTGATCCAGAGGTAGGGGAGATGGCATCAGAAAGCCCGGCCCAGACGGTTCCAAAAAAGAAGAACAAGAAAGGGAAAAAAAAATCAGAGCCTCCCCAGGGTACTATTCCGAAGGTGCCCAAAAGAGCAAAGACGTGGATGCCTGAAATGCGTGATCACAAGGCAGATGTGTCAGCTTGGAAGGATCTGTTTGTACCCAAGCCAGTTCTCCGAGCGCTCAGCTTCCTAGGCTTCTCTGCGCCCACACCAGTCCAAGCTCTGACCTTGGCACCTGCCATTCGTGACAAACTGGACATCCTTGGGGCTGCTGAGACAGGTAAGGGCATCCTTATCTGGCCAGGGCAAGATTGCTGCTGGATTGAGCTGTGGCTGCTAACAGGCTGGTTGGCTGGGAGACGGGAATGTTGGGGGCATGACCACAAAAGCACTGTTGAGTGAAGGTTTTCAGAGGTCGGCTAGCTCTGGGTTGAAAGAGGCCACTTCCTGATTGGTGCCCTAGGCAGGTCACTTTATTTCTCTGCGCCCTGTAGACCCTATTATAAAATGGAGATAGACAACTGCAGTACCTACTTCTTTTGCTATGTGGGTTAAATGTAAGTGCCTACTAAATTTATACATTTACACAATAGTAAACTAGTAACAAAGAACAATAGTAAACTAAAATTTACACAGTGCATTGTAAGTGATCTGTAAATGGTAGTTTTTTTTCCAGGTCTTGAGCCTTTTCTGAATGGCTCAGAGGTAAAGTAGGGCTAAGATCAGCCCTCTGGAGAGGTAGATCTTCATTAGTATGAGGAAGAAGTGTCTCATTCGCAAGAGTTGTCCAAAGATAAAAAGGGCTGCGTTGGGAGTTGGTGGGTTTATTGGCATTGGAAGGATTTGAGTTTGTGATGATCATTGGGTGGATTTGGTAGGCAGATTTGGGCAGGAGGTGACTGTTGGGACTAGGCATTGTTTGAAGATCCCTCATTCCTTGGGCCACCTAAGACTTTGTGAAGCCAGGACAGGTTGACTCACCCTGGGGAGACTCAACTACTGATGGGGGAAAGAGCAATACAAGCCTGGAACTATTAGTCTAACTTGACCAGCAATACCAATAGAAATATATATGTAATGTGAGCCACATATGTAAGTTAAAACTTCCTAGGAGCCATATTAAAAAAGGTTTTTAGAAAGTGAAAATTAATTTTAGCAATATATTTAACCAATTGCATAGCATATTTCAGTACGCAATGAATGTAAAATTATTGAGATATTTTACATTCTTATTTTTATACTGTTTTCAGACTCTGATGTGTATTTTCAACTTGCCGCCCATCTCAGTTTAGAGTAACCACATTTTAAGTGCTTGACAGCTGTATGTGGCTAGTGGCTACTATATTGTATGGCATAGAACTGTAACCAAAAGTGGGTCCAGCTGCTCGCTGCTCAAAAGCCAATAAAGAGGCCAGCTTGGTGGAAAGGAAAGTTTGCTTTATTTTGGATGCCGGCAACGGGGGCGGTGGGGGGTGGGGTGGGGGGTGCTCCTGTCTGAAGGCCGACCCCCGCCCCCATCCAGTGGACAAGAGCTTTTATAGATGGAGGGGAGGGGGCCGCATGCAGAAACAGCAGAGTCAGCTGTTGACAGTCATCTTGAAATTGGTCATTGGTGGTCTGACCAGCATCGTCTTCATTGTTTTAAGTACAGTTAATCTTCAGTTCCAGGGTCGGTTTGTTTCCATTTTCTTGAGACCAGTTCTCGGAATGGCAGGTTATGTCATGGCTACAGTCTGGTCATCATGTAGTTAACTTTTTCCACCTGGTGGGCGTTTTATCTGTAGATACACAGAGGGTATCTACAAGACAGCTCACAGAATATGGCTCAGAATATTATCTGTAGCCCTCGAGAAGGAACTAAAGGTCCTTAGCTATGCTTATTGACTGAACTATTATGATTTGGTCTTGTTGGACTACTTTCCTTTGCTTCTGCATTTTCTCACTTCTCTGATTAAACTTACTCTTTGGCTGAAGTTTTTCCACAGACAAAGGCAGGCAGAGGACATGGGGGGTGAGGACCATAGGGTCCTGCTCCATTTCAGAGCTAGACCATGTAGACCAGCGGTCCCCAACCTTTTTGGCACCAGGGACCGGTTTTGTGGAAGACAGTTTTTCCACGGAAGGGGATGGGTGGTGGTTTCAGGATGATTCAAGTGCATTACATTTATTGTGCACTTTATTTCTATTATTGTTAGTTACATTGTAATATATAACGAAATAATCATACAGTTCACCATAATGTTGACGGGAGGCCGAGCTCAGGGAGTAATTTGAGCAATGGGGAGCGGCTGTAAATACAGATGAAGCTTCGCTAACTCGCCGGCCGCTCACGTCCTGCTGTGCGGCCTGGTTCCTAACAGGCCACGGACCGCTTCGGGTCCGTGGCCTGGGGGTTGGGGACCCCTGATCTAGACACTCTGTGCCTTGGATTTCTGGAAGAGTGGTCAGGAAACTTGAGGTGAGGTCCTGTATAAGAATCATAAAGATGGAAGAGGGAGGAAACCCCAGGAAAGGGGGATGGAGGTAACAGTAATAGCTTAGAACATTTATTTAACATTTAAAATACGTCACGTCCTGTGTTACATGCATGAACTCAGTTTCTTAAAACCACCCTGAGGTAGGTTCCGTTATTATTCCCATCTTAGTGAAGAGGAAACTCGGCCTCATAGAGGGTAGACAGTGTCCCTAAAACTGCCCCACTGAAAGTGGTAGTGCTTGAATAGTTCTAGACTAGGTCTCTGTGCTGTTAAGCATTCGGCTACACTACTTTGGTATGTGCAGAGAGGCCTGGAAGTCTGTTTCCGGAAGGCAGAGGAGAGATGTGAGCCACTGTGGCTAGAGATTGACATTTGGATTTATACCACAGCTCCTATCAGGCTATTTCTATGGAATGCTGTGAATCCACAGGTCCAAGTCTCAAAGACTTTTGGGGCTGTGGGCAAACTGCTGCCAATGCAGATAATGAATATATCCATCACCCCCAAAAGATGTTTGGGCCCCTTAATAATCCCTCCTTCCCTACCTAGGCTCCCCTCCTTGTTCCTCCCCAGGTAACCTCTGATAGTCTTTCTATCGCTATCAATTAGTTTGCATTTTCCAGAATTTTAAAATGGAATCATACAATATGTATTTTGGGGAGGGAGAGTGTCTGCTCTTTAACTCAGCATACTTTGAGATTCAGCCATGTTACTGCAAATACCAGTGGTTCGTTTCTTTTTATGGATGAGTAGTATTCCACTGTATGGATAGAGTGCAGTTTGTTTATCTGTTGATGGATATAGTTCTGTTCTTCCTAGTTGTGGGCATTTACAAGTAAAACTATCATAAATATTGGTGTATCAGTCTTTGTATGGATATATGCTTTGATTCCTGTTGGGTAAATACCTAGGTGTGGAATGGCTAGGTCTTATGGTAAATGTAACTTTTTAGGAGTTTTCCAAAGTGATTGTACCATTTTACATAATCACCAGGTTATGAGAGTTCAGATTGGTCCATGTCCTTGCCAGTACTTGGTGTGGTCAGTCTTTAATTTGATTTAGACTTTAAAAATTTTAGTGATATTTCCTTGTGGCTTTCATTGGTATTTCCCTAGTGACTCCTTGAGCAGTGTCTTTTCCAGTACCTAATTGTATCCATGTTATCTTCTTTGGTGGTGTCTGTTTAGTTCTTTTGCCCATGTTTTAATTGGGTTGTGGTTTTCCTATTATTGAATTCATAATATATTCTAGATACACCTCCTTTATCAGATATGTGATGTGCATTGTTTTCTCCCAGTCTGTGGCTTCTTTCTTCATTCTCCTTACAGTGTCTTTCGAAGAGCAGGAGTTATTTATTTTTTTAATTTTTATTTATTTATTTATTTATGGCTGTGTTGGGTCTTCGTTTCTGTGCGAGGGCTTTCTCTAGTTGCAGCAAGTGGGGGCCACTCTTCATCGCAGTGCGCGGGCCTCTCACTATCGCGGCCTCTCTTGTTGCGGAGCTCAGGCTCCAGACGCGCAGGCTCAGTAATTGTGGCTCACGGGCCTAGTTGCTCCGCGGCATGTAGGATCTTCCCAGACCAGGGCCCGAACCCGTGTCCCCTGCATTGGCAGGCAGATTCTCAACCACTGCGCCACCAGGGAAGCCCAGGAGTTATTTATTTTGATGAAGTTTAAATGATCACTTTTTCTTTTACAGATGTGCTTACCTAAGAATCCTTTGCCTAACACAAGATCACAAAGATTTTCTCCTATATTTTCTTGTAGAAGTGTTACTAGTTTTAGGTTCTGTGTTTCAGTCTGATCCTTCCTGTGTTAACTTTTATGGGGAGAAATACAGATCAAAGGTTTGGTTTTGTTTTGCATGTGGCTATCTAATTATTCCAGCACCGTTTGTTGAAAAACTACTCTTTCTCCACTGAATTGCCTTTGCATCTTTTTTGAAAATCAGTGACCGTATAGGTGTGGGTCTATTTCTGGAGTCTTTTCTTTGCCATTGATCTATTTGTCTATCTTTACTGTTTTCCCAATACGTCACTATGTTGGATACAGTAGCTTTAGAATAAGTCTTAAAATCAGGTAGTATAAGTCCTCCAGTTTTGTCTTTTTAAAAGTTATTTTGGCTATTCTAGGCCCTTGGCGTTTCAAGGTGAATTTTAAAGTCAGTTTTTCAATTTCTACAAAAAAGTCAGCTGGTATTCGGATTGGGATTGCATTGGTTATAGAGCCAACTGAGGACATGACATCTGGACAATATAGAATCTTCCAGTCCATGAATGTGGTATAGCTCTCCATTTTTTTAGGTCTTCAGTTTTTCTTAGCTGCGCTTTGTAGTTTTCAGTGTATGCACATCTATTAGATTTATCCTTAAGTATTTCATGTTTTCAATGCTTTTGTAAATGGTAATTTAAGATTTCCTATTTCTGATGCTAATAAATAGAAATCTGCATTTTTGTATATTGATCTTGTATCCTGCAACTTGGTACCATCAACTGGTTTCTTCAAGATTATATAGGATTTTCTTCAAAGATGACTATTCATCCAGTCTGGGTGCCTTTTGTTTATTTTTGTCTTATGTGTTGCACCGGCTAAAACTCCAGTACAGTTGGAATTGAAGTGCTATAGTGGGCATCATTGCTTGATCACTTATTTGCTTCTGCTTGAGGCATTTTAATTTTGGAACCACTTTAAATTCTCAGCTTGAAGTGTTTTGTTTTGTTTATTTGTTTTTGTCCACACAGATGGTGTGAATACTTGGGCTCCATATACGTTCAAAGGCTAGTTTGAAAATGTTCAAGCATAGACAGAAGTTTTAACGTTTTCTCGAAAACTAAGAAAATTTTCTTTTACTCCCTCCTTCCCCACCAGGGAAAGGTTTTGGTAAAGTATTATATAGATTTTCATTCCTTACCCTTCAATTTTGTGTTCCTTCACAAGAGCAACAAACACACACACACACACATACACAACTTGCCCATCTCTTTAGGGTTTCATTGTTTGGACATTTGTCTGTAGTTTATTGGTGACCTCAGCCCGCAATGCCAGTCTGTCAGACTTTTCCTCAGACTCCTAATTACAGGTGCCCTCTGGTTGCAGAGCTGTATGGGTACCGTACCTGTGTAGGGTAGAAGGAGCTTTGGATTGGTCAGGGTGGCACTTGGCTATGTCAGGGTCCCTCATTCCGTGTAAAGGATAGAACCTCAGGCAAAAGTATGTACATCTGTTGATTGACACTGTTTTTGTTTGTTTTTTGTTTGTTTTTTGTTCTGCTTCTAAGGAAGTGGGAAAACTCTTGCCTTTGCCATTCCAATGATTCATGCAGTGCTGCAGTGGCAGGTGAAGAAGAAGCCTATCCCAGCTCTAAGTAACACAGGAGCACCACTTGGGGAGACCAGTAATGAGGCTGGAGTTGAGACAGGATCACCAGGCAGGGCTGGAACTGAGTCTGGAGCTTTGCCTGCTGAGATTGGAATTGAGGGTGAAGCACTGCCCAGGGAGGCTGGAGCGAAGGCTAGAGCACCACGCAGCCAGGCAAGAGGCAAGATTGGAGCTACAGTCTCAAACCAGGTGCTGCCCTCCTGTGATGATGATGATGATGATGATGATGATGATGATGATGATGATGATGATGATGATGATGATGCCGCCGGTGAAGGACCTTCTTCCCTGATCAGGGAGACGGCCATTCCCAAACAGGATGAAAACAAGGAGGACAAGCTTGATGAAGAGCAGACTAGAAAGTTCAAACAAGAATTGGGTGGCAGAATTGCACATCCAAGGCGTCCTCTGCTTGGACTGGTTCTGACTCCCACTCGAGAGCTAGCCGTTCAAGTCAAACAACACATTGATGCTGTGGCCAAGTTTACAGGTGAGGTTTAATTCCGTTTAATAAATGTTGCCTGAAAGGATTCCAGTAGCTGGGGTGGCAGAGGTGAATCAGCTGTGCCCGCCCTCTAGAGGGAATCTTTCTCTCCTGCCAGAGAATTAAGCCCGACAGAAAACTGTTGGGGTGACACATTCTTTATTCTCCCAAGGATAACACATAGCTAATGCTATTCTAGCTGCATAGGAAATTGGTTAACTTACTGGATACAGTAGATACTTGGGGCAGTGTTTGGCAAACCACTGTTTGGGTTTCTTTTTTTTTTTTGTAAATAAAGTGCTGCCACACCCACTTATTTACATATGTCTATGGTCACTTTTGCATCACCAATGCAGAGTGGAATAGAGGTAGTAATTGTACAGAGACCATTTAGCCCACAGGGCCAAAAATGTTTACTGTTGGAAAAGTTTGCTGACTCCTGCCTTAGGGCATTAGAACTTAACTTTTTCAGGGAATTCTTTGGGAAAGGCTGCAGAGTCAGGGTTTCAATTTTATAGTAAAAGGAACAGTTACTTATCAAGCTCTGACTGTGTATTACAAGGCACTTTACTAAACACTTTGCTTGCATGATCCTTTGTGTTCCTTCCATACTGTCTACCTTGCGCAGTCCTCCACTAGAGAGGAGAAGAGAACACTAGCCATCAGAGGAGATTCAGTTTAATTTTAATTGAGGGGCATGGGCAGGAACTCCTAGGGGAGGTGTGTCACAGCTACAAGTTACATCTTTCCCAGCACTGTGGTGCACCACTGCTCATTTTTTCCAGAGCTTTGGATGTCACCATGCCTTGGTTCAAATCCAGCCCTACTGGTGTGGTTGGAGGGGAAAGAGTAGAAAAAAATGAGGTTGGGGAAATAGTGAGGGCCTAGATCATGGAAGACCTGGTAAGCCCTCTAGCAATGGCATCAACAGGGCAAGCCAGCTCTTAGCACCCCCCTGGAGAGGGGAGCTGTGCTGGTGACTGGCAGCCTTTACTAATCTGGGGGCGCCTGTGTCAGCGTTGGAAGAAATAAGCAATCAATCTGAATAACAGTGTCCCTTATATTTTGTGTACCGTAGGCATTAAAACTGCTATTTTGGTTGGTGGAATGTCCACACAGAAACAGCAGAGGATGCTGAACCGTCAGCCTGAGATTGTGATTGCCACTCCAGGCCGGCTGTGGGAGCTAGTTAAAGAAAAGCACCCTCATTTGAGCAACCTTCGGCAGCTCAGGTGAGAAACAGTACCTCCCCCTTGCCCCCACCCCCTGTTCTGAAGCGGACCTGAGGTGACATGGTACAGTGTGCAGTGCCTTCTCCCTGTTACAAAGTGCCATGGTGTGGTACTAGCCAGACTTGGGCCTTTAGAAAACCGAGCATGTGTGAGGGAGATTGGTTGAGGGCCCTGGGGGTGGTGGGGTGGTAGAGTATGCTGTGGATGACTCCTCTTACCTGCTGCTAACCAGGTGATGTGGGTCTGTCTGGATCCGTAGGTGCCTGGTGGTCGATGAGGCTGACCGCATGGTTGAGAAAGGCCACTTTGCTGAGCTCTCAAAGCTGCTAGAGATGCTCAGTGATTCCCAGTACAACCCAAAGAGACAGACACTTGTTTTTTCGGCCACGCTGACCCTGGTACATCAGGCTCCTGCTCGAATCCTTCACAAGAAGCACGCTAAGAAAATCGACAAAACTGCCAAACTTGACCTCCTCATGCAGAAGATTGGCATGAGGGGCAAGCCCAAGGTCATCGACCTCACAAGAAAGGAGGCCACGGTAGAGACACTGACAGAGACCAAGATCCATTGTGAGACTGATGAGAAAGACTTTCATCTGTACTACTTCCTGATGCAGTATCCAGGCCGCACCTTAGTGTTTGCCAACAGTATCTCCTGCATCAAACGCCTCTCTGGGCTCCTCAAAGTCCTGGATATCATGCCACTGACCCTACATGCCTGCATGCACCAGAAGCAGAGGCTCAGAAACCTGGAGCAGTTTGCCCATCTGGAGGAGTAAGTCAGGCCTGTGCACAGATTAGCCATTGGGTCTAGGTCACCAGGATGGTGGGAAGCTACCTTCTCTCGTGGGAGCCTTATCGGTAGAAGGTAGCCTTTTTTTTTTGCACAGCGTGAGGCAGGCTCACTCTGATCTAGTACATTTGGTTGCTGGTAATGCCCAACAGAAACTTCTTTAATAATGAGTAATGGTGACAATAATACCTATTATTATTGAACACTTAACAACAGATTAAGTATTGTGCTTGCATTTTAGATACATTATTACATTCATTCACTTGTAACATCCTTGAGAAGAAGAATAGAGTCATGGGTAAGAGCACAGACTGGAAGCGGACTGCTTGAGATCAAATCCTGGCTGTGTCACTTCTAGCTGGTCAGATTACTTTGTGTTTCAGTTTTCTCATAATCAGTATAAT
This sequence comes from Balaenoptera ricei, assembly GCF_028023285.1. Lineage (NCBI taxonomy): Eukaryota > Metazoa > Chordata > Mammalia > Artiodactyla > Balaenopteridae > Balaenoptera > Balaenoptera ricei. The sequence continues at coordinate 177,537,239 of NC_082640.1, read as the reverse complement.
AATAGAAGTTACGGCAGAGGGTTGCTCTGAGGAGTAAGTGAATTTATGCATTTGAAGTGTTCGGAACAGTGCTTGGCACATGGTATGAGCTTGCTAAATGTTAGCTTTAATACTTACCACTTGTCATTATTCTTATTTTATAGATTAAAAAAAAGTAAGGTTTAGAAAAGCACTTAAGCTTGCCCAAGGTTTCTCAGCTTGGAAGTGGTAGAGCTGGGCCTCAGACCAGCCTGTCAGACTGCGGAGCTCACGCTGTCGTGTCCATCTGCTCTTGGGCCAGAGTGATGGTCAGGCAGGCAGCACGGGGCAGATTGTCAAAATGAGGGCCTGGGAAGCTGGGCTTTAAATTGGCTTCTGCCCACATTGTTTTGTCAGGTTACCGGTTACAGATTAGTTTCAAGAACAAGTGGTTCACTTCCCTCTAAATGTTAGTAAGTAGAGTTAGTGGTTCATTGGATCAGGAGTTGGCAAACTATAGCCCATGGGCCAGATCTGGCTTGTTGCCTGTTCTTATAAGTAAAGTTTTATCGGAACACAGCGAGGCCTATTTATGTATTGTCTATAGCTGTTTTTGTGCTATAATGGCAGAGTTGCGTAGTTTCAACAGACATCACCCACGAAGCCAAAAATAGTTTACCCTCTGGCCCTTGACAGAAAAAGTTTGCTGACCTTGACTTAGAGCGGTGGTTTAATATTTTACAAACTTTAGTTTGCAGCATATTCCGCAGCCCTATCTCAGAGATACAGGAAGTGGGGACCCTGAAGGGCCTAAAATCTTAAGTTTTTAAGACATACGTCAGGTGCTTTTGACTCCCCTCAAACTACACATACATTAAGAAACATCACCCAGTACATATTATTGAGTGCTTGCTGTGAACCTGGCACTGTTCTAGGGGCTGGTAATAGAATAGTGAGTAGTACAAAGTCCCTGCTGTCATGGAGTTTACATCCCAGGGGAGGGAGGTAATAAACTGAGAAGTAAGTATGCAGTTCGTCAAGTGGTGCTAAGTGCTAAGAAGTAAAGTTGTATAGGGAGTTTTGTAGACTGTGGGTGTGTGGTCTGGGAGGCTTTTCTCATAAGGTGAGATTTGAGCAGAGAGTAGAAGAAAGTAAGGAAATGTGAATATCTGAGGAAGACCTTTATGGCCTAAGGTGCACTAAGTGCACAGGCTGGGAGGCAAGAGCAGGTTTGGCATGTTTGAGGAAGAGCGAGGAGAGCAAGGACGCCTGTGTGACTGGAGGGAATTAAGTGGGAGGGTGATAGGAGATGAGGTCACCGACCTAGAGTATGGCCCCATTTAATGCACTTGAGGTAGTCTTTATTATTGCAGAGTGTGGCTTGTCGATTGCGGCCAGTGAAACCCAGGTTTGGATCCTGGCTCCACAACTGAACAGCCATATATATACCTTGGGAAGTTAATCTCTCTGAGCCTCAGCTTCTTTATCTGTCAAAGCGACGTATGTAATAGTATTGTCTCGTAGAGTGTTTGTAAGGATTGTTGTGTTTAGAGTACTCAGTGGTAAGAATTTGATTAATGATAGCCATTAGTTATTATTAATGAGCTTTCTCTCTCCACCACAGTTGTGTTCTCCTGGCAACAGATGTGGCAGCTCGGGGCCTGGATATTCCTGCAGTCCAGCATGTCATCCATTACCAGGTAGGGACATCAGGGAATTTGTAGGCATCTCCCAACATTGAGTGGGGAATTTTTAAAGCAAGGGTTGAGGGAGGAGGAATTGTTGGTCCCAAGGCCTCATGCAACAGAGAATACCACGAGCATCTAGTGACCAACTGGCTGCTGCCACTTTTGGAACACTGTAGTGAGAGTTATTCTCCAAAACCTCTTGACACTGTCTGATGTCAAATATCAGATAGCCCCTTTCTTTTTGACTTGGGCAGGCTACCTAATATTGGCAGGTTAGAGTCTTAGTTTCTTCCATGAAATGGGCATAATAAGTTTAGCATGTAAAATGATTACCCTGCTTGTAGAGAAATAAAAGAGTGTGGTAATTAAGTCCTGCCTGGGCTTAAATCCCAGCTGTGTACCCTTGAGCAAGTTATTTAGTGTCTTTGTGCCTCAATTTTTTCATTTGTTAAATGGCAGTTATTACAGTATCGACTTCTTAATTTCTTATTAAGGTGAAATAAGTTATTACGTGTGAGGAGTTTAGAAAGCCAGGTGGCACTTCCTAAATGTTAGCTGCTGTTGATCCTGACATTAATATCAGCACATGTACCTGGTAAAGATTAGCATAGAGTGGTGGTTAGGCATATGGGCTCCGGGACCACACTTCGAGCGTTTGAATGCTTCTTGGCTGCTGCTTAGTGGGTGAGCTTTCGGCATGTTACTTAGTATGTCTGGTTTCAGTGTCATCATTTGTAAATTGGGAGTAATAACGCTACCTACGCCATAGGGTAATCACCGAATTAAACGAGCTAATGCTGACGGATCGCCTAGCGAGTGTAAGTACTCAATAAATGGGAGCTATTCTGGCAAGATTATTTCCCCTTTAAATCCTTCATGCTTTTAACCATCTTTGAGGGTGCCAATTCAGTTTAGCAAATCTTTATTCTTCCTCTTTTTGGGAAAGAGTCTGGGTCAGTCTCTAGGAAATATCCAGATGAACAAAATACCGTTCTAGCCCCTAAGAAGTATCACATCCACCAGAGGACGTGAGATGACCATACCCATAATTTAAGGCAGAAGATATCAGAAAGTTGCAAAATAAAATCGGAGAGAGAGATAACTGCTAGTTTGGGAGGTTAGGAGGTTGGAAAGTGCTTTCTAAAAGGTGCTTGGCATTTAAGGATGGAGAGGATTTGGGCATGTAGAGGTAGAGAAGGAAGGAAGAGAAGGAGAAAACATGTGGAAGTGGGCAGCTGACAGGGAGTGAGAAGAAGGGGGTGTATGTTAGAAGAGGAAAGTGAAGAATGGCATGATTTCCAGCACCATTATGAATCACTGATGATCGTGCTTGGAGCACTGCATTGGAAAAGATACGGAGCCTTACTGGGGCTCAGTGGAGAAGATTGTTCTTGATTAGTGGTGTGTGCCGTGGGCGTGGGAAGGGAGGGATTGTCAGCTCCCGTGCCACGTTATGTGTGGATAATATGCCCAGTTCTGATTGGAGCAGAGGCAGCATGGCCCAGGCGTTAGCGTGGTCTTTGGAGCTGGACTGCTTCATTTCGAGTCCTGGCTCCACCATTTAGTTGGGTAACTTAGGGGAAATCGCGTAACATCTGTGTGTTTCAGTTTCCCGGTCTATAATATGGATAATCGTGAAAGCATCTATTTCATGTTATTATTGTTGAGGGATAAATGGGGTAGTAATACATGCAGAGTGCTTAGAATTGCCTGGCACATTGTAATTATTTAATAAATGTTGGTTATGATTACCATCATCAGTCATCCATGCAGAGTTAATGAAGAACCATTAAGAGTTTCTTTAGGTAGAGGGGTTATTATGCTCAGAGCTTTGACTCAGGAAGATGACACTGGCAGCTTTGGGTTGGGTCATGGGGGCGGTGGCAGGGCTGGAGGCCAAATAAGAAGCGACTGCCGTTGTCCAGTTGAATGGTCATGAGGACCTGAACCAGGGCAGGGGCATGGGAGGGCAGAGCCTGCACAGTGAATGGGCTAAACCTGGGGACAGTTTGGATGTGGGACTTCGGGAGAAGGGCTGGATCTGTCCACAGTGCTGGAGAGGTTTCTAGCTGCCTGGCTGAGAGGGAGGAGGGTCCAGCCTTGGGTTGTTGGCCTTGAGGGGAAGAGCAGTGCTTGGTGACAGCTACGATGACCTCCCAGTTCCTCCTTGGCAGGTCCCTCGTACCTCGGAGATTTATGTCCACCGAAGCGGTCGAACTGCTCGTGCCGCCAGTGAAGGCCTCAGCCTGATGCTGGTTGGGCCTGAGGACGTGATCAACTTTAAGAAGATCTACAGAACCCTTAAGAAAGATGAGGACATCCCACTGTTCCCTGTGCAGACAAAGTACATGGATGCAGTCAAGGTAAAAAGAAAAGTTAGAAGCCCAGTGCTAATGAGGGGAGGGATTGTGCTGCTCCGTCACTTTGCTGTGAGATTCTTGCAGTACCACCCTTGGAAACTAATTAGTAGTTCTGCCAATAGCTAAGCAGGGAGATTTGTAAAAAAAAAAAAAAAAAAAAAATAAGAAATGGGTTGGGGGGCACCGTGTCTGGCAGAGGGGAGGATAGGGTGAGTGGCCAGAGTGTGAGTTTTCTTCATGAACCCTTCCTTCACTCTGCCCCTGAAACCTCCACCATCACACCCCCCCACCCCGCCCCCCATGGACAAGGGCGGTGAGCATAGCTGTCTGGACATGCCATTGGATGGGTGGTTGTAGGGAGTGAGGTCAGTGTGTCTTGCTGAGGCAGAAACTAAAGGTGTGTCACATCCCCGAAGCAGATGCCTGTAATTCCTACCTTCAGGGTTTTATTTTTAACTCAATAAACATTCACTGAGTGGGTGCTGCTTATTATGGGCTGCAGCGTGTCAGGCACCAAAACAGGGTGGGTTCTCTTCCGTAGAAATCCACTGGCTTGTGAGGCAGGTTGGGTCCAAGCTGAAGTTCAGGTACAAATGGAGCTCTGTGGACTGGTGGGTATATGGTAACATTGGTAGGAGATTTAGTTTCCTCCAAGCCTCCTGCAGGCAGAGGTGTGAAGAGGTGAAGAAGGGATGGAATTCCAGGAACTGGGGGAGCAAAAAGCAAGGAATGGTTCAAGTTCTGTTGGCTCCTCTGGCTCGAAAGGAATGTTAGCTGTGTGGGGAAATACGGTGGGAGATGAGATGGAACGGTGGAGAATGCAGAGAGGATTAGGAGCCACTCTGGCTTCCCGTGGCTCTTTTCCCCCACATCACAAGATCTTTCCCATCTTCCTGGTGTATCCTGTCGCTGCGGTCTGAACCCAGAACCCAGGAGAAGGAGAACTGAAGTGTTTTTGGCAGAGGACAGTGTGGAAGAGGGGGATGGCAGTTCTGTGCCAGTTCTGTGTTGTCCCTGTGAGTGAGAGCGGGGCCCTGAGGGCTCTCGGGGTGTCTCCAGGTCTCAGCTCAGCTATGGAAGCCAGCTGCGGTGTCTGGGGAAACAGTTCCCTTTGACACATGTAGGTCGGGAGTCTGACCGAGGTGGGCTGCCAAGAAGAGGGGCTGTTCGAGCTGGTTTGGCAAGCCGGCTCTTGTGGTTCATGTGTACACGCTCACAAGTAGCAGTTGCCCTCTGCGCTTTAATCAGGAACCAAAGCAAATGCATTTCGATGGGAGCTGAGGTGCATCTCACTGAACACTGATCTCAAGAGCTTTTTTAAAAACACAACTTAAATGAGACTTTTCTCCCCAGAGCCCTGAATCCTCTGTCAGATGAATACTTTCTGTTCCTTTCCCCTAGGAGCGAATCCGTTTAGCTCGACAGATTGAAAAAGCTGAGTATCGCAACTTCCAGGCTTGTCTGCACAACTCTTGGATTGAGCAGGCAGCGGCTGCCCTTGAGATCGAGCTGGAAGAGGAAATGTATAAGGGTAAGGGGCAAGATGGACTTGAGGAAGGGTTCATTCAGCTTTTATCTTTCGTTTTTCCCTTCAACTTCTGTCTGTTGGAACCTCCCCACCACCATGGGTCCTATCAAAATTGCCAAGACCCCTTTTCCTTCTTTGTGACAGGCCCTAATCTCAGATGAGCCTAAAGCCCTCAGCCTTTGTCTCCTTGTGTCATCGTTTGTCTGGAGCCTATAGCTCCATCCCTCATGTGGAGAGGCAGTGGAGTACGGTGATGTCAGGGCCGGTTCTGCGGCCAGACTGCGTGTGTTTGACTGCTGCCTCATCCCTTAACTAGCTATGTGACCGGGTCAAGTTACTTAACCTCTCTGTTGTACCTAGGCTGTCCTCATTTATAAAACGCAGGTCATAAAGTACCTACCTACCTCATGGGGTTGCAAAGATGGCTTGAGTTACTGAGTATAAAGTGCTGATAACGGTGCCTGGCAAATAGAAAGTATTGGGCACATTTTAAGTTATTTATTGCCACCTGTCTTCCAAGCTGACAAAGCACGTCTGTCGTCATCTCATTTGATCTTCTCCAGTCTCATGATGTAAACAGAGCAGGAATTGTTATTACATTTGGGAACTAGAGGCTCACAGAAGCGATTTGTGCAGGGAAGCAGCTCCAGCACCAGGTGTTGACTGAGCCCCTGCTCCGAACCTAGGCCAGAGACTAAGGATTCAGGGATGAATCTGTGTGGTCCTTGCTCTGGGAAAGCTCCTGACTCTAAGAAGTGGTAGAACCACATCTAGAACTAACAGCAGAATTAGGTCCCGTGCTCTTTCCACCCCACAAGTGGGCAGCTCAGCTGAGGTGTTGGCATCTCGGTGCCAAAGCCAGCAAATTCAGAGGCAGGCTTAACTGCTCTCTGCTCAGCATGGAAGCCGGGAACCAAATCACTAGGCTCGATGACAGTCAGTGGTCCTCCTGGTAGCTCAGGCTTGGGGCTAGGGCGGTGATGTGAGGCCCTGGCTTCCCTTCCTGAGGCCAGGCTGGCGTGGAGCCCTCTGGCTGTGTCCGCCTCTGCAGGTGCAGTTACAGCGCTGGCGGGGAGATGCAGGGGAGCTGGGCTGCATGGGTGGCTTTCACTGTCTCCTGAGGGGTTTGTAGCTGTCCAGTCACCAAATTCCAGGCAACCAGTGGGTGCGTCATAGGAAGAAAAGTGATCTTCAGGTCAGGAGACTGGGGTACTAATCTCAATTTGACAGCTAGCTCTGTGACCTTCGGCAAGTGACCTGGATTTCCTCAACTGTAAAATAAAGATAATTCCTGTCTTAGAGGGTTTTTTGGAGGAGTAAAGGACAGCGTGGCCCTGAGTGGTTCTCCTAAACCGTGTTGGAAGTTAGCCAACACTAGTTTCTGCAGAGAGCTTTCCTCCCCAAGAGTCCCAAAACATTTCTCATCACAAGTATTATCCATCAAGGGACACAGAATGCTCCTACAAGTCATAGTAAACATGATCTATTTTGAATTGTGTTTCAAGGAGGAAAAGCTGACCAGCAAGAAGAACGTCGGCGACAAAAGCAGACGAAAGTTCTGAAGAAGGAGCTGCGCCATTTACTCTCCCAACCGTTGTTTAAAGATGACCTGAAAACCAAGTATCCCACTCAGTCTGGCAAGCTGCCCGAGCTCGTGTCCGCCCCAAGAAATGGTGAGTCCGCGCTGAGCTGCCTCTCCAAACAGAAGAAGAAGAAAAAGAAGCAGCCAGAAGAGCGGCAGCAGGAACAGCCGCAGCCAAGCACAAGTGCAAACTAACCGCCCCCCGGTCAGCATCTGCTGGTGACCGCACGTTGTGTCTGTGTTCTCTGGTTGTACGGAAAACCTTCGCACCTTTGACTTCACTCCACTGTCAGCCCCAGTTACAAAACTCTCCCTCTCTTCCACACCACCTCCCGTAGCAGGAGAGACCTCATGCAGATCTGTGTTGTTTCACAGTAAGAATTCTATGTAGCAGCTTATATATTTCTGCATTCCAGTGTTGACAGGCTTCTTGTATGGTTAACTTGATTTCCTCAATTAAAAACAATGGTCAGAACCAGCACATGTTCTTGAGTTTTTAGCCAGGATATGGGGGACACCGTCATAGTCCTCTGGCTGCAGGATGCACACGGGGTGCGTCTCACTCCGCTGCACGGTGTGGATAGAGCGAGAGGCTGGTGAGCTTCGCAGATCACTGTAAAGTCATTTCTGCCTGGGTCCCCAACGTGTGTTCCCGTTTTTCTCCACAGCAGAATCCTAGCAGCTCCTTAGCTCTACCTCACAGCTGCTGTCTTGTCTTAGCCTCACTGGGAGGTGGGCAGGGAAGAGATTGCCGTCTTCGTCACGGTGTTCCAAGAGAACACAGCTTCCGTGACATCACAGAGCCACGTGTAGGGAAGCCAGGAGCAGTCTGCTGAGTCTGGCTGTGAGGCACCTGGGATCCAGCCCTGGCCAGTCTCTCCAGCCTCGTCTCTGCTCCCTTCCTCTGTGTGACGGAACTGGTTGCTGCCCGCGGTCTCACGCCCCCATCCTTTTGCCCTGAGCCTTTGTCCAAGCTTTTCCTTGGCCTGTTTGCCTTTTCCTGCCCCTGAGCACTGCTGGCCCCTGAGACCTAGGAGGTGAGGTGTCCTCTCGTGAGCTCCCACGGTACCCAGGCTCACCCTCTTCACAGCACTTGCCACACTGGCCTCCGGCACCTTGCTGAGCTCCCTGCGGGCAGAAGCTGCTTATTACTCCTTGCAGCCCTTGTGCTTAGACCAGGGCCTGGTGTAAATATGTGCTGAGGGAACGCGAGACCTCCCGGCACCACCGCAGCTTCCTCTGGGTCAGCCCGGGTGAGTAGCCACAGTCACGGGAGAAGCACCGATCTCTGCACAGCGAAGTCTGGGCTTCTAAACAGACGTTCCCTTGGCCTCATGGTTGGCAGCTGTGTTCCGTCAGTCCCTGTGGGCAACTGCAACAGGGTAGTTGGCCTAAACTCAGATTCAGGTATCACTGAGTGTCGGTTAGGTACTTTTATCTACTTCGATTGTCAGTTTTCCGTCAAGGCCCTGGGACATAAGTCTTAGTACCCTTTTTTTGCAGTTGAGAAAGCGCACTATGAGTGGTTAAGACTTGCTCAGGGTCACACAGTAGTCAAGTGGCAGAGCTGGGATAAGAACCTTGGGTATTTCCTTGTAGGCCCAAGGCAAGTTCAGAAAACTGCTTTGGTTTTAAAAGTCAGCAGTGTTGCCAGAGACTGTCTCCCCAGTGTCACCAGTGACCGGGAGAGGAGAAGGCAGAAGAAAACAGCCCTAGTCTGTGAAGCTCCTGAGTGATAGCTATCAGAGGATGGCAGGGGGACTCTCCGTTTTCCAGATGATACAGTGGAAGTTATAAGCAGGGTCAAGGTCCCTTAGCAGCACCTGAGCCATGAGAGGCCTGAGGACACTTGTCACAGGCCAAACAGATCCACTAATGTCCTGTGACATCCTGTCCTTGCCCTCTAACAGCAAATTCTTTTTTGTGGGGTAACATGTTAAAGAGCTAGGTTTTAAAAGATAGGGCCAGCCTCCCTGACAGTTCTGCTCTCTGACCTGATAAGGTGAAGCTTTGGGGAGGCCTGTGGTTCCTTTGGCACCTCCAGCCCAGCCCAAGGACAGAACTTCCTGAGTGTCTGGACCTTTCACTAAACAAGGACACTCCTACCCCTGCTAATCCACTCACACGTACAAGCCCCATGGGATAGTAGTGTTGATTTTTGGTGCATGCCAGATACCAACTATTAAGAAGCCAGGACAAACAGTTGTTATGGAAACCATTTTAATGCTAGGAAAATGTTTTTACCAATTGCCCGAGGAAGCTGTGGGCCTGGCCTACATCCCACGGGACCAGGGGCCCCTGGGGAACCATTTACTGAGCCACAGCCCCTGCCCCTATTTCCGCTCAGCACGAGAATGCGTTTGGTCCTTAGACTTCTTCCCTGTTTGGGAAACCACAGTGCCACTGCCAAGGTAGCGTGTTTTCCCATCTTGCAGTGTTCCGCTGCAGCCCATCCGGAAGGGTCCGTGGGGGGAAGCATCCCATTTGTAGGGCGCTCACTATGCGTCAGGTCTTGCGATTGTTTTCACATGTAATCTTGTTCCACTTGAACCGATGATTCTGTGATGTGTTGGTATTGTCTCCATTTCACTAATGTGGCAATTGGAACTAGGAGGTGAAGTGACTTGGCCAAGGTCATATAACTAGTTAGTGGCAAAGTTGAAGATCTGAACCCAGGCAGTCTGGCTCCAGAGCCACTTTGTGCTTAAAGTAGGAACCAAAAGCAAGGACAGTTTTTTTGTTGCTAAATATTCACACTGGTTTGTAAAGTTCCCTTTGGAAGGAAGGTAACACATGTGCAGTTGTAAAGGCAAACTCTGAAAGCAACCTTCCTTCCAGCTTATGGTCTGCAAAGAGAAGGCTTTGTGGGGTGGGTGAAGAATTGCCCCGGAAGTGTGATTGCTGGCGTGGCTGGCCGCCGTACACAAGCAGGGTAGTGTCCGCGGATGACGGGGTTTTACATTTGTTACTTAAAGCGTCTCTGAATTCTGCCACTCCTTTCCTCCACAGTGCTCTCCCTTCAGAGGCAAGATCTGAGGGCAGATGTGAAGGGAAGAGAGCAGTGGTTTGGATTTGGCCAATGGTTTTATGAAAAATGGGAGAGCAGAGAGCAAGGTCATGAAAACAGCCTGCCTCTCTTGGGCATTCTGATTCTAAACTGATAGGCTGTCTCCTGGGAAGAGGGTCCCACATGAACACCGGCAGCCTCTCAGGCCTGGAAACACAGCGCAGACACACCTCAGAGGGAAGTTCTCCAGCCTGTCTGCCGAAGAGAAAGCTTTGCTTTTGTGAATGCTACACGAGCTACAGATGCAGTTAAGTGGCAGCCAGTGCTGATTATACTGTGCTTGAGAGCCCAGCTGGAGGCCCAGGACCCATCTCACAACTGCTCAGAGCAGCCAAGATTCAGCTCAGTGTCCTTCAGTTTGGAAACAGGGATCGTGATACTCACAAATCATGTAACATGTTACCCGACTCTTACAGTGTACTTGTCACAGCACTCCTACCCAGAGCAAGGTGGAACCACTGAACCAATCCAGAGATCATGGTCAGCTTTACATTCCTGTGAAAAAGTGACAGTCACTTAGCTTGAACCCTTGGGGTCCAAATTCCAGCCAAGGGCAGTATGGGAACCTGGGTCCCTGCCTGGGATTAAAAGCACCCTGACATCAGTTTTCACAAAGGCAGAAGACTGAAACACATCTGACATTTGTATACAAGGACTGGGAGCAGTTTGTTACCCAGTCCTCCAGGTGTACAGTTTGGCTGTCGGCAGACACCACAGTCTGGCACTGCAGCACCAATAGATTCTAATAAATCCCTGCAGAATGGAACCTGTGAGGCCTTCGATTAAGGAAGGCAATTCCACACCCCTGCATTCTCCATTTCTTCCCAGAGAGGAAGAGAGCTTGCTGGCAGTGCCCCAGCCCAGCCAGGGCTCCTCGAGATCCTGAGGCAGCAAGGTGAGGAGGTTATCAAGGGGCATGTCCAGGTGGATGAACAAGGAGACTGGCAAGAGCCAGGGCTCTTGGCTACCAGGCAGTTTCCCCAGTGGTGATCTCCCCCACTGCCAGTCTCCTCGGCTTATCTCTGTTCTTTCTCACCTAACCTCTAGCCAGCCTATGAGCCAAACAGAAGCGGGGGAAAGGGGAAAGGAAGCCAAAGACAGCCTCAAAAAAAACTTGTCTGTTCTGCTCAGCTGGAGTCTACGGCTGCATGTGCTGATCGATGTCTCCACCTGGCTGAGAATCCATATTCTACTTCCAGGATGTGTTGGGGACGATGACACACCTTCTTGGTCCCAGACCCTAACCTTTCTCAGTGTCTGTCCAGGTGGCGCTGGCGGCAGAACCCTGCAGGGCTGCCCACCAGAAGGCAGGCAGTCCTGGCCCTGAGGGAGATAGAGGGGCCCAACAACTTGGGCTTCATGCTGATGGCTACAGGCCTCTTTCTAGACTTTGGCATAAAAGTATCTTTTTCCTCAAGTTAGGGGTAAGAAAACACTGTCATGAATGCTTGGAAGTACACTGAAGCCCTCGCATTCAAATTGGCCTCAATTCACCGTGCACCAAAGTCCAGTCCAACAGCTGACTGGACTTGATTTTTTATAGAACTGGTAAGTCACTGAAGACAGCTGATCTTGAGCTTTTCTTCCCCTAGAGAGAGGCACTGCCCCTGGTGGAAATAAACCAGAGGACCCCATTTTTATACAACACTGGAATGTCAACACTGGCAGGAACCTCCAGATGAAGAATTGGGCCCAGAGAGAGGAGGTGACCTATGCAAGGTCTCAGAACTGGGGTAGAGCCGGGGCATACGGCTTCCTAGCCCAGAGTTGGAAAACATTTGATCCTCCATGAAGATAAATATTAAAAATATCGCCAAGTTACCACCAGTCCGTAGTGAGTAGGCCTTATTCCCAGTGACTTTGCCCAAAAGGCTGCACATTTTCTAACTACAGTCGAAATCACTTAAAAAAATTGAAAAGCCGTAACGTTCCATTCAGAATGCAGTCCCGTTAGGTGACAGGCTCCACTGCACGGCCTAAGATTAATCAACGTTTATCGGCTGCATAAAGGATGTTGTAGTGGGATGTTTTATAGAGCAGGTAAACGGAAGGGATGGCAGCCTCGGGGAACACGTGGTGGTTCAGGGCCGTGTCCATTTCGTCCACATATTCCACCTGCAGGGCAATGTTCAGTGCCTGGGACAGGGCCGTGATCTGGATGTGGTCACACTCCATGGCCATGGGCTCCACTTCCTGCAAAGGCCACAATGAAAAAACAACCCAGTTGAGGATGGAGGCCTGGCAGAGGACAAGTGAGAGGTCCAACCCTGCCTTTCGTGGTCCTAGGTCAAAACCTCTGCGCTGGGAAATAATCTCCACAACAACCTGTGAGGCAGATGTTGACATCTGCATTTTCCAGAGGAGGAAACGCAGGCTCACTGAGGAGGTAACAGATAGAAATTGCCACAATTGCAAGGCTTGAATCTAGATCTTTTTGATTCTGGACCCCCTAGTTGTGAGAAGAGGACACTACTTTGAAGAATCTGGAAAGGGGGGCAGGAGTTTTTCAGCTTGGGCTTCCTAATGCACAGAGTCAAAGAATCTCAGCAGAAAGGGACTTTATCATAAAGGGATTTCAAGCTTATGTGCTTACAGAGGGCTAGGCGAGCGAGTGAGTGAGTCAATGGAGAGACAAGCTGCCTACTGAGTCCCAATAACTAGGGCAGCTGCCATTTAGCTCCTGCTGATTACTGTCGGGCAAGAATAAGGCCTGGGGAGGACTTCCCTGGTAGCGCAGTGCTTAAGAATCCGCCTGCCAATGCAAGGGACACGGGTTCGATCCCTGGTCCGGGAAGATCCCACATGCCGCGGAGCAACTAAACCCATGCGCCACAACTACTGAGACTGAGCTCTAGCGCCCGTGAGCCACAACTGCTGAGCCCACGTGCCACAACTACTGAAACCCGTGCCTAGAGCCTGTGCTCCACAGCAAGAGAAGCCACCACAATGAGAAGCCCGCACACCACGAGGAAGAGTAGCCCCCGCTCACTGCAACTAGAGAAAGCCCACGCGCAGCAATGAAGACCCAACGCAGCCAAAAATAAATAATATAAATAAAAATAAATTTATAAAAAAAAACAAAAACAAAAAGGAATAAGGCCTGGGGAGCTGGATCTTCTGATTTTTCCAGAGAAATCCAGACATTCATCCAAAAATTGCCCAGTGTTTAAATGTTGGCAGCTCTTTCAGGTAAATACCATACATCATAAACAGAACAGGTCTTGGGCAAATGTGACTCTGGGGTTGCTACTCTGTAATTTTGTGAACAGTCTAGTCCAAAGCCCTTATTTCTCAGATGAGAAATCTGAGGCCCAGAGAGGGAAAGTGACTTGCCCAAAGCCACACAGTTTGGGCAGAAGGAGGATGCGGTCCGGCTTGCTAACCTAGTGCTCTTTGAATTGCAATGTAGACATGACAGCCAGGTCCCCTGGTTAGGGAATGCTGGTGCTAAAGTCTCCTATGGAGAGAGGGATGGGAGCGGAGCCCAGGGCCGGAGGCCGAGTCCCCACAGCCTGGGCCCCGAGGACCTACATGAGTGCAGAAGTCTCTGATGTCCATCTCCTCGTCGATGAAATGTCGGAAGAAGTCGGCGCGGTTCCTGATGAAGGCTGACGTGAGCAGGCGCAGGAACTGCACGATGCGGTCCGAGGAGCTCTGGTCGTTGAACACCTTCAGCAGGCTGGACACGGAGCTGTCCTTCTCCACGAGCTCTACCACGCTGTAAAACTGCAGCCCTTGGGCCTTCAGCCAGGGGACGGGCAAGCCCCGCCCCTCCCTCCATGGGCCTCCCTCCACGGGCATTTCCATCTCCAAATCCTCAAGTTGAGGCGCCAAAATCAATCAGTCAGAGATCCCGCCAAAGCTCAGTAACAGGGTTAGAGATATTTTGTAGTGAGTCCCTTAGCTAATATCCCTTAGTCCCTTAGATATTTTGTAGTGAGTCGCGTCTAAGGAGCAGCGGTTAGCCTCCCTCCTCACTGCCGTGGTTGCAATTCTTATTTACAGATTCAGCACTGACAGTCCTCCAACCCCACCGCCTTCACTAGTGGGATCCGGGGAATGGGGTGGAGAGGGGATGGGCTGACGGAGGCTGGGGGAAGTTTCCAGCCTGAGAGCTAGTGCCCCAAAGGAGGTACCTCCTCCCAGAGAGAGGGCAGGGCCCTGGGCTCCCTGTTCCCTCGATGTCCCCACAAGCAGGAAGCAACCCTCAGCCCTTCCCCAGCTGGGAGGAGCAAGGGGGGCGCAACCACAGAGCCCTGGGCGGTGAGGGGACTCCGGCCAGTGCCCGCTCCTGTCTGCTCTGCCAGCGAGGGAGGACCTGGCCCCTCAGCTGTCGTGCCCAGGTTAACTCACAGCATTAAAGAAGTTTTGGAACTTGTGCTCCTCGAAGCCAGCAGCCAGAAGGTCGTTTGGGGTCTGCAGTACCCGCTCTTTGAACCTGGAGGGGAAAGACTGGTACTTACAAGGAAATGGCAGGGTGTGCTGCTGTGATGTCAGCTTGTCATCCCACTCACCCACCACCCCATACACACCTGAGAGGGTGCGTGTCACTTTTCTACTAGGACTTTTTTTCTAGCAGGACTTTTCTACTTTTCAAAGCACTTCCACGTGGACCACACACTGATTTGTTCTGTCCTCCCCTGTACAGTCACAGGAGGTGGGTAGTATACCCATTTCACAGATGAGGAAATTGAGGTAATCACCACCCACTCCCAGATAGATTGATACTACCTTTCGAAGGTCTGTTGACTCTGTCCCTCCTTCCTGTCCCCATGGTTCCTGGTATGTCAACACCATCTCTGGCCTGGGCCACACCCAGCCTTCCCTCACTCCTGGTCCCCTCTCCACAGGGACCTTAGAGTGACCTGCCACAGCCTTCTCCCTCAGGACACAGCTCCCCAGCACAGGTGTCCTGGAAGGGCCCCTGCCGAGCTCAGCAGCCTCATCTCTAGTCAAGTCTCACAGCTTCCCTCACACCCCACAGTCACTACCCATTTGCGTTTTCACCCCTTAGCATCCACTGTCCCCTTGGCCAGGGATGCTCTTCTCAGAGGTGTGCTAGCGCTGGTTTGTACCTGCTCACAAGAGCTAGTTGTTAAATTTACGCATTTTGCCATCCAGGTGTTAAACAGCCATTATTTAAGAATCAAGTTATGTAAACTTAAATAACTTTAAAACACAAATTATAATCTATGCTCTTGACGTAATCTTTGTCTATTGTGTGTGGATGGTGGAAACACGATTTGGACTATAGCGTGTGTTACGTATCTCTTCCCAACTCCCTGTTCAGTGACCCCATGATGGTAGCTTGAAAAAAAAAAAAATCATGACAAGAGTATTTATACTACAGAAATCAACTCACACCACAAATCAGGCCTCCCGGCCAAACAGCCACTAAACTTCTGCCAGCACTGACCATCCCTCAAGACCGGGTCCAGGGACCCCTGCTTTGTTAGTGCTCCCACTGCAGGCCCCCCACTGGCACGGCCCCATCTGGGACCTGTCCTGGTCCCCTTGGGGATAGCGGGGAGCCGCCCTAGGACACAGAGTTCAGCAGCAGAGACGAGATACAGTCCAAGTGACTGGTCCACAGAAGGAGGGATGCATCCCCCGCAAGAAGGACCAAGTGGAGAGGCTCTGGGGGACCAGCTGGCACGGGCGTAACCGCAGCCTGTCCCCTGGGAGGGGAGACCAGACTCTAGGGAGGACACGGGAGGGGTTTTCACGAGGGACTAAAGGCACAATGAGAAAGGCCTGGGAGGCTTAGGCGCCTTGTGGGACAGGGGAGGTGCGGAGAGGGTGGTGTGTGTGAAGTGGAATCACCTAACCTGGAAGGTGAGGCGCTTCTGCCGAAAGGCAAACTGCCAAAGGCTGGGCCGGCGTATCTGAGCCCGGTTTGGCCAGGGCAGGTGTGGGAAGGAGTGCTGTGCCAGGAGCCACAGCCCTGCTGCTAAGTCGCTCTCCGGCTTTGGGCCATAGGCTCCCCTTTCGCACGGCATGGGTGATGGTAACAGGCCTCCACGAGGGGTGCTGGGAGGGCCCCTCTGGCCACCGTTCTGTGAGGCTGTGAATGTGCACAGCTATGTTCCCAGCTTTCCTGCCTTCACACCCTTCCCCTCCCTGGCCACGCGCTCCTGAGCCCCCGCCGCGTCCCCACACTCATTCCTCACCAACGACTGCTGGCCCCGCCATGCCAGCCCTGGGGACACAGAGACGGCGACACACAGACCCAGTCAAGTGAGGGACAAACACCCAGGGCAGGACTCCCGCCCCGACGAGGTGAGGGAGGAGAAGAAGGACGGCGTCAGGACTTGGAGCACAGGCCCTCTCGGCCACGCACCAGCTTTAGTGGGACCTTGGGCAAGTCACTTAACCTTTCCGAAGCTCGGTTTACTCATCTGTAAAATGGGGTAACACCCGCCTGGTACTTCCCACTGGACCCCGCTTGGATGGCTCACGGGGATTTCGGACTTAGCAACATGGAGCTCCTGCTTTTTTAACTCTCAGGCCAACCCCCAGGCACCCATCCTCGACTCCTCTCTCTGCTCACACACCCCACTCCAGCCACGAGTGAATCCTGTTGGCGCCACCCCTGCAGGGCTCTGCGATCGACCTCCACCTGCTCAGGCCACCGTCACCACCCCTCCTCTGGGCTCTCCCGGATCACGTCCCCTGCTGCTCCCTGGCTGTGCGCGCTGTGTTTATCCTGCACGCAGCAGCCCGCAGATCAGGCCCCTTGCTCTCTTGAACCCTCTGTGGCTCCACCTCATTCAGGCCGACATTCAAGGTCCTTAAAAAGGCCCGTGAGGCCCTACCCCACCTGCCCCCCCTACCTCTCCAACCCCTACTTAAAACTGCAGCCTCTACCCCTGGACAACTTGGCCTCCTTTCCTGCCTGATTTTTCTTCCCACAACACTTATCGCCGTCTGACACATCAAGTACTCTTCATATCCACTGTCCCTCTTTTCCGGTTAGGATGCCAGCTCCACAGGCAGGGTGTTTTGTCTCTCTTGTTTGCTGCTGCATCCCCAGGGCCCACAACACGGTCTGCGTGTGGCACCCAGTTGGGCGACGGCTGCAGGAGCAAGGGGGCCCCGGAAGGAAGGCAGGGTAGAAACCTGCCTCAGCGAAGGAGTTCTGGCGCCGGGGTCCACGGTTCAACCACAGGGGCTCTGTGACCCGTGGCCACTCTGCACTCTTCCCCAGGGTATGTGGGGGGAGGGTGTCTGACGAGGAAGCCCGGGGTCTTCATCAAATCCTGTAAGGGCTGTGAGACCTCCAAGGTTAAGAAGCAGCTCTCAGCTCCTTGCTCCTCAGTGTGGTCCGAGGCCCAGCGGCAGGCAGGGGCGGCTTCTCCCGGGAGCTTGTGAGAAATGCGGAA
Organism: Balaenoptera ricei; assembly: GCF_028023285.1. NCBI lineage: Eukaryota > Metazoa > Chordata > Mammalia > Artiodactyla > Balaenopteridae > Balaenoptera > Balaenoptera ricei. The sequence goes on along the minus strand of NC_082640.1, from coordinate 177,519,674 downwards.
TCCCCCGCCCTAGACCTACTGAACTGGAATCTGCATCTGAAGAAGATCCCAGGGGGTTTGCACAAATGATGAAGTATGAGAAGCCTCGAGCTAAGCCCAAACCCGAGGGTCTAAGGGAGGATCGTTACAGGCAGCAGCTGCGGGACAGAGGGACCTTGGACAGCGTCAACTCTAGATCCAGGCTGACCAGGTGGACCCCTGGGTTACTCACACTCAAATCCAAGGTCAGCTGAGATCATCCAGAACAACGGGGCAACGCTTCTTTGTGTTCTCCTTGCAGTGAATTTTCGAGAACGCACCCAACGCGACTTGCCTAAGCACACTGAGACCAGAGGGCTGAGAGTGCCCGCTAGGTCACTGTCCCTCCCCAGCCGGCCCCTTGGCGGCCCACCCAGCATCCCCTGTGCCCCACTCACTTGAGTATCTCCCTGCTCTTCCCCAGCAGAGATTCCAGGTAGGAGTAGCCCAAGGCCCGGTAGAAGCAGTTCCCGTCCCCCTTGGTCTTGCGGATCGCAGTGAACCTTTTGCTGAGCTCCTGCGGGGGACAGAGGAAATGTGGGTGTCTGCACCAATAGCACCCCCGTCGTGTCCCGTCAGGGCCAGGGCCCCTGCCTCCCCCACGTAACACCTGCTCCCTCCTCTCAGACTGGCTGCCCTTCATGGTGTCCCAACTCTCATCCCACAAAAATAAATCTACTCAGAGTGTGTCCTGTGTCAGATACTGAGCATGAATGGGGCTGGGGGGTCCCACAGCCCTGCCCTCGGGAGCCTACAGTCTGGGGTAAGATGGACAGTCAGATGATCGTGACAGGAGGACAGGGGAAGCCCTGGGGTGCCACGGAGCAGTGGCATCTACATCAGACTTCAGCAGTCCAGGAAGGCTTCCTGGAGGAATGGCACTGAGAGGAGGAGCAGCGAGAGGAGGAGTAGCGGCGTGCATGGTGGGGCAGTGAGGGTGGGTGTGCCTGTGTGGTGGGCCAGGAGGCTGCAGAGTCGGTAGGAAGGGCCTCCCCAGCCTTCACCAAGCAGTCTGGCCAGTCCTTCAAAGGGTTTCTTGGGAGGTGTGGCCTCCCAATGCCACCCCCTCCGGCTCTGCTCCTGGCTGTCAGCTTCCCTCTGAAATGGCCCGGAGTCCCCATGGGCCCACCAGAGGCAGGCCGTAGGGAAGGATGCGCTCCTTGAAAACGCCATCTCAGCTCCCGAGGGGGTTCCAGGGGACACGAGAGTCAGTGTGCTGCCCAGCCTTTGCTCCTGCCCCGGCGGGAAGCCGAGAGGTGGAGAGGGGGCACCAGGGGAGCGCCCAGGCTCCTCCTTGTTCTGTGACTGTCCCTGCATCCTTCCAGCAACCCTACCCCCCCTTTTTGATAGCGCAGCTGGAGTGGGCTTTCCCTCCTGAGAGATGCCCTTGCAGGGCGGTTACAAAGACGACTTTTATGAGGTCAGGCTGCCTGGTCTAAATGCCAGCTCCTCCAGGCACTAGCAGTAGGGCCGTGCGCTTGCCATTTAATTTCTGTGCCTCGTTTCCCTCAGCTGTAAAACGTGGGTAATAAAAGTTCTGACCTTGCAATGTTGTAATGAGGTCTCAGGGAGAAAGGAAACACTCAGGAGAGTGCCTAGCTTTTTAAAAACAAAAGTGGTTTTTTTTGTTGTTTTTTTTTTTGCAGCGAAAGGATTTCTCATTAAGGCAAAGAGCCAACATCACAATATTCTGGAAGCCCTTTAATTTGCCCAGGAACCTGGTCCAAATGCGAAGGCTTTTTACCTTCAAAGTGGCACCTCTTTCTCTGCTCCCAACTCCAGCCAATTTCATCTAGGCTCCCCTTCTTCTGACCCTCTGCCTTACCTGGATTTTCCTCTGGTAAATCCTGTTTTCAGGATGATCCCGAAGAATTGATAGAATGTCACATTTTTCTGATATTAGGTTGAAAGATGCTTCACTCTGAAAGACAGAAAAAGGAGTGAAGCTGTGACAATTTCAAAAGCAACTGTTGGGCTTTCACCAACAGAAAGCCTCTGAATTGCTGGCTGCAGGACACAGTGAATGTTACCTCCCCCGGACAGAAGCACCTGCGGGTGTGTGACTAGTATCCCAGATGCCATGGTCCCCGGCGGGCAGCGAGTCAGGGTCAGGCCCACCATGTAGGGGTATCAACTTGTAACTTCCAAACTGATTCATTTTATAGAACATAATACCTCAGTGCACAAAAATAAATTCAAAATGGTTTAAAGATTTAAATGTAAGGCCTGAAACCATTAAACTTCTCTAGAAGAAAACATAGGCAGTAGGCTGTTTGACATTGGTCTTAGTAACATTGTTTTGGATATGTCTCCTCAGGCAAGGAAAACAAAAGCAGAAACAAACAAATGAGACTACATCAAACTAAAAAGCTTTTGCACAGCAAGGGAAACTTTCAACAAAAGGAAAAGGCCATCTACTGAATGGGAGAAGATATTTGCAAATAATATATCTGAATAAGGGGTTAATATCTAAAATATATAAAGAAGATATACAACTCAACGTCAAAAACACAAACAACCCAATTAAAAAACGGGCAGAGGATCTGAACAGACATTTTTCCAAAGAAGACATACAGATGACCAACAGACCCATGAAAAGATTTTCAGCATCACTAATCATCAGGGAAATGCTAATCAAAACCACAATGAGGTATCACCTCACATCTGTCAGAATGGCTATTATCAAAAAGACAACAAATAACAAGTATTGGTGAGGGAAAGTGAACACTTGTGCACCATTGGTGGGAATGTAAATTGGTGTAGCCATTATGGAAAACAGTATGGAGATTCCTCAGAAAAATTAAAAATAGAACTACCATATGACCCAGCAATTCCACTTCTGGGTATTTATCCAAAGAAAACAAAAGCACTAATTAGAAAAGATATATGCACCCCTATGTTCATTGCAGCATTATTTACAATAGCCAAGATATGGAAGCAACCCAAGTGCCCATCAACAGATGAATGGATAAAGAAGATGTGGTATACACATGCAAAAGAAGATGTGGTATATATATGCAGTGGAAAATTATTCAGCCATAGAAAAAGAATGAAATACTGCCGTTTGCAGCAACGTGGATGGACCTAGAGATTATCATACTAAGTGAAGTGAAAACAGAGAAAGACAAATATTACATGATATCTCTTATATGTGGAATCTAAAAAACAAATGAACAAATATAGCAAAACAGAAACAGGGTCATAGATGCACAATGCGCAATACGTATTTGTCCCCAAATGCACACACATTCACAGGAAAATGACTGTTTACCTTCTACTGGCAAATCTTACCCCATTTATCTTTAGTATAAAAATATGTCCATCCACTACAATAAGATAAAAAACGTGTAGGACTTCTTGATAAGTTCCCTCACACTGATGTTCCTGTAAACTGCTGTTGTCTTTGCTCCAAAACTTGCTGATTTAGTAGTTGTTGCCGTTTCTGTAAAAACTGCACCATTTCTGGACTTCTTAGTAATGACAGTCTTTTCTGATTTAACACTTGTTCTAAAAGAGTAGGTCTTGCAGGTCGATCCCCAAAAGATCCTGTTCTCTGTTGGACAGTGGAGAGTATATTATCTGCGCTTTCCTCAAGTTTGACGTTTCCCACGCTGCCAGCCTGGGCGGCCCCACCGCCGCAGTTCAGGGCCTGGTCGCTTTTCTTCTTCTTGTGCTTATCCTTGTACATCTTGTTGCGGTGTTTCTTGCACGTCCATGGCTTGCGCTGTCTGGTCACCCGACTCGGGGTCTGGCTGCAGCCCTCGTAGGTGCAGGTCTTGCTCACGCTGCCCCCGCCACTGCCCCGTCTCCCCCAGAGTGGGTCCCCTCGTCCTCCAGATCCTCCAAACTAGCCGTGCTCTCGCCTCCCCCCGGGGGGGTCCAAAGTGTCCAGCAGGTCTGCCTCGTCTTCCCCCTGCCTCCCCCTTGCCATCCCCTGACACTTCGCACAGGTACCTAACGGGCAGCCCGGGCGCTGCCCCCCAGGGCCGCAGCCTCGTCCTGCCCTCCACAGGGGCGCATCGCCAGCAGGGTGAACTGCGAGGCCGCGGCCGGGCCGGGGCAGGGGCGGGGGCCCCGGGGCGGAGCGCGGCCCTCGGAGACAGCCTGCACCTCCGTGCTGCTGAGACCTGGCGGGGGTCCACGACCCCAACCCTTCAGCACCTGCTGGGCCCAACTGCACTTAGCAAACCAACGGTCGGGAACCCGCTAGAGGAAAAGTCCCTGGCAATCTTTTTTTTTTTTTTTTAAATTTATTTATTTTATTTATTTATTTTTGGCTGTGTTGGGTCTTTGTTGCTGGTCGGGCGCGGGCTTTCTCTAGTTGCGGCGAGCAGGGGCTACTCTCCGTTGTGGTGCACAGGCTTCTCATTGCAGTGGCTTCTCTTGTTGTGGAGCACGGGCTCTAAGCACGCGGGCTTCAGTAGTTGTGGCTCGCAGGCTCTAGAGCTCAGGCTCAGTAATTGTGGCTCACGGGCCTAGTCGCTCCGCGGCATGTGGGATCTTCCCAGACCAGGGCTCAAACCCGTGTCCCCTGCATTGGCAGGCGGATTCTTAACCACTGCGCCACCAAGGAAGCCCTGGCCATCATTTTTGACAGCTGTCACCGGGCGGCCTCTCAGCCTCCTCACTGACGAGACAGCGGCCTCAACCCAGTACCGCAGTGCTTGAAAAGGAGCCTTCGGTGTTACAAACCCCCTCCCATCTGGAGAAATGTGTTGGATTTTGATGATGAGATTCTCCAGCGCTCACCACCGGAAGCAGAGAGCTGGCCCACAGAATCGTACAATGAGGCGTAAGTGACTTCTAGGCTTACCTGGTCTCCACCCTGGACAGACTCTAAACTTCTGTCTGACAATGAGCTTCTCTGGCTCTGATTCCTGTACTCGGCATCCAGGCTCTGTGACTGGGAAGGGGCATTTCTGAGGGGCCGGTAAGCTCCCACCCCTCAAAGTCTCCAAAGTCACGCGGGCCTCCCTTGCCAGCAGGCAGCTGTCAAACCATCTGAGGCCTGCCATTCACTTGATTCCCCAGGGCCCCCTCACAGGGCCTGAACCAGAGCAGGGGATGAGATGTTTGCTAAATGAATGAATAAAAGCCATGTCCCCGGTGAAGCCTCCCTGCTTGCCCCACCCCATCTGAGTCAGGCTTGGGCCCTCCCTTGAACTCATGCTTTGTTCCTTTTTCTCCCTTTCTGGTGGCCCCAAACATGCCCTCCCGAGATGTGGGGTGCCCGGGCATCTTCCCAGAGGAAAGCCAAACAGTGAGAAGATGAATGTTGTCCCTAAAAACAGGAGGAAAAGTATTTCTAAAAGAGGGAAGGGAGCGTGCAAATGCTTGTGGGTGGGCGAAGGGATTCTAGGTTTTGTTTCTGGAAGCTTCTATTCTGTACCCAACCTTTGTTGCAAAATTAAGTCAGTCTCAGGCTCCTTCCTCACTTCTGCTCTGACACCACAGTGGCAGGCTGGCAGAGCAGGGGGGAACCACCAGGAGGAATCAAATAACCATTCTGGGGCAGATGCTATGGGCTGCTTTCCCATCAGCCATTACCCATTTCTTCCCTACAGACAGGATTCCTGTTTTACTCTGGGCAACGTGATGGACAATGCCTGGGCTAAGTCATGACAACCCTCCTCCTCACTGATTTTCCTAGCCTCCCTTGCAGCTGTGGGCAGCCAAGTGACCGGGGCTGGCCAACTGGACTTACAAAAAATCTGCTGGGGGCTTTGGGGAAGGCTTTTGGTTCTGGATGTGAAGAACAGAGACAGCATGTCCTCCTTCTCCTCCTTCTTCCTGACTTAATACAGATGCAATGTCTACATTCCAGCAGCCATCCTGTGACCATGAGGTTGAAAGCCAACACATGGAGGACGGTTTGATGATCTGCTGCTACCCTAAGCCCAAGATGTATGAAATAATAACAGATGCCATTACTGTACACCAGCTGTGTGGCCAAGCTATGGGACAGAGGCTTACATATTCCCGTTATTTCATTTAATCCCGACCGACAATTACTAAACCCACTCTACTGACAAGGTTCGGTCCCTCGTGCCAGGAAGAGATTTGTTGCAGATCTGTCGGACTCTGAAGCCCATGGACATTCTACCAAGCCAAACTGCTAAGCAGACAGAGCTCAGAGTCCAGGAGCTCTAGAGGGACCAAGGCTGCTGGGCCTCAAAGGAACACTGTGTGCAGGGCAGTCTGGGGCCTTCTCACCTTCAGGCTGGGCCCCTGCAGCTCCCCCTCCGCGCATTACAGGCAGACTGCCCAGCTCCGGACCTCAGTGCCTACAGCAGGGTCCCCCAGTCTGAGGGCTGCTCATCACAGGTGGAGTGAGAGATCATTTATAGGTGATGTCTGGACACGGGGGTTAACAGACATTGGCCACACTGGGAGCGAAAATTAATCTCTTTTCAACTTTCTTCAAACCTTCTAATTGCACCAAGGAGAAAGCAGGTTTCCAGTGTACCTTTAACTCCTTTCCACTTTGCTAGCCTCTTTTGAAGGGTGAGAAGGCCTCTGACTTGGAGTGTAAAATGTTGCATTTTCATTTGCAATTTTTTTAACTTAAAACAAAACTTGTTAACTTTTTCTTTTTTGTTTTGTTTTTTTTAATTTTTTGGCCATGCCTCATAGCATGCAGGATCTTCCCCGACCAGGGATCGAACCTGCGCCCCCTGCAGTAGAAAGCAGAGTCTTAACCACTGGACCGCCAGGGAAGTCCAAAACTTATTAACTTATCTATTTATTTATTTTTTAAATTTATTTATTTATTTATTTATTTTTGGCTGTGTTGGGTCTTCGTTTCTGTGCCAGGGCTTTCCCTAGTTGTGGCAAGTGGGGGCCACTCTTCATCGCGGTGCGCGTGCCTCTCACTATCATGGCCTCTCTTGTTGCGGAGCACAGGCTCCAGACGCGCAGGCTCAGTAGTTGTGGCTCACGGGCCTAGTTGCTCCGCGGCACGTGGGATCTTCCCAGACCAGGGCTCGAACCCGTGTCCCCTGCATTAGCAGGCAGATTCTCAACCACTGCGCCACCAGGGAAGCCCCTAACTTATTAACTTCAGTGGCATAGTTAATAAGTTAAGTGGCATAGTTAATAAGTTAATAAATAAATAAAAAGTGAACATGTTTTGACCTATTCTAAATCATGGAAGACTTACATTATTGGCATAATAAATACCAATGGCTGGTGTACAGTTAATTTTGCACTCATACGGTGTGCTCATAAAGCAAATATCCATGGGATCCCATGAGTTTCAGAATTTAAAAATCCACCTCTGCTGACCCGAGGGAAAGGCAGGATGACAAACAGGTACTATTCAGAAACAGCACGTGTCCCCACTCGACAACGCCCATCTCTCTCACTCACCCACCCGCTGTCTCCTTTCATTCCAAAGTCCCATTATTTACCTACCTCACCAACAAAAAGTCTTGTTTTTACCCACAGCAGACTTAAAATGATGGCTTGGGTCTTTTTAAACGACGGATGATTAAAAAGCAGTGCAGCTGTATAGAACGCTGCTCGCGCCTGGAGTGCCCCCCGAAAAAAACGACATATGGTGTGGGAGGATGCATATAATCAGTTCTATTTGATGGGCACTTTCTGAGAAGGTATCGCTGGGAGAGTGGAAAGGAGTATAAGGAATTAATCTTACATATGTAGAGATAAGTATTTAAGATGTTAGAAAGCCCGCCGTCACCAGTCAAAATGAGAATGTTAAAGGTGGGTCAGGAAGGGGAAATGGGCCTCACCCAGGGAAGCCTCCCTAGCTTTTCCACTTGCCATAGTCGTATCGACTGGGCATTCGAAGACAACTTTACTTAGGCTATTTAAAAGTCAACTTACAAGAAAAATATTAAACAGCAGTTTGGGGGCAGGGGGCGGGGGGCTCTGGGTCGCTGAGAGCCAAGATCATCACACTCAGGGTTCAAGAGACCCACTGTGAGCACCGGCCTCTGCAAGGCATTCTGTCACCTTTTCCCCCTTCATCCCTGATCGCTGTTCCCATCCTGCCATACCCCCACCCTCTATAGGTATTCCCTATGGTACGTCTTTCAATACGTATCTGCCTTTTTAAAATTGTGCTAAAACATACATAACACAAAATATACCATCATAACCATTTTTAAGCGTGCAGTTCCGTGGCATTAAGTACCTTCACATCGTTGTGCAACCACTACCGTCCTTTCCAGAACTTTTTCATCATCCCCAACTGAAACTCTACCCATTAAACCCTAACTCCCCATTCCCTACCCCTCATCTCCACACGGCCCCGGCCCCTGGCAACCACCACTCTGCTTTCTGTCTCTATGAATGTGCCTATCCTAGGGACCTCATGTAAGTGGAATGTATGTCTTTTTTAAAATACAGAGTTGTTTTATGTATGCACGTGTTTTAAATATGCATACAAATTATTCTATAGATATCGTGCCTTTTTTTCCTTCACTCAATACTATTTAAGATCCACCCCTCCTGACAAATGGCTCCCAGGTTGGTTGCCCTGCCCTGTGATGGAGCTTTGAGTTAGCTCCAGTGCCCCCTCGTGGTCCCAGGTGTGTTTACTGGGGCCACTGGGAGGGGTGAGTGGGTTTCTGCTTTCGTGCCTTTAAGTCCCTGCCTGGCAGCCCAGAGTGACTCAAGTCAGCCCGGGTGGTCCCCACCCCCGTCCCCATCGGCACGGCCCTGGTCACACCCCTGGAAGAACAGCCTCAGTATACTGGCCCAGAAATCAGGTACAATACTCTGGGTTTGACCTTGGCTGACTCTAATTGGTGGTTTGTTTTTTAAATCATAGCCCCAAATTTCCAGGATGTTATGGGAAAATGACAGGCCTCGGCTGACAATGTCCTGTCAGACCTAATCAGGTTACCTAATCCTAAAGGATTTTAGCCTTAAACTGCTGGTTTGCAAATAGATGCTAATTAACTAAGTCAGGCAGATAGCACCTCTGCTTGGAAACAGCTTTGAGCTGTTGAGTCGAGGAAGATATTTCAAAGTGAGAGAAGGATGTTTCTCCTATCACTGGCTCCTTCCCAGTAACCCTGGGAACAAGCTTGAGGCACTGGAACGGGGGGCTTGGTGTTCAGACCAGATCTGAGTCCTCGTGGGGGTCCTCTTTCCTCCTACAGCCTCGGAGACCGCAGAGCCAGCACGTAACCACCTACAATAATGCTGCTGACCCTGCACTTGATCCCCATCTCTCATCCATGTGCCCACCGCACCTCCAAACGCAAGGAAAACCAGATTCCCCCACTTTTCTCTGTTTTCTCTCCAGAGCCTCTCTACATATCTAGAACCTGTCCACAGAGCCCCAAGAATTCCTCAACCAGCCTGAGAACAGCGAAAAGCCAAGTTCACCCCAGCCCTCCACCTATACCCCAATCCATGGATCCTGCCCCACTGGTGTGGCATCTGAAGCCCTGAAAGCTTCTGGTAAGGAAGTGACCAAGCAGAGCCAGAGTGAGGTCCCATTGCCAGGGCGATGCAGGAGCTCCCATCCCACAAGCTGCTGCGCCCCCTGCCCACGGGAACCCCACGTGCCCAGCAGTGTGCGAGCATCTCCAGGGACCCCCAGCAGACGGTGGGGTGGCAGGGAGCTGCAGGGTGGGGAGGGCCACGCTGAAAGGACTGGGCCCTGGCAGCTTAGTCCTGCAGGCCATAAAGGTCTGACCCATGACATGACCTGTGACCCAAACCAAACCCCTGCCCCTCCTGTGAGTTCTCTGGGGGCCTCTCTTGGAACAGATACAGTTCACTTCAGAGTTTGAATCCAGCTTCTCTGAGCTTTCATGAGAGGTGAAACAATAGGAGAATGAAGCTCCACAAGGACAGGGTCCTTTGTCATTTTTATCACAGTACTCCAAGTGCCTGGAACAGCAGCTGGCCCCCGGAAGGCCCTAAGTAACCACTTGTTGAATGACTTAAGTTACCTTTGCTGGGAGGTCACCGTATGCCAGGCGCTGGGGATAATCTCACTTAGGCCTCACAGTAGCTCCGTTTTACAAATGGAAACTAAAGCCCAGAAAGGTCAAGCTCTTTGCCTGAGGTCACACAGTGAGGCAATCCAGGGAGAAACTTCGATGCTGGTCACCCAGCACATCAAAGGTATTCAACAGACCTGGGTGCCTTTCTGCCCCAATTCGCCACAAAGAGAACCCACCTGGCCCTCGTGTGCCCTATCATCACTTCCTGATGGCTCCTCAGCAGCCCGGCCTCGGGCTCATGCCTCTGCCTACAAACCCCCCATAACGTACCCTTCGGTGCCTCTGTGTGCACGCCCAGCCAAGGCTCTGAGGTGCTGGTGGGCCTCTCCTGGGCCCACCCTGGGCCCCGGCGGGCAAGGCCAGCCGTTAGCCTGCCGGACCTCCCTCTGAGGCTGCTCCGCTGGTGTGCTGACCCCAGGCCATGAGTCAGCCTCGTGAACCAGGCCCAGCCCCCGAGAAGCCACAACGCACCGCGTGGCCTGACCTCAAGCTACCAGCTCCTCCATGGCAGAGGCCAGCGCCTGCAGGCTCACCACCAGAGGGCCAGGGCCCAGAACTCAGCCAAACACCTCCCCTCAGAAGGTCCCTGTCACTTCTAGAGGCTCCCCGTGGCTCCAAGCCTGGCCTTGCCTGCTTGGGGCTGGGGTCTCCACAGGGGGCTGTTTGCAGGGGCCGGAAGGAAATGGCTTTTTAAATGTCTACTTCAGGGTATGATGTATAATATACCAACATACGGGATAATCAAACATTTTTATTGATGAGTGATCAAAAACATTTGGAGGCCCAAGATTCAGGGGAGACCTAGCGTCCTGAACTGGCTTCCTATTGCTGCTGTACAAACAGCAATTAGTACAAACTCAGTGATTGAAAACAAGGTTTATTATCTGACATTTCTGGAGGCTCACGGGGAGAACCCACTCCCTTACCTTTTTCAATTTCTAGAAGCTGCCTGCATTTCTTCATGATCCCTCCTTCCCCCTGTCACGTCTCCTCACTCTGAGCCTCCTGCCTCTTCCTTACAAGGACCCTTGTGATTACATCATTGGGCCCACCTGGGTACCCCAGGGTACTCTCCCCATTTCAGGACCCTTAATTCATCACAACTGCAAAGCCCCTGTTGCCACGTGAGGTACCCTAGTCAGGTTCTGGGGATTAGGATGTGGGTGTTTTCAGGGCGCTATTACTCAGCCTACCACCCACATTCCCCCACCTCTGCAGTTCAGTTCAGGAAATAGAGAAGACCCTGCATCTGGACCCCTACCCGCCTTGGGTCACAGTTATTGGGTGGCCTTGCAGAGACCCCGAATTCAGATGCTGGCCCTCTCTCATTTGACGCCTGGACTCATAGCATCCTCCTAACGGACCCTCAGATCTCCCGCCCTGACTTCTGCCTAGAGCTCCGGCCTCAAACACCACCAGCCAGCGGGATGTCTGACCAAGATCCCAGAATTATTGTGCCCCTAACTGCTTTCTGCCTCCACCCCTGCATCCCCTCCAGGTGTCACCAAATCCTCAAAAGCCCCTCCATCCAGACAGAGCTCATGCCAAAGACCCGGGAGGCCTCTTCTACTCCTCCTTTCCCCCGTCAGCTCGGCTCCTGTGTCCGGCCAGAGCCGCCACCATCTGCCTCAAGGGAGGCTGCACCACGTGTCTGCCCAACTGACCTCCTGGCTCCCACTCCCACCCCCCATCCCCACCATCCTCCACAGCAGCCAGCACAGGCTCCTACCATGTGAAGCAGATGAGGACATGCCCTTTCCCAGTTCCCTCCAGTGGCTTCCTTCACATGGGAGAAGACTCAACCTTTGGATGACAACCACCCAGGTCCTACGCCATCCGGCCTTGCTCCCCTCACTCTCGTGAGCTCCAGTCACAGTGACCCTCCTTGTGTTCCCCCAAGACACACCCATTCCTACCTCAGGGCCTTTGCACATGCTGTTCCTCTGCATGGAATGACTCTCTGCCTCTTTACATGACTCAGATGATGCAACCTCCTTCCCTGACCACCCTGTGAAAGTTGCCCCTTCCCCACCCCTACTGCCTTGACTTGTTTTATGTCTTTAGAGCTTTCTCTGACATGTAGGTTCACTCGTTTACTTGCATGCTGTCTGTCACCCTCCACGAGAATGTCAACTCCATGAGGGCAGGGACTTTGCCTGCCTGTCATGACCAGATTCCCCAGTGCCTGCCACACAATAATGCCCCCAAAATGCATAACGAGCAGATGAGTGAACAGATGTATGCGCTGGTCTCTGACTCCAGCCTGGCCACTGCCAACCCTCTGTCCACTCCATTACCAGACGGCATCCAAATCAACCATCTCTTATTTGTCAAAAATATGTTATGGTCCTCCCCCCTCCACAGCCACACCCGCAGAATAAAATCCAAACCCCACAGTGCAGCATGCGAAGCCCTTCATGGCACATTCTGACCCCATCTGCTTTTCTAAACTCATCTCTCCTCCCTCCCCCAAGCTCCCTGCATCCATACAGACCGCTCACCTTTCCCAGCATATCCCACTGTTAACCATGTTTCCAGGCCTGTAAGCACACTGCCCCACCCTGACTGGAATACACTCTTCCCTAAATCCTTCCTGAAAACTCCTATACATCCTTCAATACCCCATTCAAAAGACTCCTTTGTGAAGCCTTCCTCAACACTCCCTACTCCCTCAGAGTTCATGGCTCCCTGCTGTGCTCCCCAAGCCCATGGTCAGGCCTCTTAGGTAGCTCAGGAATTGCTTGTGTCCAGCTCTGCCTTGTCCAACAGGCAGTGAGCTCCTAAGAGTGGGCAAGCCCCTTGTCTTTCTCATCAGTGCCCAGCATGGGGCTGGACTAGGGTACCTACTGGGGCTTGTCTGACAAACCAAAGAACAAAGCACAGAAGGGCCCTGTGGTTTTGCTATTCACATCCGACCTTCATTCTTCACTGAATGTTAAATGCCCTTTGAGTGAGCATGAGACCCCTCACTACCTACAACCTCTGCCAGCGGCAGCCCCAGGCTTTGTGCTCGCCCTGGCCCCTGCGTCCCCAAGGGGTTCTGTGTCTTCTACCTGGGACCCTTCCTCAAGCTTAGCCCAGTGACTTTGAAATGAATACAGAAAGAAAACACTGTATTTTCCAAAGACATTCTCCTCTGCCCACCACACACACACTCACCACCACCCACACCACACAGACTCAGAAAACCACCAAAGGGCCCAGCACGGTACCTGGCAAACAGTAGTCGCTCAATAAATGCTGGGTGAACAGGAGAGAACACACCCTGCACTGCCTCTGCCCCCCCCCCACCCTCCCAGGATTCCCAGGCAGACGTCCTACTTGGTGAGTTAACCACTTCATCCCTCTCCAAGGCAGCCACGCCACCCGTCACAGGCTGAGGGCTGGCGCTCTGACTCCATCTGCCCTCTATACAAACCTTCCGGTCTTGTGAGTCCAGGGCAGACGTGAGGATGGAGTCAGAGGCCTCACTGTGCAGCACGAAGGCCAGAAGTTCAGGTCCCAGCCCTCACCACCCCTGCCATGCTCTCAGCTACCCAGTGGTGGCTGGAAGCCCTGCCAGCCTCGGCTCCAGGGTGGCTAAACCCATTATTACCCCAGCTCTGGCCACTCCCTGGCAGGCGATGCAGAAACACCTGGGTCCCCTTCCAGGAGCAGCAGAGCCAGGTAAACCCTTAGGTACTGGGTAGAAGCAGGAAGTTGGTGCTTCCAGATGCCTCAGAAGCCCTCAGCCACACCCAGCAGCAGGCTGGTTTGTCTAGGACAGGCCAGTGCAGATGACCTGGCTGCCCACACCACAGTGAGAATGTGTCAGACCGTGACCAGTTTCTGACCTGTGCCCCAAGCCAGCGGCAGCCTGCAGCGGTGACCCATTTCTCTGCCCAGACATGGGAGGGAGGAGGCCGAGCACGAAAAGCCAGGCACCCGTGCACGCGCATTTCCAGGACCCTGTTTTCACGGGGAAAGCCGTGCCCAATTACCTGAGCCAAGGGTTCCACTCGCATCACCTCACGTGGTCCTCACAGCAGCCCAGTATACAGACGTGAAAAATAGTGCCGGGGATGGGAAGCGACAACCAAAGCCTCTTGGCTTTCCAAGGGATGGAGGTGAGATTTGAACTCAGGGCTGTGTGACCACAAGCCAGGCCACCAGTCCTTATACTCTACAAGCTCCCTGGAGCAGAGGGGCTCAGAGTTGAAGAGTTTTAGGCACTCATCACACCCAGTCCTCTGCAGAGCGCCTGTCCCCCGCCTCCCCTTGCCCCCAAGGTGGACTGATGCAGTAACACAAAGAGCACTGGACTGGGAGTCCAGAGGCTTGGGTTCAGGTCCAAGTCCACCACGATCAGTCCCGGCCCCCTCCCGGTCTGGGCCTCAGTGGCCCCAGCTGACCAAGACCCGGTTGGCCTGGCTCAGAGGGTCTCTGGGGCCCTTTCTGCTTTCTGAATCAGGGGTTCCTCTAGTCTTTGCTTTGCAGGGACTCCTAATTCACGTGTCTCACAACTTGAGACAGCCTCTCCACGTGGGTCCTAACTCCAAAGACCTTCTGTTGACGCGTAGAACGGAGAGGATGTCCGGCCACCCTTGCACTCCCTAGGTCCACTCGTGGGGCTTGGGAGTGGGAGGTCTCTCAGGGCTGAGCCCTCGGATGGGTGGGGCCGTGAGCTGCCGACTGGAGGTCTACTTAACTAAAAGGAAGCGACCCTTAGCCCTGGAGCCTCCGGGTGCCCACCGTCGAGCGGCACCCGGGGACAGCTGGGACGAACGCGCCGGGGCGGGGGGCCTGGGAGCCGGGCTGGGTCTCCGTCGCTGGCCGTCCACGGGGGCCTTCCAAGGAAGGACTGGGCCCCCAGTATTTCCGGGGTGTCCGAACGCTGCAGGTCTGACGGTGGGGGCCGAGCCTCGCGCCCGAGCCCCCCTCCCGCGAGTGCACATGCGCCCAGGCGGCGACCCCGCCTACTGCGCCCCCTTTCCCACTCCTCCTTCCCCGCTTCCCCGATACGACCACTGACCATAGTGACCGGAGCCGTCGGGCCAGGTCCCGCCCCAGCGAGGAGGGATCGGTGCGGGAGGGCGCCCCGGGAACCACTGGCTGGCTCCGCCGTTGGGTCGGGCGGCGGGGGCCTCGAAGGCGCGGGGGCGAGCGGAGAATACACCCGACCGCTCCGCAAACCAGAGGTTAGACCACCACTGTGTCCCAGCAAGACACACGCCCCTCGATTGACGTCTGAGCCGGGCAATCAGAAGCCGGGTCACAGGACGTCACAGAAAGTGGGTGGGACTTCACGCACCTCCAGCCTATCCTTTGGGGCACACTTGACAGGGTACCGCCTCCTTTTAAAGACACAGAAACCTTTTAACTGGCAAAGGAATTAGCCCAACCCAGGAAGACAGGTTGTAAAGGCTGAAGGGCTTTTGACCAAAACTGCAAATTGAATTCTGAAAGATTAGCTGGCCCTCATTAATTCATAAACCAGGTCATATAAGTATAGTTTGCTCAAGACCAGAGGACAGGTGCTTAGGGAACACGTGTCCAATAACATTGTTACCTGCCTGCGTGTGTAGCTTCAAAATAATATTTTACACCCTTCCAACTCCTGAATCAGTAGGTTGCCACGCACCCAATTAATGTTTGTCGAATGAATGATTTTCCAGGATCTTTGAGTCTGTGCCTGTGGAATTGTACGGCTATATACAAGGCACAGACCGTGAACCACGCTTGGTGACTCACCCTGCATACAAGCTCATTATTGCTGAACATCAAACAGAGGAATATGTATCATTCAGAGATTCATTCACCAGCCCTTGACCGCTGGAAGACGGTGCTCTGGGTGGGGAAAGGGGGCTCCAGTGAATTGTATGCGCCCCTTTTATAAGTATTAATACTTCCTGGAGCATGTATTAAGTAATTCCACACCACATTCTCACTCCCCTGCCTCAGGCACCAGGCTAGGCTCTAGTGGACAAACATCTGTATCATTTACTAGTTGGGGAGTTTGGGGTCAATCAAGGCTCAAAGAGCCATTATAATAAAAGCTAATTTTTACTGAGTACTCATCCAAAACTCTCAAACTATATTATCTTAATTTTCTCACAACTAGTTTATGGCGGTAGGTCCCATTATCCTTGTTTTACAGACAAGGAAACTGAGACACAGGGAAATTAAGCTACTTGCCCACATTGACCCAGCACACAGTGGGATTCAATCCCAGGCGGCCTGACTCCAGAGCTGGGTTTGAATTTGCTCTGCTGAGGAACAGTGCCCGTGTTTGCAGGGGCTGTGTACTCCCGGTGCCTCTTTTTGCACTTGGAGAGTTTCTGCTCTGTTTTTTTACAGCCAAGGAAGCCAGAGAGGTGACAGGCACAGCGCAGTGCTGCTCAGCTAGGAAGAGGTTCAACTGGGGTGGATCCCAGACTTCTGACTCCTCATCCAGGGCTTGGTCCAGACTGTGTTAGGTAGGCTTCACTCGCTGGAGGAATGACTGAGCCAGGTGTGGCCCCTGGGGGTGTGGGCGAGGTGTCTTTGCTGAGGAGAGCCGGGAAGGGCCTGCGAGGGCATTGCCTGGGACCTGGTCTCCGGCTTAACTCGGGTCAAGCCCACATCTGAGGCATCTGGGGCTTCCAGAAGGAGGGCTTCTAGGAGCCCTCATGCTGGGCCATACTAAGCCCTGGGCCTTTGGCCCATCTCCTTCTCTCCCCAGGCCACAGCAGCTCCGACCCAAGCCAGCACTGGCGTTTGGAAGGAGCACTGAGCTGGAGTTCACAGGCAACCCTGAGCCCCAGGCTGGCTCTAGACTCTGCCGCTCACTGCTGTGTGGCCTCAGGTGACATCCAGGCCCCACTCTAGGCCACTGATTCCTCACTCAATGAAGGGATTGGACAATGTAGGCCATTAAAAGAAGATTTAAAAATATATTTTTACTATTGAAGCTTTTAAACAAAAACACAATCTTACCCAGAATCTCAGTATATGGAAACTTTCCTCAACTGGGGCTCAGATGAGCAGGGAAAATGTAATCTCTTTAGTCTGTAACTAATCAGACGTCTTCCTGAGCTCCCTAAAGTCTGGTTAGAAGAGAAAAAAAGCTTCCAAGGAGTTCAGCCAGTTTTCAAGCTGAGATGGAGCTGCAAATGTGAACAGTCTTTTTAGGGGCCGCCCCCTGGCTGGGTGTAAACGTGTTCTTTCTGGAATGAATCTGCTCTCCTCTTCTTGCTCCGCTTCTGCCTGGCGTCCAGGTGTCTGGGTTGCGGGGTGGGGGGTGGGGGGCTCGGGGGATGGCTGTTATGGCTTCACAGGTTTGGAGAGGGGTGTCTTGTCCTCCAGGAA
Source organism: Balaenoptera ricei (assembly GCF_028023285.1). Lineage (NCBI taxonomy): Eukaryota > Metazoa > Chordata > Mammalia > Artiodactyla > Balaenopteridae > Balaenoptera > Balaenoptera ricei. Next base: position 177,502,347 of record NC_082640.1, on the reverse strand, counting down.
AGGACCTGGGCACCTGGGTGCTGGACACCCCCAGACTTTGGGGCTGGGCTCTGTGGCCCCTGTGACTCATGGTCTGGCCTTTCTCAGGCTGGTCAGACCCAGAGAGCTCTCACAGGTTGACCCCATTTTACTCTCTACAATGTGCCCACCTTTCTCATCCCCTCTCTCCCTCACTTCCCCACTTCCCCAGTACATGAGCATAAGAGGCTGGCTCCAAGGGCCCAGAACCTTCCCCATTTTTCCCACCTCTAAGCCTCTGCTCCTCCTGGAATGTCCTTTTCATAGGCTTCACTTGTCAAAGTCCCCCATCCTTCAAATTCTGGCTCCTCCTCCATGAAGCCATCCCAGATTGCCAGGCTGGTCATGAATTCCTCTGAATTTCCACTACATCATCTCTGTCCTTCTGTGGTGTTGATCCTTTGCAACTGTGATTTGGAGGGGGCAGTAGGATCTGGTAATTACAAGTATGAGCAATGGCCTGAGGTATATATTTGTGTCGTGATTGCCATGGCATCGCTCCTTGAGAAAGGCATACCTCTGTTCCCTCGTCTGTAAAGTGAAGGTATTCATACCTGTCTCAAAGGGCATTCGGGAGGACTCAATGAGATGATCATGAAAAGCACTTGACACTGTACTTGGTACCCAGTAAGTGCCCAATATATGTGGGCTTTGCCTGGCATTTACTGGGGCCTGAGCCTTGTTCATCCTTGTGTGGCGAAGCCTAAAGAGGACAGGCAGGGATTTGCATGTGGCACGAAGGAGCCCCAGGGAGGTTTGTGTCTTTGCCGGAAAGGAGGGTCGTCTGCCCTCTCCCAAATCAGTGTCCGGAGACTATGATGGGGGATCTCAGGCAGCTGTACCCTGTTGGCAGGAGCTGTTTTAGTGCAGACCCACTTTCTGGTGCTCTTTACGTTGTGCTGTTTCACGCACTTGACCTTCTCTGCTCTGCGAGCTGCAGGGCTGGGTGCTCTGCAGGAGGACCAGGCCCCCCGGGTTGTAAAGTGGTTCACCTCCTTACAGGATGTCAATGCCATCCTCCTGCCCCCACCCCTCGCATCAGAGCATGCAACTTTGAGCTGAAGACTTTGTTGAGATGCAAACGTGTGTGCTGTTTCACTGCTGGGAAGGATGAGATAGAATCAGATTCCCCCTCCCCCTCCCTCATCCCCGGCCGCAGAGCTGTGGGCCAGCCCTGGAGTCAGTGATCTACACTGGCTCCCACTCCTAGGGGCAATGTTGAGAAAGAGGCTTTTATTTTTAAGAAAAGTTCTTTCCGGAAAGAACAATGGAACTTGGGGGATTAGGGAATGGGGAGTTGGGGCTGACTGAATAGGGAGAACTTTCTGGAATTGGGGAAGGGGTGGAAGCAGGTGTCCCAGAACAAGAGGAAAGGCCTGTGTTCCCCGGGGGAATGCTGGATGCTGGCCTGGCTGGCCAAGACCCCTTTTGTCCCTCTATTCAAGGCGCATGTATGTTTGGGTAAAGACTGTGGCCACAGAACAAAAGACCCCTCACTCAACATTCAACAAAGATTTATTGCACATCTACTGTGTGCTGGGCACCGACTATGCACATCTGTGCACAAAACTGACAGAAGTCGCTGGCCTCACTCAGCTCCCGCTCTGGTGGGGTGGTGACCTCCGGCTCTCTGCACTGAATCTGTTGTCCAGACCACACAACCCCTATAGGGTGCGGGCAGGACAGGAGGGAGCCCCTTGGATGACTGAGATTTAATTTTCCACCAGCCTAGGAGGCACAGTGAGAGTTAATTTGGCGGGGGGGGGGCGCGGGGAGAAACAAAAGGAATGTACCTGCCAGGCTGCTCTGGCTTTTCAAATGAAGCAAGAAAATCTGGAAGAGAAATAACTTTACAAGGCTCAGTTATACCACATCACAGCTCACTTTTCAGTTTAAACATAACCCACAGCCCTAGGAGGCTAATAGATAGGCCAGTTTTCCAGCCAACTGCCCATTTGTGGGTTCCACCCAGGCCTGGGTTTTGAAAGCTAACGTTTCTCCAGTTTGGGTAGCAAATGCTCATACCCCACACAGCCTCCTGGGCTGAGCAGGAAATACTCCCAGCTTCCATGGGAGGAGAAAGCGTTGGGTATGGTTGACAGAAAGCCAAGGCCACTGGGGGGTCCTGGGCTTGGCAAGAGCCTCCTGTCCCCACCCCATCCTCACCTCCTTGAGGCGGGGCAGAGAGCCTGGCCCCTGAAGGAGGCTGGAACATGTCCTAGCTACAAGATCTGGGGCAGGTACATGACCTCTGTGATGGGCAGCCTCTAATGGCCCCCAACAACCCCGCCTCCTGTGTTCATGCCCTTGTGTAATTCCCTCCCCTGGAGCATGGGCTGGACCTAATGACTTGCTTGTGACAAACAGAGTGCAAGAGTGATGGAGTGTCATTTCTGAGACTAGGTTACCCAAAGACAGTGGCTTCTGTCTGGCTCACTCTCTCTTCTCTCTTACTTGCCATGCTGTAAACTGCCCTATGGGGAGGTCCGCGGGACAAGGAGCTGAGGGAGGCCTTCAGCCAACAGCCAATGAGAAATGGAGGGCCTTAGTCCAACAGGCTATGGGAACTTCATCTGCCAACAGCCACATGAGTGAGCTTGGAAACCGATTCTCCTCCAGTTGAGCCTTCAGATGAAACCACAGCCCTGGCTGACAGCTTGATTGAAGCCTTGTGGAGAGATGCTGAGCCAGAGGACGCAGCTAAGCCATGCCCAGATTCCTGACCCACAAGAATAATGAGGTAGTTAATGTTCATTGTTTTAAGCTAAGTTTTGGGGTAATTTGTTATGCAGCATTAGATGACTAATACAGCCTCTCTTGCTCTCAGCCTCAGTCTGCTTCTCTAGGAAGTGGGGTTAATGATACTCACATCTCTGGGTAATTGTGTGGGTGAAGCCAGCTCTGGGGTTGCTTCCTCAAGCCCCCACTGGATGCAGAGTGGGTGCTCCACAGCACCATTCCTTACTACTGCTTTAGTCACAGAAGTCAATGTCTAACTGCAAACTCTGCAAGCGCTGGGAAGGAAGAGAACAGGGTGCTGTGGGAGCAGCAACCCAGGGCCCTGGCCTTGCTCAGGGGGAGAGGGAAGTCTCCTCAGAGGAGGTGAATTTTGACTGAGGTCTGAAGGCTGAGTTGGAGGAGGGTTCCTTTGTCCTTCTCTTCCCTGTCCCCCCAGCCTGTTAGTCTCTTTCTTAGCACTTTGTGATTTCCTGTCCTAGTATCTATCACCATTCATCACCATTAATGTGTGTCTGCCCTGGGGAAGCTCCAAGAGGGTGGGGACCAGGTCACCACAGCACAGCAAGTACGTGACACAGTGCCTGGCACGTAGTAGGTGCTCCAGAAAACTGAACTGAATGAATGAGTAGGCACAAGCAAAGACCAAGGGACAAAGCACTAGAGACAGAGGGAATGGCATAGGTGATGATCCGGGGAGAGGAGCTGGTGAATTCTAGGAACTGGGAGAGGCCCGTCAGGCTGGTGCAAGTCAAGAAGGGGAGAGTGGTTCACGTCAACCTGGAGAGGGGGTCAGGACCAGGTCATGCAGGCCTTGAGGCCTCAGGTAGGTGTTTGTCTTAAGGGCAATAGGGAGCCTTGGAAGGGGCAGGAGGGAGGGTGGACACAATCAGATGTGCTTTTTTGGCAGATCGTTGTGGCTGCTACGAGGAGAGTGGGTTTCTAGAGGGTGGGGGTGGAAGCAGAAGACCTGAAGGCCAGAGATGAGAGGGCTAGGGCCTAGGGTGGGGCACAGAGATGGGGGAAGTGGACAGTACCCAGGGGCAGACGGTGACATGGACAGGACCTGCAGTGGCTGGATGTGGGGCAGCAGGAGAGAGAGGGTCTGGGGTGATGCCACAACAGCACAGCCTCCGTTAGATTCAGCAGAGCTCAGAGCCTGAGTGAATCCCCCAACTACCATCCCCCAGGACGTGAAAAATGGAGAAGTTCAGGGCTGTGATCCCTGGAAACTCTCTAGACCCCTGGAGAGCAAAGCTCAGAAAAGCTTTGCCTTGGAGGTGTTGGTAAAAGCTTCTTGAAACTCGAGCTTTTGTTTACAGATGATGGAGGTTGTGTGGGGTAAGTGGTCCCGGGGGCCCCCAGCTCTGCCAGGCAGAGCTTGAAGTGCTGCATAAACACTGAGCAGCTTCCTGGATCATCTGTTTTCCTCAAAGATTTTTACAGGGAAGAAAACATGATTTTTCTGTATAAGAACAAAGTATTACGAAATAGAAAGCAAATTGACTCACATAAAATTTTCAGATGAAAATGCAAAAGTGCAAAAATATTTGATTTCCCTCAGGTCTGAGTACCAGGCCCCTGAAAGTCTGAGTAAACTCTTCTCTGCCACTGGAGATATTTGGCGGGTGGGGTGGGGGGCAGGGGGGGCGGAGTTCCAGGCTTTGATCAGGAAAAGTGCTCTAACTTTGAGGTCAGCCAGACTTGGGCTCTGCCACCTGATTGCTGTGTGAACTTAAGTGAGTTACTGCACCTCTCTGAGCCCAGGTATCAGTTTCAGTTGCCCACGAAAGACCCTGCCACTCCCATACTTCAAGCAGTTGTTCCTCTCAGACTGGCTTTCCAACTCTCACAATTCTCACCTTTTTGCCAGTTGCTGAAGGAGAATTAAAATTTGTTCATCTTCTAAGTGGCAGCATTTTGCCTAGAATAATTTCTTATATGAGATCACAGGAAATAGACAAATGAAGTCAATCATTGCAGGAATAAAAAACTGTAGGTATTCCCACTCCCCCCACTATATCTTATGAAAGACTTTATAGTAAAATCCAAACTGTATAAAGGTCTTAGATCAACTTTTTGAAATCTTTTAAAATGATGTGCTACACTATTCGGTATGAAAGAAAAAAAAGAAAATTTGAAAGTTCCCAACCTTCGGATCAGCCATCTTTATAGATATCATGTGACCTTATTTTTAGTCAGAACTTCCCAAGTCCATCCTCCAGAGCCGGTGATAATGTATCCAGCCATTGTTCATAAACTAGTAATAGACAGAAATACACACACACACACACACACACACACACACACACACACACACACAGAGGTCAATCATGTTTTTCTATTCCCTTCCATTTCATCCATCCCAACTCCACATGTTAAAGGCCAGTGAGGACTGAAAAAGCCCTGTGGGCCTGTGTGGCTTCACTCACCCCAGAGCAAGTCTCTGCTGGCTCCAAAGAGGTGGACACTGTCTGTCACAGGCTCCAGTGTGGGTACTGGCTGTCCTGAGGCCCCCTCCTTCCTCATTCCTTGGAACAGCTCAGGTGACTGGCTACAGCATTCCTATGATTTATGATGTTATGGAGAGGGGAGAGAGGGAGCTCTTCCCCTAATAATTCCCTTGGAGGAATCATTAAACCCTTGCCTGGTTTAGCAAGGCTCATCCTACGTGACTGCTGGGGAGAGAGCTCATCCTGGAAAGTGGCATGGCCCCAGGTATCCATCGGCACCGATGCGTGGGACATGGATGACCCTGAGGGCCAAGTGGTAGCCAAGATTCCTCTGTCCCCCAAAATATCCCTCACTTTGGGCTCCTACATGGTCCTTACAATTTTTCACTTAGAGATTCACTCCTTTGCTTAAGACTTTCGTTTGTTTGTTCCTCCCTTCCTTCCTTCCTTCCTTCTTCATTTACTCAGAGGATATAAGGATGCAATCATTCAACACATATTTCTTGAGGGCCTATTCTGCGCTAGCCTCTACAATGGGTGCCGGAATATGTGGCTAAGACATAGCTTTTCTTCTTGAGAACTTCTCCTTCCAGTGGGGGAGATACAAATGTAAACAATTAAGTGACACCTATAAGGAGGTAATTACTCTTGAGAGCCTTTTACAAGGGGGTGGCAGCCAGAGGCGGGCTCTACTCGCTCTGCCTGGGGCAGCGGCAGCTGGGGAGGCTTCATGAAGGAGGTGAGGCTGGAAGTGGATAGGGAAGGGACAGGCAGGGAAAGAAAGGGCAGAAGGAACCTCCCTCGAAGCACATATGGACCGTGTGCAGCTCTCAGTGGGAGCCCAGGTGGCTGATTGGCGGGCTAGAGACATCGCCCCTCCCAGTTCACAGACACCCCTCCCAGTTTGCAGACACCCCTCCCAGACCCCAGCAGAAGCCTGATGATGAGAGCTGGTGCTGTCCTCGGGAGTCCCACCTTCACCTGAGGGTAACGCCAGGCTTGCCTCAGAGCAAATTAGACCAGTGTTTTACTGTGCACATGGATCCCCAGAGGATCTTGTTAAAATGCAGGTTCTGCCTTTCTCACAAACTCCCAGGTGATGCCCATGATGCAGGTCCCCGGACCACACTTTGAGTAGCAGGGATCTATAGTAGCACACTCTCCCTGGATTCCACCTGGGAACTTGATTCCACCTGGATTTGAACTTAAGCCATTGACTCCTGACTCTAGTTCATGATTCATACCCATGTCCCCTTCAGCCCATAACATCAGCTCTGAAAGGAGACAGATGTGAGGCCTGCCCCCTGGGCTGTGTGACCTCAGGCAAGCCTTCAACCTCTCTGAGCCGCCATTTCCTCATCTGCAAAATGGGATAGTCATTCTCACAGGGTGGGTATGAAGGCTGCATGAACAATGACGAGCTTAGCAAAGTACGTGGCACACAGCAAGCGCCCAGTGCATGTTAGTACTTGTTCTTCTAGTTCTTTTTGCTACCAAACTGTTTCCAGTTACATTGTTCCATCTGGAGCCCGATGGACTTGAGTTAAATGTCCCAGCTCAACCACTGAGCGGCTGTGTGACCTTGGACAAGCCACAGAATTGCACTGAGCTGCAGCTGCCCCTTCTGTAGAATGGAACTGGGAAACTGCCACTTTCTAGATCACGGGTTGTGGGGAGGACCCAGTGAGGTACAGTGGCCCAAAAGCAGCATCCTAGTACCACATCAGGGAGTTCTCACCATGGGGAGAGTCATCGGGAGCCTAGCTCTCTTGACTCACACATCCCCCCTTGTGTAACACTGAAAACGTGCTCTGTGCCAGGTCCTGACTAGGCACGGAGATTTAGGGGTGAGGGAGATGCAGCGCCAGGCCTCACATCTCCCCTTGCACAGTGCTGGAGAGCAGCTTGGAGACCCAGGGCTGGGCATCCTGGTAGCTGGCAGCCAGGATGAGCGAGCTTTGGCATCAAAGGGCAGGGAAACAGTGCAGCATCTTCTGAAGGTGCCTAGTAAGAAACAGGGACATACTGGTGCCAGGTGGGCTCGGGTTTGAAGACATTTGAGATGTTCCCATGGGCTGGCCGGCACTTACAGTCTTGGGCACAAGCCTCAAAGTAGCCAGGCCGTTCCTGGGCCAAGAAGAGGGATGGGCAGAGCCTGATGCCCCAGGGTGATGGGCTGGGAGTGAAGGCAGGAATGCCCAGTGCCTTTTCAGGTGGAGCCATGGCAAGGAAGCCTCTTCCAGATGTATTCTGTTATCCCCGTCTGGACAGCTTCGTACCTGGAGAATGGAACTCAGATTGGGACACCACATTTTAAGGCTAGAAACCAGTGGGATCCATTCAGAGAGTGGAGACACATTCAAGAAATCAGAATTGCTGAACTTGGAGAAAAGACAGTGTGCAGGGGCCAAGAACCCTGTCTTCAGAGACTTGAAGAGAGTCCTGTGGGTGAAGGACTTGACAATTAGCTTTGTTCTTGGAGACGCCAAAGGTTAGGATCGGTGAGATGCCAAGAAGAGTTGGTTTCCAATTAAGTTTTTCCATTTTTGAATAAATTTTTTTCCCCCTCTGGTTATAAAAGTTAACCACGCTTATTGCAGAAACTTTGGAAAATATGCAAAAGTAAAAAGAAGAAAATTAAAAATTAGAATCCTCCAATCCAGAGGATGGGTTGATGAACATGGCAGAACAGAGTCCCTAATCCCTTTTCGACAGCTCAGCGTTCCTCAGGAACCCAATTCCTGCCCAGCAGGTGGATTGGCTCCCCACACGCTGGTGATTCTTGGGTTGGAGAGAGCCTGGAATCTGAAGAAGTGTGAGGGTGTATCTGACAGCTCTTGCTGTAATACTGTGTAACAAACAACCTCCAACTTCACTGGCTTACAATTATAAGCGTTTATTTCGCACTCCATGGTCCGTGGATTTACTGAGGATTGAACGGTGTCGGTGGATCCGAGCTGCAGGTTGGTCTATGTCAGCTCCACATGGCTCTCATCCCCCTGCAACCAGGAGGCTCCCAGAGGCACACAAGCCCCACTGCGCAATAAATCTTAAGCCTCTGCTTGTGTCATAATCCACTGACATCCCACTGGCCAAAGCAAGTCACAGGGCCAACCCAAAGCCAAGAAGTGAATACTGAGCCTCTGGCAGGAGCACGGATGTAGACGCCACCACAGGGGGTGGAGACTAGGGACCACTTACTCAATCTACCGCACCTGGTGGGTATAAAACTTCCCACTCCACCCCAGGGTCAGGATCCTCCCACTTAGAAGCACTGCTTTAGTCTATTTCCTTCTTTTACATATATAATTTTTACTAAATTCAGTTTATATTCAACTTTTAAAAAAATGCTTGCTTTTTTCACTTAACTTTACACCCTATAGATAATTTTCCTTACATTAAGTATTTTTGAAAACATGGAATTTAATGGCTGCAGAATTATAAAATCATAAAGTTTTGCATCATTGACTGAACTCTTCCTCCGAGATATTGAGTTTGTATCCAGTTTGGCTACTGTAAGTAACAATGTGGTGGACATTTTGGTACAGACACCGTTTCTGTTTTGTAATGGGCATTTCTGGCTTGTGCTTGCCCAGCACCAGGCCTCACCTCCCTGTGATAACAACTGCCTGATTTCCCTTTGGGGAACCCTTCTTTCAGTTCATATGGTTGGTCTCCAGCCATGGAAGATACTCCACCTCACAAAAACTCAAACAAAAATTTGATCAAGGCCTGGAAATCAGAGCATGGAATCTCCCCTAGTTACAGAGATTCATTCAGGATGGACAGGGGGCCTAGGCCTAGCCAATCAGAGATTTGTTTAGAGCGACACCTGACCCAAGGTGATCCAATCAGAGTAAATCCTGGGACTTGCCAGGGTTTACTGGGAAGAGACATTCCCTCTTTTCCTCTGACTTCAACTTTAAAGGATGCGGGGCCGAGGTTGTTGACAGCTATCTTGTTTATGCTGAGCCTGAAAATGAAGCCAAGCTGTAGCAGAGCAGAGCCCACAGACAGACTGGATTCTGTTGCCACTGAGCTCCTGATCAAGCTGTTCCTGAAGCTTTAGAATCCCTGGTCTTCTCGTTTTATAAGCCAATATGTTCTCTTTTTTGGCTTAAGCCAAGTTGAGTTGGGCTTTCTGTCATTTTGAACCAAATAGCTCTGGTTTTATTAACTTAAATTTCTTGACCTAGAATTGCTGAGCCAAAGGACATAAACATTTTTTAAGCCTCTTAAGATGTCTTCTCAAATTGCTTTCCAGAGAGTTTATGCAAACAGCATCGCAGTGTTGGAGAGCCTATCTTATATGCATTAGTGTATTAACTAAAAATTTTTTGATGGGCAGAAGTTATGAGGTGTAATTTTATTTTTAGTGAAGAGAAATATCTTTCATGTTTATAGGCCATTTTTATTTATTTTGTGATTTGCTGAAATGAACAATTGATGTCATTTTTTTTTTTAACTGTGTATGGGTTCTTTAAATATCAAAAACATTGATCCTTTTTCAAATTTCTCACCATTTCCCCCCAGTTTATTGTCTTTAGATATTTGGCTGGGTTCTGAGGTAGATGCGTTTTTCATTTTTACGTGGTCAAATTATTTTCAGGTGTCACTTCTGTTGCTCTCATGCTTCCAAAGTTCTTCCTGACTAAAGATCAGGTAAATGTGGAGCAGATTTTCTTCTTTTTGACATTGAGATACCCAGTGTTTCTCACCCTGTGACTGGAGACCAGTCTGCACTGGAACCATCTGGGATGCTTGTTAAAAATCCAGATTTGGGGGGTCTCATGCCAGAATCAGAATTTCTGAGAATGAGCCCTGTTTAGCAAGTGTCACAGGTGGTTTTAATGAACATTAAAGTTGGAAAACCATCATTCAAAGGAACTGGAATAGACTACAGTATGTGGTGTGGAAAAAGGACATAATTTGATTTTCCTGCCAAATAGCCAGTTTTCTCAGCACCAGCCACTAGCTAGTAGTCCAACTCTTCCTGGATGGTCTGTAGAAAGAATGTCCTCACGCTTGAAGAAAATTAAAGCTGGAATTCGATGTCAGGTAATGAGCTCTCAGTCTCAGAAAATGTCCAAGCCCAGGGCCCCCTAGTGTCTTGGGGTCTCCGGATCCGAATGGGCAGTCAGATGAAATGACATTTCATAAGGTACCTGAACCACTGCGGTTTTCTCCAAATGCCCTCGAAGGCCTTTCTCCAGCTAATATGGAACCCAGGAGGAAAGTGCTTTAAAGGTACAGGGTCAGGGCTGAGAGAGCTTTCTGTCTGACAGAAAAGCCCAGAAAGGATAAACCCCAGCGTTCTAGTACATGCCAGCAGCCTGAGAGAGCAGGGCCCCTAAGTGCAGTTCCCAGTTGTCCATTTCATGACCCAAGCTCCGCCCAGAGGAGGCTGGGAGCTCCTAAAAGACTCAGATGCCCGCTGCAAACTTAGACGAATGGCCAGGTCACTGCCACACCAGGTATCTGTTCTGATGGCCCTCCTCCCCAAGGAGCGTGCCAAACATCTGAACTAGACCTACAAACGTACACACAACAGGTGCACGGCAGGCAGATGGCAGGGGACAGAGAACAACAGCTCCACACAGAGCCCCAGCGGGCAAAGTGAGAGGACTGTTCCCTGGGCCCCTAACAGGGTGTTATGTTCAGCACCTCCCAGGAGGTCAGACGGGGTGGGGATGGCCCTCCCAGGATGCCAGGTCCCCATGACGCTTGCCCCATTGTGCAGATCCGGGCAGGGGGAGTTGGTACTCCAGGTGAAGCAGAGCCCAGCTTAGGCGTTTGGGATTTGCCATTACTCCCAAGCAGCAGTTCTCAAAGTGTGGGCCTGGGACCAGCAGCGGCAGCATCACCTGGGAACTTGTCAGAAATGCAGATTCTAAGGCCTGGCCACCCTAGGCCTGCTGGATGAGAAGCTCTGCGGGTAGACCCACACTCCATTGTAACAAGCCCTCCTGAGGGATGTTCAAATCTAAGAATTGTTGGCCTAACATGTGCCCACATTACAGGGAGACTAATGAGATACTTCAGATCTCTTTAGAAAGTGGATGTTGGGTGGAGAGGTACGGACGCGAGATGCTCCCTGCCATGCACTGAATGTTCCTGCTCCCTAAATTCCTATGTTGAAATCCTAACCCCAGTGTGATGGTGTTAGGAGGTGGGGCCTTTGGGAGGCGATTAGGTCATGAGGGTGGAGCCCTCATGAATGGGATTTGTGTCCTTATGAAAGGGACCCCGGGAGCTCCATCACCCCTTCCACCACCTGAACCAGGAAGTGGGCTCTCACCAGACACCAAACCTGCCAATGCCATCATCTTCCACTTCCAGCCTCCAGAACTATGAGAAATAAACGTCTGTTGTTTAAGCCACCTGGTGTATGGTATTTTGCTATGGCAGCCAGAATGGTCTAAGACACCCCCAGGTATGGCCTCCAAACCTCGTAGCCTGGCCTTTGCGACCCCACGGTGGCTCCCCAGCCCACCATCTCAGACTGCCTGTCGGGTTCTTTGTGCTCCAGCCAAACTGGAAGCCCTACCCTGTGTTTCCTTCAGTTTCTTCAGCCCTCCCCCAACCTCTCCCTTCTGAAATCCGACTCAAGCCCTACCTGGGATGCTCTCTTTGCCCCAAAGGCCTGAGAGTCAGAAACTCGAAAGGATGTTTTCTCTGCAGCTCCCCCCGGCCTTTTAAGAAAACTGCTCTTAAGACCTGACCCGACATAACCTTCTTTCTTATATTTAGCTTCCCTAAATATTTCAGTGGCCAGGTCCTACTCAGCCTCCCACCCCCTCCCTCCGAGCCTCCCGTCCCCTCTCCCAACAGCACCTGGAAAACAGCAGACCCTCGGTGCTTGTTGAAGGAATAGCAGCATCTTTTCTGAAACTCCCCTTTGAAAGGTAATTTGCTGATGCCCCACCATTTGCTGCAAATCAGTTGCTCCGAACTTTCAAAGTTAACCTAAATCAGTTAACATCAGCAGACCCACAGAAGTGAATCCTTTTCGGGGCTGTGGTGGCCGCCAGGATGATTTCACCTCCGTGGCTCAATAACACCAAGCCAGTGCCATCCACGCAGAAGCCTTTCCAACCTTGACCTAAGAACGTCAGACTGGAGAGGGGATTCCCTTAGACATCCTCGCACCCGATTTCACACGTGGGAAAACCAGCCCAGAGAGGGGCTTTGCCCTGTCCCCGGTCCCCCTGAGAGTAGCACTCATTCCAGGCAGCTCAGGGACCCTCAGGTGGGCAGAAGGCACCAAACTGGTATCCAGCTTCTGGGAACCAGTGATGAGATGTCTTCCTACAAACTGAGTACCCCCGGTCTGCTGTGGGCCAGGCCAGCTCCCGCGCATCCTATGGCTCACGGTGGCTCTTTGTGAGAGTTCCTATGACTGCAGCGTTCCCAATAGTTGGGCATCCATTCAAGCTCCTTGGCCCCAGACAGACCCACCAATGACAGCGAGAAATGCATCCCCAGCTTCTGGGTGCAGGTCTCCAACCTGGGACTTCCCACCAGGCTGCTGCCTCTGTCTCGGGAACCTCCCTCTGTCTCGCCCACCGTCCCAGGCAGGCCTCACCTCGATCCCTGCCAATCCCCCAATGCAGGGAACAGCGCCCCATCAACCCCACCTGGCCCTAGCTGCCCCGCCTCTCGCTGAGCCCCGCCTCCCCTAGCGCCCACCCACTCAGGAGCGCTGGTGGTGGAAAAAGGAGGCCAAGCAGGTAAGGAGATGGTCGTGATGCTGGCAGGGCTGGTGGCCCTGGGCTGTGTCAGTACAGGCTGGAGCACTCTGAAGTCTGGGTGCTAGGAAAGGGGGTCCTGGGGATCGAATCTTGACTCTTTGAATGTTTCCTGAATGGTCTGGGGTAACTTCTGAGGCCCCGGTCCTTGGGGTTGTCTGCTGTCCAGCACACTCTGGGTCCCGTGAGCAGTGAGATGAATCTCACAGTCTCCATTTTGTCCAACATAAATTCCTGGGAGAAAAAAGAAATCTCTCTCACTTGACTGTACTCTGGCCCCTGGACACCACTTCCCAGGGACCAAAGCAACATCAAGGTTGACCTGCGTCTCCTTTAGTATTCACAAGGGCCCTGCCAAAGATGTGGTATCAATGCCAATTGGCAAATGAGCAAACTGAGGCTCAGAGAGGTTAAGTGACTTGTCTGAAGTGACACAGCCCAGCAGTGGCAGAGCTGGATGGCTCAGAGCCCACGTCCTTGTGCGGCTTCCTGAATGTGGTTGCCTGCCTCTTCTCACTGCTTCCTCCAAGAAGCCCACCCTGACTGCCCCCAGCCTCCCTCTCTGAGGGGCACTCATTTCTTAAGGGCCAGGTGACCTTTATCTCCCTCCACCTCTCTTTCCCTAGTACCATGCCGAGCGCATGTGGGTGACTCTGAGTCTTGACTGAGTGATTGCTGAGGGAGATCTTTGGGACGCCCTGACATCACTGGGTAATTTCTTCCTTTATCTTGGGAAGAAGATGAAATTAATACACTGTGACTGTAGGGCAAATGTGCCCTTACTTAAATGCTCATTCACATCATGATGTGAAGGATCAATGCCCCAGGGGATGCCAGTTATGCAGCCTTCACTGTGAATGGTGCCCCAAGAGCTGTGCCATGGAGCAGAGAGGCCCTGATACTGCCTGTGAAATTCTCCTGAGTTCTTCTCAACTAAGACGCAGGCTCGCTCACTGTGGACTCTTGCTGCTAGACAACATTGGCCATGGGACTCGCCGCCAGTGTCCCAGAGGCGCTAAGAATCCTGAGTTCAAACAACTCCACTGAACTTGCCTCGAAAGAGAAAAGCAAGCTATGACTTACGATGAAACCAATGCTGAAGCTGGCAGACAAGGGAGGGTGGAAAGGATGGGTCCTGGTGGTGCCACTGAGCCTTGGGTCACACCAGACCTGAAACCCACCCAGACACGGAACTTCCACGCACGATGCAAGACATGCAGTTACAAGAGTCAAACAACCTCAAAAAGGAAAAGTAAGGCTGGAGCACTCACTTCCCAATTACAAAACTTACTGCAAAGCTGCAGTGATCCAGACGGTCGGTGCTAAGGACAGACGTAAGGACCAATGGAATAGGATTGAGAGTCCAGGAATAAACCTTCACATTTACAACCAATTGATTTTTGACAAGAATGAGGAGACAATTCAATGAGGAGAGAGCAGTTTTTTTAGCAAATGGTATCGGGACAACTGAATATCCTTATGCAAAATAATGAAAGTGGACCCCTATCCCATACCATATACAAAAATTAACTAAAAATGCATCATAAACCTAAATACTGGAGCTAAAACTATAAACTTCTTACAAGAAAACTTAGGTGTAAATCTTCATGACCCTGGATTAGGCAATAGTTTCTTAGATATGATGCCTAAAGCACAAGCAACTAAAATAAAAATATATAAATCGGGTTTCATCAAAATTGAAATCTTTGTGCTTTAAAGGACACCATCAAAGTGAAAAGACAACCCATAGGATGAGAGAAAATATTTTCAAATCATATATTTGATAAGGAACTTTTATCCAGAATATACAAAGAATATTTACAACTCAGCAATAAAAAGACAAACAATCCAGTTAAAAGGTGGGCAAAGGATCTGAATAGACATTTCTCCAAAGAAGATATACAAATGGCCAATAAACACGTGAAAGAATGTTCAACATTATTAATGATCAGGGAAATGCAAATCAAAACCACAATGAGATACCATTTCACACCCATTAGGATGGCTAAATTATAAAAGACAGACCACCAAGTGTTAACAAGGATATGGAGAAACTGGAATCCTCATATTTTGATCATAGGATTGTAAAATTACACAGCCACTTTGGAAAACAGTTCAGCAGTTCCTCGCTTAGTTATCTCGTGAGTTACCACAAGACTCAGAAATTCCACTCCTAAGTATATACCCAAGATAACTGAAAAGATATGTCTATGCAAGAACATGGGCATGTATGTTCATAGCAGCATTATTCATAATAGCCCCCAAATGAAAACAACCCAAATGTCCATCAACTAATGGATAGATAAACAAAATGTGGTCTCTCCATGCAGCGAAATATTATTCAGCCATAAAAAGGAATGATTTGTGCTACCACGTGGATGAAACTTGAAGACATCGTGCAAAGTGAAAGAAGCCAGATACAAAATGTATTTTGGGGAAGTGATGAAGAGATTCAGGAAATAGATACTAATGATAGTTGTGAAATTCTGAAACTGTACTGAAAACACTGAAGTGTGCACTTTAAAAGGGTAAATCTTAGGGTACTAGAATTATATCTCAATAAAGCTATTATTAAAAAGAAAACAAGATATGGTGCTGTGGGTGGAAGCCAATCTGATCACATGACCTCCGTTACTGCAGCATCAGCATTATGACTGGTGGGAGTTTGGTCCTGGTGGGGACCCTCCCACTGAGAAGGGAAATCTCAGTGGACTTGACGAGAGTCTGAAGTTTAAAATGAGGACCCTGCACAGAGTCTCCCTCGGTCACTGAAATGTGCCTCCCCGTGTAAACGTGACTACATCTGTGTGCTCCTTGGTGTGTTTGCAGGTGTGTCAGTGTATGTTTCGTGTATATTGCAGGGTGCGAGGAGAGCCCATATGAGTATCTGTATGAGTGTGTACCCCATGTGTGTGTGTGTGTGTGTGTGTGTGTGTGTGTGTGTGATGTGCCGGGGTGGGGCTCCACATTAAGACCAGGCAAGGCAGGAGCTCCTTTACAACCCTCTGACCCTGCGCCAATGAGCATTCATTACAAGTTTGCCGAGAGCCTAAAAGAGACCCTGAGACCCTACCGCACCCGTGCAGGAGCCATGCAGCCATGGAGGGAGGGCCTGATAGGGCAGCTCACCACCCATGCCCCATGAGGCGAGGCCGAGGGCAGGCTCAAGTCGGAGGCCAGCCTGGGCATGAGAGTCCTCACCCGGATGAGGTCGAGCTTGGAGAAGAGACCCGCGCCCTTGGGCACGCCGTGGGCAGAGGCGCAGCGCTGCTGGGCCGTGCTGTGGATGGCCGTTTGCATGCAGTTGAGCAGTTGGTTCTGCAGGCTCGGGCCCCTCCCAGAATTCCCTGCCCCCTGTCCCCAGCTCACTGAGGCCGGAGAAGTGTCCTGAAGCCAGGAGCCACCTCCTCCTGCTGGTCTGGGCTCCACAACCAAAGGGGCTTGGATGAGTCCCCCCCACCTCGGGGCCAGAGCATTCGCCTCTGCAAAGAGGGACACTGGACCGACTAACTTGCAAGAGGGTCCTCCCAGCTGGGCACATCTGTGGTCCACACCCAGGGCAGGGGCCAGGAGGGGACATGGGGGAACCCAGGGCTCCTCACTCTGGGAAGCTCCAGAGTTGTGGACTTCAGGCCTTCAGGGTTGTGATCAGCAACCTTACTTCTCACCTTCAAGAGAAAGACCCATAACAGACTTTATAAACTGTGGCCAATCCAGTTCCCCCTCAAAGCTCCTTGGTTGGAAGTCAGCAGCCCACAGACCCCAACCCTCATGTCTTCCAAACTAGGATCCCACAAGGGCCGGAGAAGGTCCCACATTTGCTGACTGCACCCTGCCCAGGTGGAGTGGCCTGGCACAGCCCTGTGCCCCAGCCTTGCTCCCCTGTGTCCTCCAGGCAGCCCCCAAGGCCAGAAGGGCACAGGCTCTGGTATGCGGAGGACCCGGGGGTCCGGAGAGTAACTAGTCCACATTCTCCAGGCCAGGAAGGAGGAGCTCAAGGGATTAAGCCCAGAAATCCTGGCCCCGGACTTCAGCCCTGACTTACTCTTTCCAAGCTGCATTCTTCTCATCTGTGACTAGATATGAGTAAGAATCAACCAATATTTAGGAGTGCAGATGCCAGGCCCTGGGACTGTACGGGGGCATCCCAGCTGGTCCTTAACTACCTGTGGCCTCAGTTCTCCCACCTGTCACATGACATCAGGCTCATCTTAGAGAAGCCCTTTGAAAGCTAACAGTCACCAAAGAGAGGTAAGTGGGTAAGTGGTGCGCGTGTGTGTGCGCGTGTGTGTGTGTGTTGCGGGCCGATCATTATCGAGGAGACAGCAGCCCCCGGCCCCTGCGCTGCCCGACCCCCAACCCCAGCCAGTGGACTTGATTCACATCACAGCTGCCTGTGTCTTTCTGGTAGGTGACACCATGTTCCAACTGCCGCCACTGCTCCTGCTTGCGGTGACACTTCTTCTGCAGCTGGCACAGCCGGATCTTGAGGCTCTGTGGTAGGGTGGCTGGTCAATTCGGTGCAGCTGACCTCCCGGGGCACCTGCCCTGGGCCTGGTCCTGAGGAGCTCACGGCTCGGGGGTCTGAGCGATGATGGGGGTGGAGGAGGGGAAAGTTCTGGGTGGTCAGGGCCCTTTAAGGCACCAGGAGATGCAGGAAAATGTTTGTCTAGGATCACTAGGGTTTGAATCCCAACTCAGCTCCTGGAGCCCGTTTTTCTCACCGTAAGCAGAACCACCTGTCTGGGCCCTTCCGGCTGCAGGAACTGCTGGGAGGACACCAGGGGGCAAGGTTGTGACAGCCTCTGCGGCCCAGGCCTGCGGGGCACAGGATGTGCTGTGTGCACTCCCACGCCAGGCCCCGCGGAGATGTGTTTGGAGGACACAGGTTATATATGTGTCCTCACTTTTCTGAGGCCTAGTTTTCTTACTTTGAAAATGAGAAAAATAGCATGCCTGGGACTAGGGTGCAACATTTAACTCAGAATTAATATAAATGATATTTTAATGCAATTTTTTTGTTTGTTTTTGTTTTTGCCCGTACTGCGCAGCTTGCGGGATCTTAGTTCCCCAACCAGGGATCGAACCCATGCCCCTGAAGTGTAAGCGCGGAGTCCTAACCACTGGACCACCAGGGAATTCCCAAATGCAGTGTTTTTTAAAAATGAAAGTTAAGGCAAAAAAAAAAAAAAAAAATCCATGATGAACAAAGTATTAAAATTCTCAATAAAGTTGGGATCCAACCTTCTACTTGCATACTCACCTAACTCCCCTCCTCTAGTCTCAGCTCTAGGAATAGAAGCACCTACCTCCGGGTGCTGGGGTGAGGTTTAAATGAGATAAAGCTTGTTAAGTGCTTCTCACAGTGCCCCGTCCACGAAGGAAAAACAACGTACAAAATGGTGTAGGTTTTCAGTGTTACCACTAGGGGGCAGAGACTGGCTGCAAATGCCATGCCACTGTCCTTTGCAAGAATCAGCCGACTCATCAGCCTCACTTTCCCCGTTCCCTTCCTCTCCATGTCCCCGTCCTCTGTCTTCTCCATGTCCCCAGGTCCCAACTGCAGCACAAAAATTCATCATGCCATGCCTTTGCCAGGGCAGTTTCTTCCGGATGGAATGCCCATCCCTTGGGGTGGAAGTTCAATTTATTAGAAGATTAACCAACTATGAGGGAGATGACCTGTTGGGGCACTTAACTCTGAGACAGTTTGTGTTCAGTGTCTCACAACAGCCTACCAACTAGGTTGAATTGCCCCCACGTCACAGAAGAGGAAACTGAGGCTCAGAGAGGGTCTAAACGTGCCCAGGGTCATGCAGCTAGGCAGAGGCTGAGTTGGAATTTGAACCCCAGTCTGTCTGAATCTAGAACTCCTGAGTTTTCTACCACGAAGAACACCTTTTAAGTATAAGCTGAGTCTTCCTCAGGAGAAACCCAGCAGAAAGGGAGGGAAAGGGGTACAGAACAAGGCTCTGGAGTGACCGCCCCACTCAGACCCTCTCAGGAGCCCACCCCTGCTCCAGGCCTTCTCTGAGGTTGCAGAGGGAAGGGGGTCCCTACATCCCAGTTCTCTGGGCCAAGGGGGATGGGCCAGGCTTCAGGCAGCTGTTACCAGGATAAGAGCCCTATGGCCTCCCTCTAAGAGACTCCCTCCAGGCTTTGGTGGACGGCCTGGCTCATCTTGAAGAAGGCCTCCAGACGCTTCTGGTTGTCCTGCTTGACTGTGAAGAGCTTCCCATAGTGCTCCACCATGGCCTCCACCATGGCCTCCACCGTGGCCTCCACCGTGCCCTCCACCGGGGCCTCCACTATGGCCTCCACCGGGGCCTCCACCGGGGCCTCCACTATGGCCTCCACCGGGGCCTCCACCATGGCCTCCACCGGGGCCTCCACTATGGCCTCCACCGGGGCCTCCACCATGGCCTCCACCGGGGCCGCCTCCGGCTCCTCCCCTTGGTTGTAGCCTACAGAGACAGTGCATGGCAGGATGGGTGGGCACAGAATGCCCAGCCCTCACCTGCCCCCTGCAGTGATGCTAGTAAGGTAGGTGGGACTTCTGCTGTCCACTGGAGCCCCAAAGTTGAGAGCACCCCATCACTGACCTCCCACCTCTTCAAGAGAAGAATCAGCATTTGAAAGGCCACCGCGGGCTGAGAACAAGGATTCTGGATTAAGGCTGCCCAGTGAGGCAGAAGAACCCCCCCACCGCCACCCCAGGAGAAACTGCCGACTGGGGGAGCCTGCAGGAAGAGGACAGGGATTGTTGCTGTCCCGAGTGACGGGATCCCCAGCTTTGTTGGTTGCTCATTCTGGATGGGTTGAACAGGGTTGAATTGCTGAATTAGGAAGGTCCCAAACTAGGAGGCTTCTAGAAGCAGCACTGGGTGCTGGGTCTGCTTCAAACCCCGTGCCTGACCGGGAGGCCTGCGCCCCTCCTTGACTTGGTGCTCAAGGCTCTTTGGTGCTGTTCAACCTTCCAGTCACATCTCCCAGCGACCCCTGCCGGATCCCGGCGCTCCAGCACACTGGAACTCAACCCCAAACCCACTGCACAGGGCCGTGGCTCCAGCCTACATCTGTGCTGTTCTTCTGCCTGCGGCGCTGTTCCCCTTTGCTGAACACATTTGAGCCCCATGAATGGCCCCTCCTCCATGAAGCCTTCCCTGACCTCCAGGGCAGAGTCCTTGGGGCTCCTGCAGCTCCAGAGCACTTAGCACAGTGACTCTGAAATCAGATAGACCACAGTCTGAGACCCAGCCCCACCACTTCCTGTCTGGGCGACTTGGGCAAGTCCCTTGACCTCCCTGAGCCTGGGTAACACAGTTCTCAGAAGCTCCTAAAGCGGGTAAAAGGATTTAGTAAAGAGCTTAGCACAGAGTGAATATTTCATAAACAGTAATAGTTACTTTTATTATTGGTGATGTAAAGACAATGACGATAATAAAATTATGTATGTTTGGCTCCCCTCCTCTTTCCTATCAAGTTTTCAGCACTGATAACAGTGGATTCTGGTGCAAATCATGATAAAACAGAACACAAAACTCATTTCAGATGCCTGTGTAATTTTAGTTCCTAAGAGCAAAATCAAAGACAAATGAGATAATAATAACAGCTGACACTTACTGGGTGCTAGCTAAACCTCGGGCACCGGGCTACGTGCTCGGAAAGGATGAGCCAGTCCACAGAACCGTTGTTGTTCCCGCCAGAGACGTTGAGGACTTGCTGCAGGCCACATGGCTGGCGCCCTGGCTGGCTCGACCACGGTGGCACCGGCCTGTGGATCCCCGTTCTGCAGGCGAGCTCAAGGCTCAGCGAGCTCACACACGCCCAGCTTCCCAGGCTGGGAGGTGGCTGCAGAGAGGACAGGCCTGCTGAGGAAGCTACATACGTACCCTTGGGGATTTTCTCAAGGACCTTGATCAGATAGTCTTCAAAAACCTTATGCTTCTCCACCTCTCTCTTCAGCTTCCTCTGTCTGTAGAGACATTTCAGTGCCGGCGAGAGAGCCAGATGTGAGAACACGGTTTGGAGACTTCCAGGTCGTGACCCCTGGCAAAGGCCAGCCTCTGTGGATCTGCACGGATTCGGGCTGGGCTGGTCACTGACCCCATCAGTGGGCCACTGACTCGAGTCTCTCTACCCCCATTTCACTGCTGAGTAAACTGAGCCACAAACAGGTCAAATAGATGCCTGTGGTCAGGCCATGAGGAAGGGGCCTGGGGGCCAGCGAGGCCGGACCTTTGTGGCGTGGGGTCTACGGAGCCCCTCCTGCAGGCTGAGCTGGTGGCAGATGGCCTGAGCCCCCAGTAGCCGGTGATCCGGCCACAGGCTTTGCCTCTCTGTACCTGGCTGGCCCGTCCGTAACAGGGGTAAGCAGACCCCGCCCTCACAGGCCGGTGGGGACCGGGTCTGGGGCTCCCAGCACATCATAAGCACTCAGTCTGTGGTCGGGGCCCCGGCAGCCCCCACAGGGGCGACAGCCACGTGCTGCTGCCCAGCCGTCAGGGGGCATCACCAAGCAAGATGCGTCTCCAACAGGTTGCCCACCCTGGGCGCCTTCAAGGTCAGTGGTCAAGGGCAGAGGGCAGAGCAGGAAAGGGCTGTGGTGGGTATCTCTGAGTGACTGCAGATTTCCCCAGGGCAAGCCACTCTGCCTCTCAGGCCCCATTTTCTCATCCATACAGTCCTGGAAAATGCAGGAAAAATTGTCTTCTCCCGGCAAATACCACGTGGGGCCCTGTGAGCCACGGTGGGGAGGTTGGGAAGCCCTATGAGAATCCAATGGACCGGTTGGGACTTTTCTCCATAAAATCGCTCACAGATATCAATACATCCTTTTGCATCTAACTCAGGCTTTCGTGGGCAGCCTGAAATTGAAGAGTCACCCAGGGGCAAGGATTCAGGGCGTCTGCTTGGAGACACGGCAGCAACCCTGCAGGGTGATTTTAGAGGGGCCAAGCTGACAGATGTGTAGGGATGGTCACCCACAGCCCTGCCTTCGTGGAGGGAGACTCAGCTTGCACAGCGCCTGGGACTGGCCCAAGGTCTGAGGTCAAAGGGCGGGAGCCAAGCCCCCCACCTCCTCACCACTTGCAAATCAGCTGCCCCTCCTGACTTACTCCTGGGCCTCAGTCCCCTCCCGGTTCATTTCCTGGCCTGGACTCCTCAGGCATTTTTTGCTCAGTTCCAGCTGTTTAGCCCACT
This sequence comes from Balaenoptera ricei, assembly GCF_028023285.1. Taxonomy (NCBI): domain Eukaryota; kingdom Metazoa; phylum Chordata; class Mammalia; order Artiodactyla; family Balaenopteridae; genus Balaenoptera; species Balaenoptera ricei. The sequence continues at coordinate 177,480,188 of NC_082640.1, read as the reverse complement.
GCAGGTGGCCCTGGGGCTGAGGCAGGGGGCACGGCGGGGCTTGGGACAGCTCGTACTTTGCCTGGAGTTGGCAGAGTTCCTGGAACAGCACCTGCAGGTCCCTGTCCTTGTCACCGGTATTGCTCAGGCCAGCCTCCTGGCCTGTGTCCACGGCCGCCGGCATTGCCCCTCACCACCTCAGGCTACGCTGGAGGATGAGAGCCACGTGGGCCAGGCAGGAAGAAGATGGATGGCCACAGCAACAGTCAAGGCAGCAGCTTTCTCTTCTGATTCTCCTGACGGTCCTCAGAAGCCAGTTTACTTCCCACATCATAGAAAAGGAAACCGAGGTTCAGAGAGGCCCCTGTGACCAGCTTGAGGATGTACAACAGGGCTGGATTTCGACTCCGGTTTCACTAAGTTCAAAGTCTGAGTTCTTTGAGCTGTGCCCCCCAGCTCTGGAGGAGCCAAATGTGTCATTCTGCAGTGGCATTATTGCCTTTGTCACCCCATAACTGGGACAGCTCCATCACAATCAAGTTCCACGGGTGCCAAGATGCCTGGGACTTCCAACAGGTGCTAGCTTCCAAGAGCATTCAGGAAAGACTCCGAGGGTCAGAGCTGGGGATGGGTGAGAGAGTAGCCCACATAGGAAGGAGATACCTTTGTCATCTATCTCTACCCACCCGTCCCTCCAGCCATTTATGCATTTAACTGACATCATATACTCTGAGCTTTTACAGAGCTAGAATGGAGACCGGGATAGACACTTTGAATGAGCTCACGGTCAAGCTGGGAAGGTGGCCTAGTTGACAGATAGTTTCAACACAGCCTTGCAAAGAGTTCCTGGGCCGCTCACCTAAGTCTGGTTGCTAGTTATGGCCAAAAGAAGACAGTCTCCCTAAGCGTGCTGTTCATTGGCCATCTGCTGGGCCAGCCCCGGCACATGGGAGGAGCAGGGAGAGAAGGGGTGGGGCTACACGTCAACCTGTCCAGCCTTGAGCATCGGACACCGGTACACGAGCACCGGAAGGAGGAAGGGGCCCAGTTGACTCACTCGACAGCTCCAGGAGCACAAAGCCGCAGCTGAGCTGTGACATCGCAGCGCTGGCTTCTGTCCTCATGATGTGTCCATTGCAGGATCCACCTGTGGGTGGAGTGGAGGGCCTGATTCCCCGAGGTCCTGTGGCCCTCCCCACTCCTGCCGCCCTGGTTCAGTTCCCAAGGAGAAGGGGTGGAGAGACGGTGACCTCAGGGGAGACTTGGGCTGTTTTTGCTTTTCTTTCAAGGATGGTCATCTGTGGTGGTCTTTACTGATGCCCCAACCTTGCAAGCTTCCCCAATCCTACTGGCTTGTCCTGGGACTCCCCCTTTTGCCTCCTTTTACCTGATTTTGGGTAGCTATAGCTCGGGCACTTCCCCAGCTGGGGCACTCAGCAACCATGGAGGGTTCAGCCCTGTCCATGGCTCAGGACTAAGTCTGGCCCAGGGCAGGGGAGGCGGGGAACAGAAGGAACCTTCAGGACCTAAACCTGGTCCTGCCCCTGCCCCTGCCTAAGGCTCGGCTCTGTTACCTACTGTTGGAGCTGCAGGTCTTGTGCCACTGAGGGGAGTTGGGCGCAGCACCTACCTCTGGTATACCTGCTCCATTCACCGCCCAATTAACTGGCCAGTCCTTCCCCACCAAAAGCCCCATTCGATCAGAGGCAGGGCCTCTACAGAGGGCAGCCTGGGTGGGTCTCACTGGGAAGAATGCTGGGGGTCTGCAGTGAGGGCAGAGGTGGAGGGAAGGGCCTGTGCAGGGGCAGAGACAGGCCTGGGGCCGAGGGTGGGGTGTGAGGTCAGGTCTGTGGCTTGAGCTGGGGCAGGGGCTGGGGCTATGACAAAGGCTGGCACAGGCTCTGGATCAAAGGCTGGGGCTGGAGCAATGGCCAACCCGGAGGAGTTGGGCTCATTGTTATTCTGGGACAATTCCCCATCTCCCACTCCTCAGCAATTCCCCTCATGACCCCTCATCAGCAGGCAATGGATTTGGTCCTAGTTGCCTGAGGAATCCCTGAGCAGGTCCCAAGGGAGCTGCCTGTATGACCCCCCCATGGTTCTGGAGCCCCAAAAGCATTTGTTGTGGCCAACCGAGAAATGGAGGTGGGCGGGCCTGGATCTGGCCTTGGGTTCAGACGAGGGAATGCCGGTGCTGAGGGAGAGAAGCCCAGGGCCTAGGGCTGCCCAGAGGGTCAGAGCCAGCCTGGAGGCGGGGGTGTGGTACAGAGGAGGATTGGAGGAAGTCCCCCCAGAGCTGACAATGTCTGAGATGGTTCTTGGGATAAGAATGAATGAGGAGAATAAGGTGGGAAAGGCATTCCCGGCAGAAGAAACAGCAGGGACAAAGGTTCAGAGGCACGAAGTAGCATGCACGAACTGTGAGAAACGCAGGCAGATACTTGAAAGCAGAAGGTGAAGGTCAAAGTTGGGGTGTGTCTGGAGCCAGAGTGTATCCACCAGCATCTCTGGATGCCTGCAACAGAAACTGACAGGGCTACTCTGGACAAAGCATCAGTGGAAGGCTGTGAGAGATCGCACAGAATCGGAAGAAAGGCTAAAAACCCAGGCTCAGAGAGGACCGGGGCCCAGGGCAGCCCTGGAGATCCAGGCAGCAGGAACTCAGGGAGATAACCTCCCAAATGAACCCTCCCAACCCCTTTCCATAAGCTTCTCCATCCTTAAGAATCACAGTCCTGGGACTTCCCTGGTGACACAGTGGTTAAGAATCCGCCTGCCAATGCAGGGGACACAGGTTTGAGCCCTGGTCCAGGAAAATCCCACATGCCATGGAGCAACTAAGCCCATGCGCCACAACTACTGAAGCCCACACGCCTAGAGCCCGTGCTCCGAAACAAGAGAAGCCACAGCAATGAGAAGCCCGCGCACCGCAACGATGACCCAACGCAGCCAAAAATAAATAAATAAATAAATTTATTAAAAAAATAATAATAATAATCAAAGTCCTTACAGAAGGTGCCCAGCTGGCTGAGCCTGGGTCATGTGCCCGCCCCTTGGCTTGACTGACAGTCACATCATAGGCTCTGCCTTGGGGGCTGGAGGTTTCCCAGAGCAAATCCTGAGGCTGTGGACTCTAGAAGGGGAAATGGCCCCTGAACAGGGGCTCACCGCATGGAGGCTCAGAGAAGCCAGAACAAGGAGTTTGGTCTTTATCCTGAAGGCAACGAGTGGCTGCAGGAGAGGTGTGGTCAGACTGGCATTTCGGAGCTTGCTGTCGGGCTCGGCGCAGAGGGGAATCAGGCAGGCCAGCCGTTGCAGTGGCTAACGTTTGTCTGCACACTTGTAAGCACTTTTCATGCGGGGGTTGACTTAATACGACACGTCCACGAGGTCAAACCTGTCAGTGTTTCGCAGATGGGGAAACTGAGGCCTAGAGAGGTTGAGTAACTTGCCCAAGGTCTCACCGTTGGGAAATTGCTGAGCTATGAATCCAGGAAGTCGGGACTCTAGAAACATCTGGGAGGCTGAGGTGCTGGGACAACACCTTGGGGGTCCTACAAGCCAAGATATAGAGTGACGGAGGCGGCCCTTGGGGAGATGCCATCAGCGCCTCTGGGTGTCAGGCCTTCATTTGTGAAGGTCACGTAACTGACCCTCTCCCGGCTGAAAGCAGGTGCTGGAGCAGCCTCACCAGACCCTCATCTCTCCGCAGGCTCAAACCCCACAGCACCTGATCTCCCAGGAACTTAGGGCCCTAAACCACTTGACCCAGTATAGCCACAGGCAGGGGTTGCTGTGGGCATGGTGGCACCACTCGCTTCCCAGTGAGGATTTTATTTTTGGCCTGAAACGTGCCCCCCGCCCGTGGACAAGGCTGGGAGACAGACTGTGGCTCCGGAGATATTTCTCCCTGTCAGGCCCTACAGAGCCCTACAGAAAGATGGCCACAATAACCAGGGCTTGACGCTGGTTATGGACTTACTTCTGCCTGGCTCTTTACCAGGCATCTCTCTGTGAATTCTCAGAACAATCCTCCCAGCGGGTGTAAGCATCGCTCCGTTTTGCAGATAAGAAAACTCAGGATCGATGAGGTGAAATCACTTGCCAAGGGCACACGGCTCATAAGCGGTAGCAGGGCTGGCTGAGCAATTTGTGGGACCCAACGTAACAGGAAAACGCTGGGCTCCTTACTCAGAAAGTTAAGAATTTCAAGACAGCAATGACAGAATGTAAAACCAAGTAGGGAATCTTTTGAGCCTGGGCCTTGTACAACCGCATAGGTCCTGCCCTGGGATTTGGACCCAGGTCTAGGGATTCCAGAACCTGTTCTTAAACTCCCACTCCCTTCCAAACCCACTAAGCTGCCCCAGAGCCCTCCTCTCTGTTCTGGTTCGTCCTCTTCCTCCCCCTCCTCTCTCCGGCAAGCTGCAGTGACTAGGGGTGGAGTCATGGGCTTACCTTGGGGCTGAAAGGAACTTTGAAGAGAGGAGACCAAGGCGAGAGAGGCAGGAACTGCCGAGGTTCCACAGCTGGTGAGTGGCCCAGGTCGCAGACCTCCCAGTGCAGCCTCTATCCCCTGGGCTTTGGGAGAGAGAAATCCAAGGCCAAGCTGTCTGTTACAGACAGCTGGGAGTCTGCTTCAAGGGCAGAGCCACAATTAAATGGCAATAGAATCTCCTTTTAAAAAGCATTAACAAGGACTCAGTGGGGCTGGAATTTGACCCCAGGGCTTGAGTCTCACAGCACAGCAGAAGGGAAGGCCGGATCAGGCCTCTGCCCAGAATCCCAGCCCCACCTGCTCTGCAGCCCCAAATGCCTCCCAGCAGGAACAAGGCTGGCCTTCTGCACCCATAGCTGATGCCCAGGATGCAGAGAGTGAGGCTGTGGGGCCAGGCAGTTCTACCAGCTGTGTGACCTTAGGAAAAGTACATAACCTCTCTGAGCGTCAGTTTCCTGAAATGCAAAGTAGAGATAATAACAAGCTAGGATTAAATGAAATAATCCACATAGAACACGTAACATTATCTCATTATTTTAAAAAAATAGCCTGTGTGTGTGTGTGTACAAAGAAGAAAGTCTAGAAGGATAAGAATAAACTTTTTAGAGCCTTGTTTTAGGGACAGAGTATGAGGGGAAATCTTTCTGTAATTTTAACTCTTCGAGGAAAGCAAGCAGCTCTGCCTGACACCTGGTAGGTATTCGATTAGTTTTGTTTCCTGTTCCTCCCTTCTCGCTTCCTGCAGAAGGTCACAGTGACAGTCATCCCGCAGCACAGGACCCTTTTCTGAGAGTGAGTTTTGACAGAGGGAGGGGCTGGAGCAGATGAGCCCTGTTGCTGGGATTGGTGCCAACGGCGGCTTCAGGGAAGGGAATGGGAGCTTGTGAAGCCTGTGCGGGGCGAGGGGGTGGGGAGCAGGTGTGGGCAGACAAGCAGGGCCTAGTGATTCTGCCCGCATCTCGCTAAGACCTGGCGCTGCTTAGATCCCCCGCTCCCACTGAGCTAGACTCTCAGATCTATCCCCATCCCCTCCCTCCCACCCCAGCAAAAACCAGAGCAGCCCCGGGCCCGGGAAGCTGTGCTGTGGCAGCCCCTCCTCTGAGGTCCTAGACTGGTTCCAGCCCTGGTCCTTGCCCTGCCCCAGGGGAGGTCCCGCATCCCAGAGCTGGGAATCGCCCAAGCAGGTCGTGGGACCCTCCGAGGCCATCTCTGGGGCAGCCCTCCTGGGGCCGGGGCAGCCCTCCTGGGGCTGGGCCCTCCTGGGAGGGAGGACAGATGCCATGGTCCCAGCGTCCACCAGTGGGAGCTGGGCCTCCCAGTGTCTATGATGGTGACATCTTGGCTCCCTTCACGCCCCACCCCCAACCGCAGCTCAGAGGACCCGCCCTCCTGAGAAGAGGTGTGGGAAAGGGGTGCTCTGACCACAGGGAGCCAGGGCTGGGGGGCAGCCAGGGACATCATTAATGATTTCCTCTTCATCCTAGACCATAACCTTCCCCAGGAAGAATCTTCATGGCAACTTAGGGAAACACTCAAGTATAGGGAACAGAAAGGCTTTAGGGGCCTGGCAGGCCTGGGCTCGATCGTACCTCTTCCATATTCCAGCCGTGTAACGTTGGGCAGGTCACCTCCCTGCTCTGAGCTCCCGTAATGGGGTCGCCTCAGCAAGGCCCCCTGGTTCTGCCTTCAGAATCACTCAGATCCATCCACTGGCCCATCCTGGTCCAAACCCCCATCTCTCCAACATGGACCAAGGCAATGGCCTTCCCTGCGGGGGGGGCATCCTGCTTCTCTGTCCCCTGCAGGCCATTCTCCCCCCTGCAGCCAGAGGGCGCTCCTTCAGGCGCAGATCCACTCTCCCCACTTCCCTGTCTAAAACCAGTGTGAGGCAGATAAATGTTTACCCACCTGCTGCCCATCTCCATGGTGTAAATACTCCCACCATGGCTGATTTCAAGCTACAAATAGTTTAACAATGCGCAACAATCCTGAAGATTTAACAAGTGGTTCTCATGTGCAGACATGAGTTGGTTGCAGCACACCACTGCTTAAAAACCCTCCAATAACTACTAATGAAGTTTAAACCCTGGATGACCAGGCCCCCGGTGATCTGGCCCCCACCTTGGCCATTCTTCCCACATTGTTCTTCCCCTGCCCCACTCAGAGCCTTTGCACCCGTGGTTGCCTCTGCCTAGAGCACCGTTCTCCCAGTTCTTCATAATACTTTTTCTTCTTTCCTTTCCGATCTCAGCTCAGATGCACCACTCAGAGTGGCCTCCCCTGACCGTCTTGAACCCCCTTGACTCCTGCTTACCTTTGGTCTCACCTCATTCTCGTTGAGGTCTATTTTGGCTTCATTCCTCTGGGTTGTCTCTCTCCCTACTGGAATCTGATCTCCATCAGGGCAAGGATTGGGACTAAATTGTCCCTGCTGGGTCTTAGTGTCTAGAAGAATAGTACCAGACACACAGCAGGCGTTTGATACTTGTGTGGGTACAAGCACAGCTTTGGAGATACACAGCTTTGGGTTTGAGTCACGGCTCCCCCACCAACCATCTACATAACCATCACTGAGTCACTTAATCTCGTTGGGCTTCAGTTTCCTCCTCTGTAAATCGGCGACAGCAGTGCCTATGTGATGGAGCAGTGAGAACCTAAAGATGACATGTGTAGGATGTTCAGTACAGTATCTGTTGTTACCAGGGCCTCAGAAAATGGAAACAGCCTCTTCACTTGCATATATCCAGCAACAGGGACCTCATTCCCTCCCAAGGTAGCCGTGTCCACCTCTGGGCCACTCTGGCCGCCAGAACATCTGCCCTTCCTTACACTGAGTCCAAATATGTCTCCTCATAGTGTCCCTCGTTAAGTCCTAGTTCAACTGCTTCCCCACAGAACGTCTTGTGCCATTATAACCACGTTGTGAATGTTGAGCACAGATTTATGTCACATTTCGGCACGGCAGTGAAGGCAGATGTGACATCCCTCAGCAACTCTTCTCTAGTCATGAGCTGTCCGGTCTTGGCAAGTCTCCTGACCTTGCTGAGCCTCAGTTTCTTTCTCTGGGAAATGGGGGTTAACATAGTACCTACCTCATACGTAGTTGTGGGGATTAAATTAGCTGATATACACATACACTTAGCAGCTGGCACACAGTAAGTGCCCCCAACACAAAAAAAGCTGCTATCATTGCTATTACTCTGCCAGGTGTTAGTCCACTCCCGGATCCAGCATTTGTGCCATTTTCGGGTCCACAGCCATTTCTGGTTAAGGCCAGACCCTCTCTTGAAGCTCTGCAGCCAAGCTGGAAAAAGAGCCAGTTCTGTCTGGGTCACCCACCCCACGTGCACCCCCAGCTGCCAGAGCTGCCCCCTCACGGTGGACCCCTCACAGTGGAGTCTTAGCACTTCCCAAACTCTCCTGGGGGTTACCTGACCCTGGGAGGTCACTCCACCACTGAGCTTGGAGGCAAGGCCCCCAAACCCCAGGCCACGAGCTTCCCCAAGTAGGGGCTGAATCCCCAGCTGGGGTGGCTTCTGCCAGCTCCCTAGGTGCTCTGGGCATCCCGATGTTCCTAAAAACGCTGGTGCTGGTGGGTGAACGGGGCGAAGAAGACCAAGCAGGGGCAGCAGTGAGGAAGGAGGACCAGGGGAGTGTGGAGTTCTGAAGGCCAGGAGGAAGGGGGGCAGAGGTGAACCAAGTTCTAACCTGGTTCCATGGTTCCCCAGTCCCCGGGACGAGCCATCGCACTCATGATTGCATCACCTGTGCAGGTGTGATTAAGGTTCTGCATCAGTGGACTGAGAAGTGGGAGATCGCCAGGTGGGTCTGATGTAATCACAGGAGCCCTGAAAAGGCAGCGCGTCTTCTCCCGCTGGTGGCAGAGGAGCGAGTCTAAGAGATTCCAAGTCCATCTGACACCCTGCCCTCTCTCTCCAAATGTCCTTGTCCTGGATGCCAACCCCCTCGGGGTTCTGCTGTGAGCTCAAAGCTGAGGCTGAGAGTTCGGCCACGTCTCTGCCGATGGCCAGGACCTGCTCTTGGGAACAGGGACTGGGACCGTTTCTGCCCATGGCCCTGGGGGCATTTTAGGGGCTGATGCCACGCAACTGGGGAGATGTCTGGGCCAGTCTCCTCATCTTTAGACTATGCTCCTGCCCCCAGGGAAGCCTCCCACTGCACCAATAGGAGAAAGAAGCAGCCTGTATGCAGCTCCGTCTTGTCAGGGCAGAGTGTAAGAGCTTCAAACCCACCTATTCCTCTAGTCAGGGGTGGGTGAAAATGCCCATGATCTGAGGGATATGTTAGTGTATCAGTCAGGGACCCTGCAGGTGGAATCGCCAGGTTTAGAAAGAAAAATACAGGACACCCAGTTAAATTTGAATTCCAGATAAACAGCAAGGAATTGTTTAGCATAAGTATATCCCACGCAATTTTTGGGACATACTTCGACTGACGGACGATTTATTATGTGTCTGAAAGTCAAGTTTAACTGGATATCTTATATTTTATCTAATACAAGACACAGCAGGCACATGCAAAAGGTTAAATGAAGAGAAGTTGATGAAGTTGATGAGGGGACAGAGGGGTGGGCAGGGTCAAGGGCACCAAGGCAGACGGAGGCACCCGGAGTCCAGGAGCAATGGGAAGCTGTTACCATCCCAGGGAGGAAATGATGTTCTGGAGCCTGGAGAGAAGCCGCCTGAAGAGCTGCAGCCATGCAGGATGGAGTCCCTGGGACCCTAGGCCCGAAGCAGAGGAGGAGCTGGAGAAATAAACACCCCGACTTCTCTCTTGTCCCGCCCACCTGGCCTCCCATTGGCTGGACCCAGTCAAAAGCCAGAGGGCAGGGACCTTGGTGATGCTCTGGTCAGCCTGCCGGGCACAGAAGGGCAGAGCAGGGATCTGACAGCAAACGGGCAGCCAGCACAGTGTGGAAAAGGAAACCAGGGCTTCTTAATTCCCCTTGGGCTCTGTCCCCTTGACGAGACTTACAGAGGACTTTCCCAGAAGGCTGGGCGGGGATGGGGCAGAGTCACAGATGCTACACATAGGCCCCCAGTCCTCCAGGAAGAGGCTCCGAGTGCAGGCCAAGCACATGTGGCCAGATGTCCACAGGGGCCTTTCACCCCTCAAAGCGTGGCTCCAACTGGCTCCAAGCTCATTAGGGTCTCTGGCCCTTTGAGTCCAAAACCTCTCCCAAGACTTCCACCAGTTCCAGGGCTTCTGTTCTCCTGCCCCGCAAGGTCCCTGCTCCAGGCTGGCTATTTCCACCCAGACTGGACCCCTCCCCCCCGGAGGCTCACTGTCTACAGCACCCACCATTCAGGAGCCTGACTGACCTTCCTGGGAAATTCAGGCAGGTGGGAGGGTGCCACCCCTCCCCCCTCCGCCACCACCCCTGGGTGCAGGGCTGGTCCTCCACATCGCCCTCCCCCACTGCCCCCATCCCGGGTCCGCAATCTTCTCTCTCTGCTGTGCGGAGCTTCTCCCCCGCCTCTGAAGGCCCAGAATGAGGTGGGAGTCACATCCACCCCAAACTTATATCCGAGTATTTCTCAGCAAAGACCCTCTCTCTCTCTGTCTCTCTCCTTCCCTCACTCCCTCCATCCCTCCCCCCTTGCTCCTCCCTCCCCCCACTCGTGTACCTTGCACCAGGCTGTAGAAATGAAAGGACCCCCCCACCCCAGGCTGCTCTTTGCCACGTGAGGATACAACGAAAAGACAGCCAGCTACCTACGAGCCAGGGTCTGCCGGCACGTTGATCTTGGTCTTCCCAGCCTCCAGAATTCTGGAACCAGTGGCAACCCTGCCTCAAACATACAGATGATGCCAGGCCTTAAGGGATGTCAGTGCAACGTGAGAATTTGGGTCACCGACTGAGAAGCAAGCTACCCACCCACCTGGAACGCTGACCTTGGGCTGATCCGCGAGAGGAGTAAAGGTCTGCCTTTGGTAGCCCCAAAGGAAACCAGATCACCTCTCCATCATCTCCCCCACAGGCCAGGCCCTCAGTGTGGCCTGCAGAGCTCTCCTGGTCCAGCGCCTGCCGACTCCTCCAGCCCCACGTCTGCCCTTCCCCACACGCTGCGCTCTGCCCAGGCCCACCTCCTGTGGTTGCCCAGCTGGCCACGGGCTCCAAGGCCACGGGCCTTGGCTCATGCTGTGCCCTCTGCCTGCGATGCCCTGCCCCCACCTGTGCACTGAGACAACCTTCACCTGCTGAGACTCAGGGCGGCCTGTTCCTCCTTTGTTGGAAGGTCTCGCGCCCCCCCACCCGCTAACCCCTCCCCCTCCTCCCTTCCCCACCCCCCTCCCCTCCCCTTCCCTCCCCCTACTCCTCTTCCTGGCCCCTGCTCCCTGCCCCCCAGGCTGTGCCTCCCTGGGGCTGGGATGTAGGGTTTCTACATCCCAGCAGCCGACACTGCTTCTGGCTCTTAGTAGAGCTCATGGCATTTAGTTTGTGCCTCGAGGATAAAAATAGTGATAGTTGCAGTTATTGAGCCTCAAGCAGCCACTGCCCTAGACCTTCTCATTTAAACCCTGTATCGGCCCCATGAGGAAGGTGCTGGTTATGGCTCCTGACTTACAGGTGAGAACCTGGGGCCCCGAGAAGGCTGAGTAAGCCGTCCAGCAGCGGGAGAGGGGACATTCAGCAGACCACCCAAGCCGCATCTACTCTAATCCTGCACCAGCCACTGTGCAGAACCTGCCCAAAGGGTGGAGGGAAAGGGCATTGCCGATCCAATAGGGTCCAGTGCAGCCACGTGCAGACGGATGGAGCAAGGCTGGGGGCACTGAGAGAATGAGGCTGCAGAAGGCGGGGATGATCTCTGGGGGGTGACCGCAGAGGCCTCGGAGATCCCACCAAGACCGCCCGGGCAGCATGCGTCAGATGCAGCCTGTTTTGATTCTCTCAGCATCCATGTGCCCCCTGGGGACGCAGCAGCCCTCACCCCGACGGGCACCAGACTGCGTGGGTCAGAAACCAGGCCTCTGGGCACCGCAGCCTGGAGATTATCTTCAGGCCCCAATGGTCCTCATCCCAGGACTTGTGACACAGCAGACACCTGATCCCATTTGGTCAGGCTAAATAGAGACCTAGAGGCCTGGAGAGAAGGACAAGACTGAGGGGCCAGCTGGCCATCTGGGGCCACCCATAGGCCCTGCATCAACAAGAAGAGGAGCCCAGGGGCTGGCAGTCGTCCCCCACAGCACAGCCCTGACTGCTGGCAGAACCGGTGTGCACCCAGGTCACATGCTTCTCGGCGGCCCGGCCAGGAGCGATGACAGTGCAGTTTGGAGGGGATGCTGGCTGGCTTCAGTGGAATCTGGAAAATTGGGAAGTAAGAGAGGAAGGGAAAGAACAGAGAGAGAGAGAGAGAGAATTTTAAATCCAGCCCCTGTATTAACCGAGTGAACTTGGAAACGTATCTTAAAGCCTCCATCTCCTTATCCGTGAAATGGTGACCGCCACATCCGCCCCTCAGGACAGTGTGAGACTGACCACAAGTGCCCATGCTTTTCAAGCTCTCGGCCACCGCATTCCAGTGTCCGCTCACCCCAGGGGTCCCAGGGCCTCCTGGAGGGTCAACCTCGCTGGGGCGTGTACAAGCCCGTGTGTGCGTGGGTGTGGGAGAGAGTGACCTGTGCAAACACATGCATTGACTGAATTCTGCCCAACAGCCAGTTACTTTGCAATTATGTGTAATGGGAGGTTGAATCCCAGGACTCAGAGACTTGTCCAAAACCATTGTTGTCCCACTTTTTATTTCTGGTTTTGAAATATTTACATAGACTTGATTTGAATTCCAGCTGACTTACAATTAGAATTTTTATTCTCAGAGAGCAAAGAGGTGTGGGTACCCCAACTTACAGCTGCTCATTCTGGTTTCAGAGGCGCTCAGAGTCTGGAGGAGCCTGTGTTCTTAACAGCTCTCAGGACCGTGCCTTCCTTCTTTCCTCAGGGCTCCAGAGAGGGGAAAGACTTGCATAGGGTCACACAGAACTTTCCAGAAGGGCCAAGACCAGCACCCTAGAGGCCAGGCCTGAGCTCTCCCCAAGGTGCCAGGTGCCTCTCACCACACACATGCACCAAGAAAGAGAGACAGATCTATATTTTTAGGAAACAAGAGACATCAACAGTTACTTAATATATTTATAAGACTAGTTCATTTGCTAACTGCCCTGCCAACTGGTAGATTAAATTCACCTCTTTTCTTCACTGGAAGAAGGTAAGCTGTGTGTGTAGTGTGTGTGTGATCTAAGCATCAACAGCACGTGTGTGTGTGTGTGTGTGCCTGTGTCTGTTCTGTGTGTCTGTCTGTCTGTCTGAATGCACCAGCTACCAGCAGGGACACCTGGCACTAGCAGGGCTGAGTCCTCCCCCACTTTCCTGCTTAACGGAGAACCCTAAGCTTCATGGTGATCCCTGAAGCTCTTGCTTCTGCTTTGCTTGAACTACGGCTGCATTTCCCTCTGCTGGTGACCTTCAGGGCTGTTTATGAGCCCGTTTCAGTGAGCCATCCCTATAACAATCACAAGGTATTTGAAATCCAAACACCTGGCCCTCCTGACGGCAGCTATTCCTGAAATCCAAAGCCATCCTTGGGGAGCCTCTCTCACTCCTAGCAGACCCTCTTCCCATTGCACCACCTCACCGTGCACATTTTGACCATTAATTCTATGTTGGGGAAGCTGTCCTGTGCACTGTAGGATGTTTAGCAGCGTCCCTGACCTCGACCCACTAGATGCAGTAACATCTAGTAGGAAACCCACCTCCCTCTGTTGTGGCTACCAAAAATGTTTCCAGGAATTGTCAAATGTCCCCTGGGGGGAAACTGTCCCCAGCTAAGAACCACTGTTTTCAACCAACCACCATCCCCTCTGTCTCTATTAGGAAGTTTAAACTAATAACAACATCTAACATTCATTGACGTAAGTTTTTATTCTAAGGAATGTATATATACAGAAGTTCTCCCTTATCCATGGAGGATACGTTCCAAGGCCCTCAGTGGATGCCTGAAATGATGGATAGCACCAAACCCTATATATACTGTTTTTTCCTATACATACATACCTATGATAAAATTTAATTTATAAATTAGGAACAGTAAGAGATTACCAACAGTAACTAATAATAAAATTGAACAATTATAAAAGATATGTGAGTGTGGTCCCTCTCTCTTTCTCTCTCAAAATACCTATTGTACAAATTCAATGCCTTATCCATCTTAACTAAGTGCTCATCACACGCTGTGGCTGTAACTTTTGCAGTTTGAAGTTCAACAGCAAAACTAGCACAAATTTCTTTATCCTTCTTCACAATTTCACAGATAGAAGGTTTATTCTCACGCTAGATCTTATCAACCTCAGCATACGATTTTTTTCTTTTCTTATTAATTTGTGAGCGCTCACCTTTTCACTTAAAAGAAGCACTTCACGGCTTCCCTTTGGCACATCCAAATTGCCAGCATCAGTGCTCTTACGCTTTAGACCCATTATTAAGTAAAATGGTTACTTGAACACAACTACTGTGGTACCGCAACAGTCGATCTGATAACTGAGAGGGCCACTAGGTGACTAACGCCAGGATATGCTGGACAAAGGGATGATTCATGTCCCAGGCAGGACGGAGCAGGATGGTGTGAGATTTCGTCATGCTACTCAGAACCGCTTGCAATTTAAAACTTATGAATTGTTTATTTCTGGAATTTTCCATTTAATATTTTCAGACTGCGGTTGACCAAGGGTAACTGAAACCATGGAAAGTGAAACCGAGGGTAAGGTGGGGACGACTACTATATATAAAATTTAGTGCTTCCCTGGTGGCGCAGCGGTTGAGAGTCTGCCTGCCAACGCAGGGGATGCGGGTTCGGGCCCTGGTCTGGGAGGATCCCGCATGCCGCGGAGCGACTGGGCCCGTGCGCCACGGCTGCTGAGCCTGCGCGTCTGGAGCCTGTGCTCCACAGCAGGGGGGGCCGCGATGGTGAGGGGCCCGCGCACCGCGATGAGGAGTGGCCCCCGCTTGCCGTAACTGGGGAGAGCCCTCGCACAGAAACGAAGACCCAACACAGCAAAAATAAATAAATAAATAAAATTAAGAAGTGTTGTAAGAAAGGTTTAAAAAAAAAAAAAATTTAATCCTTGCAACCTTCCTATGAGGAATAGGTACTATCATTTTTTCCCCACTTTACAGATCAGAAAGCCAAAGCTCAGAGAGGTTAAGTAAGTTGTCCAAGGTCACACAGCTAGCAAGTAGCGGAGCTGGCAGATGACGCGAGTCTTGGTTCTTAGCCACTTGGCTCTGCAAGGGAGATCTGGGGCAGTCAACTTACAAGCAATTCTGTGCTGGGAGTGGCCCCTGCCTGACCCATTGGAGTGGGAACAAGGAAGCACAATGACATTGACACCCAAATAGCCTGTGCTTAAGCCTCCAGCTGGTCACTGGGGCTTGTGGTCTATTGCAAACCACAACCTCCCTGCCTCGAAGCATTTCTGGGAGTCTCCAGGGGGTAATAGGCATTGTAAATGTGCCCATGAGGAGGTCTGGCCTACTTTCTGGGCCCATCCCCCTCTGATGTGGTGGGATTCCTGCCAATTTGCCCAGCAACTTGGGTTTTAGGGTCCAGGGCATGATGTGATTATCAGCCACTATGATCACACCGTCAGCTTGGGAGGGAGCTGCGGAAAAGCAGAATGAATTTCTGGGAGCGGTGGCTTCTGCCTTGTTGAGCCCCTCTCACTCTCCAGCCTCAAATTCCCTTTCCGCAGAAAAAAGACAATGGAGCAGGTGAACCACAGGACCTTCTGGTTCTGACATTTCTTGATCTTCTGACCTCTCAGTTCTCTGTGGGACAGAGGCTATGTGGGCAGAGGTGTCACCAACACCAAGTGCAGGCGAGCCCCAGGAGGGCCTTGGTTCCTCCATCAGGATGATAACACCTCCCTCCCGGGATGGCCATGCAGGTGCCTGGACCCCTGCAGGGGCTGCTAAACGGGGGCATCTGCATCCCTTCCCACCCCCAGGATGTCGGGGCGCCTGGTCCACTGCCTGCCTCCTCCTCAGCCCCGCCTCCCACCCAGAACCCAGGCCCTCCTCATCGCAGCAAGCCCAGGCCCTTCCTCGGAGTGCCAGATCTGGCTGACATCTCTGCAGTGTCACATGGCCACTTTGGACTCCCCGAGAAGCAAGGCCAAGGTGAAGCCGTCAGCCGCCTTTCAGCTGACTGCCCTGCAGAGATGCCAAACGGGTGAGAACTGCATTTCTGGAGCTGTCACTTTGCTCCCCGCAAGCTCTGCCTCCAGAGCGGCTGGCCAGGGGCTGAATACGAGAGGCTCCTGCCCTCACTGCTCCACTGCAGTAATGGAGGGGTGGCACTGGGCCGGCAAGGAGCTGCTGGATCCAGCAGGAAATGCAGCGCCTGACACAGCCTGGCTCACCCCGGGGCAGGAGGGAGGGCCTGCTGCATGCTTGTCTTGGTTGGGAGATGAGATGCCTTTCCCTCTTGCCCAAGGGCAATAGAGAGCTCCCAGATCTGCTTGGAACATGTTTATGTTCGTGGCTAATCTGTTCCCAGCAGCTAACAGTGCTAACTTGAGTTCCCAACAGTGACTCAGGCATGGTGACTCAGGTTGGCCCACAGGGTCAGCAGCCTGCAGGATGGCTCAGTCCAAGGCCCACTCACTGGTCACCTGAGCCTGCCTGACCCATGGGGGATGCCCTCCCCTCCTGCACACACCCTCCCCCTGCAGGTGGCAGGTGGGAAGGAAGAAGTACCGTGGATGAGCGTCTCCTGAGTGCTGGGCCCTGGGTGGGCTGTTTGAGCCCTGGGACCTCATTTAACCCCTTAAGAGCCATGGGAGAGAAGACTCATCCCTCTCCTATTCTCAGACGATGAAACTGAGATTCAGAGAGGTGCAGGGCTGTAGCGAGGGTTGGGCTGGGATTAGCCGGCACCAATGCCCATGCTGGAGACAGGACAGGGCGGTGCTAACTGGGATTGCATGTCGGTGGTGACTCCGCAAGGAAGATGTTGTCTGCACAGGGCTGACCAAGCGCGTCCCCACCAGGCCCAGGACCACCCCCTACTGGGACCTCCTCCAAGGGCAAGACACTTCGCGGAGAAAGAGCTTACAGACAGTTGGCCCTGGGGCTACAGTGCTTCTGCGGCAGATGCTTCCATATCCGAGGGCTGAAGCCCAGGAGCCGAGGTAGAGGGCCTCACTCTGCGTCTCTGGGCAGGGATAACTCGGGGCTGCCAGCCGAGGATGGCTGGTGATTTGTGTGACGGGGGATGAGGTGTAGAGCAGGGAAGTGTGAGGCTGGCTGAGGCCGTGGCTCTGCCATTCCTTTCTGTCCTGCTGGTCTGTCCTGGCCGCTCTTGTCTGAAGGGTCAGTCGTGGATGGTCATGGCTCGGGAAGGCCCCAGCCGGCTGCAAAGAGCTCGTGTCCCACAATGGAGTCTGTGCCTCACATCTGCTAACGGTGATGCAAACCCTTACAAGACCCCATTGTTCCTCCCTTGACATGCATGGGGGCTGCTGGAGGGAGCATGGCCGGGATCAGGCTGCCCTTCGCCAGGCCCCAGGGGCCCCCCCTCATCCTTGAGGGTGTCACCTCCACATCTAGGGTGTTGATGAGCTGTGAGGCTGACCTGCCCTTCTCTCCCATCTGAGGGGCAGGGTTACACCCTCCCTCTGCTTTCTATGAATAGGCAGACTGTCTTCTCTCCCAGGAGTCTGCCTTGGCCCCCAGAGCTGGGAGGTTGATGGGGGTCCGGACTGCTCCAGAAGAAATATACTGTCAGTTGGCCGCACTCCAGAGGGCACAGTGCTCACGGTAAAGAAAGGAAGGGGGTGGGGGACTTCTCTCTGCCTTCTCCTCGCCCCCTCCTTCCTTTCCACAGATGCACCTCCCTCCCTTCCAGGACTTGGGGCCTTCGTCTGCCCTCCCTACCCCTGCAGGCTGCCCTCTGTCCTCTCCAACCCAGAACTCTGCCCAGGGTGTGGATCTCTTTCCTGTCCCTCTTCATCTCTTGAAACCAAAATAAACTGATATTAAGCGGCAGCCAGGGCTGGGGGCCAGGACGCCAAGGCTGCAGAGGTGCTTATTTTAGCGGATGATGTTCCATCACTGGGTCAGAACTGTCCCAGGCACTGAAACACATCCCAGCTCCCACCCCCTTTTCACCCTTCTCTGGCTCTTCCTCTCCTTCCTGAAAGAGGTATCGCTGTCATATGGAAAACATGCTGGGCTTGGCTCCCTCTCTGGTCCCTACTAGGTTTGGGGCTCTATGAACTGCCTCCATCCCCAAAACTTTACTCATTGAATTCAGATTAAAATAAACATGGAGGGAAGCCTGAAAGGGAGAGGTCTGGTGTGTGTGTGTGTGTGTGTGTCTGTGTCTTTGTGTGAGACTGTGTGCAGCCAAGAACCAGGATGATGCTGGTGGACGTGCCACAGCCCTTCCCAGTTTAGATCCAGGAGCTGTGTGGCTTGCATGTAAGCACATATAGCAACAGCCATTTAATGAGCACCTACTATGTGCCAGGAACTGTTGTAGGTACTGATACTCAGCAGTGAACAGAAAGACTATCCAGATGGGACAGACAGGCAATAAACAAGTGACAAATAAATGTATAATAGTTAAGGGGGGGTGATAAGTGCTATGGAGAAAAATGAAGCAGGGTAAGGAGATGGAGAGGGAGGGAGGGGAGGCTCTGTGTAGGATCGGGAGAGTAGAACCCTCCTGGTGCCATGTGTGAGCCCTGGGGGCTTTCTCTTGGTGGCCCAGCCTTCTTTCTGCTGCCCTGCAGGTCGACCAGTTGTTTGGTTTCTGCCTCTGCATCTATGCCCCATTTAGCCCTTTCTGTCCCCATAAAAACCTTCCCTGGAGGACTGTTCCACAGGACCACCTCTGGGGCCTTGCACAAAGGCTCCAAAGATCACTGGGGCCAGGACTTCTCAGATGCTTGTGTAATTTGTAATCAGGGACACATAAATTAAAACTGCAGTGAGCTACCACTATTGATCATCAGAATGGATAATGTGAGAAAAGATGGAAAATGCCAAGTGTTGGTGAGGATGTGGAGGAACTGGAACTCTTACACATGGCAGATGGGACGGTAAGTTGGCACAACAACTTTGGAAAACTGGTAGTGTTCCTGAAACTTAGCCTATGCTGATTTTCTGATCCAGCGATTCCTGTTTTAGGTGTTGACCCGACGGAAATGGATATGGATATTCACCAAAAGATAGTCTAGAAAGTTCACAGCTATGCTATTCATGATAGCCGAAAACTAAGTACCACCCAAAGGTCCATCAGCAGTAGAGTGAATTAACTGTGATATATTCATAGCATGGAAAACTACCCAGCAACAAGGAGGAACAATCCATAACTACATGAAACAATATAGACAGACTTCACACTATACAGTTCAGTGGAGGAAGACACAGACATGACTCCATTCATATGAAGTTCAAACAACTTGACCACTAGCTGTTAGGAGAGTGGTCACCCTTGGCAGGAGGTGGTGGGTGGTGGTATTGAGATGGGTGCAGGGAGCAAAAGGGGTCTTCTGGGGTGCTGGTAATATTCTCTCTTTGACGTAGATGCTGGGGTGTCTGTGAGTTGATTGAGCTGTATGCTTATGATAGGTGTGCTTTTCTGTGGGTATATTATTCTTTAATGAAACGTTTTAAAAAATTGGTGCTGTTCAGGCCTTGCCTCGGATGAATGAAATCAGAATCTCTGGGGGAGAGGCAGGCGTGGCTAAGTTTAATAGGATTCTAACGTACAGCTAAGGTTGGGAATCCCCCGGTTAACCCAACCTGTTCATTTTGGAGTTGAGTGACCTGTGATGTCCACAGACAGGCCAACCCGTGTTTATCTCAGGGTCTGTGGACCTTTATCTGCAGCTTCAAGCCTCCCAAGTGGGATGAGTGAAGGACCAGCGGAACAGCAAATATTCACCAATTTATAGTCGTAGCCTTGCAGGGCTCCTTGTTCTGCCCCAACATTTGGATTCCCATTACCTGGGGGATAGAGCTGCGACTAAAAGCATTGGCTTTTGCATCAGGCAGATGTGGTTCAAACTGCTAAACCGTCACTTATAGATTCTGGGATTATTGACAAACTCCCCAGCCTCTCTGAGCCTCAGTTTTCTCATCAGTGAAATGGGGTGACAGTAGCACTTGCTGGAAAAGTTGTGTGAGTACAGCCAGAAGACATTATCATATATGAGTCAAAGTGTATCTGGCCAGTCCCCTCCCCCTGCTGTCCACCCCCAATGCACTTTCTGTTCCCTGTGATGCTTCACCCACCATTTGGGCTCTTAATTTTCAAAAGATGAGTGCAGGCACAGGCAACAGGATTTGGAGACTGAGTTTCTCCAGCTTTCTTGACTCTAAGTGGTTTGTCTGGACTGGCAGGGAGAGGCAAGGCAGAGGGTCACCTGAGAAGGGGCCCTGTGTCTGCCCATGGCCCGGCCCTCCCAGGCCAAATCTGAGGTCTGTGACACATTGACAGCAGAGGAATCTGTGCCCCATGTCTGGCAGGGATCCCAAGGAAGCAGCAGGACCCCAGGGATGCATTCCATGGAGTCCACTAGAACTCCTTCCTACTGAGAAAAATTCCCAGACATTAAAGAGCCCTAGACAGCCGCCACCTTCTCCTGCACCCCGCCACCATGGCACACAGTCTGGGAGGGGCTGAGTGTGAGCTGTCCTTGAAGGGTCACCAGCCACAGTGGCCTGGGGGGACTGTCCCAGCGGGAGTGATGTGAGTAGCTGGGAGACAGCCTGAGACTAATCATGTCCTCCCGTCCTCAGCCCCGGGTCAGCCCTCCAGAACACTGACCCTACCACAGGGCACCCTGAACTCACTGAGATTTATTTCCAGATGAACTATGCAAAGTGAGCCACGCCAGGGGGTCATAAATCCAATATCTTGAAAGGGGGAAGGGGTCTTTGAAATTGAAATTATTTTCCATTTAGAGGAATAACACCAAGTGGCACTTGCAGCCCCCTGACTCTGACGCCTGAGATCTGAACGCAGATGCAGGCATGTGGGTGCCTGGCATCCTGTGTGCTCAGTGCGTGTGCCTCCATGGGTGTTGTTTTTTTTGCCACCCGAGGCTGACATTTTGTGGCACTCCATCAATTCCAGAAACGGGGTATTCTTCCCTGGCCCTGGAGGAAGGGCTCCCTTCTGCCGTGTGCCTCCGCTCAAGGCTTGCCCACATGCTTATTTGCCCTTTGTAGCTCCAGCCCCACCCCATGGCCTCCAGCAGCTGGATCCTGGTACCTCCAAATATCAGGCTCTGCCACCTGCTACGCACGCAGTGATTTCTGCAAAGGCCCTTACACTGGACCCTCTCATCTTCCCTTCCCTCTCGTTCAGCCCATCTTCCTCCCTGCCTTCCTGCCTGCTCTCAATCTCCCTCCTTCCTCTCCTCTTTCCCAGCCTCCCTGTCTCCTCTCCTTCCTCTTACTTCTCTTCCCTCCATCCTCTCTTCCCACTTTTCCTCTTTTCTCCCCGTTCTCTTCCCTTCTCATCTCGCCTACAATTCCTTCCTTGCTCTTGTGTCTTTATCTCCCAGCTCCGTGTCTCTTACCCTCTGCATCTCTCTCCTCTCTCGCTCCCTCCTGGGGAGTTCCAGAAACATATCCATATATGGCCTCCATGTCAGGGATCACAAGTGATGACATCACGGGAGGGCCAAAGCTCCGAGATGCTCTCCGAAGTGCAGTCCGTAATTGACGCGCCCTGGAGGAACCAGGATCGCGGCTTCCCCAGTGCAATCTTTAAACAGGAAATCTGAGATTCATAACATCTTATAGCTTGGCTTGCCATCATTGGTCATGCGGTGGGCCCGAAATAAACTCCCTGCTTCAAAGGAGAGTGTTTCAGAACTGCCTGGCACAGCAACCAGGAGCCCAGGGCCAGGGCAGAAGGCAAGCTCAGGGAGCATGTTCTGAATTAAGACACTCTCAAGAAAATCTTTTTTATTACCCCTGAATTGTACCCTTGTTTCAGAGCCTAACAGGTAATGCATGCTTTCAACTTTCTTTTACAGAAAGATTGCTTGTCTGGCTGGGGCTTACCGCTGCAGTGCCTATTTGTAACCTCTTAAAGTCAAAGTATGTTCTTGCGTCTCCCTCTTTCTCTTATTCTCTTGAGTTATAAAGCGAGCTGGTGACTTTCATTTTGGATTTGGGGGACAAGAATCGGCTGTTTGCACGTACTTGTCCGATCTTCTGGAGGATTCTTGCTCAGAATATCACTCTGCTGTGCACTTCTAAAAATGGAAATGTAAAAGGAGTTATCAATGATGCTATTGTTGGTTCCATAGGCCTTGGGCAATGTCTGTGTCAGACAAATGAATTTCAGACATGCTTTCAGGTTGAATGAAAGATATTGTCATGCATGGGGGCGTCAATTTCATGTGCCATTTATGGAACATCCATGTGTGTGCAGTATTGTGTGTGGCGGGAGCAGGCGATAGCAACCTTGGATGCCATGGGCTATACCTACAATGACGTGGGGTTTAGGAGAGGGAATAGAATCTGCAAACAAGAACTATGACACCACGTAAAGAATGAGAAGCGTTGTGTGTGTGTAAACATGAGGACATATTCAAGGAGGTGATGGCCTTTGAAAGGATGGGTGGATGTCTTCAGGTGGGTGGAGGGTGGGTGGGAGAGGGGCCTCCAGGTGGAGGGGTGGCTCGGGCAAAGGCAGACAAGCCGGGGTGGGTCTGGGCGGATGGTGGGAAGCGCAGTGTGGCTATAGCAAAGGGTCAGGAGGTGAGAAGCGGGGGTGATGCTGGGAGGGGGAGCCGGGGGTGGGGATGGGGGACGCAGGTCCCACCAGGCGAGGCAGGAAGATGGAACATTTTCTGATCATTTTTGAGCAGAGGAGGCGTGGGCGGAATCTGACTTCAGGCATCTCCTCAGGAAGCCGGGGGGATGGCCCGGAATGAGGAGGCAGGGAGGCAGTGACCCTTAGGTAAGTGACGAAGACCTGAGTCGGGGCAGAGGCCAAGCCCCCTGCCCAGGATGGAAGAGCTTATGTGTGAGATAGGGGCTGAGGGAGTTCACAGGGGCCCAGGCAGATCCTGAGGGGCCAGCCCACCAGCCGTAGGCCCTGATCTCTGCTGTCGGAGGCCTGGGGCAGAGCGCAGTGCGGCAGCCAGGGGCAGATGCTCCAGTCACTTCTGGAACAGTTGGACGGGTCCCGACAGCTGGTGGCAGGTCTGTTTACAGCACAGCCTCCTCCAGGGGCTGGCAGCTGCCTCCACCTGGCACCCTTCTTGTTTGCATCATCCATTCTTGCACAAACAGGCCAGCCCATGATGCCCTCCTCCTCCTCCTCGGGGTGGGGACCCCGTGTGATCCACCCCTGGTGACCTTACAATTAATAAGAGTAATCAATATCTGTGAGTGTTCATTGAGCGTTTACCGTGAGCCAGGCACTGAGTCCAGGGCTTGCGGTGGTTGCTCTCAATGACTCTTCTCATGGGCATAAGTTAAAGGTGATGGTTACTCCCATTTCCCGGATGTGGAAACTGAAGTCCCGAGAGGTTAAGGGTCTCGCCTAAAGCCGGACAGCTAGGAGGAGTTGGAGCTGGAACTCAAATCCTGGCCTCTTGGCCGATGGGCCTCCAGCGCCCACAGTCTAAGCCGTGGTCTCTGCGGCCTCCCAGGGGACTGGCACTGTGGTAAACAGACACGTCCTGGCACCTTCGAAGCATCATAAGGTGCCGTATATTGTGGACAGGCTGGATCCAAGAGAGTCTTCCCAAAGGAGGCGCAAAAATATCTCTGGACCCACCCACTGTCCTTCCACTGCTGAGCTGTGGAGGGTCAGGCTGCCCCAAGTGGGCGGCTGTCGCAGGACTTGTTTACATCTTTACTTCTCATCCTCAGCACCTTCTTCTGGACTCATCAATGCCTGGGAGTATCAGTGAAGTCGCTAAGAGCTTTGCGGTCGAGGGAAACGTTTTGGGGAGATGGTGGTAAGGTAAAAGTCAGGTGATTCCTAACCCGCCTGAATTTTTTAAAGAAAAGCACACAGAAGAGAGGGGTGGAAAAAGAGAGGAGAAGTAGAGAGAGAGAAGAAAAAGATTTAAATAAAGGCAGGAGAGCAAAAAGCAGACCAACAAAAACAGAAAGGAGAACAATCCTAGCTGATTTTGGTGTGATCTCAAATAAAACAATTTCCAGCCAGTCCTGCGTGTGGTTAGGTTGGGTGAGGAGGGGGGCTCTGGGAGGGCACCCCTGCCCCTCCTGAGACTTCCCCCTCTGAAGCCTGGAGTGAGAGCTTCCAGAACCTTCTGCCACCCAGGGGCCAAGATGAGGGAGAGTCCCTGTCCTCCAGGTACCCAGAATAGGGCTAGGCAAGGCCATACGTGGGCTGCAGAGGGGTGGCGCTGCAGCTGTCAGAGGCTCAGCCCCACACCGGTGAGCCGGCCCCTCCTCACCCCAGCCCAGGGTGCTGGCACAGATGGCAAAACAAGGCATTCGCTGAGCCCTGGACAGAGACTGGGGCAGGGCCCTAGAGTCCTGCATCCAGACCTGTATGTGCCAAGCCAGCCAGGCTGGCTGCAGCAGGAAAAGGCAGGGAGATGGACCAGGAGGAGCTTGGGAAGGCGCCTAGCTGTGCCAGGGTCAGCATAGCTAGGGGTCACCTCCAGCCCCTGCAGGGCCCGGGGGTGAGAGACGTGTCCTCCACTTGGGAGGCTGAACTGACGGTAACCCACGAGCCTGGGGACTCAATAGCATGGGGCCCACAGAGATAAAACTTGGCATTCACTGATGCTTTTCTTAGCTGGTGCTCATGGCACCGCTTCAGATTGTGGGCCTTTGGGGCTGTGTGGAGTTTATGCTTCTCCTCGGAAAATGGAATATTTTCTACCAAAAACAGGAAAGAGGATTTTTTCCTCTTGTTCGTTCTTCTTCCCTCTCTCCCTCTCACCCTCCTTCTCTCTTCCTGTTTTGGGGTAGCTTCCTCAATGTACAACAATAAGTAAATAATCTTCTAAAACTTGTCATCAGGGTCCTCGACCACTTGTGAGTGATTCATCCTGATTCAGGTTAGCAAGGGGCACTCAGCTCATTTCAGATGGAGTTTTGGTCTCCAAAACCTACAGTGGGCACAGAGGGTCTGGGGGTGTGATGACGTGGGAGCGGAAGCAGCTTTGGACAGGTTCAAATCCCTGGCCGTCACCTCCTACCTGGGTAATTTGGGCCTGTCATGCCCCGTCCCTGGGGCTCAGCTTTCCCTCCTGGGCTATGGGGTCAGCTGTGGTCAGATCCCCTTGGTAACCTCCAACAACCCTGGCCCAGCTTCGGAAACCTCAAGTCCTAACTCCCGAGAGAAGCCGGCAGTGTGTAACCAGCATCAAAGTTTCTTGGATTAGCAGAGCTTGGAGGGGCTTTGGAGCCTTAGAGTCTGGACAAAAGGCTCAAATCTCATTAGCTGCCAGGCCCTGGACACCAGTAGCCAAAGGCTTGTCAGCACTGCCTGTTACAAAGGCCCACCCTGGGGCTTTGACCTGGGCCCCTCTGGGGGCCAATGAAGGTGGCCTGGATTCCACTCTACCTCCCCGCAAGGCCGGCTCACCCCTTAGCCAGAGCAGAGACTTCCAGAGTAACTAACCCCTGGCCACTGCCCTAAATATTCGGTGTCAGGAGGTCCGATGAAAAGAGGGGCAGGCAGACTCTCTGCCACTTACAATCTGGGCCTCAGTCTCCTCATCTGGGCAATGGGAAGAATCCTCCCCTGCCTCCGGAGGTTTTGAGAAGTCAAATGGTGCAATACATGAAATTGGCCAGGAAACAGTGCAGGGACCCACAGCACCAGCCTTTTTATTTTTATTTTTCAAAATTTTATTGAAGTATAGTTGATATACTGGAGCCAGCGTTTGGGGCCCCGCAAAGGAGGCAAAAGAGGAGCTCCTGGAAGCCTCAGGGGTGGAGCCAGTCTCCCCTGTTCCAAGCGGGCCTTGAATCTCGACCACCGCTCCCTCCACAGGCCCCTGGCTTGACTGGCCGGGCACACTACACTCTCGCTTTCCCTGGGAAAGGGCTATTTTTTTCAGGTGTACAGCAAAGTGATTCAGTCATATATATATATGTTCTTTTTCAGATTCTTTTCCATCATAGGTTATTACAAGATATTGAATATAGTTCCCTGTGCTATACAGAAGATCCTTGTTGTTTATCTATTTTATATATAGTAGTGTGAGCACCAGCGTTTTCTACGGTTTAGGTTTTAAAGCCATAGGACCCAGGAAGGGGAGAGAATGTTTTAATGTTTTACAATCACGAGCTCTCCAGCTGGAAGTGTTTCCCCAGATTTCCTAGGACCCCTCTGGATCCTGGGGGAACAGCAGATCAGAAAGATAAGCTTTGCCGTAAACATACTGGGCATTGCAAGGAGTGGGGTTGAGGACCCTGGGGGCCAAGGAACAGCCCAGGTCAATTCCTCACTTCCTCATATGGCCCCAGGCTCGCCAAGCAGCAGGTGTTTAGGACTGCCTTGGGCTAAGGTCATGTGATGTGAGGCCCTGAAATGGATAGATAGATAGATAGATAGATAATTAATTTAGTTTAACCCAGGCCTATACTCAAAACTTAAAAAAAAACTGGAGGCTGTGGGTTACATAGGATGAGGACTAGGTGTGAAGTCAGAAGATGTAGCCTCTGGTCTCTTCCTCATCAGTTTCTTCCTGCTGTGCCTCAGTTTCCTCATCTGTAGAATGGGAACAGTACCCTCATCACAAATCTATCATGCAGCTCAAGCTAACAACATACGTGAGAGTGTAAATGAGCTGCAAAGGGAGGCATTAGGGCTGTGGTTCTCCCAGTGCTTGTTGCAGTGTCTGAACCATAGTGCTTTGCATAAGAGCTGAATTGCACAGTCCACACTCACACCTAAAACATCCAAGTGGACCCTGCCTGATATACTCATCCCGCCCTTACTACGTGTGGCCCTGATCCAGGAACTAAGTGCTCACCAGAAACCCACTATTGTCATTTGTAGGTGGTCACCTCATACATGACTTCAAACCCAGGA
Source organism: Balaenoptera ricei (assembly GCF_028023285.1). NCBI lineage: Eukaryota > Metazoa > Chordata > Mammalia > Artiodactyla > Balaenopteridae > Balaenoptera > Balaenoptera ricei. Next base: position 177,453,629 of record NC_082640.1, on the reverse strand, counting down.
TGGGGAGGAGTGGGTTGGGCTGTGGGTCCTTCTGAAGTTCCTAGGACAGCAGGTCATGTCAGCAGGAAGGGAGGCGGCAGAGGGAGGGGCCCTGGGGAGCAGTGGATTTGGAAGTGGTGGGGAGAAGCCATCCTGCACCCAGGCTGGGTTTAGGGAGAGCGTGGCGATCTCCCTCCTTCCCAAGCTCTGACCCCATTACTGACCCCTGGGGCCACCCAGCGGGTCTCTGCAGCGTCCCTCGGGGCTGCCCGGGACAGCCTGGGGGCCGACAGCCACAGCCGACCCTCCTGACCACAGCTGTCGGGGGAAAACAGTTTGCATGGAAACTGCCAGCTGGGAATGAGTTCCAGGTGACAGCATCTCAGCAGGAATGGGTCAGAGCAGAGAACTGCAGCATCCTGGGAGCCATGGACTAATGTTAGCAGATTTTACTGGGCCACCGGGCACATGCCGAGTGCCCTGTCCCACATTTCTATATGTTACCTCGTTTTGTCTGACAGCACCTCTGTAGGCCAGATGCTATTATTATCTCCATTTTACAGAGGGGCAAAACGAGGCGGGGGGGTGGAGTAACCTGCTCCCTGTCACACGGCCAGCTGGTGGCAGAGCGGGGTTTGAACTCAGGCAGTCAGACACCTGTGGTCACGCCCTCTACCACGCACAGTGTCTTCTCATAATAGCTGTGCTTCCAAGGTTTGACCTAATCATTCATTCACCTGCCCATCCAACATTTATTAAGTACCTACTGTGTACCTGGCCTTGGGTATGTCCTGGGGTTATGGCACAAATGTGATACAGGCTTGCTCTGTGGAAGTTTCCAGACTCTCTAGCAAGCCAGGCCCACAGTGGGCAGTCAGAGCACTAGAACGTCAGGGGTGCCCTTGGAGGCAGCTCTGGATGCCTCAGCCGTCAGATCAGGGAGACTTCCTGGTGGAGGAGCTGCATGAACTGCGTCTGGAAGGATGACTAGCCAGGGGATGAGGCCGGGAAGGGAAGGGAAGGCAGATGAATGGAGGACAGGAAGCCGCTTGTCTGGGCTCTCACTCCTGACTCAAGTCCCCGGCTGAGGGGGAGCTTGATGCCCTGGAGGATGACCACCAGTCCCTTTCCTGCCCCCAACCCTGCCAGCCACACTTCCCACCCCCAGTTTCTGATAAAACATCCAGGAAGCCACTCTTCCCTCCACAGGCCCCCAAATGACTACAGAGACCCCACCGCAGCTCCCAGGCACACCCTAGCTGTCAGGGAGCCTGGATTTGCAGAGAGGGGAAGGAACTGGGGAGAAGAAGGACCACTTTTCAAATGTTATTATTTAGTCCTCACTCCAGTCCTGCAGGGGGGGGTGTCCATGTTTCTATGCCCATTTCACAGATGTAAAAACTGAGGCCCAACTTAGAAGAGCACTGGCTGTGGATGGACCAGGCACTGTTCTGAGTGCTTTACTGTGTTAACTCAAGGAGCCCCGTCACAGCCACTGTTATCCCCATTTTATAGCTGCCCTGGGAGAGGTGGGGGCTCCCCTGGAGCCAGCATTTGGGGCCCCACAAAGGAAGCAAAAGAGGAGCCCCTGGGAGCCTCAGGGGTGGCTCCAGTCTCCCCTGTTCCAAGCTGGCCTTGGATCGGCCACTCTCGACCACCGCTCCCTCTTCAGGCCCCTGGCTCGACTGGCAGGGCCCACTACACTCTCGCTTTCCCTGGGAAAGGGCTATTTTTTAATCCCAATCAGCCTTCCAGAGGGTCCCTTGAGACCGCTGGCCTCTCTCCAGGACTCAGGCCCAGAAGGTAGCCTAGCCCCCAGGCTGAGGCCTCAGAAATCATGCTGGACAGCACGAAGATGAGGAGAAACTGAGGGCAAGAGAGGGGCAGGGCATCACCCAGGATCTCACCTCCTCACCCCTACCCTCACTCTGCCATGACATAGATACTCTTTTAGGTCCATTTTACAGGTGGAGAAATTGAGCTTCTAAGAGGTCACAGAGCTAATAACCAGCAAAGCTGTGATTTGACCCTGGCCAAGCTGACCCCATCTGCTGCTTCTTTTCTTTTCTTTTTTTTCATTTTTTGGCCGTGCAGCGTGGCCTGCAGGAACTTAGTTCCCCGACCAGGGGTCAAACCTGTGCCCCCTGCAGTGGACACGTGGAGTCTCAACCACTGGACCGCCAGGGAAGTCCCCTATAGGCTGCTTCCTAACTGCCCCCTCATGCTAAGGCTGAGCAGTTCCACCTGCCAGTGTCCCTGGCAGCAGCCCTAGCCTGTAATCGCACAGGCCCAATGATGGGGAAGTAGCCTGGTATCACACACTTCCTTCCCAACGGCCAGGCCCAGCGCTAGGCCTGTCCATGCTTGAATCTCTTAATTCTACTACCACCTCCTTAACAACAGTACTTACCAGGGTCTCTGTTTTGAACGTGAGGATTCTAAAGATGGGGACTTACTCAAAGCCCCTCAAAGGCTAAGGATCTCAGTGAGAAAATCAAGAGATGTCCGGCCCCACAGTGAGGGTAGGGAAGTTCTTCTCCCTCAAGGTCCCTTCAAGGTCAACCCCCATCTGTGGGAACCCACCATGGTCCCCACCGCACAGGTGCCGGGTTGGGTGAGGATGGCTATATTACCCCTGCCTGCTCAGAACCCTTGTGAGTGTCACTTACTTGGATGGGTGTCCCTGGAATTCCCAGAATGAGCACTGGATTTGAGGTAGGAAGCTGGGGCTCCAAATCCATACTTTCCAGCTGCCTGTCCTCATGCAAACCTTTCCCTTCCCCTTTCTGAACCTTAATTGCCTCGTCTATCAAATGGGATCAATCACGTAGGGGCATCAAGTCCTTTTGAAAAGAGTGAGGATGCAGAAGAATTAATAAGTTAATTCAACAAAAAATGTTCTTACTTTCTAGGGCTCTTGTCAGGGCAATGCCATGGAATAAGTGACAAAAGGGAAAGTCTCTGGACACTGTCTGATCCATGGGGGAGGGCCTGGGGAGTCTGGAATTAGCTGCGGGAGATGGCAGTTCCAGGTAACCATCACCTGGCTGCCCTTGCCTCCCTAGGAATCTGGTCAAGGAAGGGGTGCTTGCTGGAGCCGGGTGCTGTCCATGTACCTCTGAGCTACCCATACCAGGCTGCAGGGCCAATGCTGCCTCAGGGTGAGGGGCTGGAGGGGTCCCCTCCCAGCTGCCTGCACTTGACCAGCACATGTATATGGCTCCTTCAACACGGTGAAGTGGGTTGTCTCATTCCCATTTTTACTGATAAAGAAACGGAGGCCCAGAGGGGAAGTGACTTGACCAAGGTCACATAGCTAGTAAGTTGCAGAATTGAAACTAGACCTAGGGTTCCTGACATTCAGATCTGAGATCCTTCCATTCCTGCTTGGTTAGCTATTCCCCCATGAACAATGCTAAGCGCCATACATATGGTGGACCTGTTGAAGTGACCATAAGGGACCCCCAGGGACAGAGAGTTTGGTGTTCACTAGCACAGAGCTAACCAAACATCTCAATGAGTTGTAGAAGCTTTAGAACTGGAAGAACCCTTGGACACTTTCTAGCCAAAACCCTCTTTTTGCCATGAGAAAACTGAGGCCCAGAGAGGGACAGGGATGTGGCCGAGGTCACACAGCACTTTAGCATCAACTTGGAAACCATAACCCAGGTCTCTGACTCTTAGTCCAGTGCTCTTCCCCCTCTCCCCTGGCCTGGAGCAGATGCCCTCAGGCGAGGGCACCACGACGCTGGGCAGGCACTGGGCATCGGCACTTCCGGTCAAGGTAGCACCACATGAACTGAGCCTCTGCCTTGTGCCAGGTGGGGGTAGAGCCAAACTCCAGCCCTGGAAAAGTCAAGGCAGGGACCTCAGGCACAGGGAAGCAAAGAAGGGGTGGGAAGCAGGGCCTGGGTCAGCTGGGGGTGGAGACCACCTGGCTGCACAGTGCCCCCTTCCAGGATGGAAGAGATGGAGGGCAGGTTCTAGTCTATCCCGCCATTTAACAGATGGAAAAACTGAGAGCCTGAGAGAGAAAGAGAAATGCTCATGGCTGAGCTGGGACGTAAACCCCCAAGTCTCTTGATTGCCGGTCTTGGGCTCTTTACACAATAAACAAAACTGAGGTTGTCGGTGCTGCAAAATAATAATAATGGTAACAATAATAATAATAATAGTACCCCAAACATTAGGCACAAAGTGATTTTGAGGTCAGAATGCCCCTTTTCCCTCCCCTAGTGTGGAGCACAGAGCAGCTACGTGACAGTTGATGTGGAGCTGCATTGGCTACCTACTAAAATTGGCAAGGAAGCCTTGAACATTGCAGTGTTTGGCCGCCAGCCATGGAGGCTTTGAGCCCTTGGTCTCGGGTGGGACTAGAGCCTTGGCATGTTTTCAAGACACTCAGTCAGGGCTAAGAACCATGCTTTAAGATGATTTTTGACTGCATATAGCAAAAACTCCACCTACCATTGGCTTAAACCATAAGGATCTTCAGTCTTTACCTAATAAGCAGGCCAGGATGGGCAGACCCAGCACAGGTTCAGCAGCTCAACAATATAATGAAGGACTCAGAAGACCTGTCATTCACTCCGTCAAACTCACTGTTGTGACACTGTCCCTCTCATGGTTACAAGATAGCTGCCACCACTCCAAGCAGCAAGTCCTCCAGCACAAAGCAGGGGTGTGGGCGAGGAGTCTTTTCTTCACTGCTTTCTCTTTTATTAGGAAAAGGAAAGTCCTTCCTGGGAGACCCCAGCAGAATTTCCTTTATGTCTCTTTGGACAAAACCAGGCTACATGCCTACCCCTAAATTAGTCACTGGCCAAGGGAGTGAGATTGTCCCAATTGTCTTGGAACAGTCATGCTTCATCCATGGAAGAGGGCACACTGCTGCCTGAACAGAGCCAGGTTCTGCTATCAGAGAAATTGGGGGAAATGGCTGTTGGGTGGGCAATCAAGAGGGTCTGCCGTGCCCTACGATAGTGGAGACAGACAGCCACCTGCACAGTAAACTTGAACCAGGCATTCTCCCCTCGTAAGGCACTGGCCTTGGGAAGACGACCCAGGGTCAAGTCCACACATGAACTACTGACCACAGCCCGGAGGGAGAAGTTCTAGCAGCAGAATGCTCCTTGGAAGAAACTGGGTAGGCTTCCTGGAAGAGGAGGCACTTGCTCTGGGCCTTGAGGAATGAGAAGGAGTTCTTAAAATGCAGGAAGGAGGGAGATGTGTCCAGCACAGCTCAAGTAAGGGCACTGGGGTAGGAGCCACGGTTGGGTTGGGGGAGAGGTGTGCCCTCGCCTTACTTGGAAAGTCAGGGATGCAGAGGAAGAGGGTGAAGGGAGAGTGGGGACTGGATTTTGAAGAGGTGGAAGGGCAAGGCAAGGCCTGCAGGCTTTATTCTGTTAGGCAAAGGAGGGACTTGGTGAGGTCTGGGGTGTGGGGCTGGGAGACCAGCATGAAGGCCACTGCTGAGGCCGAGCAGGAGGAAGTCAAGGCCTGAACCAGGCAGAATCGGTGGGGAGAAGCAGGTGGAGGGGAGTGACACCAGGAAGGCTGAGGCAGGGCACAGAACCGTCGTCCCCAGATGCCCCTGTGCTGCTAATCTGCTGCCTTCGGAGCTGCAGCCTCTTCTAGCTGTGTTTGGAAAACCCAGATTTGTTTGATAATAACAACTCTCATTTGCTAGTGCCTTACAGAGCAGTAGGTGTTACTCTTAGGGCTGTGACAGGAATTAGACAGAAGAATATCTACCAAGGGTTCAGCCCATGTCAGATCCCACCCCTCGCCCCGCTCCCACCCCAGATGGGTGCCCCCCCTCTGCTTGTGCTTTACGGCTGGTCCTCCTGCCAAGTGGTGGTTCCCAGTCACCCGTGGAGCCCTTCGAAGAAGTGTGATGCTCAGGCCACACTCCCAGAGATTCTGACTTAATGGGTCCGAGACGGGGCCCAAACACCAATCCTTGTTAGAATCGGTTTTATATTCTTTTAAGTAGATGTGTTACTGTGGTATAATGTACAGAAATGTACAGATCATACCTGAATGGCTCCAGGGATTCTTACAAAGGGAACCAACCAACCATGTAACCACTTAGATCAAGAAATACAGCGTGACTGGCCCCCCTCATGTTCCCTCCCACCTAGTAACCCCCAAAGGTAACCACTCTCCCGACTTCTATCACCAGAAGTTAGTTTTGCCTGTTCTTGAACTTCGTACAGATTGAATCGTGTATGTATGTTCTTCATTATCTGACTTGTTTTGCTCACTCAGGTTTGTGAGATGCCTCCTGTTATTGTGTGTAGTGGCAGTTTGACTATTTCAATGGTGCATATTATCCATCACATGAATATACCACAGTGCAGTAATCCATTCAAATGCTGATAGACATGTGGGGAGTTTCCACTGGGGGTTATTTTGAATAACGCTGCTATGAATTATTCTCAAACTTGTCTTCTGGTGAACATATGTACACCTGTCTTGGGCATAGAGACTGGAGTGGGATTTGGGGGTCACATGACATGTATATGTTCAGCATTAGCAAATGCCATCCCATTTTGACACTTCTGCCACGAGTGGGGGACATTCCGGTTGCTCCACTTCCTCTCCAACACTTGCCATTTCCCATCTTTTTCACTTGAGCCATTCTGGTGGGTGTATAGTGGTATTGCATTGGGGTCTTAATCTGAATTCTTCCCAAACACTTAGGAAGTTAAGCACCCTTACGTTTGGTGGTTGGCCTTTTAGATGTCCTCTCTGTGAAGTGCCTGGCCTAGTCTTTTGAGCATTGGTTAACTAGAGCCACAAGAATTCTATATGACAAAGCACCCCCAACAAGCATTTATTCTCGTGCTCTGGCTCTGCAGGTCGATGGGCTGATCTAGGCCAGGCCAGGCTGGGCTCCTCAGCTTCAGGCTGCAGGCCCACTGGACAGAGATCCTCGGTGCAGGTTGGGTTATGGCTGCCCCAGGTGGGTTCACTCTGGGGCCCGGCTAAAGGGCAATGGCTCCAAGGGGGAGTCCTGGCGATGGCAGAAGAGCAAGTGCCACTGCCCACGCGCATGTCAAGTGGCTGCTTTATCATGTCCACTAACATTCATTGACCAGAGCAAGTTACATGGCCAAGCCCAATCTCAGTGGGGAAGGAAGGGGCAACATTCTGCCTCCAGGGGAAAGGGGAGGGTGAATATTTGCTGAGCAAACCGAATTACAGCACTGGTATTTTGGATATTTTTTTAAAAGATCTCATGTGACTCTAATCTTCAGTCAGGGCTCAGAATCACTGACCTACAGTCACACTGCATGTCAGCCAGTCAAAACAAAAATCAGGCTCAGCTGATTTTACTTCTTTTCCTAAAAGCAGTTGACTCAACCAAAGTCCATTTCTCCTTAAGGCAATTTTTTTAAGAGAAGACAGTCCCTGGAATTACATGGCAAATGATTTTAACAGTTGGTTTTAACTAGATCAGGTGATTCATCTCTAATAATCTCAACTCTAGCACAAGGCAGAGAAATGAGTGGATAGGGTGTTGCTGGATGATTGGAAGGAAGGAATGTGGGCACGGTTGTGTAATCTCCTTGAGGGCAGGGGTTCTGTCTCTCGGGATCGTTGTTGTTGTATCACCAGTGCTTAGAAGGGTGTCAGACCTAGAAGAGGTGCTCAGTAAATAATCTCTCAGTTGATGATGCATGCACACGTGTATAGATAGGCTGTCTGGAATGGAAAAATGAATGGTGGATGAGTGGATGGTTGGTTGAATATATAGATGTATAGATGGATGGATGGATAAATGGATGGATGGTGGATAGAGAGATACATCTGAGGGTGAATAATGGAGAGATGGGTGGATGGTTGGATGATTGGCTAGACAGATGAGTGGATGGATAGGAGCATGGATGTTGGATGGATGATTAGATGGTTGGACAGATGGATGGCTAAGTGAACAGATGGGAGGGTGAATGGATAAATGAGTGGGTGGGTGGACAGCTGAATGTGTGGGACGATGAATAATTGGACAGATGGGTGGCTGGTTGGATGGATAGATAGGCTGGTGGAGTGATGAATAGATGAGCGGGTGGATGGATGTGTAGATGAATGAGTGGATGGGTGGATCGTATGACAAAATGAATGGATGAAAAATGATTGTGTGATTGCCACAAGAAAGCACAGACTTCCCTGTGTGTAAACATAGCTACCTCGCAAAACTCTTAGTGACCAGGGTGGCTTTGATCTCCGCACAGACTTTTCTGATTTGATGCTTGCTCCTCCTCGCTGAGTGTCTTCTGGAGGCCAAGGTGAGAGGTGGAAGAGGATGGCCACGGAGATCAGTGCTCGGGGCAGACAGCGTGCCATTGGGCAAGAGGAGTACAACCTGTACAGCAGCCTGAGCGAGGATGAGCTGGTCCAGATGGCCATTGAGCAGAGCCTGGCTGACAAGACTCGGGGCCCAACCACCAGTGAGGCCGCTGTGTCCACACGTGTCAACCGCGAACCTGCGCATTTCTACCCGTGGACCAGGTGAGCGAGGGGAGGCCAGATGGGGCGTCCATCAGGCATAGATCCCAAACACTGTTAATCCAAGACCAAATTATCCTGGTGTCTAAGATGCATTTTCACACTGTAATGACTTACATTTGTTATCTAAACTTACTGAGCTCTGAAGGTGCCAAGTACCACCTTGGGTGCTGTACACACTTTGCCTCATTTTACCCTCTAAGGACCTTCTAGGAGGCTGTATGCTATATTCCCATTTTACAGATGAGGAAACTGAAGCTCAGGGCTGAGTAACTAGTCCAAGGTCACACAGCTAGCAGACAGTGGTGCAGAGATTGGAGCTATCTGATTCCAGAGCCCATGGCTTGGCCTTGTACCACTGGCTTTATGTTCGGATGCAAAGGAACTGATGTTCTGAATCTGGCCAGGGCTTCCAACCCTTTCTATGCCATCTCCCTGGCAAAACATGTCTGAGAAGCAATGACATCTGCCCAGCAAAACCATCCTGCCTCCTGTTCTGGCTCCCCCATCTCAGCACGACCTCATCATCCCATTAGCAGGACCATCTACAGCAGTACCATGTCGCACCAGTAGAAATATGACATGGGCCACAACTGCAGTTCCACACATGCAATTTTGAATTGTGTGACCTTGGGCAAGTCACTTAACCTCTCTGAACCTCAAACAATAATAGTAATAACAGCAGCAACAATAAACAGACTTTTTCTGATGTCCAGAGCCAGTCGACACGGGTGAAGGTGGGTGACGGTACATCTTGGCCCTGTGCCCTGATGAAACCTACCAGGGTGTTCCCCAAGTGACTTTGGCCCTTCCGAGGCTGGACCACTTCTGCCAGGAAGGCTGGGCAAAGGCCTGGGATGCCCATCACTCAGGAGCCCCCTCCCTAAAGGGGAAGGCAGGCAACCTCCTTGGGCAGCTGGAAGGAATATGAAGGCTCCAGGTTACTGAGCTGATCACAAGGACATCCCATCCTGGGACCCAATCTGAAAAACAGAAGCCCAGAGCCAAGGACTCATGGTGGCTGATGCTCTAGAGACCCTGGTTCCTGTTTTGGCCAGTTCAGCCCAAGTCAGACCACAGGTTCCTCTTTCTCAGAGGGATCAGATAGAGAGAAGAGCAAGTTCCCTCCAACGTGGTCTGCAGCACAAGCCGTACATCCTGGGGCCTCTGCAGCCTTCTCCCCAGCGTGGGAACCCCCTCCAGGAGTCCTGTAGACACTTGAAAACATTAGAACTGGGCCCTGACCTCCTCCTTCCTCTAGTGGTAAGGAAGTGGAGGCCCAATGTGGGGTGTAAACATTTATCCTGAGAAAGAAAGTGCTCACGCAGCAGGGAAAGGACTTATCCAAGGCCATGCGGCCCTCACCTAAGATCCAGGCGCAGTCATGCAGGGCAGGAGGATTCAACCTGCATCTCCTCACTCTTGATGTGACCTGAAACCTCCTAGGCTCTGTTCTGCCCTTTCATCTCTGAAAGGAGGCTGGGTTGGGCCCTGCTAGGGAAGCAAATCCCTTTCGTGTGATTGTTAATCAAATTCTCCTCCTCCTCCACATGCCCAGCCCACAGGCATTCACTTGATCCTGACAAAAGCCACGCAAGGTGGATGTTTCTGTGCCCATTTTACGTATGACAAAACACGCGCCCAGCAGGGCCAGGAACTGAACCAAGGTCTGTCCCACCCTGAAGTTCAGACACTTGACCAGCTCTGTTGATTCTGCAAAAGCCTCTCTCTATTTCCTGTCCCTCCTCCACCTTGAAGAGACTTCTCCCCACAGAGATTCAGGGTCCCCCAAACAAGAGACACACGGATTTGTGCTCACACTCAGACATGATGTTACAGTAAGTATGGAGCCCGATAGAGTCCTTGGCCACTTTTATCCCCAAATATCATAGTGTTCATCTAAGTAGACCCACAGCAGGTTTAGAAAGCGGACATCACATATGTCCCCAGAGGCTCCACTTGGCCAGCTCCGCCTCATCTTTGACCAGCCTCCCAGGTCAAGCAACTTGCTCTCTTACTTTCCTGGCTGTTTCTTTCACTGCCCTGACTACAACAGTTTCTATGTATTTATTTCTGCCATTAACCTGTGAACTCCTTGAAGGCAGGGGCCTCAGCTGTCTTCCTTCCTGTGAGGCCTTGTGTCTAGCACACAGGGTCTGACCCGTGGCAACACCTCACAGCTCTTTGTGAATGGATGAATGGGTGAATGAGTGAGGAAGCAGCAGACTAGAGTGGAAACAGAAGTGGGTTGGGAGGTTCGGCTCCTTCTTCTGTCACCTACTGGCTGTGTGTCCTTAGGCAAGTTACTTGACTTTTCTGAGCCCCAGCAGCCTTATGCCTAAAATGGCAATACCAAAAACTTGCCCAGGCCTACCTTGCAGTATTCTTATGAAAAGCTAATCAGATGAGGTGGGTGCTGTCCCACATCCTGCAGCCTGAACAACTTCGCCCCACTTCCTCCCTGAGTGCCCGTCTCAAGGCTGCCTCTGTATCGTGGACAAGCTTTTGTGTCACCCTAGAAGGCATTACCCGGCCTCCTGAGAGTATCCCCAATGACACTGTGTGACCTCCTTGGGGACAGGGAACAGATATTACTCACTTTGGTATCCTCAGTACCTGGCAAAGAGCCTGGATCATTGTAGATGCTCAATGAATGTTTTTAGGCAAATCAATGCATTTTTAAAAAATATTTATTTATTTGGCTTTGCCAGGCCTTAGTTGCAGCATGCAGGATCTAGTTCCCTGACCAGGGATCGAACCCGGGCCCCCTGCATTGGGAGCGCGGAGTCTTAACTGCTGGACCACCAGGGAAGTCCCTGCATTTTGAATCCAATAAAATTCTCTAGAAATATAATTTATTGTTATCAGCTTGTGACCAAATGTGGACGTAAAGGTCAAGCGGGTCTTTGGGACCTAGAAATGAAAGCCAGCTCAGCATCCCAGAGAAAACATAATATTGCCTTTTAAAGTCATTTTCCAATTTGTTCCTCTCCCACCACAAGGTAAGGGGTGAAGTTTGAACATGTATGAGGATCATTTTCCAAGCCTTGGCCCGCTGAGGGCCCCCTGAGAGGAAGACCAACGTCCCATCCAATGGAGAAGTAGGGTTTATGCACTCATGAAACAGAGAGCCCAAGGGTACTAAAATAGCAGTCCGAGTGGGTCCAGGAAGCTGAGTCTTCCAGTCTTTAAACTTCTGCATTTTATTTAAGGTTAAATTTCTAAGAAGAAAAAGGAAGAAAACATGAAGCAGGAACTTGCTTGGGCTGATGTGTGCACAGCTGCAAACAATTCAAATAAGCCACCTACACTTACTGTACACTTACAATGTGACAGGTGCCTTCCCTGCACCTGGATGTGTATCAGGCCTTGTTCCTGTTCTCCCTAAGCTTTCAGTCAAATGAAGGCAAAGGCCCAGAGGTACATAATGATCCAACAGTATGGATGCAGCAAAGAGCCTTGCTTCAGTGTCAAAGGGACACAGGAAGGGTTGATTTACTTCTTAGTCAAGGAGTTGGGCTTTGCAGGATTAATAGGAGTTTACCGAACAGTCTAGAGGAAGCAAACCTCTTTGAGCCTCAGTTTCCTCATCTGCAAAAGGGAGCCAATTTCATCTCCTTCACAAAGTGGACTAGAGAATGAAATGAGATGACTTGTGCTATGTGCCTATCATAAGACTTGGTACATAGCAAGCTCTCAATGAATTTTAGCCATGGGTGGGAAGGCAGAAGTTGCTGCAGCTTGGAATCCATGTTCTCTACATGTGAGTCCTCTCTGGCCAGCCCAGAAAGGATGGATTGGCCAGTGGGTGAGAGAGAAACAGAACTCTCATAGGAGGAATGGGCGTGGAGGTAGCAATCCTGTGTGAGCTCTTCCTCTCTCCAGCCAAGAGGGCAGTGGGCTGGTTCTCCAGGTATTTGAGGTCTTGGCATACAACCACACAGCACCAAGATTACCATACGGGACACTATCCCTACAAAGGCTTTTGTTTGCTTGTTTTGTTTCGTTCATTTAAATTTATCAAGCGCCTACGGTGCCAGGCCCTGTACTCATGACACCTGTGCTTGACACAGGGTTCGTGTGAGGACCAGATGGGAGAACAGGTATAGGATGCTGTTAGGTGGCAGGCATGGGAAGACTCTTGTATTTGTCAGCTCCCTCTGCTATTAAGATGCCTGCTTGCCACCCGCGTTCAGCCAGGTCCAGGCCAGTTTAACACCCTTCCTGGGGCTGGCCTGGGCTTCTCATTAACTCAGACAGGGCCCACTGAGAAGTCAGGGGGCCTTGTCACCACAGCCCTGGTCCCGACTCTCACCGAGCCTGAACTGTGTCTGAAGCCGGGACCAGCTGGACTCCAGGACAGGGCTGTTGGGAGCTGGTGATGGTGACATACTACCGACCCCCACCTACCCACCCACACAAAGGACGTGGGGCCCTACCTGGGCCCCTTCCAGGGCATGACCTGTGCCCACATCCTGCCAGGTTGCTCTCACCTCTGATGACTCAGCCCTTGTGGTTTCCTCTGCTGGGAATTTCCCTGCTCTGGACCTGAGGTGAAATGGGGCCTGTAGCCTTGATCAGAAAGAGCACGGAGGCCGGCCCGCGGCCTGGCCCCCCTTCCGGCTCTGAGCACTCGTGCTGCCTGCCCCTAAAGCCTAGTTAACACGCTCAATTTCAGAGCGCCCAGAGCGAGTCCCCCTGCCTCTCTCCCGGCCCCTCCCTTGCAGCTCTGTGGTGGTATGTGTACTCCCCCACCTCGACCCCGATGCCATTGATCTGCACCCCCAGGCCCTAGCACAGAAGGTGCAACCAGCAAGAGCTGGGAGATTCTTGCTGAATGTTCCTCCTCTGCACGTGGGACCAATGCACCGTCCAGGTGGCAGGGAGGATAGAAAGGAGGCGAAGCCATGCCCCATCGTGAGGGAATGTCACCGTCGCCATCTCGCTGCCATCCCCGCCAGCCTCACTTTCCATTGTTGCTGTTATTATCATACCGTCAGAGATATGTCCTAATTTTAGGGTGGTGGGTAGGTTTTCATCAATGAGTTTTACCTGGCTGAAAACATTCTAACAACAAAAAGTGATGGGAGGCCACACATGGATCAGTGATGAGAGTGACTGGGTCCCCAGGGCCATGTAGAGATAGAAGCCCAGGGCTTTGTCATGACCACAGGGCTGGGGACTGCTCAGGTGGGCCTGGCCTCAGGCTGCTTCCATCTTGCCCAGCATCCTCCGCTTTTCAGGGCCGGGAGCAAGTGCAGATAATGACACTGAAACAGCAGCTCTCAGGGCTGGGGAAAAGGGGCCCTGGCAGGGCCAGTCTCTGCACCCCCGTCCCCAGGATGTGGTCTGAGATCTGTATGGCGTCCTGAGTTTCACGTGAGTTCACTGCAGTGAAGCCTCGACGGCAACCACAGCAGCGAGGAAACCCCTGGTCTGGTCCCGCCTCCTCATTTTGCAAAGGAGGAAACTGAGGCACAGAGAGGGGTGGGGGCTTGTTCCCAGTTTCAGGGCCTGTCCGCGCGGCGGCCTGAGAGCCAGAGAAGGGACAAAGGGGCGGGAGACACCAAGCCTCTGGAGGAGGGAGCACGTGTCGGAGCTCCGCGGCAGACAGGAGTCGACTCTGCAGCCGCGTGTGGCCCTGAGGCCGTTTCCCGCCTCTCGGAGCCTCAGTCTCTGAGTCTAGGAAAGGCAGTGGCATTGGCACCTGCTCTAGCATTCATGGCATCATGCTCGGCCTCGCTGCTCAGGAGCAGGTGGGGGAGAAGGAAGGGGGAAGGTGATGACCGTGGTGCCGCAGGTGAAGGGGGCTGCTGGCATCCTTCCCCTCTCTCTCTCTCGGCTCCCTCCCTTTCCCTGTGCCCCGGCCTGGCTGAGGGTGTCCACAAAATCTGCAGGGCCTCAGGGTCACAGTTCCAGCATCTCCGTGGCCCACGGGATGCTGGTCACCTGTAGCAACATCCTTCCCAATCCCGCAGGGGACCCCGCAGAGGGGCGCAGGAGACCAGGCCGGGTCCGCTGGGGTGTCTGTTGCCCCAGGGTCCCCAACCCGCTGGAAGAAGGGCCAGCATGTCCTGTTCCCATTCCAGCTCCAACCAATCCAGATCTGTGCAGTGGCCACCTCTCCTCCTTTCACCCCTCCTGTCCTCACAACAGCCCAGTGGGGTGGGAAAACTGAGACTCAGAGTGACGAAATAATGATGCAACAAATGGTGGACACGTGTGGAGCCCTGTGCCTGGCCCTCTGATAAGCACTTTACACCATTCACGCACTCAGGCCTCACCAGACTAAGTCCCAGAGAAGATGCACCTGTTCGAGGTCACACAGCCAGGGAGTGCCAGAGCCTGGATTTGAACCCGTGTCACTCTGACTCCAAGCCCTGACTCCGATGAACTTCTTCATGCATCCTTTTCCTCTACCCTTTGTACTGCTTGTTCCTGACCCTGGGACAGCAGGACCCTCTAATGAGGGTGTGAGCCAGTGAGGTGAGGGTGGGAGCACAGACCTGGCTTGGCGCCCCAGCTTTGCACCCCTAGCCCCCCACCCCGGTGAATCTCTTGCCCATCCCTGTGGGGACCCAGCCTGGCCGCCCTGGGACTGAGCCCCTTTCATCCTGGAACCTGCTGCTGACTACTCTCACATCCTCCTGGGTGAAGAATGTCACCTTGCTTCATATCTGCCTCCCGCGTGGTTGGCTGGGGAAGGGGACCTTCGGGGGTGGGGTGAGGTTAACCTCATTGTTGTCTTATATGGTCATTTAAATCTCCCAGGGCTTCCTCCAAGGGCCAAAAATAATCTGGAGACACAGCAGCTGTGTCCAGCGCACAGGGAGGACCCGGCCATCTGCTTTGGTTCAGAGCCCTGTGTCTGTCTGTCAGTCTCTCCCCCTCGCTCTCCCTCCGTCCTCGTTCCTGCCTCCGGCCATGACCCGCCTCTCATATGCAGAGTATTTTTCCCTCTTTCACTCCTGCCCTGCACCCTCCAGGTCCGCTGTGTCTCCTGAGAGCGCCCCGACCTCAGCCCCCAAGGGCCTGTTCCAGGAGGTTATGCAGAAATACAACCGCAGCAAGTCCTCACAGCTGGCGTAAGTGCCCCCCGTCCCCACACCGCGCGGCCCCCAGAGCATCCAAGCTCATTCACCTCCAAACTGGGGTTGGGGTGTGGGGACGGGAAGCAGTCCCACAGCCCCCAGGAAGAGGGGTACTCTGGAGGGACTCCCAGGAACAACCCTCCCAGGTGTGTCCCCCTGAGACTCAGCAGCTCCTGCCGAGCTGGGCTTGGTGGTCGCAGGCTCCATCCTCTAGGATCTGCCAGCCAGGCTGAGCTTGTGATTAACCCCTCACTTCCCCCAGAATGGGCCCTGCGTGCTGGAGTAGCCCCGTAGGGCTCTGAACCTGGGGACCCAGCGAGAGGGAGACGGCCCTAGTACTCCAGGGGCTCAGAGCTGAGGCCGATGAGCCAGCCCCCCATTCTGTCTCACTTTCCCGCATGCCATCACCGCGGGTCTATCTGAGCACACCCACGACGCCCACACCCACAAGTTTTGGTTTGCTCTGTTGTTTTTATTTATTAAGTGCCAGGTGCTAAAACCAAAAGATAATCCGAGCTGCAGGAAGGGCTCTGTTTGCCTGGCACCAGGGTGCTGGGCTAGGTGAGTCCTTGGAAAATAGCTCTGTGCTGTTTCCTTCTCTGCTCGACCCTAGAAGCAGCTAAAAACAAAAAAGGGGTCCCATCGCTGGAGCCCCTATTTCCTTGATTGGTTACATTGTGGGGAGGAGACAGTTGGCCCATGTTTTGTTCCTTCTTCGCAACCCTTTTCAAGCCCTGCCACCCCTCTCTTCCTTGGCGCTGCAGGTAGGATTTTGACAGTCTGGAAAAGCGAGACCCAGGTTCTGGTCTCAGTGCTGCTGCCACTTCCTGTGAGGCTGCCCGTGAGCCGCTGGCCCTCTCTGGGTCTCCCTTCTCCGTAGAGGAGGTTGGAGAGGACAGAGTGGCCTCCAGGGTCCTGGCCAGCTCCTCAGTCTCTGATGGTCTGATACCCCCAGCAGTTCCCCCCAGCCCTGGGGCGGGCACTTTGGCCGAGCTCATACAGAAGCTGGCGGTGTGTGTGTCTGAGCACTCTAGGGTCCTTGCACCACAGCTGGACGAGGCCCAAGCTGAGTGGTGGGTCCTGAGAATGTTCTCATGACACCGCACACCCGCCAAGGCCACAAGGGCAGCTAGCCCTCCTCCCTTCCGCTTCAGCCGGTCCCACAGGAGACCTTCCAGGAGAGACAGGACACCTACCCCACTGGGGCTTTTCCAGACACCAACAGGGGCTGCTCTGGCCGCTCGTAAGAGGAACTCACCAAGGTGGCAGTGATGGTGTTGATGGGGACTTCAGGGCTTATCTGGTCAGTTACCCATCGTCCTTGCTGGGTCTGTCCTTAACCAGCATCTGTGCTGTGACACTATTAATAACCAGAGAGGCTGAGAGTCAGGAGGAAGTGCCGCTCATGCTGGAGCGGGGAGCAGCTGGGAGGGTAAAGGGGCTGGCCCTGGAGACACTCTGGGCCGATCGTGGCCGCTGACAGGGATGACGGCCCTGGGACAAGGCCTGCCTCCGGTCTCACCTCCTCCATCAGGGAAATGGGACCACTTACGCAGCTCATTCCCCAAGAGTGGACCCACAGCAGTCTGTCGTCCTCACTGACTCTCCAAGGATGGGGGAAGCCAGCTCAATGCATGAATGAATGAATGAATGAATGAACGAACGAACGAAATGGCTTGGATGAGCCAAGCTAAGATGTTATCTTTCACATTAGCCCTGAAATCTTTTTGACATTCAGAAGTTTTAAATTGTGAAGGTGTCAAACGTATTAATCCTTCAGGTACTTAAATCTTTCAGCAGCTGAAAGTTCTAGAGGTGAGGAGAAGGGTCCGGAGAAAGGAAAGGGGTTGGGAAGACCCCAGAGAGATGTTTACTGTACGGAGTCCCCCCCTGAAGGGTCTGTGCCTTTGTCTCAGTGCAAACAGGCCCCGAAGGTGGAGGTGCTTGGTAAACTCTGGTGCGCTATGCTCAGGGAAGGAGTTTAATTATCACTAAAACCTCCTGTGGGGTCAGTGCTCCATCCCTTTGGGGGGGCCGACACTGGAAGCCCGAATCCTCCTCGTAGAAATGGTCTTGGTATAGCAGATGCAGCCACTGAAAGCTGCAGGGACAGAGGGGTCTCCTATTTCTCTTTTGGCCACCAAGGAGCTCTGTTTAAAAGGGACCCTTGGTTTCCATCTGTGGAAGTGAATGAGCTGGCCATGTTTCTAGTAGAGTGTCCCAATGTGGTGCCCAACTTGGAGATAAAGACATGGAAACACTCCAGGCCCAGGGGTGCGCACAGGGGGATGGAACACTGGCGAAGCCTGGTCCAGAGCCCTCGCATTTATCTTCATAGGCCAGTGTGTCCTCCAAACGCTCAAAGGAGGCCATTGCAAAGATTGTTTTGAAAGAGATATAAATACAATCCCCAAAGAAACAAGCAAAACTCTAACAGGGAAGAGGCTGTCTTTTTGGAAATAGAAGGGATGAAGGAGTGAAATAATTGTTGGGGTTCTTAAATTCTGTATCCTTTCTTCCTCTCTCCCTCCCTTCCTTTCATATTCTCTCTCTCTCTCTCTTTCTTTCGAGCAGCAAATATTTATTAAGTACCTATTATGGACCAGCCACTGAGCTGGGCCGTGGGAACCAAATCATAAGGGATAAAAGAAGGACACGGGCCCTGTGGTCTTGGAGCTCATAGTCTCATAGTCCAGTGGGGGAGACAGACAGTGGGCAAACTATCAAAGACACGTAAAAGCCAGTGGTTAGCTGAGGGCTTAGGACCGGAGGCAGGGAGAGGCTGACCCGGGCAGGCAGGCTGAGGAAGCCGTGATGGGGCTGAGAGTCGGAGAGGCCAAGGTCAGGGCCGAGGTCGGGGCAGAGTTCCCAGGGCACGCCCATGTGGGTTAGGAAAAATTATTCTCCTTATTGAGAGGACACGGCTGCAGGGGCTGAGCACCTGTCCCAGAGCAGCAGGGACAAGCAGGCTGTGCAATCCCACAGCCAGCCCCACTCCTGGTCACCAGCACGCCCTGCTTTCCTTCTGGGAGAAAGGCCACCCGGCCCTGCCTCTGCCTGCCCCAGTCCTGAGGAATGACCTGCCCCTTGCTCTCACAGGCCCGTGGACCCTGTGCTAAAGGCCATCAAGGAAGGCGATGAAGCGGCCTTGAAGGCGATGATCAAGGCGGGGAAGAACCTCGCGGAGCCCAACAAGGAGGGCTGGCTGCCGCTGCACGAGGCGGCCTACTACGGCCAGCTGAGCTGCCTGAAGGTGCTGCATCAAGGTGAGGCGGTGGGCTCTGTGCGCAGCCACAGGTGGGAATGGGACGCACGGGCAAGGGCACTTTCCTTGCGGAGCTTTGCCTCACCACAACCATGGTGAAGGGGGCAAGGCAAAGTTACCACCCCCCTTGCAGAGTTAAAGTCATCAAGTTGGAAGCAAGGAAGTGCTTCCCCGCCCATCCCGCCACCTCTCCAGGCCTCCCAGGACGGGAGGGCCTAATTCCTAGAAAAGGAATAAGGGAGGGCTGACTTGTGGGAGAGCCACTGCCAGCTTGTTCGAGAATGTTCCAGGGGCTGATTTGGTGTGGAAAATACCGCAGCTGTGCCTGTGCCCTGCCAAGGCGGTCTCCAACAGCTGTGAGACCCTGGGCAAATCATGCCTCCTCTCTGAGCCTCGGCTCTCCCCCAGGCCAGATGTGGTTGGGTAACACCTGCAGGCAGGAGTTACCTCTGCCCTCAAGAAGCACGGACCCCAGGCAGCCCACCACATTCCAGGGCAGAAGTGACTACATGAGACTGACTTCTGGCAGTGGCTGGTGGGAGTGTAAGGGAAGGAAGGACAGGGTCATTCGGAGAAGGAGGGGGTTCAACCAGGGAAGGCTTCCCAGAGGAGGTGGCATCTGAGCTGGATTAATATGACCGGGAAGCTGAAACAGCCCTGTGAAAGTGACTGAATCCAAGGCCAAGGGCATGAAGGCAGTGTGGATGGTAAATTCAGGTGGAGGCCACTCACATCTGTCCCTGGAACGGGGAGGAAATTGGGACCACCCCTGTGTTGGCGGGGGCGGTGGGTATCTTCCTCCTCTTGAGTTTCCTGGTCTGTCCTCCGCAGCATACCCGGCGGTCACGGACCAGCGCACCCTGCAGGAGGAAACGGCCCTTTACCTGGCGACATGCAGGGGACACCTGGACTGCCTCCAATCCCTGCTCCAGGCTGGGGCTGAGCCCGACATCTCCAACAAGGCCCGAGAGACACCACTCTACAAAGGTGAGCCCACTGGGGTGGGCTTCCCCGAGGGAGGGTCCAGAAACTAGGTGGGCCATGGGGAGGATTGCTTGCAAAGTGTACAACTCCCCAAGGGGGTCTACTTTGATGGTGCAGCCTCATTCAGATGTATAACTTACATAGTTGAACCATTCATTCGTGCACATATTCAGTCCACATTTCCCAAGTCCTCCCATGGGCCAGGCACGCTGAGAGCCCTGAGATGAAAAGATACGGCCCGTGCCCATGTGCTCTCCCCATCCGGTGGGCGTCGATTCGCAGATGATGTAATAGTCAGCTACTGGCATTGAAGAGCTTGGCACAAGGCACCTGGGAACATTGGGGAGGGGCCCTGATGTGGAAGAGGGCATCCGCAGGAGGGCGTCCCAGAACTGAGCCTGAATGGGAGGGATTTACCAGCTGGACAAGCAAGGGGAACAGCATAGGCAAAAGCAAAGAGGCGTGAGAGGGAATTTGTACCTCCAGGATGTTCGAGAAAAGGAAACATTCCTGGCTTACTCAATACATCATCCAAGGACATTCACTGGCTTCCCTGGCAGTACCCAGGGTCAAAATCCGAATACTCATGACAGTTGGTATTTATTGAGTGCTTACTACCTACCAGGCTCTGTTCTTTTTTCTAACCCTCATATCCATCCACGTACGAGGTAGGCAATGCTAGTATCCCATTTTACAGATGAGGCCCTAAGGCACAGAGAACTGACATGAGGTAGCCAGGATCACACAGCCAGCAAGGGCAGATCTGGGATCTAAACTCCGCGAGCTGGATGCCAGCACCACACTCTGAACTACTCCACGGTCAAGTGTTTAGTTCATGCCTATACACTTAAGCAATCAGCTTTGGGTCTTGCAAAAATGATAGGACCTTTACACTTTGAAAAACTACAGAAATCTCCAATTTCCCCTGTGTCTGGTATCCAGCACCTGGAATATTCCATAGGCAGCAGGAACCAGGTCCACTGCAGACCTGTGGTGGAAGTGTCTTCCCTAGAACTCATGTCCCCCGGGCACTGAAGCCATCACCTGGAGCCTCAGCTGTCCCAGAGAGAGCGCCCAACATGCTGGGTGACTCACAGCTGAAGCCTGGGCCCTGGTCCTGCATGAGCTCCACTATGTGCCAAGCTCCACCCTAGAGCCTTCGTATGCTACCTCACTCCATCCTCCCACGGCATCCTCTCGGGAAGGTTCCATTATCTGTGCTTTACAGGTGAGGAAACCAAGCCTGGGGTCCTGTTTGAAACACTACACAGGCAGCCCTCCTTCCTTCTCACCACCCCCTCTGACTGACTCAGAGAACCTTCCAGGGATGGTTAATTTGGACAAGTGCTCAGCCTCTCTGGTAATAGCTCTGCCAGCGCTAAGGCTGCATTTAGGGCCTGGAGCAAGATGAGGCTTATAAGGGAGGTTCGAGCAGACTCAGAAGGTAAATTTTAACCCAAATTAAGTGAGTAGCCTTTGAGGAAGAGTTTTGAGCAGGACTATGGCACTGTCCTCCTCCTCCCCTTCTGGCCTCGTGGAGGACTGAAGCAGGTTAACACTGGAAAGGGAGATGAGGTGGGGCCGTCCGGAACCTTCCAGGGGACAGAGACTCCAGAACTGACTACCTGGATTTGAATCCCAATTCTGCCACTTACTATCTGTGTGACCTTGGGCAAGTCACTTAACTTCTCTGTGCCTCACTTTTCCCATCTGTGAAAGGGAATAACACTACATCCTTTAAGGGTGGTTGGGAGAACTAAATCAGTTAATTACATGAAGTGCTTAGAATAGAGTGCCTGGCACATAACCAGTGCCAGATACATATCAGCAAATATTAATTCTGATTAGTATTACTATTACTTTTAGTTGTATACCCTAGGTTTATGCAGAGACTGAAACTTAGTACAGATCCAGTAGATATTTGTTGAGTGAATCCACTTATGGCTGATGAGTGAATGGGTAGATGCACAAATGAATGAATGAAGTCTTGGCTGGCCAGGTCCTGCCGGGGCCCTGCTGACCATCTTGCTTCTCCCTGGGCACAGCCTGTGAGCGCAAGAACGTGGAGGCGGTGAGGATGCTGGTGCAGTACAACGCGGACACGAACCACCGCTGTAACCGAGGCTGGACGGCTCTGCACGAGTCTGTAGCTCACAATGACCTGGAGGTCATGGAGATCCTGGTGAGCAGAGGTGCTAAGGTGGAAGCCAAGAATGTCTATGGCATCACCCCCTTGTTCGTGGCCGCCCAGAGCGGGCAGCTGGAGGCACTGAGGTTCCTGGCCAAACACGGTGAGTGCTAGGGTCCCTGGGTCATGGAGTTCCCAAGGGGCACAGCTGGGAAGGACCTCCGAGATCAACTCTAAGGGAAGGCAAGTTTAGGGGTCCTCTATGGATATACTCTGACTGAGTGATGCTATCTTCCGGGAGTACCGTGTTGAGAAGGATTCTGAGGCTGTTTCTAGGCTCAGCCGGAAATGTGTTGAGCTCCACCAGTGATCCCTGCAATTAGGCACAAACTTGGAGTGGAGTGGCACACGTGCCGTATATTAGCCATCTCTAACCTAGCCCAACAACCTCATTTTACAAATGAGGAATCTGAGGCCCAGAAAGAGGAAGGGACTTATCTATCTATAGTCACGTAGCAAATTAGTGATAGAACTAGCCAGAATCTTAGTCTCCTGACACCCTAACCACTTCTCTTTCTATCATGGCCAGAAGGAACTTCAGACAACATGTAGGTCACCTCCTCGCTTTATAGGTGATGAAACCGAGGACCAGAATAGGAAAATGATTTGTCCAAGGTCTCACAGAAAATTAGTGGCAGAACTGGGATTTGAACCCTGGTCTTTGCACTCTTTGCCTCTGAAAAATCTTTGTTCACTTAATGGCACAAAATAAAATAATACTGCCTGAAATATCATGTCCCAGTAACAGAAGACTCCAAGACTTTGGCAGACATTCTTTTGGTTAAAGAGTATTATATTCTGATCTACCCCAAGAACACTTTTGATTTCCTTTCTCCCTCCATGGGAAGTGACCCTTCCACTTGAGCAACAGAGAACACAGAGGTAAGCCAGACGCTGGGGCTGAGTTGGAATAATTTGGAATAATTTGTTGAGGACCCTGCTGTGTGCCAAGCACTGCACTAAGCATGAACACAGAAGAGGCCAGTGGGGTTTCCTCCACAGCCCTAGGAGGTAGGGAGTGTCCTCATGCCATTTTGTAGATGAGGAGACCGAGGCTCACAGAGGTTAAATGATTGGTCACAGTCAGAGCCTGGATTCCGACTGCGTCCATCTGACTCCAAACTGCATGCTCTTCGCACCCCGCCCCCCCACCCCAGGCCTTGAGAATTTCCATCCTGGGACTTGGCCTGGATAAGCGTCCACCTACTCAGCACGTGCCCGAGCAGTTGGGAAAACAGACCCAGGGCACTTCCTTGCCGCTGGGGACATATCTGGGCTGACCAGCCTGAGGACAAAGGGGCACAGGCAGGGTCCTGGGAGCCAGGAAAGGAGGCTGGGCAAAGGGCAGGGTGTTCAGCGGGCAGGCGAGGGGAACCGGCTAACGCTAAACATCTGCCCAGCTCTCCTGCTGACGCCCTGAGTCAGGGTCTGTTCCCGTTGTGGGCTGAGTCCATTTGCAAATGCAAATATTTTTCTTGTGTGAGCAGGCGGCTTTGCCGGAGGCCGGCGGGGTTCAGGTTTCCAGGGAGCCTGACTTTGAGAGCTTGGCAGTGTCAGAGCCGCTGGCCAACTCTCCCTTGGGGTGGAGGCAGACCCAGCCTCTGCGACCCGGCCCCTCCATCCTGGAGAACTCGCATTTGCTGAGCAGCCCCGCTGTGCCAGCCACCTCGTGGGGAGGTTGTCTTAGTTCACTCGGGCAGCTATCACAGAATACCACAGACTGGGTGGCTTACAGACAACCAAGGTTTATTTCTCACAGTTTTGGAGTCTGGGAAGTCCAAGATCAAGGTGCCGGTGGATTCAGTGTCCCATGAGAGCCTGTCCCAACTTCCTAGGCAGCCAACTTCTCGCTGTGTCCTCACATGGTGGAGGGGCGAGGGAGTTCTCTGTGGTCTATTTTATTATGGCACCAATCCCATTCATGAGGGCTCCACCCTTATAACCTAATCACCTCCCAAAGGCTCCCCTTTCTAACAGCATCACACTGGGGATTACATTTCATATGAGTTTTCAGGGGACATGAGTGTTTCAGTCTATAGCAGATATTTGCTTACATTGCCTTATTTACTCCTTGCAGTTGAGTAGGTACTATTATTCCTGGTCAACAGATGAGAAAACTGAGGCTCCTAAAGGCTGCCCAAGGCCACAGAGCTTGTACAGCATGAAACAGAAACTTCAACTGGTTCTCGTCTGGCATGAAAGCCTGTGCTCTTTCCGCTAGACCAGAAATCAGTCATCAAAAATTTTAAATTACAAGAAAGCTTGTGATAAGCTGAACGCCCAGAGAGAGGGGATCTGTGGTTAACAGATGCTCTTGATTTCAGCCCTTACTGACATTTCACTGCCATCTGAGTTCTGTTTCCTTCCAGAATAGGGAGGGGCTGGGAACAGGCTGCACTCCTCTTTGCAGAGAAACCTCTGCATTCTCTCTGTCACCACCAGGAGATGGAGAAGACGTAGGGGACGGGGCTCACGGGAGACTGTCCCCAGGCTGGATTCCTCCCTCCTGCAGCACGGTGTAGTGTTTCCTTCAGAGGAGACAAGAAGTAATTCCTCTCGTATTCCTCGAAATGGAAGGCAGAGAAGAGCAAATCCCAATGAATAAAATTATTAGGGGTTTTCTTTACGAGGAGGCTCTGTGCCCTCCTAGAGCTGTGAGGGCCTTCCTCAGGGCAGGATCTGGATCCTTTTAGGTGGAATGAGTGTTGAGAGCATGGTCTCTGCCATCTGACCATCTGCCAAGGCTTCTGCCATCAGATCATCTGGGTTCAAGTTTTGGTCTTCCCTTATGAGCTGGGGGTTCTGGGGCCAGTTGCAGAGGTTCTCTATGCTTCATCGTCCTTGTCTGTGACATGGAGATAAAGTTGTTACTGATTGCATGGGGTTACAATATGTTGTGGACTCAGAGAGATAGTATAGGTAAAGCACAGTGTCCGGCACAGAGCAAGCGCTCAGTAAATCCCAGCATTGTCGTGGCAGCTCAGGATGGCAGACAGTGGGTCTCAATGCAGCAGAAAGGAGCTGGAGGTCCTCCGGGTGATCCAATGTATCACAGTGGTTAGGGCAGCAGCGCCCAGCCCGAGGTGGGCATTACTTCAAGGACAGTGACCGCCCTGATCACTCACCCATCCGCCTCTCCTTCGCCAGGTGCTGAGATCAACACACAGGCCAGCGACCACGCGTCTGCCCTCTACGAGGCCTGCAAGAACGAGCACGAGAAGGTAGTGGAGTTCCTGCTGTCGCAGGGCGCCGACGCCAACAAGGCCAACAAGGATGGCATACTCCCGCTGCACATCGCTTCCAAGAAGGGCAACTACAGGTCAGCCCAGGCCCCGCCTCTGGGCACCCAGACTCCTCCCCTGCCCCGCCCATTCCTCTGAATGCCCCGCCCACGGGGGTAGGGAGGCCCAGGAGAGGTCAGAGCCCAGGCCACGTTTTAGGTGGAAAAGAGGAAGACCCCTCAGCAGTCAGCAAGCTAGAGTGAATGCTTACAACACCAGGAACAATAATAATAGCCAACACCTATGTGGCACTTTCCAGCACTTTACATTAGAAATGTGTTTAATCCTTTTAACAACTGTACTTTTCATAATTCTTTTAACAGATCTACTGAGGTAGATACGATTATCTTCATTTTTTCTCAAATGAGGAAGCTAAGACAGAGAGGTTGAGTGACTTGCCCAAGGTCACTCAGCTTGCAAATGACAGTTACTCACCTGTTCCAAACGTCACATCTACTGGATTCCACACAGGAAGCCAGATATGAGTCTGGACTAGTGGATATTTCTGTTGGGGATGCAAAGATAACCTCTTAGGCAGTTAGCAGGCATACAGGGGATACCTACAATAATACAAATAGTACCAGTGATACTAGCTAGTTTTTCTTAAGCACTTACTATGTGCTAGGTACTTTGAGCGAGATGAGAGAAGCTGAAGTTTTCAGGGAGCAGCCTGGTGGGACGGAAGATGAGTGCACACACACACACACACACACACACACACACACACACACATTCATGACAAATGAAAGAGCATGAAGAGCTGAGCTCCGTGGTGGTCCTAGAGGCTAGCATGGGCTGGAAGCAGAGGTGTGCTAGAGCTGGCTTGTACGGCTCCTGTGAGCTGACTGATCACATCGGTAGTCTGAAATTGGCCATGGTTGAGGGTATTTACGCCATGGAAATTAATGATCTTAGAAATCAGAGGCCCCTCCTCCCCCCAGAGAGCAAGTTGTTAAACCTCCACCTGCACCACCACTAGCTGGAGGGTCAGGGAAGACTCGCCTAGGAGGTGGAACTCTAGCTGCCCGTGGAGATGCACAGGGCCCAGTAATTTCCATTCAGCCAGTGTTCCCCAAACTTTGAGCATTCACAGACATTCTTCCTGATTTTGGATATCTGTACCCTCACTTCTTAGTATTTTCCTTTCAAGACATTATTATTTTAAATGAATTTGTTTTCAAAAGGGAACGTTTATCACACTATTAAATTGTTAAAATGATCAATTTACAATTAATAAAAAAAACTTCTCACCTAAAATCCCATCTCGTGTACCCCAGACGACACACTTTGGGAAATGCAGCCCTGTCCTCAGCAGGGAGGAGATCGTGTGTGCTGGAGAGTGTGGGTGGTCTTCGCTAAGGCAGAGGGAAATGGGGGTGAGAGTGACAGCCTGGAGAATGGAGTGGAGACACAAGGAGACAGAGCTGAGCCTCAGGGCCCCAGGCCCTGCTCTGTAGGTACCCGCACAAATGACCAACCAAGGATGCCCTCCCCACTCCATGCCCCATACATGCACAGAGGAGACCCCGCCTTGTCTGGACCAAGTAGCAGGCCGTGAGGCAGACATATCTGGGTTTGAATGCCTGCTGAGGCCTTGGGGAGCTTGCTTAACCTTTCTGAGCCTCAATTCCCTCTTGTGTAAAATGGGAGGTAGGTTGCACTGCCTCGGGGTCTGTTGCGGGGACTAGTGAATTGGATGTACGTGGCTACAGAATGGAAATAAAGCCCTCAGCAGAGCGCCTGGCACACAGTAGGTGCTCACTGGGTCTGCGTTCTCTCTTACGTAGGGAGGGTACATTCCATCATTTTTCAGTGAAGCCAGTGAAGGGATGAAAGCAATGCAAGTCAGGCAGAGGTGGTGGGCAAGATAGCATCTTGCTCTTCAGCTCCAGAAAGATCCAGCATCAGTCAACAAACATGGATTATCTTAACCTGACTCCAGAGAGATCCCGAGGGAAAGAGACAGAAGGGTTGACCCTTGAAATCTCCTGGTACACTGGCTCCCCATACTTGCCTGTACAGCACAGTCACTCTGGGCTATTTTTTAAATGACACGTCCCAGACACACGGAAGCAGAATCTCCAGGAGAGAAGGAGCCCAAGTCTCTATCATTGAAAAGCTCTGAGTCAACCAGAGACAGCCCAGCCAGACCTTTGGTGGGGACCATTGATCTAATCCAAGCCTGATTTTGCAGAGGAGAGACCCGAGGACAGAGATGGGTAGTGGCTTGCCAGAGAGTGGCAGAGCTGGGACTGTCACTTGGCATCCTCCAGTCACGCCCAGTGCCTTCAGGTGGAACTGGATGTCAGCAGTCTGGCCCCAGCTGGTGGGGAGTTTGAAGGAGCACTGCGTGTGGCTAAGGATGGCCAGGGAGAAAGGTTGGGCCTCTCTGGAGCCACCAATGTGAATGGTTTATGCTCTCCCAGAGTCTCCTGCTTTGGACTCGTGCTGACTCCCAAAGCCATTTCCCTGGTTATTCACCCTCCATCCTCAGACCCCAGTTCCCTCTGGACCCCAAGACTGAGAGGGGCCAGGCCACCTTTTGAGGGCTGCCCTACAAAGGGGTAAAGCCGATTCCCAGCAGCTCCTGCCACCTGGCAGGGCCCACGGCCAGGCAAGCCCCCAGAGCTGCACTCACTCCCTGGGCATGTGGCATGCGGCCCTCTCCACGCTGTCCTCCCTTGGCTGCTTGGGGATTTGATGTGAATTTCCCTAGGCCTTCCGCACCCAGCCACCTGCCAGGACGCCCTGCCTGTCCGTAGCATGGAAAGTGGCTCCAGCATCTGGGCTCGGTGTTCGCCAGATGGTGCCTTCAGCAATTTTAACTGGAGGGCGTGACATTTGGGCATGGCTGAGAAAGGAGTCCCCAAGACCCCAAAGTCTTAGGCACCTCTAAGACATACTTTTTCTTTCTTTTTTTATAAATTTATTTATTTATCTTTTTTTATTTTTGGCTGCGTTGGGTCTTCATTGCTGTGCACGGGCTTTCTCTAGTTGTGGCGAGCAGGGGCTACTCTTTGTTGTGGTGGCTTCTCTTGTTGCGGAGCACGGGCTCTAGGTGCACAGGGTCAGTAGTTGTGGCACACGGGCTTCGTTGCTCCACGGCATGTAGGATCTTCCCGGACCAGGCCTCGAACCTGTGTCCCCTGCATTGGCCGGCGGATTCTTAACCACTGCGCCACCAGGGAAGCCCCAAGACACACTTTTTCTTATTTTTCATTTCCAGTTTAGCAAAGACACCTTATGAGATTAAAACTCAGCACCAAAGATAGACTTGTTAAGAAGTTGTATTAGACAAGAGCAGATGGCACAAGATCCCTTTAAACTGAATGTAGAACAGCACTGAAAGCCCTGGTTCTCAACCTTGGCTACACACTGGAACCCTGGGGAACTCTTAAAACCCTGAGGCTTGGGTGCCACCCTCAGAGATACCGCTGTAAGCAATCTGGGTTGGGGCTAGGGCTGCAGGATTTCTAAAAGCCCTCAGGTGATTTTACCAGGCATCCCAGGGGAGAACCAATATGTAGTTTGTGGCTGACATATAATACTGACTTGTATTTTGGACCTTCCCTAATTTTTAAATATTCTTTCTCTTTTACTTCTAATTTATATTACCTTTGCAAGCCACTTAAAACTCTTTCTGGGAAAGGCAGAATAGAGAACATTTAATACATTAAATTAAAATGCATTTTTCAACACACTCATAAGCAAGTTAGCATGCCCGTTAATTAAAAGGGAAACTGAGGCTCAGAGCTCAAGGCCTCCCAGAAAATAAGAGGACAGGCCCCTTTATCTAACCCCATCCACTCCAGGAAACTGCTTTACTGCTTGTGTCTTCTGGAGGAAAATGAAGGTTTGCAGCAAAGTTTCTCAAGGCGTGATGCATAGATCATCCACCTCAGATTCCGGGGCCCCTCGCCAGACCTGCTGAATTGGGCCCTGAATGACAGGGCCCAGGAATCTGCATTTTCAGGATTCCCTCAGGGATTCTGAGTTGCACAGGGATTGAGAGCACGCAGTCCGCATCCTCAGCAAGCTCCATTCTCTCTCTGAGGACCCGGAGACCCCTAGGCTTGCTTGTTCATCCAGCAGGTGGCACAGAGTGGCAGTGGGCCTGTTCTTCCTCCTTCGTGGAAGACCTGCTCCCCTGCTCCAGCTCCCAGGGGAAAAGCTGCAGACTTTCCCCCAGAGGGATTCCCTCGTGGGCAGGAGTCCCACTGTGCCCTTGGGAACACCCTCAGGCAGATTCTCCACTGGCGGAGCCTTTTCTGGCTCCATAAGGGCTCAGAAAAGAGGTGATCCTCCCTCAACACACACACACACACACACACACACACACACACACACGCACACACACACACTGCCAGGTTGACACAGTGCTACCAGTGGTATCGGGAGCAGAGCCATTTGTGGGCGGCTGGTTCCCTAGTGAAAGTCAAGTCCATGGTCAAATTTACACTGAATGCTGGCAGAGGTCACACCACCGTGACCCAGTAACCCAGGAGGCTGAGCTGGTGGGTCCAGCCCCCGTGCTGGGGAAAGGAGAAGAGAGGGACAGGAAACTGGGCCTCCCAGACACCAAAGTTTCTGCCAGGCAATGGGTACCTTTGTTCTCTTCTTAAGGTGAATTTTGAGCACCTGTGGTCCCAGGACCTGCCCATGGGAGAAGTGGGAATGTCCCAGTCTATCTTGTGGGGTGTCCCCCTCATCCTCCTGCCCTCCTCCCACCAACTGGGCTGTGGGAGAGAAGTGACATGCAGTGGGGCCACCAACACTCCCCAGGCCTAGGGGGACTGGGGCAACATGGAAAGGCCTGGCCTTGGGCATTCTGACACCTGCATTCTGCCCTGGCTTTGCCATCCACCTCCAGTCCAACCTCCACCTCCCACCCCACACCCGGGTCTCAGTTTCACCCTCTGTAAAATGGGAGGCTGGACACACTGATCTCCAGACCGCCCCCCACCCCCGCCAGCATTACATTTACTCTCAGCTTGGCCAAGTCCTCCAGAAGCGTACAACAATTAGATAATTTCACTGTGTTATTTTCTGGGACTCTAGGCAACGTCCAGTCACGTTCCCACATTTCTGCCACTTTCCCTTGGTTCAGCAGGGGACCAGTGGAGACCAGCTGTGACCATACCAGCCCATCTGGCCAGTGGCCCCAGGCAGCCCCTTTCGCT
The DNA here is from genome assembly GCF_028023285.1 of Balaenoptera ricei. Lineage (NCBI taxonomy): Eukaryota > Metazoa > Chordata > Mammalia > Artiodactyla > Balaenopteridae > Balaenoptera > Balaenoptera ricei. Next base: position 177,423,150 of record NC_082640.1, on the reverse strand, counting down.
GTTTTTCCCGTGCCTGGGCATGTTACGGCTGTTAGGGAGCATTTGTTGGCGATGGCTGTGGTCCAGGGTGAGGCCCCGGCCCCGCCTTTGACCAGCACCTCAACAGAGCAAGGTCAGGCCTCCTGAGCCTGCACAAATAGAAATTAGGAGGCAATTAGCCCCCCTGGGTGTGTGAATTTCCTTTTGAGGTTTGAGAGGCAGATTTTAAGCAAACACAGCGTCACTAACCATAATAATACTTTCCACTGAGATCCTAATGGGAGGTCCCTGGCATCACATTTCTAAGAAGCCAGAAGCCCCAGGAGCCCAAGTGCCAGGAAGCAAAGAGGTGTGGGAATGGGCCTGGTGGCACCTGCTTGCCCTGCCATGGCCACTTCCTTGGAGCCCACACAAGGTCACCTGTCAGCAGGGATTGTGTGGATTAGGGTCTGTAATCACATCAGTGGCAAGAGCTTGGCAGGTGGCAGGGGTCTAGGGGAAGACAGCAAATACAAGGGGTCAGGATTCCTGGGGTCAAGCCCCAGAACTGCTTTATGGCCCTTGATCAGTCACTTCATCCCTCTGAGCCCCGTCTGTTACAAAGAAGGCCACAGACCCACTCTGGCTACCTCCACAGCCTGCAGTGAAGGTAAAATGGGGCAGGCAAGTAATGTGTTGTGAAGAATGTAGAACCCTGTGACATAGCAGCTGTCTCCTGACTGCCACACAAGAAGCAGAGGAGTGGTTAAGAGTGTGGCCCTCACTCTAGGGGGAATCAGACTACCTGGGTTCAAATACTGGCTCCATCACCTACTGGCTGTGTATCCCTGGGCTTCTCTTTCCTCATCTGTAAATGAGGTTAATGCTAGTACACATCTCACAGGGCTGCTGGGAGGATATAACAGATTAGCGTAGGTTAAGTGCTGAGAATAGCGCCTGATTCAGCAGAAGAGAGCAGAGTCAGGGCTGGCAGCAATCTCCAACCTCAGCCGCAGCTGATCAACCCTCTCCAAGCCACAGGCAGGGCAGAGAGCCTGGGAGAGGCTAGAGTCAGCCTTCAGGGGAAGAGGCTTTGAGACTCACAGAACCGGGGAGGTGACCTCATGGTCACTGAGGGCTAACTGGGGTCTGGGGCAGGAGTGGCTGGGGCCAGACAGATTTGTCCCCTCCTGTCCCCCAGGACCTGGTGGCTCCACCGAGGCCTCAGAGCAGCAAGACAGAGATGCAGGACAGCTCAGCCCTGGAGTCAGAGGAGGGTACAAATCCTGGTTTGTGTTTCCCGATGTATGGCCTGGGCCAGTCCCCTAACCGCTCTGAGCATTGAGTTTTGTCATCCGGAAAAATGGGAATGACGAGACCTACTTTATGGGGTGTTGTAAAGATTAAACTGAATAGTGTTTGTAAGGCCTTTGGATGTCTCCTGGCACATAGTAAGCCCTTGGATATGGCTGTCCCTGCCCGCCCACGCCTACCCACATCCCCAGCCTACCTAGGCAGGGCAGGGTCTAGCTCCACGCTTCACGATGCGGCTCTACTGCCTCCTGAAGATAGTAGCTCGGACAGTCATTAGGTTTGGGGGCCTTCCAATCAATTCCCTCAGATAATTGAGCTGGGAATGGGCAACACTCCTTAGCCTGAAATAAGTCGGCAAGAGAGTCTTGAAACCACAGGCCAGTCTGGCTGAGGTTTTTAAGGACTCAGACTTTGGAGGCTAAGGGTTGTGGGTTTGAAGCCCAGCTCCACTCATTACTGGCTCTGTGATTTTGAGAAGGTGGTGGAAGCTCTCTGAGCCTCAAGTTTCCTTATCTGTAAAGCAGACCCAGTCTCCCCCAAGTGGTAATTGTTAGAACGGCTGTCTCCGCGGCGCCCCCTGCTGGTGGGCCCGTGCCTCCTCACTCAGTGGTTGTGAGTGGCAGAGCCTGGCCCCTCCGCTCCCCCCGGGGTCGGGTCCGGCCCAGACGTGCGGGCAGCCCCGTGACCCGCGCGTGCCCGCCCCGCCCGCAGGATCGTGCAGATGTTGCTGCCGGTGACCAGCCGCACGCGCGTGCGCCGTAGCGGCATCAGCCCGCTGCACCTGGCCGCCGAGCGCAACAACGACGAGGTGCTCGAGGCTCTGCTGAGCGCGCGCTTCGACGTGAACGCGCCCCTGGCGCCCGAACGCGCGCGCCTATACGAGGACCGGCGCAGCTCGGCGCTGTACTTCGCGGTGGTCAACAACAACGTGTACGCCACCGAGCTGCTGCTGCTCGCGGGCGCCGACCCCAACCGCGACGTCATCAACCCCCTGCTCGTGGCCATCCGCCACGGCTGCCTGCGCACCATGCAGCTGCTGCTGGACCACGGCGCCAACATCGACGCCTACATCGCCACGCACCCCACCGCCTTCCCCGCCACCATCATGTTCTCCATGAAGTGCCTGTCGCTGCTCAAGTTCATCATGGACCTCGGCTGCAACGGCGAGCCCTGCTTCTCGTGCCTGTACGGCAACGGCCCGCACCCCCCCGCCCCGTCGCCCTCCAACAGGTTCAACGACGCGCCCGCCTCGAACAAGGCGCCAGGCGTGGTGCAGGTAGGAAGGCGCGTCTGGGGGAGGGCGGCCAGGGGCAGTGCGCTCCGGAGGCTGGGGGGACTAGTGGTTCACTCGCTCCCGAGGCTGTGTGCACCGGAGGCGGGGTGGAATACACTAGGGAGGCAGCAGAAGATGGTGATTAGCAGGATTTGGAGGCAGTGTGGACTCGTGGTCAGTGCACTTTGGAGGGAGTGTAAGCTAGTATTTAGCGCTCTTTGGAGGCAGCGGAACCCGGTGTTAGCATGCTTTAGAGGCAGCAGAACTTAGTGGTTCACGTGAGCGATTAGCATGCTTTAGAGGCAGCAGAACTTAGTGGTTCACGTGAGAAATTAAGTCCTTTCTTTGGTCTGCTGTTTTTGGGGAAGGAACAGTGGAGCAGGGGATTGGTGAGGAACTCTGCAAAACTGAGGGGTTCATCGCCCCCAGCAAACCTACACCTGGATATGAGGTTGATTGACCAGGATCGGGGTGGAGGTGAGAGCAGGCTGGTACAAGGTCAGGTGAGGTGCAGAAGGTCAGTGACCCCCAGCGGCAAGACCTGTCCATGGTGATGACTTAAATAAGCCAGAACGTAAAATGAAAAGGAAATTAGAAACAACCTCCTCTTGGAGATATTAACAATGGCTAATGGCCATCACTTATGGGCTAACCTCTGTGTGCAGAGAAGTTTATGTTTATATTACCTTAATTCTCATTAAAAAACCTTTGATGTTGGTGTCATATACCCATTTTCTAGACAAGGAAGTTGAGGCTTAGGGAGGTGATGTGACTTGCCCAAGTTGCCCACCTCCCGCTTTTGGCAGCAGTAGGCCTGTGTTGATGAGAGAGGGGTGTGGATGCGGAGAACTGGATTCTCCCCTGGGCGTGCCCAGTGTCTGTCCTCAGACACGTCCCCTGCCCTCACTGGCCGCAGGTTCCCACCTGTAGGATGAGCTTGCTGAGGCGGTGCCCTTGGTCCTGGGTGTCCCAGCACTGGCGTGTGTTCCTTTTCAGTTCTGCGAGATCCTGTCTGCCCCGGAGGTGAGCCGCTGGGCAGGGCCCATCATCGACGTCCTCCTGGACTACGTGGGCAACGTGCAGCTCTGCTCCCGGCTGAAGGAGCACATTGACAGCTTCGAGGACTGGGCTGTCATCAAGGAGAAAGCAGGTAGGGGCCGTCACTGCTGCGGCTGGCAGGTCACCCTGCCTGACTCAGGCCCGGGACTCGGGGCCTGTGACTGTTACTGACATTTGATGAGCACCTTCTCGTACCAGGCTCTGTGCTGCGTGTCATGTCCAGTGTCTCCGTGGTTCCTCGTTTTGTAAGTGAGGAGCCTGGCCCTCACACTGTCACTTGGCGAGTGTCTCACCACTAGTTAGTGGCAGAGCTGGGCTTCAAACCCAGGTTTGATCGACCCCAACATCCCGCCACTAAATCTCTCTAGGATGCTTTAAACAAAAGCTCCAGCTCCCCGCGGGGTATCAGGACCTTTAGAGTAAGTCGCCCAGGATTATGGGCCACTGGGAAGCAGTGTGGCGGGGTGGAGGAGGGAGTGATGGGCTAGGGCATCTCAAACTGCACAGTGCACACGAAGCACCTGAGCGTCTTGTTTAAAAATGCAGAGTCTGACTCAGCAGGTCTGGGGCGGGGCCTAAAAGGCTGCATTTCAGCATGCTCCCAGGTGGTGCCAGTGCTGTCAGTTCATTGGCCACCCCTGGAGCCGCACTGGTCTAGGGGACAGGCCCCCGGAGCTCTGGAACCAGGGGCTTGCTGGGTGACCGTGGGCAGGACTCCCCTCTGGACCTCAGTATCCCTGTGTGAGCAGAGCAGGTTGGGCAGGCTCAATGTCCAGCCCCATCCAGCTCTGCCAGCTTGGGGTGTTTGCAGGGGCGGGTGTGTGCCTGGCACAGTGAGGTGGGCTTTGGCCACGGTCCAGCAGCTGTGTGCAGTGTAGATGGAGCAATCCCTATAAGAAATTATGGGCGGGTGAGGCGTCAGAGCCAGCTGAGCTGGGTGCTGCAGCTGATACTGAGGAGATGCCTGCCCCGAGGCAATCCAGCTGCCCCAGGGCTTTCTCTGGCTCTAGGGGGCACAGTCCTGTCTCTGACCAAGTGCTTGTCAATCACGTAGCACAGAGGCTGACCCACAGAAAGTTATTATTATCCCACCATTGCTGCTGCTGTCCCCAGGTGAAAACGCTGCCTCATTACCTGTCCAGTTGTCCCACAGCCCAGTTGCCCAACTCTGACTTGCCAAGTTCCTCCTTGATCCCTGTGCCCCTTTGAACCCAAACTTGGCCGTAGGATTTTCCATTTGCACAAATGCCTGGGAGCTCTTGAATTGAGGCCCTTAATAAAGTTACTGGGCTGGCGATAGCGAGGAGGAGGAGGGGGCGGAGGACGGGGGGAGGGTGGGATGGACTTGCCCACTCACTGGGAACTCTAGATGCTCAATAAACAAACGTTCCTTGAATTAATGAATAATTGGTTGCCATCATGGTGACCGGCCACTAGAGGCCACTAGAGAATAGAGCGGTCCTTGCTTAGATGTCGTCCCATCTCTCACTGTCCCCTCCTCAAGCCCTGCCTGGGAAGGGTAATTTACAACTAAACTGTGTCCCTGGGAAAAAATATGCTGAACCCTTTAGTGTGCTACAAACATTTATTAACAGGAAAAACAAATAGTTCTTAACCAATACCTCTTTTGGTTACTTTAAAGCCCACCCTCCATCTGCGAAACACTTTCCCACGTGTGTTTTCATTTAATGCTGTGACGTTGACATCAGAGACTCCAAAGCCAGCCAGGATACCAGCCCTGGTGGCCCTGTGTCCTTTGCCTACCAGTGGCCTTTTGCCTTCCCACAAGCTCAGACTTCATTCAGCCGAGAACGGGGCTGAGCATCCCAGAGGGCAGCGGAAGTGTCAGCAATGCCGTGATGGGGCAGCTAGTGAGACAGCCCTGCAGCTGGCTGGCCTCCCCCCTCCCCCCACATTCCTGCTGCACCCTGATCTTCCCTGGGTGGCGGTGGCCTCTTTGGCTTGGCACTGCTACTTCCCCTGCCTGGAATGCCCTCCCTCCCTCCCTCACCTGGCAAATTCCTACCCACCCATCAGGACCCTGCTCAGACGCGCCATCTGGTGGGGAAGCCTTTCGCCAAAGCTCCTGAGTGGGTACCCCTGCATCTCTGGCCCGAGCACGGGGCCAGCCACAGTGAAGGGGTCAGCACGTGTTTGTTGAATGAATGAATGGCATTCTTTGAGTCAGCAAATACCTACCCTGTTCCCAGGGCTGAAATTAATTACTAGATGCATCAGGCCCTGCTCTTACCTCTCTCTCCCGCTTCCCCGGCCCCCCAGCTGAGAAAACTCCACTGAATGAGGTATCCCGGGGGCCTCCTGGAGGAGGCAGCCCAGTGGGATTCTGGGACCTGCTGGAAGCTGCCCAGTCCCTGCCCCTTGACCCTGACTTCTCTGCACCCCCCAGAGCCCAGAGCTGAATTCCATGCATGGGGGCACTTAAGAGGTCGTATTTGCTAAGGCTGTGGGGAGGGGCGGGGTCTGGGCTGATGTGTAGAGGAAGGGGCACAGGACAAAGGAAGTGCCAGTTCTAGCCCCAGGTGTGATCCTCGCTAAGCCCTCACCTGTAAAATGGGTTTGGTACCTGCCCTGCTACTTCCCTGGGCTGTGCAGATGAATGAGGGGTGACGTCTTTTCAGTTGGCGGGGGCCGGGGTTACGGAGCATGGGGTAGTCCAGGCGCCCGCTCTCTTCGCCAGCCACGTGGGTTGGGTACTTCCCACAAGCCAGGGGTCACAGATGCAAACCCTCTGCCGGTTGCAAACGGCGAATCAGCATCTCTCTCTCCTTTTTCCAGAACCTCCAAGACCCCTGGTTCACCTTTGCCGGCTGCAAGTTCGAAAAGCCATTGGGAAATACCGTATAAAACTCTTGGACACGTTGCCACTCCCAGGCAGGCTGATTAGATACCTGAAATATGAGAACACCCAGTAACCGGAGCACGTGGAGAAGGAGTGGCTCCTCAGACTGTTTCACTGAGTGTCAGGCCAGCAGTGTCCCCAAATCCAAGGGGACCTGGTGACAGACGAGGCTGTGGGCTGCCTCCGTCTCAGCTGGGGTAGCGCCGTGATCTCACCGGTCTCTGGGCCAGAGCTTTGCCCAGAGCAGAGGACGGAATGTGTCAAGTAGGAGAAGAACCATGTTTGTTTTCAAATGGACGAGGAGATCCCCGACCTTCTCTGCCATCAGGGATGGCAGAAAGCTCCATTCCTGGGGCCAGGAGATGGGACCAGGGCAGAACTTGGGGTGGTCTGGGGAAGGCAGGGGCCAGCAGGGAAGCCCTGGCGCCACCTCTGGGCTGTGGCTGGAGAGCTTTCGGGGGTGAGTCTGTCTTTCCCAGACAGCCTCGCTGCAGAGTGTCCCTGTGCCCCTCCCCCTTTGCTCCGTGAAACTCTCCACTTGACTCTGAGCTCTCTCCCCAAAGGTGTGGCCCAGGGGAGTGGGGTGGGGAGACCTCGGTCCCAAAGGGCTTCCTTAGGTACAATAAATGTTGCACAGATGGTGCCCTGCCCGGTGAAGTCCCTTTCGCCAGACCCTTCCGGGGCCTCAGGTCCTTAGCCTAGCTCCTGGCGGGAGTGGGGGAGAAGCAGGTGCTGGGACAAGGCACGTGGACCCCTGATAGTGTCACTTTGGTTTGGGCTTCTGAAAGGCCCAAGAGAATGTGTCCTTCATTCACCAGAAGAGACCTGACAGCCCCAGGAGAGGGGGGCAGCTTCCTGCCCTGTGGTTGGAGCAGCCAAGGTTGGTTTTTCTCTCCCAGTTCAGTTGTCATGGAAACTGGAGCTTCATCACAAACAGGGTCTCAGATCCTACAAGTCTCCTGACACCTGGGCTTGTCCTATACACGTGTTCCCTGGCACTGTCTTCACGTCTTACCCGTTTTGCTACAAAAGCTGAGATACTGGGGAAAACCATTCAAATACCGGCTCCTGTGAGCTAACGCCAGAGGGATGGACGTCGTCAGCCCTTGCAAAGGCACCACACTTGAGAGACGGGAAGCCTTGTGCCCCCCATTGCATCCTTCCGTCCTCACGTGGGTGCGGGAGGAGCCCGGCAGGAGCTGCAAGCCCATTTTGGGTGGTGCAGGTGAGAGAGCTGAGGTCTGGCACGGCTGTAGTGCTTTCTTGCCGTCTGAGTCCCGCTCGCCGAGATTGCCTTGTTTCCATGGAAGTCCCAGTGACTCATAGATGCTGCCTTCCCTGACTGCTTAAAGCCACTCAGGTGACACCAGAGCAGGTGACCTACCTCAGAGTCTGCTCCGGCCCCGCCCCAGGAGAGGCTTAAGCGAGGTCAGACGTAGTTTCTGGCTTTTGGCAAACAAGCAGCTGGGCAGGTTGGGGGAGCACGGGTTCCAGGCCTGGCTCTGCTGTTGGCTCACTCCTCTGGGGCCTCAGGTTGCCATCCTTGTGGCCCCTGGTGGCCTTGCTGGCTCTGACACGCTGGCTTGCCGTGGAACCAGTAAGTCCCAGTGTCTTCCTGAAGAGGACGAGTCTGCCAAATGACACCTTCCAGCCAGGGGTCAGAGGGGACTAGGCCACATCTTGCCCACTCCCTCCTGGTACAGGAAGGAAAACAGGCCCAGAGAAGGGAAGGGACTTGCCTGGGTACACACAGCAAATCCCCGGGATTCCAGCCCAGCAGTGCTTGGCTAGAGTCCCACGCTGTCTTGCTGCAGAGATCCTGAGGAAATATCGAAGGAAACCTGCGTCCTCCCAGACTGGGGATGTTCAACCCCAGGGTCCCAGGGGAAGGGGCCAAGGAGGGCTCAGTGCATAGCCAGAGGAAAGCCCTGACTGAAGAATGCCTTTGCTGACCTGGGAGCCAGAGGGGGTGGTAGTCAATGATGGGACAGAGCAGAAAGATGTTGTTTGGGGGCATTTGGGGTGGGGCTGGGTATCAGGCAAAACTCTTAAAACTACACTTCTCAGGTCACCTTATGTCCTAGAGGGTCCTAACAGGCAGGGGCCACAGGCATTGGGCAGGATGGGGACGCTGGTCTGAGGGAGGTCTGCCCTGGAGGAGGTGAGGCTTGAGGAGGTGGTGGGAGATGTGGGAAGGGAGAGCTCAGCCCCCGGATTCCGCATCAGCACCGTTTATTTGTAGGATGTGGGGCCCGGCTTGGGAGGCACAGGAGTCGCCTTGGGTTCTTAGAATATTGATGTACGTCCACACCAGTCAGTCACAGCCACTGGTCAGGGCCCCTCCCCTCCAGTGCCTTGCCCAGCCCCCCGCCTCCGAATCACCCAGCAGCTAAAGCGTAAATGCCCTGCTTCCCCCGGGGGGGTCGGTTCTGAGTGGTCAGTGCTCACACCGTGCCAGCGGTTCCATTTTTTGAGCATCTCTGCTGTCAAGAGGACTGTACAGACGCCACTCCCGCGCTTACCCAGCCCCTGGGAAGATTTCAGCCTCAGAGGTGTCTAGACAGCATCACCAAACAGTAAACGTCCTGAAAGTGTCTTCATTTCGTGAGGCGGAGCACATTTGACCCAGTGCTGGAGATCTGAGCCTGTGAGCAGGAGATGAGTTCCTGGGTTTCATGTGGAACCAACACCATTCACTTCTTGGTTAGGGAAGCAGCTGCTGCTGCTACTGCGGCTGTTTTTTGTTTGTTTGTTTTTAATACTGAAGTTTTCCAAGTTGTGTTTTTCCCCAACTTGCTTCAACGTGGAAAATCATGGTGTCGGGTGCTTCTGTTGAGTGGCTCCTTAGTAAAGGTTTCTGCTTCCAGACAAGGCTCCCAGAATTTGAATTAAGGCACTGCCAGGTATCCCCTGGGAAAGGTTGAGCCCCAGAGGAGCTGTGGGGACCCAGGCCCAGTGTACTCGAGCAGCACCCCAAGAAAACATGCCTCCCAGAGCTGGACTCCTTCTCTGAAGGAATGCGGGTGGCTGGATGACCCAGGCACCCGTTCCCGTGGGTTGCCCACTCTATAAACAACACTGAAATGTCAGTGTGGAAGGACCTACAGACACCATCGGATAACTAGGAGAGGTGACTTTGGGTTGGTGCAGCTTTTCATCCTTTGTGAAGTACTAGAGTGCCCGGCACTCACATCATCCCCACAGCTACCCACGTTTGTTTTGGTCTGTTTTCAATCTCAGTTTTTGGATGAGGATGTTCTGGCACAGAGAGGGTAAGTAACTTGCCCAAGGTCACACAGCTAGCAGGTGGCAGGGCCCAGATTAGAGCTTGTAACACCCTGCTGTACAGTGTGGAGGGGCTGAGCCTCTCATCACAGTGGGTCCTGCAGGGCGTTTGGAATGATGTGCAGGTGGGGAGAGAAGGGGACATGCCTCCTCCAGGCCCCCTCTCTGTTCTTTAAAACCAGAGCAGCCTGAGGCAAGGGCTCCGGCTGAGGGCTCCCTACCCCATGAGCCAGATAATTATTCAGGACAACCCTGCCTGCATCATGTGGCCTCATGGCTCCGAAGTCCTCTGAGACCATCAGGCATAAACTACCAGAAACCCACCAGCTTCCCAGTGAAGCCGCCCCTCCATGTGGATGCCCCTCTCCAGGGGAATCCTGGAGTGAAAACAGGCAGGGTAGCAAGGGCCCTTAGCAATCACTAATCCTGGGGCCTTGTGTTAGGAAGGATTCTGAGGCCATATCCGGGCCCCAACAGAGAGAGTATGTGACCGGTTGATGATACTTGCCTTGGACTCAGAAGTGGTGGGTGCATCTGTTTGCTATCTTTGATCTAGTCCCTGCTTTACAGAGGAGGAGACAGGCACAGGACGGGGATTAACTTGTTCAACAGGATGCTGTGGATTTGGGAGCCATAGTCCCCAGCCAGGCTGGTCCCCCGCACCTGTCCCGGTCGTGAGAGCTGCGTTTTGGTGAAATGAGCCGCTCAGCGCCCATGGCAGCCCCTTCGCTCTCAGCCACGGAGCCACGCCACACACAGCAGCGCAGATCCCGGGCCAGCGTGCGGTGCGGGCCAGAGCAATGCCCCACCGACTGAGGTCTGCACAGGCATGCGGTGATCCCTCGGGCTCTGGCTCTGCCGGCCCCCCACCTCCCAAGGCTGCTGGTTTGGGCACTATTGGGGCCAAACCGAGGGCCACTCCCCGCCACCAGTGCCCCCCTCTGTGCATTGTCACAGGCAGAGGCCCTCATCATTCCATTGACAGGGCACCTAGGGTGTGCCAGGGGCTGCATCAGGCCCGGGAAGAGAGCCATTGGCAGGTAACCTAGGAATTGGAATGAGCTAGACATGATGATGATGACGATTTTTCCCATGGACATAGAACCAAAGACTATGTTGAAAAAAGGAGCAATTTGGTCAAATTGCTCCACAAGGGGCTCCGCTCCTGCTTGGTCTTGGCCCAGTCTCTGCCCTGAGGCTGTGATCGGAGTGGAAGGTACTGCAGAGGGAACCATTCTCATCCCACCCCTCATCCTGCAGGCGGGGCAGAGAGGCCCCAAGAGGAAGGCTCCAGCCCCACATCCCACGGCAGAGCCAGGAGCACAGGTCCCCCTGCCCTGGTCCCAGCCTCCCTATTCTCTAGAGCAGTTTGGACCCTCTGGGTAGCCACACCTTCCCCGCTCTGTTCTCCGGCGTGGGGAATCAGAGCATCCTTCCCCATGAACTGTCTCCACCCTCCTTCCTTGGAATTGAGCGGTTGGGCCCCAGTGCCCATCCCCAGACATCACGGAGGTCTCTGGGCCACTCCAGGCTTCCCCCACAGCCTCTGTAAGTGGCCCTCCATCTGGGCCAGCCAGCATGTCCTAGGCCTGGGCACCATTCAACTTCATGGACCCAAGATGTGAAAACTGCAAAAGAAATGTCTTTATTCTTTTAGCCTTCTTAATATTTACAAAGACAAGAAGAACAGAACTGAGATTGGCTTACACAGTGGGTGGCAGATGCTCAGGTGCGTAACTCTGGCTTCTGGAACGGCCGGCAGGCCAGAGCAACGCCCCGCCAACTGAGGTCTGCACAGGCCCGCGGGTGATCTGTCGGGCTCTGGCCCGGTTGGAGAGGGGCCGGCCGAGCCCGGCTCCACCGCTCCCAAGGCTGCAAGGGCTGGCTGGGCAACTGCCTGAGAAGCCCCTGCCCCGATCCTGCCCTCCCCCTCCCCCCCCCACATACAAAGGGAAGGCTCTCAAGGGGCTACACCCCTGCCCAGCCCACTCCTCACCAGGAGAACTCCCGGGGTCCCCAACACCCCTGCAGGCCAGCGGTGGGGACCGAGGCCCTCCCAGCCCAGCTAGAGGTAGCCAAAGACGTTGAAGATGGGCGGGGGCATGGCCGGCTTGGTGGGGATTGGCTTCAGAACCACGGGTCTGTACACTTTCTGCCCGGGGCCTTCCACATCCTTGCAGAAGTGGGCCAGCTCGCCGGGGGAAGCCGAGCTTTTCCGCCAGAGGCCCAGGCTGGGGAGTGGGCTCTGAGGCAAGGCCCCCGGAGGGCCTGGGTAGACAGGCTGTCCATGGTACTGGAAGGGGCAGCAGCTCCAGGCATTGACACGGCCCACCAGGGAGACCCCAGGCATCTTGAGTGGCTCCTTTTCAGCGGGTGCCCTTGGGGATGCGGGCACTGGGGCTGTCTCGGGCCCCAGGGGCTCCAAGCCCTTGCGGTGTTTCTTACCCTCATAGGGAGGTCCCTCCCTGGGGCCCAGTCCCCCCTCCAACCCCATGGGGTAGCTGTGGGTGGGCCGTGGCTCTTCCCAGAAGGAAGCGGGCAGCTGTCTTTTCCTCATGGGCACCTGGCCAGGCCTGGCAGCTTCTGGATCCGGCCCGTGTAGGGTCTGCTCCTTAGAGAGACACTCCTCCCTGTAGGGGTTCCCCAACGCCTTCTCCTTGCAGCACCCACCCCCGCTGGGGCTGGAACTGTGGCCAGAATCAAGGGGCAGCCTCCCAGGCCGGTCCTCGGACCCCCTTTTCAGGTGAGGCTCGGCCCCTCTGCCGGGGAGGCCCCGCGGGAGCCGGGAATACTTCTGGGAGAAGCGTTTCAGCTGCTTCTGCAGGTACTTGCGGTGGTCCACCGAGCGGCGGCAGGGTGCAGACTTGTCCAGGGCCGCCTTGATGTCGCTGGATGCCAGGTTCACAAAGTTCAGCAGCATCTTCACGTCACTGTCGGATGCCATCACCAGGGGACCACTGCACGGGGCTTTCCATGAAGAGGGTGGTTCTGCAGGCGGCTGGCGGCTCCAGGGAAGGGCACGGAGCTGACCTGGAGGGACACAGCAGCCGTTGGAGTCTCTTTGAGCAACCACACTCAGCCCTCCCCAAAGGCCACATGGCTGCAGACAGTGGTCCTCACTGCAACACCCCTCAGCCCTAGACAGAGTCCTGGGTCACGGGATGCTCATTCAAGCCTCTAAGCATTCCCAGGGCATCTGTGATGCACAAACACATTTCGTCTTCTTGGGTCTGTTACCCTGCACATGCAGCTGAGGCTCAGAGAGGTCGGGCGACTTGCCCAAGGCGACCCAGCCACAAGTGGCATTGCTGGGGCTGGAGCCCACTGTGTCTCCCACATACCACGCCGCCGGCATGCACAACCTGCCAGCAAGGTTTTCATTTCTGAGCCGAGGCAACCGCTCCACTTTAAGGCAAGGCCAAGCCCCCTGTCTCCCCAGCGGTGCCCTCCTCCTCCCACCCCCGCCCCCAGCCCTGCTAGCATCCACCCCCCTCCTCAGTCCCCACGCTCCACCCACAGTTCTCACGCAGGACAGGCAGGACCCCTGTCTGGCACTCAAGCCGAGGCCTGCCTGGCGGGCTGATCTCAGGCTGTGGGCAGCAGGGACTCCCCCGTAGAAGCATCTGCAGCAATTTCATGCCTCCTCGGCCACCACCCGCAGCACCTCGCCCCTCCCCCAGGCCCCAGCCTGCCCCACGTCCCCACCCAGTGGGGCCTGAGACGCCTGGACCTCCACACTGACCGAGGGTGCGGGGCCCCGGGCCCCGCCAAGGTGGCCCGGCAGGTTCCCCGCCGCAGACCTGGGCCAGGCCCGGCGCGGCCGGCGAGCTCCGTGGTCCGGCTGGAGGCAGTTGTGCAGCCCTCGAGCGGGCTGAATGGAGGACGAGTCCCCGGAGCTGGGGGGCCCCTCAGGCCAATCAGGAGCGCCTCTCCAGATACAAAGCATCCCAATCAGGCGGCAGCGCCCTGTTCCCACATTCTTTGCCGTCACAAATTGTCACCATGGGGACCATCACAAAAAAGACAGCTCCCAAATGCAATCATTTCCCGGTAAATTTCTACCCTTCAGCCCACTCTCCCTCTCGGCCTCCACGCCCCTCCTCCCCTTGACCTCGGTTCCCTGTTTTCTCGAGGGGGCGGGGTGTGTGTGTGTGTGTGCCTGCGCGCGCGTGCGCGCACGAGCGCGTGTGTGTATATGTGTGTGTGTGTGTGTGTGTGTGTGTGCGCGCGCGCGCGCACGTTTAAAAAGTCCAAGATTGAGGAGGGGCTGGGCCCAGAAGAGATGGGCTGGCAAAGCTCCCCCAGACTCCAGGCCTACAGCTGCCATGCTCCAGTGCAGACAGACAATCGGATGGGGTGAGCGGGGCGGGCTGCTTTCCCCGCTGTCCCTGAGTGTTGAGTGGCTCTCTCTGCTCTCTCTCTCCCTCTTTCCCTCTCTCCTCTGTCCTCTCTCTCCCCACCCCCTTCCCAAGGCATCGGGCACTGGCAGGCCTGCGAGGGCGGGCAGCACACTGATGTTGGAGAGGTAGCCAGGGAAGGACTCTCTAACGAGGTGCTGGGATATCCATGGGAAGGGAGCCGGAGCTCTCAGGAATCTTGTCTTTATGTTTGCTTCCTCAATTGAGCTGCACAAAGCCTGAATTGCCCATTCAGCGCGGCCGGACAAAAGGTTGGCGTTGCACGGTCCCCTAGCATTTGTAGTCAAACAGTTAGGGACTTAAATCGAGTCGTCATGATGGAGAAAGAGGTGGACAAAGCCCATAGAATTGCCATCAGCAAACATTTTCCTGTGTCATATTAGCCAGTCTCCATGGCTCCCCTTGGCCTGGGGACAATGGCACAAGTTTGCACACTTGGCTACTGTCACCGTGCCAACGCTGGCGGGGCCCGCAAGCAGGGCCGCTCTGAGCAAGCAAGGGAGCCTAGAGCCAGCCGCTGGCCCTGCCCACTGACTGGCCAGAGGGAAGGTGAGGCCGCAGGCGGAGGGAGGCTGCCTGGGAAATGCTGATGGGCGAGGCCTCCGTGCCAGCCAGCTGGGTGGGCCCCCACCATCTCACGCTCTGCCTCTTCTTTCCCCTCCTCCTCTCCTTCCTCTTCCTTTCTTTTTCCCCTTTCCTCTGCCACCTTCTCCTCCTGTCCCCAGCCAGCTGACACCAACCCAAACCTTGGCATCACAACCTATAATGCCAAGGACTCCTCTCCAAGGCTCCCACTCCCCCAGACTGGGAGCACTGGCAGGGCAGGAGGACTCACCCAAGAGTGGTGGCCCCACCCCCTCCTGCTGGCCAATAGGCAGCCGCTGCCAGCACGAGGCGCCTGCCCACAGCCCCGGGCTCCAGGCCACCTCCTCTCTGGCCTGAGAGTCTACAGGCAGAATGTTGGGTTCGGAGGAGAATTCAGTTTAGGCATTTATGAGCCAGTGCACTGTTCTCTATGCCCTCTTCCCCTGCTGCTGAGATGAAGGTGACCTCGGACCGCAGCATCCTGGATTATTGGCCCGTATCTGCAGCAGCGTCTGTGTGGCTGAGGGCTAAACCACTGTCATTTTAAACCCCTGAGATTTAGGGGTTATTTGTTTCTGCAGCATAACCCAGCCCACCCTGACTGGTAGAAGCAAGAAACATCCTTTCTGCTCCAAAATGCCCTGCACACACACGGCTGGAGAAAACACTCTAATGCCTGAGGTCACCAGGTTAGGTTCTGGAACTGCTCTCATCACAGCTCCCCGCTGCCTGCTGCCTGGTGAAGGCTGGGTCACCCAGCCTGATGTGCGTTCCAGTTCCTCCATAACCCAGCGCCGGCCCAGGAACCACCTTCTCCATTACTCTCTGCTGGGAGACTGGCCTCAGACCACCCCAGCCCCATTCCTGCCTGGCCTCCTGCACACTCTGTGTCTGCTCCTGCCTGCCCCTCTCTCTGGAATGCCTTCTCCCTCCTAAGAGCGTCGAGATGCTCTCGGGCCACTCTGCTCAGATCTCAGCTTCCTTTTAGACTCCAGGGCACCTGCGGTCACTCCAGCCCACCTGATGCTGCCTGCCTGTGACAACATCCCCTTGCTTTTCAGCCAGTAATGGACCCTCGTCCCCAACAGGTCCCTGAGCTCCGTGGGAGTTGAGTCTGCATCTTTAAAAATCTCCAGAGCTCTTAACACTGGCTGTTCTTCCACCAAATACTTTTTGAGGAAAGAGGGAAGGAAGGGAGGGAGGGAGAAAAAAATGGGGTGCAGACAATCGATATTTGTAGGGCATCTGGTACGCGCTGAAACGCATGCACATGGACCATCTCACGTGGCCCTGAGACAGCTCCGAGGGTGTGCGTGTGGCCATCACGGAGGAGCACGAGGTGCAGTTACTTTCCCAAGGCCTCGCAGCTACTAACTGGCAGAACTTGAACTTGAAACCAGGACTGTCTGTGTACAAAGCCCGTGTCAGTCCCACCAGCCTTCGCTGATTCCCTGAGCTGTCAGGAGGCCTCACAGACCAGATTTTCTACATCAAGTCCTGGGTTCAGCTCTTCCGTCCTTTCGTTGGAAGGTGACTTTCAACTTCCGACTCAGGAACTTGGGACCTATAGCTATCGGTGACCAGGAGAGGGGAGCGGGGCCAGCTGTGGCTTGAGCTGTGGCCTGAGAACCTGATCCACGGCCCCACATGGACGCGGCCACACCCCAGGCCTCAGGCCAGGCCTCTGGCGCTGCCGGTGACCCCTGCTGGGGAAGCCTTCTCCGTGATTTTCCAACGGGCCGTATAGACAGGTGGAAAAACATCACTAATAATAATCATGCCTCACTCTAGAGAGTCCTTCCACAGTCATTCTCTCATTGTGGTCCTGGTCCTGCGCAAGGAGTGAATTGTTCTCCCTATTTATAGTTGGTGACACACGCAAAGACAAGCCTCAAACTTCTGCTTCTTGGGCCCAACTCAGGCAACCCTGTCCCCTCAGCATTCTTCAAGGCCCAGCTCAAACATCCAGGAAGACTTCCACCAACTGCCAGCATTGTATACGACACCGTCTCCCGTCCCTCCATTTACAGATTCAAAGGTGAAGTCTAACCTCCTTGGCTTAACACAAAAGGCCCTTTGGAATCTGACCCCTCCTGGGGCCTGGCACAGAGTAGCTTCTCATTAAGTGTTTCATGAATTAAATACTTCAGCCATCCTGTCGAATAGAATTTATCCTGTCGACTAGAAGCAACTGCTTCCTGTCTAGTGTTATTGTTTATCGCATGCCCCACCCTCCCAGCCTTGCCTGGGCAAGCTCCACGAGAGCGGGGCGCTTGTCTGCCGGTTCATTTCTGTATCTCTGCTGCCTAGAATGGCCTTGGCACAGAGCAGGCCTTCATGACTGACCCTTGTGGCTGCCGTGGTTGCACTTGATGAGAAATTGTGTGTTCCTTCTCGACTGTGTGTGCCTTGAAAGCAGGAAGCTCTGTTTCGCAATTGCATCCCCCTGCGCCACAGCCGGGGCTCTAGAAAGCTCTGTTGAAAGCAAGTGAGCTGTGCTGACTCGAACTTGAGGGTCCCGTCCCAACCATCTGCTGTCATTGCCATAGATCTCCTACATCCCAGTCGTGTTAACCCCGCCTCAAGTTTATCCACACTATTCATCACGAGGGACTCCATTTGGTACCTACTATGTGCCAGGACCAGAGGGTGCCACGGTGGGTGCATTTGGCTTGCTCCTCTGTTCCCAAGGCAACTTACTGGAGGGGAGAGATCAACTTTGACTTGATGATTAAGCATCCATCTTTGGGCCCATCTAGCGGTGAAACGAATGACACCCTAACTTTCCTTGGCTTCCCAAACAAACTACTAGGGACCACCCATCCAGAATCTCTGGATATCATCTGACATGGTCCTCTTCTAGAATTAGCTGACACAGGTGCAGCCTGAAACTGAAAAGCTAAAGGAAGCAGTTGGCCGTGTCTTGTGCCAGCCCAGCCAGAGGGAGCCTAGGGAGGTGATCTGGGGCAGTGCGCTTTCAAACTGCTTTTATGCAGAGAAGCCCATTAAGAAATAGTGTGTGGGAGTCCAACATGTAAAGCAGTGACAGCAGTGTGCAGTGAGTACAGATTGATTTTGCACACACAAATGCATACTTTCTACTTATTTTGCAAACAGTGGATTAGAGCAAGGAGTCTGTTTTGATGACAGGGAATGTGGAAATAAGGGCCTGTAGATTACATTCTGACATCAGCTGTACTGTCCAACCACCCCCGCTCAGGAAACGTACAGAGGCTACACTGGGGGCAAGGGCACAGTGGTCCAGCCTGCACCTCTGTGGATGTATGATGCGGACATCACAAGATGATTTATGTAACCTCCTTACATAATGGGAGTATTTCTATGAAAGACCAGCCTGAGGCTTGCTGTCAACTGTAATTAGAGCAGACGGGCTTCCTGCTTCCTTGTAATGGGAGGTGTCGGGTTGAAATTTGGCTGCTGGGCCAAGGGCTTCTGGCCTTGGCAAACTTGCCCCACAACTGAGGCTGAACATCAGCATGGCTGTGCCCTCAGAGCAGCTAGAGACCTCACGATGACCTGGAGAAGTCACAGCCCAGCTCAGACTGTCCCTCTGTCCTGGGCCACAGCTCTACTGCAGGGCCAGAGACAAATGTCAATGTGACCAAGTCCCATATTGGAAGTGATTTCACTGCATTATTATGAAGCCAGAAGGGAGACTGGCTTTGGAGATAAGACCTCTGAACTCTGCCCATACCTGGCTGTGTGATCTTGGACCAGTCACTCACCCTCTCTGGGCCTCAGTTTCCTGGCTGGATTACATTAGCAGCTCTCAGCCTCCATGTTGCACATGTGAACATTGGTGTAGGGCTGGTGTGTCACAAGTCAGTGTTATTTACAAATGTTCCAAACTTAGAAAATGTGCTTTTTCCTAACATAAATTAGAGCAGATTCAGCATAATAAAATTAGGTGAACTCCTTTGCATTCTCTTGTGCTTTCTGGAAAGTTATATGAATGAGCAGGTGAGTCTGAGGACCCAACTCTCCAGGAAGAGAGGCTAGAGCCTCAAATTTTCATTCATCACATGGGGTCTCAGGAAGGGCAGGGTTCAGAGAAAGAATTTTATGTTGAATGAGGTGAGAACAGACATCCGTGCCTTGTTCTTGCTCTTAGGGGGAAAGCATTCAGTCTTTTACCATTAAGTATGATGTTAGCTATAGGATTTTTGTAGATGCCCTTTATCTGGTTGAGAAAGTTCTCCTCTATTCCTAATATGCAGAGAGTTTTTTTTAATCATGAATCAGTGTTGAATATTGTCAAATGATTTTTTTCATCAATTGATATGATCATGTGGTTTTTCTTGTTTAGCCTATAGATATGGTGAATTATACTGGTTGATTTTCAAATATTGAACCAGCCTTGCATTCCTGGGAAAAACACTCCACTCAGTTAGGGTGTATAATTCTTTTCATATATTGCTGAATTTAATTTGCTGATATTTTGTTGAGGATTTTTTTTTTTTTTTTGCTCTTCTCTATGTTCATTGGGTGTATTAGTCTATAGTTCTGTTTTTTGTACTGTTTTTGTCTGGTTTTGGCTTCATGGTAACACTGGCCTCATAAAATGAATTTGGCAGTGTTTCCAAATTTTTTTTCCTAGAAGAGTATAAAATTGGTGCTAATTCTTTAAATGTTTGGTAGGATTCTCCCATGAAAATATCTGGGCCTGGGGATTTCTTTGGGGGGATGTTTTTAACTACAAACTCAATTTCTTTAATAGTAATAGGATTATTCAGATTATCTACTTCATATTGGATGAGCTTTAGTAGTTTGTAGTGTTTGAGGAATTGATCCATTTCATCTAAGTTGTTGAATTTATGTGCATAGAGTTGCTCATAGTATTCTTTTATTATCATTTTGATGTCTGCTGTATCTGTAGTGCTATCTCATTTCATTCCTGATACTGGTGATTTGTGTCTTCTTTTTTGGTCAGCCTTGCTAGAGGTTTATCAATTTTATTGATCTTTTCAAAGAACAAGCATTTTATTGATTTTCTCTATTGTCTTTCTGTTTTCAATTTCATTGATTTCTACCCTTTATTATTTCTTTTCTTCCCCCTTCTTTGAGTTTGTTTTACTTTTCTTTTTCTACTTTCTTTTTTTTTTTTTTTTTTTTTTTTTTAAATTTTTATTTATTTATTTATGGCTGTGTTGGGTCTTCGTTTCTGTGCGAGGGCTTTCTCTAGTTGTGGCAAGCGGGGGCCACTCTTCATCGCGGTGCGCGGGCCTCTTACTATCGCGGCCTCTCTTGTTGCGGAGCACAGGCTCCAGACGCGCAGGCTCAGTAATTATGGCTCACGGGCCCAGCCGCTCCGCGGCATGTGGGATCTTCCCAAACCAGGGCTCGAACCCGTGTCCCCTGCATTGGCAGGCGGATTCTCAACCACTGCGCCACCAGGGAAGCCCATCTTTTTCTACTTTCTTGAGCTTAGATAATTGAGATTTTCTTTTCTAATGTAAGAAGTTAGTGCTATAAAATTTCCTCTCAGTGCTGTTTTAGCTGCATCTCACAAATGTTGACATGTTTTATCTTAAATTTCCATCAATTCAGTGTGTCTTTGGTATTTCTCTTGATATATCCTCTTTGACCCTGTGATGGTTAATTTTATGTGTCAACTTGACTGGATTATGAGGTGCCCAGATGTCTGGTTAGTCATTAGTTCTGGGTGTGTCTGTGAGGGTGTTTCTGGAAGAGATAAGCATTTGAAATAGTAGACTGAGAAGAAGGCATTGTCCTTCCCAGTGTGGGCGGGCATCATCCAATCTGTTGAGGGTCTGAATAAAACAAAAAGCAGAGGAAGGGAAGATTTCTTCTCTTCCTGCCTCCCTGCTTGAGCTGGGACATCGGTCTTCTCCTGCCCTTGAACTGAACTGAGATTTACATATTCAGCTCACTTAGTTCTCAGACCTTTGGACTCAGACTGGAAGTACACCACCAGCCTTCCTAGGTCTCTAGCTTGCATATGGCAGATCATAGGACTTCTCAGCCTCCATAATCACATGAGTCAATCACATAATCACATGAGTCAATTCCTCATAATAAATCTCTCTCTCCCATATATATATATGTGTGTGTGATTACACAGATTAGACAGATAGATAGATAGATATAGTTTCTCTGGAGAACTCTGACTAATTACAGATAATTACAGACCCACTGATTACTGAGAAGCATGAGAGGTATGTTGTTTAATTTCCAGTGCCTAGAGATTTTGGGAGTAATCTTTCTGCTATTGATTTCTACTTTGATTTCATTATGGTCAGAGAACATACACAGTATAACTTGAATTCTTTTAAATTTGTTGAAGTTTGTTTAATCACTCAGGGTATGGTCTATCGTAGCAAATGTTCCACAAGCACTTGAAAAGAATGTACGGTCTGCTGTTGTCAGCTTGAGGGTTCTATAAATGTCAGTTAGATCTTGCTGGCTGATGGTGCTGTTCAGTTCTTCTACATTTTTGCTGCTTTTCTGTCTGGTAGTTCTGTCAGTTGCCGAGAGAGGGGTGTCTAAGTATTCAACTATAATTGTGGATTTGTCTGCTTCTCCTTTCAGCTATACCAGGTTTTGCTTCATATACTATGCAGTTCCATTGTTTGATGTGCAAACATTTAAGATTGCTATGTTTTCTTGGTTGATTGACGCTTTTAGCATTATGTAATGCTTCTCTTTATCCCTGGTAATTCTCTTTGCTCTAAAGTCTACTTTACTTGATATTAATATAGCCACTCCTGCTTTTAAAAATTAATGTTTGCATGATATATCTTTATTCATCTTTTAACTTTCAACCTGCCTATATAGTTATATTTGAAGTGAATCTCTTGTAGACAATATGTGATTGGGTCATTTTTTAATCCACTCTGCCAATCTCTTTTAATTTTTATACCATTTATGTTACATTAACTGTTGATACGTTAGGGCTTAAGTCTGCCATTTGGTCATTTGTTTTCTGTTTCTTTGGATATTTCTCTTTGCATAGTCTTTTTTAGTGGTTGCTCTACGTATTTCAGTGTACATACATAACTGTTACAGTCTATTAGTTTCAACACGTTGCCATCATTTTATTGTTGTCCTAAATCAGTGCTTCTCTACCCGATGCCAGGCCCCTCCTGAGACCAACAAATTCAGAATCTTTTTTACTGCGGCAGTTGGGGGGAAGGTGAGGCAGGCCCTGGTATTTTTAAAAGCCCCCCAGGTGATTCTAATGTGCAGCCAGGATGGAAGTTCACTGCCTGGACCCTCTCTGACACTCCTTCCAGGACAGATAAATTGGGCAGGTGTAGGTTCTCACAGAGCCTGGAAACATGTCCAGGTCTGAAACTTCACTATAATTCCAAAGCTAGAAGTCACTTAGTACAGTGAAGCAAACCTGTGGATGAAGTTAGGAAGAATGAGACAGACACATGGCCATCTCACCAAGGGGGGCCCTGCTCTTAGCCTGTGCTCAGTTTCTCTAGAAGTCAATGCTCCCTATTGTTCTAGAGGCTGGCCATTCACAAAACACCTGAGACGGGGCTTCCCTGGTGGTGCAGTGGTTGAGAATCTGCCTGCCAGTGCAGGGGACACGGGTTCGAGCCCTGTTCTGGGAAGATCCCACATGCCGCGGAGCAACTAGGCCCGTGAGCCACAACTACTGAGCCTGCGCGTCTGGAGCCTGTGCTCCGCAACAAGAGAGGCCGCGACAGTGAGAGGCCCGCGCACTGCGATGAAGAGTGGCCCCCGCTTGCCGCAACTGGAGAAAGCCCTTGCACAGGAACTAAGACCCAACAGAGCCAAAAATAAATAAAAAAAATAAAAAATAAAAAAAAAACTAATTTGATTTATAAAAAAAAAAAAAAAAACAAAAAACACCTGAGACACTGAGTGAGCAACAGGAGATTGGGGAAAGGCTCAGGATCCCTTCACCACCGTTCCTGGGGCCAGTTCCCAGCCAAAGAACCAGCCTTTTATCATTTCTTTCACAGATGCCCACTGTTCACATCCGTCCCCGGGCAGACATCACAGCAGGTCAGCACCCTCTCCTGCTGACCCCTGCAGTGGCTCTGTACCTTTCGGCAGCCTCCACCAAATAAGATAAAACCCATGGTCAATTCCTACCCAGCTTATGGGCACCTTGAACTCTTAATTCACTTTATATCATGTTCATTCTTCACCTTCCACTGCCTCGAATCAAGGTTAGCTCGGAGCACACTTATCAAATATCTCAGTTACTTTATGGATCTAGCTTTCAGACTTCATTGGTTAATTAATTCCTCCTGGTCAGAATCACCGTCCACTCTTACGTCCTCCTATGACATATGGTTACATATCCTCTATTCAGGGGCTGAGCAGCAGGTGAGTCTTTGGAACATTTTAAGGAAAAAGTGAAGGGCGAAGGCCCTGAGGGAGGCAGGGGCATGGGAGGCACTCTGGGCTCACACACACTTCTTAGCTTTGGGACTTCGGGCAGGTCACCTTATCACACAAAGCTTCAGTTTTTCTCTCTGTGAAATGGGGACAAGGAGAGCTATGCGGGACTCTTCTAAGGATAGTCAGAGCTCAGTGGCTCAGTTCCAAAGCATTTAATGAGCACCTACTATGTGCAAGGCATTCTGTGAGGCACTGGAGATGTTGAAATAAATAAGACACCCATGCAAACAGCCTAGCAAATAGACCTCTTACTCTATGCTAGAGAATGTTCCCAAAATGTCATCTATATTAACTCCTTCATAATGAGCTGGCTGTTGCTATTATCCCCACTCTACGGATGAGGAGACTGAGGCACAGGCTGACTAGGTGACTTGCCTAAGACCCCACAGCCAGAAGAGGTGAAGCTGGAGTCCAACCCCAGCAGATTATTATGGTTTTATGATTAATCATCATGTTCAGTAAGCTCTGAGCCTCAGGTTCTTCATCTTTAAATGGAGCTAACAGTAGTTCCCAGGCAGGGCGGATAATGGGAAACAGGAAAGATCATCTTTGAAAAAGACTAACATGGTGCCTGGCTGATAGTTAATGCCCTTCCCTCACTTTTTCCTCCCCTCTGAGCTGGGTCCAAAACTGGCAGGTGAAGCCCACCTTGGGCATGTCTCACCCATAAAGGGGCTGATGTGACAGGAAAGACACAGAAGTAGTGTCTTAGTCCCCCTGTTGGGCGCCCCCAATGGACCACTGCCCCACATTCTCGCCACTGCCCCGTACTGATCCCTGCCACCCTCCACATGCCCATCACCTTGACTGTATCCGGCGCCTTTCTGATGTGTCTCTTCACCTCATCCAGGGCACCAGCCAGGAATGAAAGTCTGTTTAATCTCAACTGCCAACTCGGATTTGATTGGTAATGGCTGGCAGGTGCCCCCTGGAAAGATTCTGAGGGCCCCGCAGGGCTCAGCAGTTAGAATGCCCTGATCGGCTAGTGGTGTCTTCTGTGGGCCTGGATAGAGATGGGCTAGGTGTCCCTGAATCCTTTTTGATATCACAGGATGCAAAGCTAAGGGTATGAAGCTTGGCATTCTGGTAACCCAACCTCTGGGGTTTTCATCAAGGGATCAGGGCCCCAGAGAAGGGAAGCGACTCCCCGAGGACTCAAGTGCTCACACTTCCCAGGCCAGAGTTCATCAATTGAGTTCACCGAACTGAGACTGGGGTGTTAGGCGTGCTGGAGAATGAAGACAGTGAGAAGTGTAGTGCAATGGAGAGGAGAGGTTGCCACAGGGAGTGGGGCAGGAAAAGGCTAGAAAGGAAGGTTGTCCTCCATGTATATTTGGATACAGTAGGCACATAGTAAAGTGTACTGAGTATATGATTTAATGAACAACTTGAACATGGAGCAAAATGGTTGGTTGGTTTCTGAGTCATCTTGGGAACTCAACAGATAGTCACCCAACAACCTGTAAACAGCAGGTGCCTCCTCAGTGCTCGGCCTTCCCAGCCACAGCTCTCCCTCTCGGCTGCTTTGCACAAACAACACACTCTCATCGTCAAAGAGGAGCCCTTGCCCCCTAGGAATGGGATTTTCCAAGAGGAGCATTTGCTCCCTGGGAATGGGATTTCCCAGGAGAAAGATGGTGGGGCAGGGGTCTGAGTCCCCTTGAATACTGCGATGTGCTCAGAGTTTTATATCTGCCATCTTGTTTAATCCTCGATGAATGAATGAGTGAGTGAATGAATGAATGAATGAATGAAACTTTCTGAGGTGGGCATTGTCCTTCCCATTCAACAGATTAGGAAACTGCGGCTTGGGGAGGTAGAAGAACTATTTCTTATAACTGAGCTGAGCAGCAGAAGAGCTGGGTTTGACCTCATTCTGTGTCTACACCACAGCACCCCTCAGAGAAGGGGAGGGCATTGTCCCCTCTTGTCTGTCTCTGACCTCACGGATTTCCAGCCCTCTGCTCCCCGCCTGGAGCGCCTGTCCCACTTTGGTCATATACAGCAGACTCCTTTTCATCATCTAACTGCATTTCCTGACATCTGATCACAACTCTGTGTGTATCCCAAATCCAACCCAAAACACCCCTTTAAAGAATTCTCTGAACAAAGTCTTGCCACAGGAGAGGAACATTTGCATGATCAGCAAATGGGCTGTTCAGGCCTGCTTTGTGCATTCCATTCCCAGGGTCCCCGATGGGTCCTGATCAGGGAGGAGGGGAGTAAGAAGAGTTGCCAAGGTGAATGCAGCAGCCCCCTCACCTCCGTCCCAGCGCCGAGCCTGAGCTCTCCTGGCCAACATCTCCCCCTTGTATTGCGTTCCTGTGCTTGGTACATGGTGTAACCGTTCTCCTTGCTATTCCTCAGTCGCCAGGCACTTGGCCTTTGCATTTGTTGTTCCCTCTTCCTGGAACTCCCTTCCCCTAGATCAGTGGTTGGTAAGCCACAGCCCGCCACCTGCTTGTGTAAAGTTTTACTGGGACCCAGCCATGCCCATCCATTGACCTGTTGTCTGTGCTGCTTTTGGGTGACAGCAGCAGAGCGGAGGGACTGTGGCAAACACCAGAGGGCGTGCAAACCCAAAGTATTTACTATCTGGTCCTTCACAGAAAAGTTTGCCAACCCCTGCCCTGGATCTTTGCAGGCCTCACCCCTTCACCTCCTTTATGTCTCGCCCCACTATCCCCCTGGTGTGTCTTCTCACCCCCCGATCCTATCCTCCTCCTCTGCCTTATTCTTCTCCATCGCACTCACCTCCACGAAACACTCTGGATATTTACTCACCTGCTTTACTGTCTGCTGCCACTAGAGGTCAGTCGCACGGAAGGCAGGAACTTAGACTCTTGCTAACAGCTCTGTCCCAGTGCCTAGAACAGCACCTCACACAGGGTGCCCAAAAAATAAGTTCTCAATGAATGAATGTTTCCCACACTCCTGGGCATGGGTCTGGCCCATACCTCCGGGCCTCTGCCTCAGTTTCCTTTGCCAGATCTCTTGCCAGGTCTCTCCCCAGGGAGGCTGAGTCCCATCATGAATGGACGCCGTCCCCAGGAACACCCAGCCTGGGTTCAGGCAAGCCCTGTACCTCTTCCATTTCATGAAGGTCTCATCATATTAAAAACATTTCAAAAGACATTCTAAAGTGTCTTTTGAAGGTACAGAAATGGTGGTATTTTAAATGTTTACATGTGACAGAATAATGCTCTCCTAACACAGAAAATCACTGCAATATAATGGTGCAATTTGCAAGATAGTTACAGGGTTTATTTTCGATTTTAATTAATTAAATTCAGCTAAAATATTAATTAACCTCTTTTTTTTTTAAAAGAAATTCACGTTCTTTTATTTATTTATTTATTTATTTATTTATTTATTTATGACTGTGTTGAGTCTTCGTTTCTGTGCGAGGACTTTCTCTAGTTGCGGCAAGTGGGGACCACTCTTCATCGCGGTGCGCGGGCCTCTCACCATCGCGGCCTCTCTTGTTGCGGAGCACAGGCTCCAGACGCGCAGGCTCAGTAATTGTGGCTCACGGGCCCAGTTGCTCCGTGGCATGTGGGATCTTCCCAGACCAGGGCTCGAACCCGTGTCCCCTGCATTGGCAGGCAGACTCAACCACTGCGCCACCAGGGAAGCCCTAACCTCTATTAAAGTAAGCTAAAATAATTAATTTTGAAATAATTCAAATGAATGTTAACTTAGATATTAATGAATAGTGCCCAGGAGGACACAGGTGAATGTTGGAGAATCACTCTTGTTTTTTTTTTTCTTCAATCCTGTCAAATGGTCATCTCATTGGAGGGAATGTCCAAAGCCTGGACCAAAAAAAAAAAAAAGTGTCCAAAACCTCAATGCTGGGGAACTTCCACAGAGGCACCTGGAGCAGTGCAGGAGGGTCTCTGCCTTGGCGTCATCTTCACCTCCACTCCCACCCAGCCTGCCCCTGGGTCCCTGTGAGCTCCTATCAGATGCCCCCTTTTGGGAGCTGATGCTCCTTGAGACCAGAAAGCACTGGCCAGAGCCTTACTTCCACAGTAAGGAGACACACTGGGGCTCAAGTTCACTCACCAAATCCTCCACCTGTGCGGGGCAGAGGATAAGAGCTGTGCCCTGGGGCAGCCAGATCTTCTCCTGGGTAAGCAGTTGGCCCAGAGAACATAGTTTTGATGGCTAGTTGAGTGGTGGTCATAATTTCTTCTGCAAAGACAGTGCATTTTTGCTTTTTTTTGTTGTTTGTTTTGTTTTGTTTTTTGGCCGCACCACGTGGCTTGCTGGATCTCAGTTCCCCAACCAGTGATTGAACCTGGGCCATGCAGTGGAAGTCTGGAATCCTAACCACTAGGCCACCAGGGAACTCCCAAAGACAGTGCATTTTGTATATGAAAGCCCTGTCGACTGGCTCTTTACTTCCTGCCTTAACTGCCTGCCAGGACCCTAAGGGCTCCTGTGAGTCTCTTTCTCTCCATCAGACACCTTGAACCACAGGACAGAGGTGGCAGGGACCTTGGAGGCCGTGGGAAACCCCATGGAGGTGGAGAGAGAGGGCTTTGGAATCACAGCCTCCCTTCTGCCACTTACCAGCTGGGTGACCAGAGGAAAGCCACTCAAGCAATCTGAGCCTCAGTTTCCTCCTCTGTCACCTACTTGTCATGCCCTTGGAGGAGGCCCAGGTAACACAGGCGTGTGCTTAGCCCAGGGCTGGCCGGTGGTCAACATTTCCCTTTGTGAAGGCCGCTCATTTTATCCGAGTCCCTTGTTAATCAGGTGAGGAAACCGAAGCCGAGAGGCGAAATGGCTTGCCCAAAGCACCCTGGTGTATTAGTGGCATGGCGAGCTTCCCAACTCCAAAACCAGTGCTCCCAGCCTCTCTTCCAAGCCCCTTTTCTTCACCACGTGTTGGTTTGGAGAGGAAAGTGCAGGATTCTTCTGTGGACTCTCGGCTTTGGCCTCAAGGGGCCACGAGAGGGCGCCCTCAGAATTGCTCAGGGTCTCCAGCATTCAGGATGAGGGAGCCTTTAGGTCCATCTGCCCCAAGGTTCATGGCCTCCCAGGCCCGCAGCCCATGCTCCTGCCCCATCAGGACTCTAAAAGGAGCCCTCCACGTGCCACCCCACCCCAGCACCTTGAAGGGATTCCAGAGCCCCTGCTTATCTCCCTCTTGCCTCCACCCTCCTGCCCCTCCACCCCAGGATCATCTAGTCTCTGTTTCCTGAGTAGTCTTGGGATCCTCGGAAACCCCGCATTGTTTTTGTCCAGCAGGGGGTTCAGGATCACAGCGATGTTGTTTGCTCGTTGCTTCCACCCACACTCCCATCCCTCTACCCACCAACATCTGCTCAGCACCCACGGGTGGGCGGGGCCAGGCCTGGGGGATGGAGGAGGGCCAGGGGAGTCATGCATGGGACACCGCCCCTGCCTCATAGAGGGAACGTTCCAGGAGGGGAGCAGACTTAGCCACAACACTGATGACAGGATGCTCTTCAGTGCCTTCCTGCGAAGCAAGCAGAGGGGCCGGGGGTGGGAGCCCCAGGGCAGGCTTCTGGAGGCCGGTTCTCCTGATGTGAATCCTAAAGGAAGCAAAAGAGTTGGCCAAGTAAAGAAGGCCCCCGGTTCAAAAAAGCCACGAGGGAAGACCCTTGCCTCTGGGTGAGGACCCCCACTCTGGACACTTCTCCCCATCTGTAAATGGGAATAATAATTAACACCTACTCTGCCTCTTCTTAGAATGAAAGAAGGCACAATGACTGAAAATGGAAGCAGGTTGGAAACTAAAAAACATGCCAACATGGGGATATATATTTCAGCACCAGTGTTTTCGTCATTCGCAGGGCTATACCCAGTAAGCCTCCAGTTCATGGTCTCCAGCACACACCCTCCCTCCCCTGACCTGCTGGCAGATGCATTTCCTGGGTCCCTAATGACATTCCCCTCAGGGATCCTGCTGCTGACCCCACCAAGGCTGCCCACCCCTCTTCCCTACCTTGGCTTTCCCCTGAGTCATTTTAAGGTCCTTGCATAAGGCCTATTAGAATAAAAGCAGGAAGAAAGGCAAGCCAGCCTCCCTGGAGGCCATCCTGCAGCTCTTAGAAGACTAAAGAAATGATCTTTAGACTATGGAAATGATCCCAGGTGACTATGGGCACTGTGCCCCCTGCACCCCAAGGGTGCTGGCCAAGAAGACCTGAGTCTGGGGTGAAGAGCACTGTTTGAATGCTGGCATTGCCCCACCGCCCCTTTTCCATCTTTTTAAACAGCACAAATGACAAGCTGTTTCCAAGTTTCATTCTCCAGAGTCCTCCTGGTCTGGGGTATGGGTAGAATGAGAGGTGAGCCAGCGGGATGCTGCAGCCGCCCCCTCCATGTGCCCAGTGGACCACTTTAAACATCACAGAAAGCATGCTTACATTCTAAAGCCTGCAGTTCACTCTGTTTTGGATTCTCTCCTCACCTGGCCCTGCATCACCAAGTGTATTATTCTCCACTTCTCCCAAATACATTCCCCTCCCGAAGAGCAGGATGGAGTCATCTGGGATCTCACCCAGGTGGGCAGGGAGGTATTGCCAGAGACCAAGCAGCCTCTCTGGGGGCTCTGGCTGGTCCGGGAGCCCCCCTGCCCCTGGGTGGGAGGCCTGCTGAGGGTCCTGGGCAATGCGTCCAGGATCAAGGGCTTAGCAGGGTTTGGGGAGGGCCTTTCTCTTCCTGGTCAAGGAGGAGTGGGACCACCACCACTGCTTTGAGAGGCTGGAGGTTCAAATACCTATCCTGCACCCTTTCCAAACCTCTTCCTATAGAAGCCACCTTAAATGCCCATTTTAACCAGACTTCAGCTGGATTTGAAGGTTTAGATGATCACATAGGTCAGAATTTTTAGAAAGTCTAATAACACTCAGAGATACACTTAAGCATTGCTGGTGTGAGTATAAATTGGCATCAACTCTGGAGAATCCTTCGGCAGCATCTATTACAAGTGAAGTGGGTTTGCCCTTAGACTGAGCAACTCTACTCCCAAGAGTCAGTTCTGCAGAAAAATGTGCACATGAATTGTGCATAAGATGTCTTTGGAAATCTTGTTTGCACTCAAGGAACAAACCAAAAAAACCCAGACAAAAACCCCAAACACTTGGAATTTATACAATGCAGTAGTGCTGGAGTATGGAATGTTCTACAGCTACTGAAAAGAATGGCATAAACCTACAGGTGCTGACTTAGAAGGATCTCGAGATGGATCATTTCATGAAAAAAAAAAAAAAAAAGGACAGAATTATGTGTATAGTTTGACCCCATTTGTGGTAAAAAAAAAAAAAAAGAAAAAAGAAAAGAAAAAAGTAAAGGTAAAATAAAGTAAAAGGGAATGCTGAGGAAAAGTTTGGAAGGAATACACCCCAAACTGATAACAGTGGTGATTTATGAAAGATTGTAGGGATGGGAGAGGGTTGAAGAAGATTTCATTTTTCAGTTCATAAACATTCATATTATTTGATTTTTTTCTTAATGAGCACGTTTTTATGCACAATGTTTTTGTCCTGTATATACTGGGTTGGCCAAAAATTCGTTCAGGTTTTTCTGTAAGATGTTATGGAAAAAGCAGAACAAACTTTTGGCCACAACCCAATATAATATATATTATATATGGCTTTGCGCCAAGACATCCACCTCGGAATAGTCTTGCTCAGAACTTTTGAAGTAGGTTGACACTAAAATCATTCATTCCCCAAACATTTCCTGTGTGAGCCCCTGTCTCCGTGAGCTCTGTGCTGGGTGCTGAGGACAGGAGAGACAAGGCCCCACAGGGAAAGGCACGTCAACAGATAAGG
The DNA here is from genome assembly GCF_028023285.1 of Balaenoptera ricei. NCBI lineage: Eukaryota > Metazoa > Chordata > Mammalia > Artiodactyla > Balaenopteridae > Balaenoptera > Balaenoptera ricei. Next base: position 177,392,160 of record NC_082640.1, on the reverse strand, counting down.
ACCTTACAGCCTGTCAGAAGCTGTCACAGGTGTTTTCCCGGGGACAGCAGGGACAGGAAGCAGGCGAGGTCAGTTTCCCTGGGTGAAATCAAGGGGTGCTTCCTGGAGGAAGTGAGTACAGTCTTAGAGATGACTGGAGTGTATCAGATGGACCAGTTGGAATGCAGGCGTCTTGGGGGGAAAGCATTCCAAGGAGGGAGATGTATCTAGCATATTAAGGACCACAGGGGGAGGTGGTGGGCAATGGGGCTCGAGAGGGGGCAGGGACAAGGACAGAGGTGGGGCTCACCTCTCTCAACTCCTAGCTGTTGCTCTGACATGTAGGGACTCAGCCAGCAGCCAGCAGAGGGCACTTGAACCTCCTCAAACTCCTGATGGACGAGTTGGTCCAATGGCCTAGGGTGGAGGACACTGGGTTCTCAGGGCCCGCACTGGGTGCTGAAGGCAGGCGGGAGGATGTGGGTCGTGGGGTGAGTAAGACCCCGACACAGACGATGATGAGGGCACAGCGTGAAGAGTAGGGGTGCACGAGGGGCCACGGGGCCACGGGGCCACATGCCAGGCACTACAGGGGCATTTCCAGCCTTGACTCCCGAGGCAGAAGACAGCCCCACGTGCGGTGACCTCACAGATGATGCTTTCCTTTCCAAATGCGTGTATCTGACTTTAAAAGGAGAGTGGACTTGGACGCTTGCAAGTCGGGCTTGTAGCCGGGAAATGAATGGCTGGAGTCGACAGCGCTCGGAGGGCTGGGCCAGCCTCAGCCTGGTGTCAGTCGCCTCTCTCACGGGCTCGGCCACCACCCCCTCCCCATCCTCTCTAAGCTTCTTCTCAGCTCCTCCCATGTACATGCTCCAGGTGCCTGAGCTCCCAGCCCTGAGGACTCCCTGGTCATTCTGCCTGACACCCAGCAGATGCACCTGCGGCGCTGCTCTGTGCCTGGGCTTCCCCGGATGCTGGGACACAGCAGGAACCGGGGAAGGCCCAGCCTGTTCCATCATGTGCCAGAGACAGACCCTGAACACATCAGAGCTTCCAGCAGTGATGGGCCCCACACAGGGCATTAAACAGGGAAGCCCCTGGTAGCACAGTGGTTGAGAATCCGTCTGCCAATGCAGGGGACATGGGTTCAAGCCCTGGTCCGGGAAGATTCCACATGCCGTGGAGCAACTAAGCCCATGCATCACAACTACTGAGCCTGCGCTCTAAAGCCCGTGAGCCACAACTGCTGAGCCCGCGTGCCACAAGTACTGAGCCCACATGCCTAGAGCCCGTGCTCCACAACAAGAGAAGCCACCGCAATGAGAAGCCTATACACTGCAACAAAGAGTAGCCCCTGCTCACTGCAACTACAGAAAGCTTGCGTGCAGCAATGAAGACCCAACACAGCCAAGGAAAAATAAATAAATAATATCCTTTCGGGGGTGTCCATCGTGTTAGGGGTCACAGCAGCGATTTTCAGCTTCTTTATCAAGGATGTTCGGTCTTCCTGGGTCGTCTGATTTGGTGAGAAGCTTGGTCTCTCTGACCCCGGCAGGGAGGATGGCACCATGAACAAAAATGCAGGAGAAAGGAAGGTAGCCCCAGTCCACTTCCAGGTGGATCATTCATGGCAGGTGTGGCCCAAAGTGTGAGCCTCAGATCCCAGACCCGAGCCTGCCCTGCCTCTGGAGCCCCCATCAGCCTCCATGGCCAAGGATAGTTACACACATGGTTGTCCCCTAAAGATGCAAAAGAATAGAGAGTAAAAAGAGACTCTCACCCTCTCCCCTGCCCCAGCCTCCCAGGTCCCCTCCCTAGAGGCAGCCACATTTCCGGTTCTTGGCAAATCCTTCCAGAGATGGTCTAGGCAGCTCCAAGCTGCCGGTGTAGACACACATGTTCTCCTTCTGTCTGTGTACGTTTGTCCACAAAGGGCAGCACACTCCGTCTGACCACGGGTCTGTGCTAACTTTTTCTACGGACTTTATTTTAGTGATTAGTCCACAGCAGTATGTAAATGAGCTCCTGCATAAAGGCAAGCTCTTAATTGGTCTCCCCATCCTGAAGCCAGGATTCTGTTTCCAAAGCAGCTGTTCCAAGCCATGGTCCTCAAATGCCCCTGTAAAGTTCTGTCATTCGGAGGTCTGTTGCCAATTAATTGTAACAACTAGTACATAAAGCACCAAAGTTTTGTGAATGATTTAATGGTTTTTCTGAATGAATGTCAGCAGATTTAAAGTTATTGCTCTAATAATACAAAAATGGGTTAGGAATCTTTTGGTTGCCTGTAATAGAAACAGTCCCAAGCTGTCTTAAATAAAAGGGAGAATTTATTTGCTCTTGTAAGCTGAGAAGTCCAAAGTAGTGTCAGCTGCAGGTATGGCTGGCTCCAGGATTCAGGCAATGTATGTTATCAGGACCAGGTTGTTCTCTAACTCTTCCACATCCTCCCCTCTGTAGCTTAGGCCCCAGGATTCGCCTGTAGCAGGATGGCCATCAGTTCTGTCCCTACCTCATCTCAGTTTCCAGGTCTAGGAGATAAGAATAAAAATCTCTTTCCCAGAAGTCTAAGTGAGAATCTCACTGTCTCTGTATTGATTAGACAAAGCTAAACTGCAATAACAAATAGATCCCAGAATTATGTGATAACAGTTCAAACTATTAAATTGTATTTCACTCTCATGTAATATCCATGGTGGGTATTCCTGGTCCTTCCTCCATATGGTTGTTCAAGAATTCTGACTCTTTGTATCTTGTGGTTCCACCATTGTCAGGGGCAAGAATCTACAAACTTTTCCTGTAAAGGGTCAGATGGTACATATTTTAGGCTTTGTAGTTCTCTATCACATCCTCTCCTTCTTCTTCTTTTTGAAACCTTTCTTAGCTTGTGGATCAGGCAAAAATAGGCCCACAGGCCAGACCTGGCTCACAGGCCTTAGTTGGCTGCCCCCTTGCCCTAGAGACTTGTCATCTGTATCTAGACAGTGGAAGGGAAAAGAAAAACAAGTAGGTGACACACCCACTTCTTCCAACTCTTGGCCCAGCAGTGGCACAAGTTACTGCAGCCCAGACTCCATTAAGTAGCCTCAGTCATGGGGCCACACCAAGCTTGGCAGTCTGCCCAGGAAGAAGAGGAAATGAATTTTTGGTGAACAGCCAGCAGTCCCTACACAGTCTCATTGGCTCTTATAAGGTCACATGATTATCTTTTAATGAATCTATGCGTGTATCAGCTAGTTTTGCCATGTAACAAGCTGTATTGGGTTTCTAGGGCCACCATAACAAAGTACCACAAACTAGATGGCTTAAAACAACAGATATTGATTCTCACAGTTCTAGAAGCTAGAAGTCTGAAATCAAGATGTCAGCAGGCCGTGCTCCTTCTGAAAGCTCTAGGGTAGAATCCTTCCTTGCTCTCTTCCAGCTTCTGGCAGTTGCCAGCAATCCTTGGTGTTTCTTGGCTTGTGGCTGCATCCCTCCAATCTCTGCCTCCATCTTTGCATGACCTTCTCCTGTGTGCCTCCTCTGTGTGTCTGTATGCAAATCTCCCTCTCCTTTCTCTTATACAGGCCTCAGTCATTGGATTTAGGGCCCACCTCAATCTTGTATGATCTTATCTTAACTTTATTACATCTGCCAAAACCTTACTTCCAAATAAGGTCACATTCACAGATATTGGGGTTAGAACTTCAACATATCTTTTTGAGAGACACAATTCAACTCACTACACAAGCTGTTCTGTCTTCTTACTCCAGAACCTCATAATGTGGTAAGTGCAATAGTAGAAGTGGACACACACAAAAGAATAACACAAAATCAGAGGTGGAGGAGAGGAAGATGGTTGGGGAAGGCTTTCTGGGTGGGAGAATGGCCAGGAACCTCAGAGGCGGGTCTGGGCTGCGGCAGTCACAGATGGACATGTCAACCACTCCAGGTCGGTAAGAAAGGCCCGGGGAGTGGACAGGCCATGAGGGAAGGAGCAAGAGAGAGAGGAAAGGATGGAAGGAGAGGGAAAGGAGAGGAGGGGGAGGAGAGGGAGGAAGGAGAGAGGAGGGGGAGGGGAGGGGAGGGAGGGAATTAACTCAAGACAGGTCAATGGGAATAGAGTTCAAGATACATGGAGAGATTCAAGCAAGTTGAGAATGACAAGTACGGCATGATAAAAATAAAACACTAAATGATCTACGCGTTTTCTATGAATTCGTAACTGGATGTAAAGGCAGTTTATTTTATTTTATTATTTTTTTAAATTGAAGTATAGTTGATTTACAATGTTGTGTTAGTTTCAGGTGTACAGCACAGTTATACATAAATATACATAGATATATTCTTTTTTCAGATTCTTTTCCCTTATAGGGAACTATAAAATATTGAGTATAGGTCCCTGTGCTATACTGCAAATGCATTTTAAACGGGCTCAAAGGAGACACCACACAGTGACCACCGTGGTTTCATGGTAGGGGTGTCACTGCGATATATGTGGCTGGACCAGGGAAATTCTAATTATATCTATAATGTTCTGATTTTTGTAAGGGATAATATATTTATCTACTGTTTTCTTTCGCTTCTTTAATACACACAGAGCAAAAAGACTGGGAGCAAATATGCCAAAATATCAGTCATGGCCAATTCTGGGTGGTGGAAATAGGTGGTGAGTGTTGTTTAACCTTTACTCTTAAATGAGCATGTATCATTTTGAATAAAAAGGAAGAGAGTGATTTTTGTTTTTTAAAAAAAAACCTGTGAGTGAAAATGCCTAAATGTCACATAATAACAGCAGTTAGTTCAGAGTAGTGGGGACCTGTGATGTCATCATTTTCCTTTGAGGATTTTTCTCTGTTAAATTTCCCCCAATTAAAATGAGGCCCAGGGTCCAGGTCCGAGCCTGGAGGACCCCAGCATTTGGGAGATGGCAGAGCCCAGAGCAGCCGTGCCAGCCTTTGTTTGTCTGGGGCTTGATGAGGCCACAGTTGTGTGTTAGCAGAGGTGGGGGAGGGGGGACAGAGAGGAGGGGGTGCCGAGGATAAGGAAGGGGAGCAGAGAGCGGGGGAGAGGAGAGGGAGAGAGGACGAGGGAGAGCGGGAAAGGGGTGCCTTCCCATGTGAGCTGCCACCGCTTCTCCAGGGCTGGGGCGGGAGGCTGGGCTTGGGGCCCCGCGGGCAGAGGATAAACCATCCTTTCTTCCTAGGTTGCAAACTATGCAGCTTTTCCTGCTCAAGCTTTTAGAGAGAAGCAGAAAAAGTCCAGCTTCACCCATATGTTCATCTCACTCCAGGGAATTCTCTGGAATGGAGAAAGAACCCAAGTGGCATTTGTTTGCAGTGAAAAGCGACAGAAGAGAAGCCCCATCAGCTGGAAAGTGTCCGAGCCCCAGTGAGCAGCTCTCTGCTGATTAAGTCAGCAGCCCTGGGCCCTGCCACCCCTTATCCCGGAGTTACAGCCTCGTTTTTCAATTATACTTTAATTTGAACATCTACAGAAAACGCCTGGCGAACGCAGGAGTCCAGGAGGAGAGCCGGGTGTGACTCAGCCCGTCTTTCCCTTCCTCGCGGAGTGGGCAAAGCACTTCCCAGCTCTGGGGTCTGCGACCTCTCCCCAAATCCTGAACCTAAGACTTGAAAAAGAATTATTTTAGCCCCATCAAAGGGGCTAAAATAAAGGCCATCTTTTGTCCTTAGTCATAACATAGAAAATGTTCAGAGCCAAGCGGATTCCCCAGAGGTCGAATCCAGCCTTTTCTCTGACAAGCAGGGAAACTGAGGCCCCAAAGAGCCCTGACTTGCTTGGAGCCCAGCCAGACCCGACTCAAAGACTCTAGATGTCTAAACTAGAATCAAAAGGAGCAAACACCTCAAATGGATGTCGGTGCCTCTGTGGAGGCATCTTGTCACCATAGGAAATGGATGGGCCTCTGCCACCCAAAGGTGCACAGATTGGGGTTCCCGGGGCTGGTGCCAGACAGGCCCCTTACGTCTTCCTGGGTACTTGCCTGCAGTTCCCAGGGCCGCCACCAGGTGGCCACAGGCATTGCCAACCACAGCTTCAGGATCCAAAGAGCCAGTTTTCCACCCCTAGGGACTGTAAGAGGGCAGAGGGCTCAGCGTTGGTCCCCACCCTCTCCCCTCATTGTAAATTCAATCGACAGAACACTGAAAGTTCAGATCTTAAATTTTCGGGGGGTGCAGAAGCACAGGGGGCCTGAGCACATTACCTCCTCTCTCTGAGCCTCCCTCGCCCAGCTGTGAACAGGTATGCCAATAGCCACCTGACTCACAGAGTTATTATGACAATAATGGATGTGGAGCCCTGTGGGAATGGCAGCCCCAAAGTTCCCAAATTCCAGACCACAGTCAGATCCTCTGGGAGCTTGTTGATAAGCACAACCTGGGACCCAGAGTCAGATGCAGAGAGTCTGGAGCAGGCAAATCCGTCCGTGAGGGTCCTCCCTCCTCACAGGCAAGCAGGTGGAGGTGAATATGGCTCGACACAGAATACTCACAAGGAAGGTGTCCCGACCCTCAGCCCTGGCCCAGAGCTGGCCCCGTGCACCAGAGCTGTCTTCCCCCAGGGCAGAAGAAGGGTCACCATGACACCTTGCACAGCCCCACTCTCAGTCTGGCAGGAGGCAGACATGTAAACTGTTATAGCCCTGCCTGGGAAGTGGTGACCTTGCAGTGGGACAGGATACACGCTGGGACGCTGTGATCTGCTATGAGGTGCCAGGCAAGGCAACTGTTACCAACCACTGCCAAAAGCCCAGCACTTGTCCATGATGGACTCAACAAATGAAAGCAGATTTCAAGTTATTCCTATACAAACATCACTGTCACGCAAGACACATTTTCCAGAATGTTCGGGGGTAGATTTAGCATGACGCTGCAGAGAGCTGGGTCCAACCCACAGGCATGTGTCCTGCTGAGACTGCCTTGGGGCAGTGGAAAAGATGGAGAGTCTCTGTTCTTCGAGCATTACGCATCACTGGGTGGGGAGGGGGGTGTTAAGGGATGACATTTGGCAGAGGGGACTCTTGATCTGAGTCTTCAAGGAGGTGAGAGGATGCGCCAGGAAACGAGAGCACATGCGCAAAGGGACAGGGGACTGCCAAAGCCTGAGGAGAACCACGTGTATTTGGAAAAGGCTGGAGAGAAGGGAGCAGAAGACGGGCAATGGGTGGGAGAGCTCTGTCGGGGGCTGGACCTGGAAGGGCTCCTAATCCATGCTGGGCTGCTCAGATTTTACACCCACAAGGAAACCTCTGAAGGCTTCTCATCTCCTTGAGGGCACGGACTGAGGGACAAGGAAGCCAGATAGCAGGAGCAGCGGGGGGCCAGAGCAGCGGAAGTGACAGCAGAGATGGGAGACGTTTTGGTTGTGACATCTACAGGATGCGGGTCCACAGCAGGAATGGATGGGCTGAGGACCGCAGAGCAACCGGACGGGCCAGAGGGAAGAAGGAGGGGGCAGGGGGCAGGGCACCCGACAGCTGACAACATCTGGGTGTGAGGGGCCCTGAGAGCTTGTGGCTTGGTGAGCCCAGCTCCAGGATGGCCCCTTAGGAAGATTAATCTGGAGCAGAGGGAGGAGGAAGGATTGACAAGAGGAGCAGGAGAAATGGTAGGAAAATTCCCTCTGCAGTGGCTCGCAGAGCAGATGGAAGAGGAGAGGATGCGGAGGTGGGCACGCATCCAGGAGTGCAGGGGACATGGGTGGCCTCCAAGTGAGTGAAACCAAGGGCAGGCTCACGGGAACGTCCAGGGCCACAGAGGGGTCTGCAGAGGAGTCGCTAAAGAGTAATTGGGACCAACTCACTGTGTGATCACAGGCAAATTCCTTCTCTCCTCTCAGCCTTAGTTTCCTTATTATTTAGTTAAAAAAAACAAAGGGTGGATGACATGGCCTCAAAGACCCTTATAGTGTGGACCTTCCTGCGTTGTCTAATTAGAGTATATCCCTACGCCTTAAGGAAAACACCAGCTAGCAAGAGTGATGGAGACATCTACACTACAAATGGGCCACTTCTGGACATACCCTACACACTGTCACGAGAGTGTATTTTGTGCGAGACCAGCCAGGGCTGCTGTGTACAGCTGCACAGGTTACGCACTGCACAACTCCAGGCACTGCCATCTCTTTAGAGTAGGAGGGAGCCATGTAAAGCAGCCACTCTGCTGAGAGCATCCTGGCTGTTCCATGGACGTGCTCCACACAGAACACCTGCAATGCCTACTCCCGGGAGCCTGGAAACTTTTCTCTAATGTGATTGGAGAGACTAAGAAAAGCCCTGACTCAGGAAACCGAGGACCTGAGTTCAAGGCTGACCTGCTGTGTTACATGACAAGACCTTCCCCTTTCTGGGCCTCTGTCCCTTTCTCCATAAAGTAACTGGGACAAGCGGGTCTCTGAGGCCTCGTTCAGCTTCTGTGATCCCATTGCCAGAATTCACTTTTCTCTGTGGAACTTGCAGCAACCCTGCCAGGGTCATGACCACTCCAGCACTGAGAGGGCCACATGGCCTCTCTTGGCCACTCCCTGCCAGTCCTGGGAGCTGAGACTTTTCCGTGGGCCTACACACTGCAGAGCAGACCGTCTGCTGGGCTCAGTCCAACCCACATGTTCCTGGGAACCCTGGGGACTCACTCCCTGCATCAGCTGCTTCCTCCTGGCTGTGGCCATGACCCAGGGCTTCCTGACTGCCTTGGCTGCCAGGCCAGCATTAAATGTCCGGGCTGAGCAGCTGCTACCGCAGCACCTGACAGCTGGGTGGCTCTTGTTTAAACCGTCAGTATCTCCTTTAAATCCCATGAGTAAAACCTCTGGATTTGCTGCTGAGAAGAGCAAACAGGACATTCATTTTGGGGACCTTCTAGCCCACGGATAGGGTTGGTGAGATTCACTTCTCTGCAGAAACTCGAGCTCATTACAGAGCACCAATGAACATAATGAGTAGCATGTCCGTCACACTTTACAGTCTGTAAAACCCTTTCCACGCTCAGTAAGTCACTCAACAAACACTAAGGCCCATTCTGGGCTTGCTCACAGGGGCCATGGACATGAACCAGCATTGCTCAAAGTTGCTCACAGCCCACCTGGCTCAGAGGTCATGTGAGTCTCACAACCAATGAGCTTGGTATTATTCTCAGCCCCAGAGTAGGAAACTGAGGATAGGAAGATTAGGTGACTTATCCAAGATCCCACGGCTAGGTCTTGAACGCCAGCAGCAGACTCCAACCCCCAGGTTCTTTGTTCCACCCCATATGCTGTGGCCTAGGGCCAGCACCTTCCCTTTCTGGGCCTCAGTTTCCTGGTCTGTCCAGTGACAGGGAGCCCTGGAGTGACGACACAGCTCTGACGCGCACAGATCCTTTGATCCCGTATCTGAGGTGGATTTGGCAAACAGCAGAGTTCCAAGATCAAGTTGGCAGGTCCAGAGCGCTAAATCAGAACAGACTTTGCCTGACAAGCCACTTGGGCAAGCAGGTGTTTGGGCCAAGACTGAAATATGCACAACTCACCTTATAAACTATAAACACCCCGCAATCTGAGTTCCACCTGTCCGTCACCCAGCCTGTGAGCTGATGTCCGCCGGCGCTGAGCCAGGTTTCAGCCCCAAAGCTGACATTTCATTTCTCCCCACAGAGTCCCACCTTGTATATCAGGTGCTGGGCCAGGAGAGGGGAGGGAGGAGGCTCCTGAGCTGGACCTGGCCACACTGTGCACAGGGTGAGAGCAGCACAGCCCGAGAGGGTGCAGGAGACCCAGCGGGCCTTCTTGACTGCGATGGATCTCAAGGCTCCCGTGCACCTGGCCAAGCGTCTGCCCGTGCGACCTCAGCACAGGGCGCCGTGGTGAGAGCAGCAGGTGGAATTAGAAGCAGCCACAGATAAACGATAGTGGAAAAGAATATTTTTTTTAAAAAGGATGTATATATATATATATATATGTATAACTGAATCACTTTGCGGTACAGCAGTAATTAACATAACGTAAATCAACTATACTTCAATGTGAAAAAAAAAAGTAAGTTTGTGAAAACAAGCTCAACTTTCTCCTTAAAGATTATTTGTGAAAAGTAAAAAAGCAAACAAACAGAACTCAGAAACTTTTAAACTTCATACAATAAAGTAAAAACTAAAAACAAAAACAGGGCTTCCCTGGTGGCGCAGTGGTTGAGAGTCTGCCTGCTAATGCAGGGGACACGGGTTCAAGCCCTGGTCTGGGAAGATCCCACATGCCGTGGAGCGACTAGGCCCGTGAGCCACAACTACTGAGCCTGCGCATCTGGAGCCCATGCTCCGCAACAAGAGAGGCCGCGACAGTGAGAGGCCTGCGTACCGCGATGAAGAGTGGCCCCCGCTTGCCGCAACTAGAGAAAGCCCTAGCAGAGAAACGAAGACCCAACATAGCAATCAATCAATCAATCAATCTTTAAAAAAACAAAAAAACCCAAAAACAAACAAGAAAGAAGCAGCCCACTGGGACACTGGCCCACCCTCTGCGGGATGATTTCCATTTGCCCCTCCAGAGCCACGCCCACTCTCCGCACTCTTCTGTGTCCAGCAGGGGAATCGCTGGGTGCATTTCAATGACTTCTTGCCTCTGCTTCTCAGTGGGGTCCCACAATGGTAGGCATGAGCATAGGATCGGGGTACCAGAGAGTGAGGCAGGGGTGTTCATTCCCCTTGCTCTTTCCCGCAAAGATGGCAGCACGAGTCAGGCTGTCCTCTCCTACAGTCTCCCCAGGTTTTGGTAACTGCTCCTTCTTCTTGCCCCTCAGGCTCCCAGGTGTGGCCAACCCAAGAAGCTGCACCACCGTTGTTGATTTCCCTTAGCCCTGCCCACAACTTTGTAAATATCCCCTCTATTAAACTCACGACCTCTTGCACATATGCTACGTATGCTACGGGATTTCTCCCGGAATGCTGACAGATACAACCCTTTACTGTACATCATAGAATCTAGGGACATCAACTTTAAGGTGCACTATTATTTCTATGCCCCTCTAAGAAAGAATGAACCTCTGTCATAATGATGACACAAAGGACACCCGTAAATTATGACACTTCCCTGTCACCTTAAAATTTCTTATTTCACATTTATTGAAATAACTGCTTTAGACTTGTTTAGACTTAGAGTTATTTTAAATCATGTATCACCCTTGTGCATACATTCAAAGGAAAATATAAGCAAAATAAATCAATTAAGGCATTCTCAGAACTTCTCCACACCCAGAGCCCACCTTTGCCTTGGAGTCATAACGTCTGTATTTGTCTACATGGTGTCGGTTCTGGGCCATTGTGGGCACTGGCAATGCTGCCATTGTCCCTAGGATTTTTTTTCCAAGCCACTGCCTGCAATCTGCAAATTTTCATGTGCATGTGTGGGCAATGGAATCTATATTATGACTTTCACCTGTCAACATCAACTGTACATTTATAAAAAGGTACATTTACGCAACTTGATCTATACATTCAATGAAATCCCAATCTAAATCCCAGCAAGTTATTTTTTAGAAATCACCGAACTGGTTCTAACGTTTATTTGGAAAGATAAAAGACCCAGAACAGCCAACACTGAAAAAGAACAAAGTCAGAGGACTGACACTACTTAACTTCAAGACTTATTATAAACCTATAGTAATCAAGACAGTGTAGTATTGATGAAAAAATAGACAAGTAGATCAAAGGAACAGAATAAAGAGCCCAGAAACAGACCCATACATGTGTAGTCAAATGATCTTTGACAAAGGAGCAAAGGTGATAAAATGGAGAAAAGATTGTCTCTTCAACAAATGATGTTAGAATAACTGGACACCCACACCGCCCCCCCAAAAAAAGCAAAACAAAAAATACAAAAGGATCTAGATAATGACCTTATGCTTTTTATAATAATGAACTCACAAGAGATCATAGACTTAATGTAAAACATAAGACAATAAAACTTCTAGAAGATAACATAGGTGACCTTGGGTTTGGCAGTGAGTTTATAGGTATATCACCAAGAGCACAATCCATGAAAGAAAAATTGATAACTTGGACTTAATTAAAATGAAAAAAAACTCAAGAGAATGAAAAGGTTAGCTACAGACTGGGAGAAAGTATTTGCAAAACATATATCTGATAAAGGACTCATATACGTTATACATAAAGAACCCTTAAAACTTAGCGGTAAGAAAACAAAACAACCCAATTTAAAAATGAGCAGAAGATCTGAACAGACATCTCTCCAAAGAAGACAAACAGATAGCAAAGAAGCATATGAAAATATGTTCAACATCATATGTCATTAGGGAAATGCAAATTAAAACAATAGTGATACAGCTACACACCTCTTAGAATGGCCAAAATCTGGACTATGGACATCAAATGCTGATGAGGATGTGGAACAACAGGTGGGAATGCAAAATGGCACAGCCACTTTGGAAGACAGCTTGGTGGTTTCTTACAAAACTAAAAGTATTCTTACCATACGATTAAGCATTCTCACTCCTTGGTATTTACCCAAAGGAGTTGAAAATTTATGCTCACACAAAAACCCACACACAAATGTTTATAGCAACTTCATTCCTAATTCACCAAAACTGGAAGCAACCAAGATGTCCTTCAAAAGACGAATGACTATATAAACTGCAGTACATCCAAAAAATGACATATTATTCAGTAATAAAAAGAAATAAGCTTTTTTTTCTTTGCTCTCTGACTGCTGTCAGCACCCCCAGGTGACCGTGCCTGGGCTGACCTGCTGGAGGAGAGGCAACCACATGCAGCAGAGATGAGCCATCCTTCTGGCCAGTTCAGACCTGCCAGTCCCAGTCAAACCTCTGGAAACAGCTAAGACTGGCCCAGATCAACAGAACAGCCCAGCCAACCCATGGTCTTGGGAGAAGTGATGATGGTTGGTTTAAGCTCCTAAAATTTAGATTACTGTGTAGCCATAGCTAACTAATTCAGGTATATTTGCTTTCTCTCATATTTGTCTGTGGGTTTTCTTTGCATGGTTATGATTATACACAATTGGATAACTTGCTATTTTTCATTTAACTTTATATTCAAAGTATGTTTCCTTGTAAGTACATGTTTTTACGACCATCATTTTAATAAATCAAGAATAAATGTTTAAAACTAGGGATTGCCAAACCACGGCCCCTGGGGCAAATCCAGCCCATCACCTGTTCTTATAAATAAAGTTTTATTGGAACACAGCATTGCCCACATCTATGGGTGTTTTTTTTAAAAAAATATTTATTTATTTGGCTGCATCAGGTCTTAGTTGCAGCATGCAGGATCTTCGTTGCAGCGTGTGAGCTTCTCTCTAGTTGTGGCACGAGGGCTCAGTAGTTGCGGTGCATGGGCTTAGTTGCCCTTCAGCATGTGGGATCTTAGTTCCCTGACCAGGGATCAAACCCACATCCCTTGCATTGGAAGGCAGATTCTTAACCACTGGACCACCAGGGAAGTCCCTATGGCTGCTTTTGCACTACAATGGCAGATTGAGTAGTTGCAACAGGCACCATATGGTTCAATCAGCTGAAAATATTTATTATCTAGCCGTTTTCAGAAAACATTTGCCAACCCCTGTATTAAACATGCTTTTGCCAAATTCTTTTCAAAAGGATTGTCATGGAAGAGCATCAATCTTTCTACATCCAGGACAGCATTCAGTGCTTGTTTGTTTGTTTTTGCTTTCATATTTACACATTTAAAAAAATGAGAAACATAGTATCTTCCTCCTTCCCTTTGAATTTCTTAGAATACTAGTAAGCCTGTATATTTTTTTCATTTTATAATTTATTTTTTAAATCACTTCTTTAGAGAATTTTCTATTGCTCATTTATTTACTGGAAGATTGTTTTTTTATTTGTTTAGTTTGCCAATTTATGTGAACTCTTTATGTAATTAAAGTATCAATATTAATCAATTTCTTTCTTATTGGTCATAACTTCTAAAAAACCCTTGCAGAGGCACTTCTATGATTTATTCATCAGGTGACTGTGCAATTCCCTCAACCTCACTGAGCTTCAGTTTCCTCATCTACAGGCAGAAACAGTTATTTTTTTCATAGTGTTCTTCTGAAAACTTGATGAAAGCTGAAAACTACTAAAGAACTGATAGTTATTATTGGTATTATTATTATCCATGAGAACAAACTAGCAGAAATTAAAACATCCAATGCATTCTGCCTGACTTGAAGGATGATATAGAACAGTGGTTCTTAAACCATGTTCCGTGAACCCTAATGTAGCAGTCAGGATTCCTTCAGTTGTAAGTGAGAGAAAGCCCAGTTCAAACAGGCTTAAGCAAAGTAGGAAATCTATAAGCTCAGGCAACTGTAAAGTGCAGTGTTGCAGGTACAGCCAGATCCAGGAGTCCAAACAATGTCATTAGTCCTTGCTTACTTTCTCTCCATCTCTTGAGTCTGCTATCCTCTGATTTGGCTTTATCAGGAAGGCTCTCTTCTGTGGATGCCCACAGATTCTGGCTTTCACTCAACCAGCCCAGCAACCCCAGAACAAAGAGCAGACTTCTTATTCGGTGCTTCTAGGAAAAGTTCCAGCACTGGACTCTGGACCAACACAGGTCACGTGCCTTTCCAGAGCCAATCACTGCAGCCAGAGTGTGGCACTGGCAGATTGACTGGGCCTGGTGCATGGAATTGCTGCCTGAGAATGGGTAAGGGTGGGTCCCCGGAGGAAAATCAGGATCTGTTACCAAAGAGGGCATGAGTATGGGCAGGCAGAACCAGATATCTCTGGAGATGCCTGGTGGGGCACACTGGGAGCTGGGGAACCAAGGGGGGGCGGGTACCCTGCTTTCCTCCCTCACTTCAGCCAGATTACCTTCCTGTTTATCTGTTTTATATCGTGGGCCTGCCGCTAAGATTTTGTTTGGAGAACAGCTGCTCCTGCTAAGTAAGTTTGGACGTCTGTGATATAGACAAAGGGAAACATGTCCAGAGAGGGGGCTGTGGATATGAGGGTCCTGAACCCACTTTTTGCAAGTGACCATTGAGGAACCAGCAGCAAGGAGACTCTGAGGACATGGCACTGCATTCCTGGAACAAGCATTTATTGGGCATCTACTGTGTGCTAGACCTGAGATTATAGCGGGAACAAGATAAAGACGCATCCCTGGCGGAAGTCTCACATTCTGATTAGGCAGACAGCAACATGTGACTAGGTAAATATTGCACTGTATTATAGTTAAACCATGGTACCTGCTCTGAAGGAAATGACATAGGATAAGATGATAAAGAGTGATGGGGTTAGGGGACACTTTACCTAGGATGGCCAGGGAGGGCCACACTGAGGAAGCGACCCTTGAGAAGGGATCCTTGAGAAGGAAACCTGCAAAGAGTATCTGGCACAGGGAACGGCATGTGCAAAAGCCTAAGATGGGACTGTGTTTTGTGTATTTGAGGGATAGACAGCTTCAGAGCATAGGAAGTAAGGTGGGAAAGCAGGTGAGGGTGAGGAAGAGGCCACAACCAAGTGATGGAGGATATGACCGGCCTTGGAAGGAGGTGGGAGCCCTCGTCCCATACATGGAGTGTGGCCAAGGGGGCAAGCTGGTTCTGAGAGGCCAGAGCAAGACATGGCTCAGGGTGCAGAAATGACAGCTACAGGAAGAGAATTTCCATTCCAGCTCACTCTTGTGTCAGTCAGGGGTGTCCTACTATGGAATGGGTGACTTGGTCTCCGTCCCCAGAGGTATGCAGCCGGGGTACAAAGACAGAACAGACTAGAGCCGCGGGAGGGGGCCATTTCTGTGAAATCAGCAGAGGAAAACAACCGAACTTGATAATAATGCTTAACAAAGTTTACGGTGGCAAAGGACCCACTTAAAACATTTTAGCAGCAGGCTGCTGTGATCAGAGCAATCTCTGGAAAGGATTTATTTACATATAAAAATGAGACATTTCCCAACAGCCCCGCGACAGCCCCTGGGGTGAGGCTCTCATTGGACGGTGCCTCCCCCAGGTCTGGAGGCTCGGCCCCTTGTGGGCTCCAGCCTCAGCGGGGGGCTGATTGCCTCACCCAGGGGAGGCGGTGGCGCCAGCCCAGCCAGCAGTCCGGAGAGGTACTTCTCCAAAACAAACCTCGCATAAGCATTTAAATGTGCAGCTGAGCATGGAGTACAGTCCCATTTTTATTCCAAGAATGCAAATGAATCCCTGAGGGGCCTGGAAGAGGGCAAAGATGCCCTGACCCAGAAGCTCTCTTTCTAAAGGCTTGAGTTGGACCCAGCTAAATCCACCAGCTCAGGCTGACCTTGGGGAAACTGAGGCTCAGGAGTCAGCTCAAGGTCACAGAGTGAGGAAAGGGGAGACCGGACCGGAACCTGGCTGCCTGGTGCTTTCTGCCCCTGCACAAAATTACCCCATCAGGGCTCTGTTCCTGTGCCCTGAGGACGCTCCCCGATGCAGGCAAGTAGCCCTGGAAGCCTAGGTAACACGCATGATTCTACAGGAGGGACTCACTCAGCAAACTTCCGCTGTGTCTGTGCTGGACCCCAGGACCCCAAGGGGAGAGGGCCCCCTGGCAGCAGCGTCTGCTGGGACCTCGTCTGGTTGCTGCCGTCTGGACTGGGTCCCTCCTGCAGGCTCAGGAATTAGCAACTGACCCTGTGGGGGAGGAGGAGGGTCGCCTCCATCCTGACTCCCCCCCCAGTGCCCCCAAACACCCCCCCCCACCACCCACTGCATTAGGTTCTCCTCTGGGCTTCAATCACAGCAGAGTATTGTCCCTTCCCAGGGCCTGGCACACAGCAGGTGCTCAAAACTTGTTGCTGTGACCTGAAGCTAGTCGCCAGCCCGCAGTGGACCCTTCTCCACTCCCCATCGGGCACCACCTTCCCAGAGGTTCCTGCAGAGAAGGGGGAGAAGCAATTAGGCAGGTGTGTCCTGGGCAAGGGCCTCAGAAACCCTGGGAGCTGTCCTGGGTCCCCTGTGACCCTGGCTGGCGGGTCTGGACCAGATATTGGGAATGGAGGTTTCTCACAGTCTCCCAGTTTGGGGGCGATCTCATACACCCCCTCCAGCGCTGACGCCCAATAATTCATCCTAGCCTGGTGGGCCTGCTCGCAGGACCGTCACGGCTGGGCTCCCCCCAGGTTTCCTCCCGCAGTGGGCAATCTCTGCTGATCAGCGGCTTGCTCACACCATCCCTAGAGCAGAAGAGACCCCAAACATTTGTCCTTGGAGCATCACACAGGTTCCCAGGGGAGGGGGGAGGCCGGACCAGGCATGAGGGTGAATGGGTGTCTCCCCCCGACCCAGGGGCCAGTCTCCTCACCTCAGGTGGAGGAGGGTCCCTCACAGATAGCCCTCCTTTCCTAAGACACATCTTGAGTTTACTTTAAAGTCTAGTCTTTTCCATTTGGAGGAAAGACAGTTTTTTCCTTCTTAGGAAGGAGTTTGCATCCCGCCGCCCACTCCCACCCACCACTCCACTCTCTCTGATCGTTATTGTGCTGAAAAGTATTTAACCTCCTTCCCTAAGGCCTTGTGCCCAAAAGCCTTTTCAAAATTTCACTGTTAGGGTTGGCATTCTTTATTGTCAATGAGGGAGGCCCTCTCCCGACTCGATTCTGTTCATCCTGGTCATCTTCTGATAGAATAGGGCAGGGAAGGGGTGTGCCCGTAAGTCCCCCTCCTCACAGCACCCAGAGCAGAGATTCCTGGTTTTCCCCTGGGACCTGGCACTGGGTTAGGCCCCCATCAGCTCCTCCTGGACCCTCGGGGGTCTGCCGGCCTCCTCCTTCTGGTACTGACGACCCCGGGGACGCAATCAGGGCACAAGAGGTAGGGATGCTCTGCTGGCCTTGCCTGGCCAACCCTGTTCCATTTCTCTGCTGGAGCAAAGTGCCCTGTTCCCTATTTGCTGGAGAATTATAACTCTAACTGAGAAGAGGATGACTTCGCAGCCGCCTTCCCCAAGCCTAGCGGTTTAGCACCATCTGAATTCCAATTTGCATCATCGTTTCCCCTGACACCTGCCTCCTTCCAGTTGCAAAAAGTTTGCTCAAGGCCAAGGAACATTTGCACATTCGTGTGTCCATTCATTGAATGTACATTTATTACCACCTGCTCTGAGCCCAGTTCCTGTAACAATAATAGTTACCGTGAGGCCCAAGTGTGATGTCCCGGCCCACAGATGAGGAGACCCAAGCTCTGAGAGGCTCCAGAACCAGTGCAAGTCCACGCACCCTAGGAGCCCTGGATCTGAGGTTTAACCCAAGACTGATTTCAAAGCCTGGGCTATGACCAGTGACAACATCACCACAGCTGCCAAAGGGACATTGCTCTGGGGATTAAACCAGATGATCAGATGGTCAAGTGTCATGAACTCAACAGATGTTGGCTGCCCCCTTTTCCGGAGGTTCAGATGAAGAGAAGCTACATCACAGGTGACTGCCCTCCTGGCTTAGGGACTGACAGGGGGCAATGCCGTGGCCTGATGGAATTCCAGCCAAAGAGAGGCACAGGTATCGTGCCCTGGGAATTAGAGGAAGGATGGGTCCTGCCAGCAGACGGAATCCAGGTAGGCTGCATGGAGGAGGGAGCACTGGCTGGCCTTGAGGGATGGGGAGGATTTCAGGGGAAAGAGATCCTGCCTAATCCTAATGTGCTGAGAAGGAATTCTGGGCTGCCATTTTTCCTTTCCAGCCCCTACCCTTTCAGTGGGCAGGGCCTGCCACCCAGGCAGCCCTGGGATCAATCCTGTTTGTGCCTATAACCCATTGCTGTTCCTTCCCCAGACAGTCCCAGTGCCCTCCAGAGGCCAGGCCTGGCTCTGTGGGCCTGAGGACACCCAGGCCAGAGTCCCTGGTCCCTGTTCTTTCCTGGGGTGCCCGTAGTTACTTCTGCCTTCTCTGTCTCTCTGCCTTTGACTGTGAGCCTCCTGAGGGCAAGAATGGGTCTCATCCAGTGGCATAGCCAGGCCCTGGCACTCACCCCAGGGCTGAGAAAGTGCCCAGTAGGCATTTGTACCATCTCTCCTCCGTCCTGCCCTCCCTACCCACCAAGATGTCATGTGACCCCAAATCCAAGCCAAAGCGTTCTCTAGCTGGAGCAAGTCACAAAGCAGCTCTGAGCCTCACTTTCCTCAGCTGTAAAATAGGGATAAACCATCCCTGTTCCACCTTCCCTCCAGAGCTCTTGTAGGTGTCAGAACAAGATTACTCAGGTGAGAGACCTTTTGAAAAGTAAGCAGCCCTCTCAGTCTCTCTCTCTCTTTATATATGCACACAGGAAAAGTTTTTTTTTAATGAATTTTAAAATATTAGAATCCTTTGCTCACTTTTTGCCTATTGAATGTTTTGTTTTGCCAAATCCTTTAGAGCTTGAACTCTTGAATTAACTTTAGAATTTTGATAACTCTTTGTACATTATCAAATGTCTTCACATTGTCATCTCCACTGACCCTCCCTACACAACAATGGTTCACATTACCCCAATATTACAGCTGAGAAAACAGAGGATCAGAGAGGTTTAATGACCTACCCAAGGTCACACAGCAGGAAGAAGGCTTGAACCCACCCAGATCTTCTTATTTCTATTGTTGGATGAGCTTCCTTGCATCCTGCTGAGCTCTGAGCAGAATCCCAGCTGATTCCTCAGATCAGTAAATGCTCCCCCCAGCCCGTAACAATAATTCTGACTCTGCCAAGTCTCAAACCTAGGCTAACCTAACCTACGCTAAGAGGGTCTCCACAGCCAGCCTGTAGGCAGGGGTCACCCAGGGCCAGGCTGACCTCAGGGAGGAAGGCAAAGTCCCACTCTCGAGAGACTCCCAGGTGACAGGACACCGCCACAGAAGCCAAAGCTCGCAGACTAGCGGTGGGAGGGCCTGCTCTAAATATCTCCACCTCTAGAAGGAGCGGCGCTTCTGCATAATTGAAGCCCCTGCGGAGCACAAATTACTCATCCCCGCAGTTGTCGGCCACCTCAAGTCTAGACTACCTGGTATTTAAGTGGATGGGGGAGTGGTGTAAATGTTTACTTGTCCGCTTGTGCCCAGGACAAATGCAGGCGAAGTCACCTTTATCCTTATGGAAAGGGGACATTTGGACACAGACACGCACACAGAGAGAACACCATGTGCTGAAGGTGGAGACTCAATCTCCGTGATGCTTCTACAGCCAAGAATCCCCAAAGATTGCCAGCAAACCCTCAGGAGGCTGGGGGTGGCCTGGAGCGGATTCTCCCTCACAGCCTCAGAAGAACCAGCCCTGCTGATAACTTGATCCCAGACGTCTGGCCTCCAGAACTGTGAGATAATACGTTTCTGTTGTTAAGCCGCCCAGCCTGTGATGCTCTAATACTGCAGCCCCGGGAACTAATACACCTCCCTGTCAGACATCGTCAGTGTGAGAAACTCCCGTGAGATTGGAAGGGGCCCTTATTCTTGAAAAGCATGAGGGTTGGGACTGAAGTCTTCCTCACACATAGGGCTCCTCAGACACCCCTGAGAGCCTGCTGTGGACCCCCTTGTCAACTACAAACTGTCACTTGCCATTGGCACCTGCCACCTAGCTCTACAAGGATTAAACCATGAACTGCTGCAGCTGCTGACTTTCAACACCCCCTGAAAGGAGTTCAGGGTGGAGGGCAGAGATGAGGCCCTCTGTGCTCTGGGAAAAACTGGCAGAACAGGCCTCCAGATAGTTAGATATTTTCAGGAGACGATTTTATGAGTCCAATTTGTGCATCTCCTCATATCTAGAAAAGCACTAAAACCCTTCATGGTGATGACGTCTGCTTCTTCTGACTAGCAGTAACCTTCATGAGATTAGCAGAAACCTGCAAAAAATACGTGTCTGATTGCATGCACTCCCCCTTCACCGGAATCACATGTATACTGACCTTCCTCCCACCTCCTTGGAGCAGTTTCTCAGAGCTATCTGAAATGCTGTCTCCCGGGCTATAGTCCTCATTTTGCCCCAAATAAAACTTAACTCACAACTCTCACATTGTGCATTTTTTTAAAGTCAGCACCCTTCACACATGTGGATGTGGATGTGCCCTCCCCAGAGACCCCCTGGGATCTGGGGCTTCCCAGTCGCTCCGCCCCCTGGGGTCTCGGCCTCAGGCTTGGTGGCGTTTCTCCAGTGCCCCCAGCCCCCAGCCCCTGCCACACCGTGCAGGCCTCCCCTCCCTTGCTGCAGCCCTGATGCTCGTGTCACTGGCAGTGACTCTGGTTCCCTGACCAAACCCAGGCTGATCCAAATTTCAGAATGCCACGACGTGAGTGCTCTTGCTGGGCCAGATACCTGCCTAACGCTGCCCTTGGCTTCCAAGGTGACACTGTCTTCTTCAAAAAGGCAATAAACAGGCCACCAGGAGCGCCTGGCAGATCTCTGAGCAGTTCCATCACAGTGACAGTCAAGGTGACAGGCGCACTGACAGATGAATTTCCATCTCTCAGCTGTTACGGTCACCCCCAGTCACGTCCCCACCCCCGCCCCAAGAGAACCCTCTTTCTGGGACGACCTCATCATTCACCCGGCAGAAGCAAGGGCTGCATCCTAAAACACCCTGTCTGCTACTCACAAGCTGGGAGGGGTGAGAAAGCTTTCCTAGCCCTGTGTGGGGGGACCCGCCACAGATGCCATCTGGGCTGGAGTGTGGCGAGGGCATTGAGCTCCCGTCAGATCCCAAGCACGCCCTGCCACTCGTCCTGGAAGAAGGTTCCAAGGAGAACCAAGCCATCAGGCAAGTCACCCAGTGAGGAAGGGTCAGCGCTGAAGTTTCTACAGATACCTTGAAGTCCTGGAAACCCAGAGGGAGCCTGATGGGTCTAACACAAAGCCCACAAGGAATCCTCAGACTCTGAAAGCACCCACACTTGCCCTTGACCTCCCTTCCACCACCCTGAGAGCCACTGTGGGCCAAGAGGCAAATATTATTATCCCCACTTCCCAGAGGGGAAACTGATTCCCAGAGGGGCTAAGTGATGTGCTTGACATCCCGCAGGGAGTAGGTAGTGAAGCTGGGGACGAGCCTCTGCTTTCAACATCAGAGCCGTGGTTTTCAAGATTTGGTAAGTGGGAGGTCGTGCATAAAATGCAGATTCCTAGGCCCCGCCCAGTAATTTTGATTCAGAGGGTCTGGCTGAGTTTCAGGAACAGCTGAATCTGTTGCAGCCAGTCCACGGCCCACACCTGGGGAAGGGCTGTGCTAAATGCTTGTCTCCACAAGGACGTTCCGTCCGCACATGGCCGCCTTCTCCAAGCGGCTTGCTGGCAGGAATTTCTCCCTCTGCACATTCCAATAGTGCATTCTGGGTGAGCCCCCTTCTGTTGAAAGTGGTTCAAATCCCACCTCCTCCATTTATCACCTCTGTGATATTGTCCTGATTTTCTAATCTGTAAAATGGGAAAAATACCATGACCTGTCTCAGAGTTGTTGTAAGCATGAAATGAGTTCATATAGAGAAAATGCTTGGAACAGCACCCAGCACATAATAAGCTCTCAATAAATATTAGCTGTCATTATTATTGTAAACATTTCTGTGGTTATTATTACTACGGAACTATTTCAAGTGTATCTGTCTTGCCTACACAATAAGATTCTAAACTCCTGAAGGGCACAGGGCTTAGCACAGGCTGGGATATGCAGCATATACTCAATAAATACTCATTGAGTGTATAAAGTAATCATTAAATGCTTAAGTAATCAAATCTTATCATTAATGTATGGAGGAATAGATAATAATGATCATGGTAACAATATTATGAAGAATAATATTATTGATCACTTGTTGATCACTTAATACATACCAGGATTCCCACTAAGTACTTTACATGAATATCTCATTTAATCATCCCATTACACATGAGGTGGGCACTACTTGCAATGAGAAAATGGAGGCACAAAGACGTTCAGCAATTTGAGCTACTAAGTAGTTGGGCTGGTATTTTACCCCAGATTTTCCTAAGGTAAGAGCTCATTAATGCAAGAGCACAACGTTGTGTGTTCCTTTTTTCTTGCTAGACTGGAAGCTTCTCCAGGGGAGTAACTGAATCTTGTTCATCTTGTTTCCCTAGGGCCAGGCAAAGGACTTCATATAAAGTAGGTGCTCAAGGAAACGTCTGTTGGCTATGTTTGCATGTATGGATGGGTGGGTGATGGATGGATGAATGGATGGGTGCATGGGTGGATGGATGGATGGATGGGTGAATGGATGGGTGCATGGGTGGATGGATGGATGGATGGGTGAATGGATGGGTGCATGGATAGATGGGTGAATGGGTAGATGGGTGGATGGATGGGTGGGTGGATGGATGGATACGTGGATGGATGGATGGATGGGGGTGTGGATGGGTGCATGGATGGATGGGTAAATGGATAGATGGGTAGATGGATGGGTGAATGAACGGGTGCATGGGTGGATGGGTGCATGAATAGATGGGTGAATGGATGGATGCGTGGATAGATGGGTGGATGGATGGGTGGGTGGATGGATGGATGCGTGGATGGATGGATGGATGGGGGGATGGATGGGTGCATGGATAGATGGGTAAATGGATAGATGGGTAGATGGATGGGTGAATGGACGGGTGCATGGGTGGATGGGTGCATGGATAGATGGGTGAATGGATTGATGCGTGGATAGATGGGTGGATGGATGGGTGGGGGGATGGATGGGTGCATGGATAGTTGGGTGAACGGATGGATGTGTGGATAGATGGGTGGATGGATAGGTAGGTAGGTGGATGCGTGGATGCATGGGTGGAATGATGGGTGGATAGCTGGGTAGATACTTAGGTGGGTTGGATGATTGGGTAGATACGTCTTTGGGAGAGCAGGTGGGTAAATGAATGAATGTTCAGACAGAAGGGTGGATGAATGGATGAATATGTGGGCAGATCGGAGAATGAATAAGTGCGAGAATGAGAAGGTGGGTGATTAGATGCATAAGTGAAAGAATACCCTCCCCATGTTACTCTGCAGAGTAACACTCATAGAATCGTGAGATAGGGAAATGTAGGAAGCAGATGTGTATTTTTGGATAAAAGAAGCTGAGAAATAGTTGTTGGCAATGCTGTTCCTGGAAGGAAGATGGGGGCAGGGAAGGCACATCTGGGTTACAGGAAGAGGTGTCCCCTAGTTCGGCATCTTTAGTCGGAAAGGGCCAGGGCTCCACAGCGAAGGCAGCAATTGGATTTCATTAAAGTGAAATAGATTTCCTAGCCCTGGAAAAGCTAGTTCATTAATTTAATACGCGCTCTACTGGCAGAAGGCAGGGGGAGGGGCGGACAGCCCCAGCTCACCTGGGCTAAGGTCAGAGCTGGGAACGCTGCAATGCGATGCCACACTAGGGTTCTGAGCACCTGCTCTCTGCCAGTGCCTGGGCTGGCCACTGGGTATGCAATGACAAATCAGGTACAATCACTACCTCCAGAAACGCCCAGTATCGGGAGAAGGCAAACACACAACAAGGTGGTTCGTGCGCAGTGGCAGGGCACTGGACAAGGGCAAGCAACATAGAATGTCTGCTCTACACCCCTGGGGGTCCTGGCAGTTGGGTGGAGGTATGGAGTGGAGAAGGATGAAGCTGGCACAGCTGGTATAAGCATCATGGGCCATGGTTCTCAAGAGGAAAGCTGTTTGCCCAAAGTGGTGATGATGGTACAAAACCAGTGGAAAAGAGAAATGGGGTTGGGGGGGTGGTGGGACTTCTGTTCATCCAATTGTTCAAAAATATTTACTGAACACCCACTTTGTATCAGACATGTTGTAGATAGTACTGGACATTGGATGGGAAAAACTGACTTGATACTGGAGCTAAGGAGAGTGGTCTTGGTTGGAATTTAAAATTGGGGAGTTTTGAACATATAAAAGGTGGTTAATGCCCCAGCCCAGGTGCAGTCACCTGGGGAGAGAGTAGGAGGAGTGGTTCATCTGAGTTCATTCTTCCTCCCAGAGCAAGAATTACTTCCACAGCATCACTGACAGGTGGCCACCCAGCCTCTGTTTGCATGCTCCAGTGACAGGGAGCTCACTACCAGCCAAGGCGTCCTGCCTACCTTTGGAAGTTCTGGTCTTTAGTAAATTCTTTCGCATACGAGCCCAAACCTCCCTCCTGATTTCATTCCTTTGTCTTGTTTCTGTCTTCTGGAGACCAGCTCATCCAGTCAACTCCCTCATTGCCCTGATCTGCTAAAATCAACTGATGTGGTCCACCATATCTTCCTTCTTTTTTTTCCTGATGGCAGGGCCCCAGGTTTCTTCTGAGGGTGCCATGTCTTCCCCACTGCCATCTTCCATCTCAGGAAGTAACAAAGTCTTATTGTAATTTCTGAGTCGTCGCCTTAGAGACAAGAAGATGAGACACTTAACAATAAGACTTTCCTGCTTGTTCCTTCACTAAATACGCAGTTCCTTCAGTCCCTCCTAGTGGTCTGAGGAGCTACCCCAGCTTGCTTTTTTCTCTGGGTTGGAGATCAGCTCACATGCAGCAGTGGCCATGCCAGGGGCCAAGGATGGCTAGCTGTGCCGTCCACTTCAGCCCCCTCCTGGTTGCCCTTCTTCTTACACAGCATCTTTATAACAACATTTGACCCAGTTGAACATCCCTCCCTGAATGGAGGCGCTTTGGTCCTCCTAGGTGCTTTCCTGCTCTCAATCCTCCCTCAGGCTAATGCAGTCGCAGGTCTGGGTAAGCAGTTTTCTCCTGCCAGCTGTGGCCCAGCCAGACCAGCTTCTCTCCTGCCCTCTCTCTTCACCCAGTCTTACCCAGCGGGGGAAAGAAATCAGACTCCTCTGAGTTCTCTCTGAGTTCTGCTGGCAAAGGCTGACTTGCAGCAGATCAGGGTTGTCCACACCCTGAGAGGTCTGGCCTTGGACCAGCTCCTGAGAGATAACCTGTTCACCCTTGAAATATTCTTCCTGATGAGAGTGACTTTGGGCCATGCCAGGTAGTCTACACAAGCAGTGTGATTTATGGTGGGGGCTTTGGGCCACAGGGTACCAGTTTGACCTCTGGAGGGGCTGGAGACTAAGGTCAGCCATGCCCACACAACTGATGCAGACACCAAAGCTCAGGTGAGCATCTTTGGTTGCCACACGTTGCTACGTGAATTAGCTCTGTCTGTAGGACTCTGCCGGGAGAGGACAAATGGAAGCTCGTGCCTGGTCTCTCCTGACTCTACCCTGTGCCTCTTGACCCATTAATCTGTGTCCTTTCACTGTTATAAACCATAACCATGAATAAAATAGCTCTCTGAGTCATGTGAGTCCTAATCCTAAACCTAAGCGTGGCCTTGGGGACCCTTGAATGTTTCTGCCACCACAGCATTCATATCTGCTTTGTTACATGTCTGTACCCCGCTCCCACCCCCTCGTCCCATGAGCTAGGATCCCAGGTATCCAGATCTTCATCCCAAGATCCCACCATCCACGCTGCTCCCTTGTACCTCAAGCTGGATTCAACAGACAAGGCTCTAGCTTACCATAGATTTTCCCTAAACTGCCTTCTGATTTTTGCTCGACAAATGATAAACCTGGGTTTCTCAGGCCAACACTGTATGTGAGGGGCAGTTACACGCAAGCACTGTGGATTTCATTCTGGGATAACAGCTCCGTTGACAGCTTTTATGGACCACTCCTTGGTCTGAGATTCTGGATGGAAATCCACAGTGAGCTAAGCTGTACAACCTCAGCAGAGCCTTGGAGCCCTCCATCACCATCCTCGTCCTCATTGCTGATTGAGCCGCCTCCCTTCACCTCACAGCTCTGACCCCTGAAAAAGTCAGAGGCCCCTGGGAGCTCTGAGTGGCACTTCTGCTCACATCCCGGGCCATCGAAGTCCAGAGATGACCATGGCACTGTCAGCATGGGGGCCCTTGGGTACCCCCAAAAGGAAGCCCAGAACTTCCCTCTGTAGGATGGAAAGAGTGCAGAATCTTCCAAGAGTTGGTTTCCTTGGCAAGACGTAAAAAAAATGGGAAAGAGCCAAGTCTGAGAGCAAAGGAAATCTTATTTGGTGACTTCATAGCTGGGCCCGAGCCTGGCCTGGCCCCAACACAGGCTGGCTGGAAAGGACAGCTGTCCTCATGACCCATGGCTGTGACGAGGCTGTGTCCTCCCCGCCTCACCCCCACCCCTTCTCCCCGTCATCCCTAACCTCTCAGGAAGGAGACGGCCTGAGATGGTTTTGCCTGCTCCTGGTTAATGGAGGTCTGGGGATATGAGAGGGGCATATTCAGATTCTCCTTCTTTAATTTAATTTTTCTGTTTAGGCAACTAGCTCAGCTTCTAGAAGCAAGACTGGAATCTAAATAATATTTGTGTTTTATGAAACGCTTTTCCAACCATTATCCCACTTGATCTTCATCACAATCTTGGAAACTTGGCAGGAATTATCACCCGCTCCCCCCTCCCCCTCCGCTTTCTGCCCTTTTCCAGACAAGAAACAGGATCAGAGAGATTATGTGACTGAGAGGGCAGAGTCAGACTAGAATCTGGTGTCTTCATGCAGGTGCCATGGTGGACACTGCCATCAGATGCATTGGCTCCAGGAGAAAGGGAGCTGGAGGGGAAAACGGGTCCCAGCCCCCTGGAGAATGGCCCTGGGCTCTGCAGCTCTGCAGTGTTTGCTCATGCTGTCCCCTCTGCCAGGACCCCTCTCCCTGTCTGCAAGTTGGGCTCCTACTCATCCTGCAGAGCCCCACCTAAATGTTAACCTCTTAATAAAAATTCCAGGGTACTTGCGGGCCAGCTGGATTATGTGATTCCCTGGGCCGTCACAACTCCTAGGATGACTTTATCACCCTGGAGTGTCATTCTTTGTTTGACATTTACCTTCCTCATTGGATCCTAAGCTCCATCTTTCATCTCTGCAGCTCCTGCCCCTAGACAGGGCCTGTCCCAAAGGATACACACTCTTTAATGTTTATTGGCTGAATGAGTAAATGAATGAATGAATCAATCAAACATATCAAGCTGCCACCCCATGTATTTATTATCCACAAAGCAGATTTGCCATTTTTTGTTATTATCTTACGCATTTATTTTTAATTATTCAAGAAGAACATAATTATATTTTTGCTGTAAGCAATTCAAACACCACAGAGAAATCCCAATTCCCCCTTGTCAACCCCCCCTCCAGCCATCACCCTATGCCCCCCTTCATTCCAGTCCTTTCCCTAGAGAACGCCATCATCACTTTGGGGTGTCTCTTTCCAGACTTCTTACTATGCATTGACACACACTTATAACTACATACAGAAACATAAGGCTTTGTGTGTCTTTTAATCTAAATGACATCCCATTTTACATCATATTCTGCAACTTGCTTTCATCACAAAATGATATATCTTGGATTTCTCTCCTTGTCAGTTTCAGAGAGCTCCCTAAGCCTTTGTAGTTGCTGATCTATTGTTTATTTATCTAGACTCTTCTTGATGGGCACTTAGGCTTTCCCCAATTCTTCGCTCTGGTAAACGAAGTGGCGGTACCATGTTCAAGTCTTATAATTTCCTTTCCCAGGTGAGTTCCTTCCAGATCCATGCTGGAGCCCCAGGTAAACTCTGGTCCTCCTCCAGCCCATATGTGCAGCAAAGGCCCGGGCTCCAGCCACACTGGTGGTCTAAGGATGGTCAGAATCAAGTGCCTGAGACCAAAGGCATTTTGTGCAACCCTCCTCTGAGGTTTGTTGCCATTAATACAACAGCCCGAGTCATGGCTTCCACAGCCCAGGAACAAAGCCCTCGTCACCCGCCAAGGGAAAGTCACTTCACTGCAGGGCCAACAGGGTTTGCATTCAG
Organism: Balaenoptera ricei; assembly: GCF_028023285.1. Lineage (NCBI taxonomy): Eukaryota > Metazoa > Chordata > Mammalia > Artiodactyla > Balaenopteridae > Balaenoptera > Balaenoptera ricei. The sequence goes on along the minus strand of NC_082640.1, from coordinate 177,363,412 downwards.
ACACACTTGGTTTGGGGGCCTTGGGGGCCTTGGAGGCCTGGGGGCTCAGCCTTAGATCCCTGTTCTAAAGATCGAGGAGGGCAGCCTGCAGGGCTGCTCTGAGGGTTAAAGGAGATGGGACGTCCACCGCGCCTCGTGCTGGGCCAGCTCTTCCCAGCTGCTCACCGCCATCAGCTACTGCATCCATACCCGCCTTCTGAGGCTGCCCGTCTGAAGGCCAGCTTAGCCCCACCCCGAGACTCCTTCCTTCCCGGCCCACCCTGCTTCACCCACTCATCTCATCTTGTCCCTAACGAGGGTAGGTCATAGCTAAGGAACGGTTTTCTGGGACGTTTGGGAATATGAACTTTGTGCTTCCTTATGTAAGACAGGATTAGAAACTCACCTGCCACCAAAGTCGCTGACGGTCAGTGTTCCAGGATCCAGAAAGATCTGTACAGGGGCCAGCTCCTTTCCCCCAGCTCCTCCTGGCGTAATCGAGCCGAGCCTGGAGAAAAAGATGATAGATCAGCAAAGGACCTGCCAGGGCCAGGGTGCAGACTCCCATCCCCATGGCCCGGGCCCCGACTCAGCGCAGGGGGCTCTGGAGTCATCTGAGTGTTTGTCCAGAGTCACCAAGCTAGGAGGACTGGGGCCAGGAGGAGGGTGAGAGAAGTGACGCTTTCCTCCTAGAGGGCAAGGCCCCTCCCGGAGGAGGCCATAGGTGCGCTGGGGCGGGGGAAGGTGGTCAGGTTGGCTGACTTGAGCTTCACTTGTTTACTGAGTGATGCTGGGCAAGTCACTCACTCTCTCTGGGTCTCGGTTTTCTCATCTGTGAAATGGGAGCAGGGCTGCTCTCTCACTGGGTTATTGCAACAGCGTGTGTAAAGTTCTTGGTGACATCTAAAGTCTAAAGCATCAGGTAGATGCCAGGCCTTCCTGCTAGGACACTCTCAGAGGGCACAGACAAGTGAACAGCTTGCAAAAGACCAAGGTAAAGGAAGCAGGGCCTCAGGCAGAAAATAAGGAGAGGAGTTATAGGGTAAGTGACAGGAGAGAGGGGAAGGAAAACTGTGGACAGCAAGAAGATATAGCAATGTGCTTTCCAAAGCCCATTTTCGCTCTTCCCCCGTTTTATTGCTGTTCATGGTACTCCTCGGCCCCTGTGGCCTGCGTTGATCTCAGGCGGTGTCTGTGGAAGCCAGTGGGGCCGGGCACCTCCCCAGTCCTGTGGCAGGCGAGCTGACCCCACGTGCTTCCCACTGCACTTGCCGCTCGGGACTTGGAAGCACACGCGGTGGCCGCAACATCGTGATCCTCTGGCTCTCTTAGTCCTCCGCTGGAGACTCCCCTCCACTCGGCCTCACCCTGACCCACATAGCTCACCATGTCTCCCTCCCAGCCCCCTGGCTTCCGGGAGAGGCCAAGGAACCCCCATCCCACCCTGGGCCTCAGGCCAAGGCTGTCCTGAGGAGTAGGGGACACGAGACCGAGAGAGAAAAAGAGAGAGAGACAGAGAGATGAGAGATGGGGGTGGGCTGGGGGGAAGGGCAGGTACTCAAGAAAGAAAGAAACAGAGACACAGAGACGCAGAAAGGAAAAGAGAGAACTGGAAAGGCAGAAATATCAATGAGCAGGGCCAGGGCACAGAGCAGAAAGTCTATGATTATTCTGCGGGTTGTTTGTAGGTGTTTGCGGGTGGGGATGTGGTTCTGTTTTCAAACATGTCAGGTGGAAAGCACAGGGTAAAACAGGAACCAGAAAGGCTTCTCTTCTGCTGGGCAATACTGTGCTTTTGACGTGCTAATGTGGGTGTCGTGAATCTCCAAGAGGGGGCTCTAGGGTTTCGCAATACATGTCACCACCGGGGACAACGACGACCAAAATCCGGCACCGTAACATACGCTGACCCAGAGATTCAGAGGAAGACATGGACACAGAGAGACGGAGGCTTAAAGATAAAGGGACAGGCAGACAGACAGAAGGACACAGAGAGACAGACATAAAGAGAGCGGGGACACAGGGAGAGACAGAGACAGAGAAATACACGCACAGTGATTCAGATTTCAATGCAGAGAGAGAGGCAGGGCCAAGACAAATGTGAAGGCACACGAAGAAAGAGAGGGGCAGAATCGCAGGGACAGAAGAATAATAAGAGAGAGACAGGGACCCAAAGAGAGAGAAGTGATGGGCAGTGCTGTCCTGAATTTAAACCCAGAAGGGCTCTCGCTTGTTCTGCAATGTAAAGCCCAGCAGGTCGGGCCCCTCCTGTAGCTGGCCCAAACACTTCTCCTCTCTCAGCGGGCAACACAGAGTCTGCCAGAACCAGAGGGCAGACTCCCTGGGGAAAGCCACTTGACCTGCCACAAATTCAGCCACGCCTACGGAGAAGGCTTGAAAACCACACAGCAGACTGAAGAGTGTTCCCTGCTTCGGGAAGACTAAGACGATGCATCAATAGTTGTCATCGCAGATGCGGCTTGGCTTCCGGAGGGCAAGGCTGAAATAAAGCTCCGAGAGTTAACTGAACTGATTTTAAATGATTTGCCATTAATTTTATGGGTTTGCAAGAGCTTTCGAGAGGAGAGATGGACTGCGAGACTTCAGAGACTGTATTTCACGGGCGTTAATGCCGATTCAACTCAACAGGCCACCAGCTCTTTTAATCCCTTGAATTTGTGCCTGTTCTGATGAAGAGCAGTCCTAGGGGATTTCTGTGGACACAAGTCCCCGCCACGTCGGATCTACGTGGATCTTTGTCCTGAGCAGCCCCACCTGTCTCAATCTGTGCTCCAGGCAAGATGTACCAGTAGTCTGCTGCCCTGGGGTGATGGTTCATGGTGGTCACACAGCTGCTCCCTTCCCCTCGTGAGATCTTTCCAAAGCACAAATGTAAACGGGCTTCTCCCTTGCTCAAATGCCTTCCAAGACTCCCAGTTACCACTCTGTACGCCTGATCACCTTTCAGCCCTGGAGAGACGTTTAGGCAGAATTCTTCACTGCCCTACTGTTCTCTTACCTACTCTGAGGCCAGCGTCTCCCTTGTTCTCAATAAACTCTGGATCTTTCTTCTGCACTGGCTTCATGTTCTGTGTTATGGATTGAATTGTGTTCCTCTCTTCCTTGTCTCCTGGCCCTCTCAGGCTGGCCCCCTGTTTCTGGCCCCACTAGCCTCTTGGACACAGTGATGGGCATGGTGATGAGGTCCAGCTTCTCTGGCTCTGGTCTGCAGGCTCACCCTTCAGTGCTCCCCGATGCTGGCTACTCTGGTGGGTATACGCTTGGTCTTGTATTAGGCTACAGGCTCAACTACTGTAACACGGCATCCAAAAAGACAGTGGCATCCAAAAAGACATGTGATAGAGGTTTCATTCTTTCTCATATAATTGTCTAAATGTAGGCAAACATAGTAAATTATTGGCCTACCTTATCACCGCTTTCTGTATTTGTCCTCTTTGCCTTGTGTCTTTACACTTTCCCCACTAGAGGTGCCAGGTATTTTACTTCCTTGCACCATGACTTAATAATACTCAGTGAGTTGACTTGCCATGGCCAATGGCATGTGGGTGGAAGCCACAATGCGCCAGTGAAACGAGCTCGTGAGAGGCCTTATGTGACTCTCAGCCAGCCTGCAGACACATGAATGGGATAAATGCTGATTGCTGTGGGCCACGCAGATTTTGTGGTTATTACAGTGACAATCCAGGATGGGCAGACAGCTGTGCTTCATGGAGTTGTCCGTGGGCCCGGGTTAGCGGTGAGCTCCACCATCCTAATGTGTGACTTCCATCTGTGTCCAAGGCAGCTGCTCCAGAGCCACTGGGAGGGGAAAAACCAAAGACAGGCAGCTGCGTGGCTTGCCTTTAGGGAACTGACCCGGAAGCTGTGCACAGCACTTCTGTGCATAGCTCATAGGACTGAATTTAGTTATGTGGCTTGCAAGGGGGCTGGGGAATGTAGGCTTGTTATGGGCTGAATTATGTCCCCTTAAATTCATATGTTGACGTCCCAACCCCCAGTACCTCAAAATGTGACTGGATTTGGAGATAGGGCCTTTAAAGAGGTGATTAAGTTAAAATGAGGCCACTGGCGTGGGCCCTAATCCAGAATGACTGGTGTCTGTATATAGGAGGAGATTAGGACACAGACACACACAGAGGGAAGACCCTGTGAAGAAACAGGGAGAAGACGGCCGTCTGTAAGCCAAGCAGAGAGCCCTCAGAGGCAATCAACTCTGCAAAGACCTTGATCTGGCACTTCCAGCTTCCAGAATTGTGAGAAAATAAGTTTCTGTTATTTAAGCCTCCCAGTCTGTGGTGCTTTGGGATGGCAGCCCAAGTGAACGAATGCAGGCCACAACTGGGTGGCCGTGTTCCTCACTTAAACTTAGGGGAGAGTCGTGATTCTACTAGAAAGAAGAGAAAAGAGGATGCTGGGGGCAGTTAACAGTCGCCACCAGTCTCCCTCGTGTGTTGGATCTGACACATCACCCCCACCTTCCCGGCTCCAGGCCCTAGTGACATGGGGGTCTACCACGTATCCACTGGCTGTTTACCCAAAGCCAAAGTCATAATTCTCTGCACTTCACTGTGTGCATTTACAAACGCTATTCTGAGAAGGGGTCCGTAGGCGTCACCAGATTATGGTCAAGTGTCCATTGTTTGTGATGCTCTTCCTGGGTCACAGACAGGCCACGTGCTTGTGCGTTACTGACATCATCTTTAATTTGGTGACATACGCGGCTTGGGGACCCCTCAGTCATTCCACCTCCATTATCCAGCCCCAGGATTAGGCAGAAAGAGAAGTTGAACTCTGATCGAGATGCAACAGGACCCCAACCGGTCCCACAGGAGCTCCAGAGCTGGGGAGGCCCTCCGAGTGTTCCATATTGAGGCAAGGGGCTGGGCCTTCCTACCCCTCCAGGGACAGTCATTGGATGCAGCCTGCCCAGAGAGGAGGAGTGGCCTTAGGGGAGTCAGCTCCCTCCAGCTGAAGGCAGTGCCTGGCGAGGGACTCAGCTGTGAGCCCCCGGCAGCCGGGAGAATGAGGGAACTCCTGGGCCCTGCAGGGGCGTCTGGGTGGTGCACTGCACAAGCTCTTATTCTAGGCGCTAATTCCAGCTCTGACTACCCGAGCCAAATGTGTTTCTGTCTTTGTGTCCTTTTCGGCAGACCTGGGGCGAGCTTTGGCCCATGGCTCCAAGAGACACAAAAATACCTAGCCATCAGCCTCTTGGGCCTAGGAGGAAGCATTCCCTTTTGAATGTCAGATCCCTCGAAGTGTCCACCTAAAGGACTCTTGCTGTTGGAGCTGCCACTGGCCCGGGTGCGGGTGCTGAGGAGGGAGCCTGGCTCAGCTCGGGGCTCTCAGTGATGGGCTCTCCTCTCCTTCCACGTCCCGTGAGACTCGACTTCTGTGCGCTGGGCTCATAGGAGCAGTGGGTGAGAGCGGCCGAGCCAGCCAGGGCTGTCTAACCAGAGCTCAGCTCTCTTCCTGGGCTTCCGGACACTCTGGGGCTGCCCTTGTAGGCATTCTTAACCATCTCTGTCCGTGGACCCCTGAGTAAAATGTGATGGACCCGGTTGACCCCTTCTCTGAGTAATATTTGTAAGTGCATACAATAAAATACACAGAATTACCAAAAAACCCTAAAACAATGATATTGGAATAAACTTATCAAAATATTGTAAAAGCCAATTTTGTGATCTAGTACTATATATGTTTTTTCAGTGCATTAATGGTAAGACTGGACAAGAGTAATCTATATCTAACACTATCTAATAACAGTCATAATATCAAAGTAGTGAGGAGCATAAATGATATTTTGAGATATCTGTGACAACTATAATATGATACAAAAATATCTGTGATTTTTCTTGGTTTCAAAGCACCACTGGTTATCAAAGTTACCGTGGTTTGTTGCCTATGATATAATTTTTCCCACCAAGTTCATGGACACCCCTGAATTCTATCTTCAGACCATTTGGGGGTCCAGAGAACCCAGACTGAGAACCCCTGTTCACTAGTGAGTTAATAGCTAGAAGAAGCTGAGCCCAGCCTTGCAGCCAGGAGCTAGATTCTGCAGCTTAGCTGCAGTTCCTTCCTCCTCTTGCTTGGCAGCTACAGAGCTCAGGATTGGCCATAGCAGTCATTTAGCATGCCTCAACGTGCTGCCTGGCACTGGTCATTACTTGTGCACCCATACATCCATCCATCTGTCCATCCATCCATCCATGCATCATTCCACAAATATTCATAGAGATGGGCTCTGGGCTGATATCTCTATCCCCAACATGCTAGGGAAATTTCAGGATGCAGGGGGCAAAAAGAGGAGATGTGAAAAGAGAGAAAAGGATGACAAATCCAAATGTTGTTGGATTTCTCAACAGCAACAACAGAAGCCAGGAATAATGGAGGAAGAGCTTCAAGATTCTGAAGAAAAATGACCTCCAATGTAGAAATATGTAGCCAGTAGACTATCAGTTAATTTTATTCCAGTTAGACTATCAGAAATGCAAAGTCTCAAATTGTTTGCCTCCTGTGGTAGCCAATGCCCAAGATGACCCCCGTGATCCCTGCCTCCCGCTGTTCCACCCCCTGGGGGAAGCCAGCTGCTCTGCTGTGAGGGCACTCATGCAGCACTGAGGAGAGGCTCATGTGATGGGCAAATCAGAGGACTTCTGCCAAGAGCCAGCAAGGAACTCAGGTCTCCTTCAACAGCCGTGTGAGCGGGCCTCTTGGCAATGCATCCCTGACCCCATGTCAAGCCTTCAGATGACTGCAGCTCTGCCCGACAGCTTTATTGCAACCTCATGAGACACTGACCCAGAAGCACCCATCTAAGACACTCCTAGATTCCTGAAATGTAGAAACTGTATGAGATGACGCATTGCAGGTATTTGTATTATATATATATTCATTTATTTATTTATGATAAAGAATTAGCTCACACAATTAAGGATGAGCAAGTCCCAAGATCTGCAGGGTAAGGTGGCAAGCTGGAGACCAAGGAAAGCTGATGGTTTAGTTTCCATCCAAAGGCCAGCAGGCTCAAGACCCAGTCAAGTCTGAAGGCAGGAAAAAATCCAGTGTCCCAGCTCAAAGGCAGTTGGGCAGAAGGAATGCCTTCTAACTCAGCATTTTTGTTGTATTCAGGCCTTCAGCTGATTGGATGAGGCCCACCCAACACACCAGGGAGGGCAATCTGCTTTACTTCGCCTACCAATTTTTTTTTTATATAATTATATTTATTTATTTTTGGCTGCATTGGTTTTTCGTTGCTGCGTGAGGGCTTTCTCTAGTTGCAGTGAGCAGGGGCTGCTCTTCTTTGCTGTGCGCGTGCTTCTTACTGCGGTGGCTTCTCTTGTTGCGGAGCATGGGCTCTAGGCATGTGGGCTTCAGTAGTTGTGGTGCGCGGGCTCAGTAGTTGTGGCTCATGGGCTCTAGACCGCAGGCTCAGTAGTTGTGGTGCACGGGCTTAGTTGCTCCGCGGCATGTGGGATCTTCCCAGACCAGGGATTGAACCTGTGTCCCCTGCATTGGCAGGGGGATTCTAAACCACTGCGCCACCTGGGAATTCCTTAGCCTACCAATTTAAATGCTAATCTCATCCAGTTATATCCTCACAGACACACCCAGAATAATGCTGGCCCAAATATCTGGGCACTTTGTAGCCTAGTCAAGTTAACACAAAATTAACCATCACAGATACTAATGGGGGAAAAGTCAGCTGAAAGAGTTGAAAGCACTTGATTCAGGGCATTTGAAAATGGTGGTGAGAGGCATCAGGGGGCTGGCATTTCCATAGTAAGCTTTTTAGAACTACTTTATTTCATAGATTCTAAGACATCTTTTTCACAAGTTAACATCTCTGAAACTAAGATTCTGTTTAACCATCAATGGCATTGTACAGTTACAACCGGTAGCATTATTTTCTTTCTCACGGGTATATAAAATTAGAATTCACCTTGCAATCAATATCATCCTAGATTCAATGAGATACAGCATTTGACTCTTTATGTTCAAGGTATAAATTTAGTATCAAAACAAAAACTGAAAAAAGAAAAGATTGTGTCCATGAGACAATTCCCTCACTGACACATGCCTAGACCAGCCTGGACCAGGATGGAGTAAAAGTGACAACACAGTACCAGTATAATGTAGAAGAATCACGACTTTTTTTTAAACCACTGGACTTTGTTCGTATTTCTCTCATTATTAAGGGGATCATGTAATTAGCAATCAAACCAGAACGCTTTTGAGAGTAAAGGAGGGCCACTATTAATGATTCACTCCAGGACAACAGGCATAAAATGAGACTGTCCCAAGCAAACTGGGACGTATGATCACCACTCAGAGTGCTTACCCCACGCCAGCAGTTATCAGCCAGTTACAGATCTGCCTCCCAATCTCTGAAGCCTGTAATCTTTTGTAACTTTCATCTTTGTACTTCTCAGTGTCTAGCATGGTGTCAGGTACACAGTTGGTGCTCAATAAATAGTCATGGGATGAATGAACAAATGACAGGGTTAATGAGCTCTGTGGTTAAGGAATTAGTGGTGGACCACAGAATCAGACTCTATTACTTTGCATCAGTTATTACTATGTCGTTCACTACGTAATATTCATGCTCAAATGAAGTCTCTCTGAAAGCATGTATAAATACGGGTACACTCAGTTCTTGTGGAAGTTCAGTTTTTCTCACTTCTTTCTTTCTTTTCTTTCTTTCTTTCTTTCTTTTTCTTTCTTTCTCTCTCTCTCTTTCTCTCTCTTCCTCTCTTCCTCTCTTCCTCCCTTCCTCCCTTCCTCCCTTCCTCCCTTTCTCCCTTTCTCCCTTTCTCCCTTTCTCCCTTTCTCTCTTTCTCTCTTTCTCTCTTTCTCTCTTTCTTTCTCTCCAATTAAAAGAATTGCTCCAGGCCCTGATAAAGCCAGGTAACCCCCTACAGTGGAAACAATACCTCCTACAGATGCCAACACATCTGGATTGCACACCAGCTCTGCCACTAGAAGCCATGTGTCCTTGACAAGGCAGAAGCTCTCTGAGCCTCAGTCTTCCCTTCTGTAAAGTGGTCAGAGAACAGTGCTGGAGCAGGTCATAGGGTGAGGCTGGTGGTGGGTGAGTCGGGGGGCAGCACCCTGCACATCCCCTGTTGAGGAAAATCCTCAGGCACACGGTTTCTCTGGGCCTCAGATGCCCACAACAGCCGAGCAGTGGCTGCTGGTACCAGGAGTCTTCCTCCACTGTGACACTCTGATGTGACAGAGCTGGGGGAAGTAAGACAAGCCTGGAGTATTTCAGCCTTGGAAACTGTGTCCCAGTTGACCTCGATACTTTGAGAAACAGGAGCATGTCTTTTCCTTGATCTACCCGTGAAATTGCCACAGCTTCATTCTTCAAAGACAGGCAGTGTCTGAAACCCAGGCTTGACGAAGAGGAAAACCCCAGAGCATTCTCCCAGTGACAGTTCCTGGTCACCTCTGTGTGAGAAATCTCTGCTCCTCCATCTCCCTTTCCTGCTTTGGGCTATCTTCACCCCCAGGGACTTACCTGCTTAAATACTTGGTGTTAATAGCTCTCAGAATGTATCGTTAATGTGTCTGTAAGCCAGCGTGCCTTTTCTTCAGTCTTAACGAAGACTCTGATTTAAACACGACCACAGACCTGGGGAAAGTCTGGGGGAAAGGCGAGGAGGAAAACTTCCTTAAACTGTTTAGGCTCTGAGGACCCTCTGAATTGCATTTGAAAATCTCTTACACTTAAATCCATCTTAATTAGAATGGATTTGGCTGCAAGGAATCACCCAAACTCCCATTCCTTTAGTGAAGCTGTGAGCATGTTTGTATCTCACAGCAGGAAGTCCAGAGGTGGGTGGTTCTGGGTGAGTTAATCAGTGGTTCTGATGTTCCCAACAACATCAGCAAGAACTGGATTTTTCCCATCCTTCCCCTGGGCCATCCTCAGGGCACAGCTTTGGCCCTCAAGCTGCTGTCCTCTGGACACAGATGAGGAAGAGCAGACAGTGGATCTAAGGACAAACAGACAAATCACTGGCTTGGATTAGTTTCTGCACTTGGCAGAAGAAGAAACTGAAGCACAGAGCAGTTAAGTAACACGCTCAAGGTCACACAGCAGAACCGGATCAGTCTTCTTTTGAAGACCTCTTTCTACTGGATTATGTTGCCTCCCATCTCCTACCTGTCCTGTCTCCAACCAGAGCTCATCACCCTGCTCCTTGCCCAGGAAGGAGCAATGGAACAGGGCAAGAATCTCCGAGATCTGGGAAATAGCACCCTCTTGTATCATATGACTATGGGTTTAATGCTGAATGTTTTAAAGTATCTCTACAGTTGCTGCCTCCTTTGTGTCTGAGAATATAGTGAGCCCAAATAAGGCCTCAGAGAAATGTAAATATGAACTGAATATCAGGCTATGTTGATGAATTATAGTTCATGTTATTAGATGAAACACCAAGGTTACGTAAGAAAACATCCACACACCCCTCTTTGCTGAGATGCAAATGCAAGTATTCATGAGTGAAATGCAATGAAGTTTGCAATCGGCTTTAAAATACTCCAGGGAAAGATGACGTGGGACAAAGCTATGGTGGCAAAGTTCTGATGGCTGTTGAAGCTGGGTGTTGGGCACATGGCAGCTCACTGTTCTCTCTACTTTTGAATGTTTGGAAATTTCACAATAAAAATTAAACATAAATTTCTAAATAAATAACATAAGAGACTCCCAGCCAAGCTAGGAATTAGTCCTGTGGAGTTAGTCAATGGAAACAGAGGGGGCTAAAAATAGCAGAGAGATTTATTTGGTTTCTCCACATGACATCTTTGATAATTTATCATCCATGCTCACATTTACCGCATTTGTTCTCTAGATGTCCTGGATGGAGCTTGGTTTCAAGGAGAGAAAGAAATATTCCTCCATCCCCACTTGAATAAGTGCTCCTGCAACTTCTGATGGTGGGTTGGAGGGAAGTGCCTTTCCCCGCCCCCCACTACTGTGAGCCTCAGTTTCCCCAAAGAACATTAAGCACGAGGGTACCTGCTTTGACTCTCCAGTAGGGTCCTTGAAAGGAGCAGAGGAAATGATATAACTGAAAATACTTTTTTAAAAAGCCTTAATTTTCTTGTTCATAAGTGAGACATACTCATTGTAGAATATTTAGGAAGCAAGATAATCAAAATAAAGAAAATAAAAACCACTCACAATACCACCTCCCAAATATAACCAGTATTATTTTAGCATATTACCTTACAGGTTGTTGTTTGCCATGCATATGTTCTTTTGTTGTTGTTAATTTACAAACAGGCTCAAATTACGTAACATTTTATTTTCTAACTTAACACATTGGGGACATCTTTTCATATTGTTACAAATTCTTCCACAATATTATTTTACATTTTAATCATTGCTATGTTTTCCATTATGTGCCTATACCATAATTTATTTAACCAGTCTCATTATATTAGTTTCCTAGGGCTGCCATTACAAAGTGCCAAAAACAAGGTGGCTTAAAACAAAAGACATGTATTTTCTCACAATTTTGGAGGCCAGAAGTCTGAAATCGAGGGTTGATTCCTTCTTGGGTATTCAAAGGGAGAATCTGTTCCATGCATGCCTCTTTCCTAGATTCTGGTGGTTGCAGGCAATCCTTGGGATTCCTTGGCTTGTGGCAGGATAACTCCATTCTCTGCCTCTGTCATCACATGACTTTCTTCCTTGTGTGTCTCTGTGTTTCTTCTTCTTTTCTTGTAAGGACACCAGTCATACAGGATTAAGGATCTATACTGCTTCTACATCATCTTAACTTAGCTAATTACATCTGCAGTGACTTTAATTCCAAACAAGTTCATTTTCTTTATTTTTTTATTTTTATTTTTTTTTGGCTGCATCGGGTCTTAGTTGAGGCACGCGGGATCTTTGTTGAGGCGTGCAGGATCTTTCGTTGCGGCGCGCGGACTTCTCTCTAGTTGTGACTCATGGGCTCCAGGGTGCGTTGCCTCTGTAGTTTGTGGCACACAGACTCTCTCGTTGAGGCTCGCGAGCTCAGTAGTTGTGGCATGCGGGCTTAGTTGCCCCGCAGGCATGTGGGATCTTAGTTCTCCAACCAGGGATCGAACCCGTGTCCTCTGCACTGGAAGGAGGATTCTTTAGCACTGGACCACTAGGGAAGTCCACCAAACAAGTTCATATTTTGCAGTTCAAAGAGTTAGAACTTTAACATGTCTTTCTGGGGCTAGAAATCGATCATATTGGTGGGCTTTTTAATTAGCTCATTTGCTTTACCTTTATTTCTTTTTGCTATTACTAATGTCTCAAAATTTTGAACACATCTATGATTATTTTCTTAAAGTAAATTCTTAGAAGTGGAATTTCTAGGATAAAGACTGTATCCGTCAAAGTTAGGTCATGAAAAGAGAAAGCATAGGTATTGCAAACAGAGGGGATTTAATATAGGGAATTAATTATATAGGTGTTAAGAAGATGAAAAGCAAAAAGATGCTGAGATAACTCAGAGATTAATAACTGCAGGAAGCAGTTACCATCCCCAGGACTTGGAGAACCAAAGGAAAGAGTTGATGTTATTAGAACTCAGGAGTGTGGAGGAGGAGCCCCCCTAAATCTCATGCTTAGATTCCTACAGGAGACACCACAATGTCAGTGCTTGGAACTCTCGAGGGAGCACTGACAACTGGTGCTCAGACATCTAAGAGGAGGGCCCACAAGTGATCTCTGATGGAGCACCACATGTCTGATATTTAGACTTCCGGATGGTGCTACTCCAGAGGGTACAAATGGCATGGCTGCTGCTGGTGGGGTACAGACCTCAGGTGGAAGCCAAAAGACAGTCCTTTCTCTCCTCCTCTCACCTTCCAGTTTCCACTGGTTTTGAGGTCAGGCTTTTCAATTTATATGTGGTCAAACCTATTAATCTTTTTTTTATGGATTTGCCTTTGGTTTCATGCTTAGAAAGCTCTTCCCCAGGCCAAGATTACATAAATATTTATATTTTCTTTATTCTTCATGGTTTCTATATTTTTAACATTAACTTTTTAAAATTTTAGTCATTATATGGAATTTATTTGGGGATATATCAATAGTATAAAGTTAGAAATTATTGAATAGTCAATTTTCCTCTATTATTTGGAATGCCATCTTTATCCTTTATTAAATTTATATGCATATACATGTATCTGTGTCTATCTCTGGACAATGTCTTTTATTCCATTAGTCTGTCTGATCATTACATTTTATTACATTCTCATAAAAATGTAAACTCCATGACAGTCATCTTGGTACCACCAGTGGCTAGCTGGAATGGTGCCTATCAAAAAGTAATTACTCAAGAAATACACATTGAATGATTGAGTGGACTATTTCTGTGCCAGAATCATGTTCTTTTTGTTTTAAAGTCAGATTTGTTGAGTATTAATTTACCTATAGTAAAATTTTCCCTTGTTAGTGTCCAGTTTAATGAGTTTGGCAAACACATACAGTTGGGGAATCACCATCACAGTTAATGTATATAATAGTTCCACTACCTCAAAAAAAACTATCATGCTTTTTTAAAATTAATTTTTTAACTTTAAATTATAATTTAAAAAACTCACGTAACATAAAATTTGCCATCTTGACCATTTTTAAGTGTTAAGTATAGTAGTACTATAGTACTAGTGTTAAGTATAGTAGTACTATAGTACTAGCCAGTAGTGTTAAGTATATTTACATGGTTGTGCAATAGATCACCAGGACTTTTACAACTGTAACTCTGTATCCATTAAATACAACTCCTCATTCCCTCTCCCTTCAACCCCTGGCTACCACCCTTCTACTTTCTGTTTCTACAAATTTGAAGACTTTAGATACCTCATATAAATGAGATCACACAGTATTTGTCTTTTTGTGACTGGCTTATTTCACTTAACATATGTCCTCAATGTTCATCCATGTTGTAGCAAATGTCAGAACTTCTTTCCTTTTTCAGGTTGAATAATATTTCATGCTCTCTACCAAGTCCTTTTGTAGTGAATGCCTTCCCCACCTCTCAGTCTTCTGTCTCAGCAGTTTGGCCTTTTCCAGGCTGTTACATAAATGGAATCTGACAGTTTGCAGCCTTTTGAGTCTGGCTTCTCCCACTCAGCATAAGGCATCTGAGGTTATCCATGTTGTTGTGACTATCAGTAGTTCATCTCTTCTTATAGTTGGGTATTACTTCATTGTATGCATGCATCACAGTTTGTTTATCCATTTCCCAGCTGAAAATAAATTTGGGTTGTTCTCAGTTTTAATAATTATGGTTTCATAATGCATTTTTATAGTGAAACCATTCAGTAAGATGCCAAACATATACCAATTGTAGCCAGAACTAGTGGAGAACCAGGTGTCCCTGGAACATGGAGATAAGATTTCTTTCTGGGAGTGAGAGCAGGAAGAACTCACTTGTGATAAATGGGGAGAGCATCAGTGATAACAGAAGACTTGTGGGAAACAGCCAGGTCCTGCCAATAAAACTGGGCCAAGTGAGCTCACCGGCAGTGTCGTGGGGAGTAGGGCATTAAGGACATGAGCTCTGAAAACAAGGAGCTCTAGATGTGGCTCTTTCCTCTGACGCTTCCTCGCTGGTGATGGGGCGACCTCCTGGCCTGCTGGAAGCCTTGGTTTTCCATCTGTAAAATGGGAACACGATAGCACATTCCTCATGTGAAGTTGTTCGTGCAGCCAAAGTAAGTGCTTACTAATTGCTTCTTTTTCTTAGCTATTCTCTTGGGAAAGTGAGGCTGGATCATGAAAAAGAAAGCCACCTATGGATTCATTCAGCTGTGTTTTTTTTCTAAAGAAAGAATGTACAAACAATGCAGGTGATTACGGTGGTTTTGAAACACTGCTGTAAATTCTTCAACATTCTTCCTTTCAAGACATGAGTCTATATTCTCTCTGCTGGAATCCGGATGCACTTGCAACTGCTTCCACCAATAGAGTATAGCAGAAGTGATGGCATGTGACCTCTGAGGCTGAGCCGTGAACAGCGATGTGGCTTCTGCCTTGTTGGCTGGGCCTTCTGCTTTTGGAGCCCTGAGCCACCGTTAATTAGGAGTCTGACTCTCCTGACGCCTGAAGCTGCAGGGGTGAGACTGTGACTGAGCATGACCCTATGCGGCCCTCCCGGGACAGGCCTTCCCCCATATCCTCTGCTTTAGCTCCTCTCTCTGAAGTACCTAGAAAACAGTATTGGATGCACATTTCCTGACTTGTTTTACAGATGGGAAACCATACCCCCTCCCGCCCCCCACCAAATGGAAGATGTTAACAACTTGATGACCATGAGCACACAGCCCCAGGCCTCCTGGAGCCTAAGGACTGGTACTGTGAACCCCTGTGACACTATTCCCTCACCATCAACCAACCAGAGAATTGTGCACTAGCTGATCACGTATCCTCCCTCACCTGGCTTTTAAAAATGCTTTGCCGAAACCCTTCAGAGAGCTCGGGGCTTTTTAGGACATGAGCTACCCATCTCCTTGTTTGGCCCTGCAATAAACCTTTCTCTGCTCCAAACTCCAATGTTTCGGTTTGTTTGGCCTCACTGTGTGTCAGGCACATGAACTTGTGCTAACAAGACCACATGCAGATCACACAGAAAAAGAGACCCAAACAGGCACCCCAGCCCAGGGAACCAGACGTGTGAGTAAAGAAGCTTACAGATGATTCCAGCTCCCAGCCATTTGAGTCATCCCTAGCTTTGGGGACTCCCCAACTGAGGCCCCTGACAACGTGGAGACAACCCATCCCCTCTGTGCCCTGTCTGAATTTTTGACCCACAGAATTTATACTTGCAACAAAATAATGGGGATTTTGTCACTAAGTTTGGGTTGTTTTGTTACAGCCATAGATATCCGGGACGGTGGTCTAGAAGGGATTTAGGAAAAAAAAAAAAAAAAAAGGAAGGCAAAGAGGGAAGATTTATCAGTGTTCCGCTAGCAGCTGGTGGAAGCCTCCACCCACCCACTAGAGAGCCTCACACACGTGGTGGGAGAATTAATCAGGCTTTTCCGCAGCCTCAGTGAAACATCCCCCAAGAATGTGTAACTTTGCTTCCTCTGCTTTTGTGCCTACTGAAAACCAGAGGCTGACTAATTCAGCCATGATGGCCAGGAGTATTCCGGAGCCTGCAGAAGTTATATCAAAGCGGTAAACCAATAACTCTGCGTTCTGGTTTGTACAACAGTCTCTTATGACTTCATATGTGTGAATCCCTTAAGCCCAAAGCTTCTGGACCTCCTCAGCGGCACAATGGAAAGTCACGGGCTGAGGCTCTGGGTCTAAATCCCAGCTCAGTTACCGTACCACCTTGGCAAGGTGCTTGGCCTCTGTGAGTCTCAGTTTCCCTGTCTGTAAAACTGAGTCAAGAATGTCTCTTTCACCCAATTGTTATGGGGGTTAAATGAGATAGTAAATATCTGAAAAGGATCTAGCACAGAGTGTGACTCATAATGAACCAACTGCTGACATTATTTCTTTTTTTTTTAATTGCAGTATAGTATAAAAAAACCGAAAAGACAACCTACAGAATGGGAGAAAATATTTGCAAATGATTCAACTGACAAGGGTTGAATCTCCAAAATAGTATTTCTTAATTTCTCTCCCAACCTCCTAAAAAGCTTGAGGGCAAGTTCTAGACACAGTGATTCCTCCTAACTCCCCCTCCCCCTCTCCAGGCATTAATCCTCAGAAAACCTGGCAATGGGAGGCCGGCTTGCTCCTCTCCGACCCCTCCACCTCCGGCTACAGTGCTGCCCGCACAAGTGGAAACTCTTGGCCTGGCTGTTGGAGCCAGGCTGGCTTCCTCGGCGGACCCGGAGATGTGTCTTGACTCTGCTCCTAACCCCACAGGCTCCGACTTGACAAGCTGAGGGAGAATCAAATAGGAGGCAACAGAGAACACATGGCTGGGATGACAGAGTATATAGTCCCTGAAGGTAAGCAGCCTTGTCCCATCAATTGGTAGGATGGGAGAGAAGACGGGGCGTGGGAAATTACAGCCCCATCAGGCTGCCATCATCTCTTGCCTCTCATGAAAGTGACCAACAGCCCTTCGACTCTCATTTTAAAGATTAAATGGGAGGAAGGATGACTCTATCAGATTTCAGCCCAGGCCGCTGGCAGCCCCAAATGCCAGAGAGTGTGATGGATTGAGTGCCCGAAACACAGAAAGAAAACATGAATCTCCATATATCACTGGAAGACGCCAGTCAGATCCAAGGAGGCACGTGGTCCCTGCATCTTCCGGCCTCAAAACAGATCCCTGTGCTCTATTGAGGGTCCAGGCCCAGGCTCTGGAACGTCAGTTTCAGGAGAGCAGGAGATCAAATCCATTTTGTTCAGCACACATTAGGCACTCAGTAAATATTAGTTGAATGAGTGAATGAATGAACAAACACTTGTTCTGTCTTTCTAGCTATGAGGTTTTGGTCAAGTCACTTTGCACAAATCAAATGGCCTGTCTTGGCCTCAGCTTCCTCACCTGTAAAATGGAACCAGGACTATCTACCTCTCCAGGGTTGTTGTGAAGATGAAATGACATCGTACAAAGAAAGCACAGTGGCTGGCATCCAGTACAAGGTGCCCAGGCAAGGGAGAGGCCAGGTGGGAGAGTCAGGTCACGAGCCAAAGTCCAGACGGGTAGGATGAGAGCCAGAAGACCAGGCAGGGCGGGGGGAGTGGCTCTGTGGGGCACAGTCCTGAGACGTTTGGGGCAAAGATGACTCAGCTTTGACTCATCATCTTCACTCTCCGCCCAGCTCTCTGTCTGTGTCCCGTCTGCCTCAGAGGAATCATGCAGAAGGCTGTGACGCGTGGTTAGCGAATCCTTCACTCCCGGTGACATGAGAATGGTATTCACAAAGGATTCACGGAAGGGGGTCCCTTTGTCAGGAACAGTTCTGAAGGCGTCGTGGAGGGAGGGACATCTGTACCCGTCTGTGACAGGCAGACAGGGCATGGCTGGTGGGGCTGGAACCCAGGCATGTTTGTGGGCTAGGTGCACCTTCTCTGGAGGTTCCAAAAGGCCAGGCTGAGGACTTCACACTTCACATCAAGGCAGTTGGGAGCTATGGAAGGTTCTAGAGCAGGAGTGATTACTCCAAAAAAATTCCTTAGCTTTGTTAAACAATTAGTGTTTTGACTCCTCCACAGAAAGGGGTCAGCAGTTCAACATTAGCGCCTACCATCAAGGCGAAAGGAAATAGCAGGGACATGATGGCAAGAGTCACAAGCTCTGGGTTCAAGCCCCAGCTCTCCTGCTTATGGGCACCAGTCCCACAGGCAGGTCACTTCACTGCTCCAAGCCTCAGCCTCCTCATCTGATTACTGAGCTGGCTGCACAAGGATTCTATGTCGCAACGCCAGGCAGGCTCCAGCACGGTCCCCACTTGGCAGCAGAAGCAAGCAAGTCTCAGCTGGATTTTATTAGTATTCGTGTTAAACAGAGAAGGAGTGGGAAATGTGGTGAAATAAGTTATCTTGAAAGGGGAAAAAGAAGACTTCCCTGGTGGCGCAGTGGTTAAGAATCCGCCTGCCAATGCAGGGAACATGGGTTTGATCCCTGGTCTGGGAAGATCCCACATGCCACAGATCAACTAAGCCCATGTGCCACAACTACTGAGCCTGCGCTCTAGAGCCCGTGAGCCACAACTACTGAGCCCACACGCCACAACTACTGAAGCCCACGTGCTCTAGGGCCTGCGTGCTGCAACTACTGAGCCCACGTGCTGCAACTACTGAAGACCGTGTGCCTAGAGCCGGTGCTCCGCAAGGAGAGAAGCCACCATAATGAGAAACCTGCGCACCGTAACAAAGAGTAGCCCCACGCTCGCCGCGGGCAACTAGAGAAAGCTCACATGCAGCAACGAAGACCCAGTGCAGCCAAAAATAACAAAATAAAATAAAAAAAGAAAGGGGGAGAAAGAGGGGCAGGCAGGACATTGAAGTTCAGGTTGTCAGATGTGGACGTCACCAGGGTGCCTTTTGGAAGTGTCCTGTGGGTGATGGCGCCAAAAAATAACTGACGCTGGGTAGGAGGTTAAGTTCTTCTTTGCCCCCAGGATTCTTCTCCTGCCCCTCCAATTTTTCCAAAGCCCTAAGGGGCCTATTGGCTGAAAGAGGCAAGGTGTGGGTTTCTTCTCTCAGTGGGAGACGGGCTGGTTTGTGGTTGAATCTTGGGTTTGCTCTGGCCAAGGGCTGCCTGGTTACAGATCCCATCTGAGCGAGGGGTTCCTGGAGATGCACCTTCACTCCCCATGGCCGACATGGCATCAGGATCATAAACTCACTTTGTTTCCCCATAGATGACAAACAGACAAGGGGAAGGGAGCGAGGACGAAGCCCAGGCTGGTGCCTGGAATCTGGGATCATGACGCAGCCTGTTGGAATGGGCTCCTTGGTCCAGAAGGCACACTCTGCAGCCCGGCAGCCACTGGCCTTGGCAGTTGGCCGATGTTCCCAGAGCCCCTGGCACTGACTGCCTTTCTGCTTAAACAGGCTGTGCCTTTGCAGAACGGGGAGAGGGCTACAAGCCCAGTGTCCACCTCAGCTTAGCAGGACGTACCCAGTCCACGGGTCCAGGCAAGGTTGGCTTAAATAAACACAATGAGGAAAAAAATCTAACTGGTCACTCATGGCTTCTCACTGGGACCTCCCCACCACAGCCCCGTAGCTGCTATTTCCTAGCCCTCCAGACTCACTCCTTGCCCCGTTTACACCTGAGCACGCTGCCAGATTTCTCTTCCCAGATCACAGCTCTGCTCAAGTTATTCCCCACCTCAAAATGTCTGCTGTGCTACTATGGAGAACAGTATGGAGGTTCCTTAAAGAACTAAAAATAGAATTACCATATGACCCAGCAATCCCACTACTGGGCATATACCCTGAGAAAACCATAATTCAAAAAGAGTCATGTACCAGAGTGTTCATTGCAGCTCTATTTACAATAACCAGGACATGGAAGCAACCTAAGTGTCCATCGACAGATGAATGGATTAAGAAGATGTGGCACAGATATACAATGGAAGATTACTCAGCCATAAAGAGAAACAAAATTGAGTTATTTGCAGTGAGGTGGATGGACCTAGAGTCTGTCATACAGAGTGAAGTAAGTCAGAAAGAGAAAAACAAATACTGTATGCTAACACATATATATGGAATCTAAAAAAAAAAAAAATGGTCGTGAAGAACCTAGGGGCAAGATGGGAATAAACAATAAACAAGATGGGAATAAGCAGGCCTACTAGAGAATGGACTTGAGGATACGGGGAGGGGGAAGGATAAGCTGGGACAAAGTGAGAGAGTGGCATGGACATATATACACTACCAAATGTAAAATAGATAGCTAGTGGGAAGTAGCCACACAGCACAGGGAGATCAGCTCGGTGCTTTGTGACCACCTAGAGGGGTGGGATAGGGAGGGTGGGAGGGAGGGAGATGCAAGAGGGAAGAGATATAGGGATATATGTATATGTATAACTGATTCACTTTGTTATAAAGCAGAAACTAACACACCATTGTAAAGCAATTATACTCCAAGAAAGATGTTAAAAAAAAAAAAGAAAACTGTCTGCTGTGGCTAAAAAGTACCTGCACACTCCTCACTGTTGTTTCCCAGGCATCTCTGCCTCAAGGCCAATCGCAAATGCTGTATCCTCCAGGAAGTCTCTCCTGATTTATTTTTCTGAACTGCATGTGACTGCCCCCTTCACAATCCCCGTCAGCTTTCACTTATATCAGAACCCGTCCCAAGGCCTGGGGTGTAACACACAGAGCCAAGGAAGAGAAGAGGCAGTCCTTCCCCAGGGAGAGCTGATGGCTTCCCCAAGAGCCTACAACCACACTGCCATCTGTCAAATAAAGAACATGGTCACACAGAGAGTTACCCACCAAAACTGAGAGGCCGGGAAGGCCAAGCACTGGGCAGCTTTGGTGTGTGTGTGAATGTGTGTGTGTGTGTGTGAGTACGTGTGTGTCAGGGAAGCCCGGGGGCTGGGAACATCCCAGGTTGACAAATTTAAATCAAATTAGAGCATTAGAACTGAAAGAGACCTCAGATCGTTCAGTCCAGCCCTTTATAAACAAGGAGGCTCCAGAGAAGGAGTGGGATGGATTTCCAGTTAGAGATCACAAGAGTCATCATTTAGTTCATCCAATCACGTGGTCATTTGTTCTTTCAGTTATTCAACAACTTTACTAAAGCCCTGATAGATTCCAGACCTCCTGCCACACTTTGGGAACCCAGAGCTGAAGAAGAAATGGCCCAGCCCGCACGAGGCTGAGAGTCCATGGGGAGTGACAAGTGCCAGTCTGGAGGTTAGCCCAAAGTGAGAAGAAGCAGAGAAGGGAGCAGAGGCCCTGTTGGGGGTGGCGAGGTGGGTGGACAAAAAGTGATCCCGGAAGGCTTCCCAGAGGAGGTGACATCTGGTCTGGGTGTGAGGAATGTGTAGGAGTTTCCTGCAGGGTCCAAAGTAGAGTTAGCAGAACCCACGCATGAGGACTCCCTGCCCACTGCTCTTCCCTACCCTGCACTGTAGGATTTTAACATTTGAGCACAGCCTGAAGCTAATGGTAAGAAATGGGCCCTCTGTCACCCCAGCTTGGCCCAGTCTCCACAGAGCCACAAGCCTGAGGCTGTGTAAGGTACGGCAATGATTGGTCCAGAGTGACTCTGAGAGAGTCTCTGCAGGGAGACAGAGAGACAAACAGCAACTCTGGGGCAGACCTTGTGTTCAATGATCCATCCACACTGCAGCGCTTGACCCTTGGAGTGGAAAAGACTGGGTCATTTTACAGACAAAGCAACTGAGGTCTACGCAGAGAGAGCCTCCTGCTCAAGCTACGCAGCAAGTCAATAGCAGAGCCGGGACTCAGAACAGGCTTCTCAACTCCTAGGCCAGCGTGCTCCCCTGGCGGGGAGTCAAAGAAATCAGGGAAGCATCCCCTAGGGAGGCATCAGAACACATTATTTTAAAAGTCTTTATAAAACTCACAACCAAAAAAGATCGAGAGCCTGATAAGAAATACAACCAACACCAAATGTAGAGGTTAAGAGATGAGTCAAGACAATTTGTAAAAAAGTGGTTTTCAGGGCTTCCCTGGTGGCGCAGTGGTTAAGAATCTGCCTGCCAATGCAGGGGACATGGGTTCGAGCTCTGGTCCGGGAAGATTCCACATGCCGCGGAGCTACTAACCCTGTGTGCCACAACTACTGAATCTGTGCTCTAGAACACGGGAGCCACAACTACTGAGCCCACGTGCCACAACTACAGAAGCCCGCGAGCCTAGAGCCCGTGCTCTGCAACAAGAGAAGCCACCGCAATGAGA
The DNA here is from genome assembly GCF_028023285.1 of Balaenoptera ricei. NCBI lineage: Eukaryota > Metazoa > Chordata > Mammalia > Artiodactyla > Balaenopteridae > Balaenoptera > Balaenoptera ricei. The sequence continues at coordinate 177,341,058 of NC_082640.1, read as the reverse complement.
AGCCCTCACACCACAACGAAGAGTAGCCCCCGCTCGCCACAACTAGAGAAAGCCAGTGGACAGCAACGAAGACCCAACGCAGCCAAAAATAAATAAATAAATAAATATATATATATTTTTTAAAGGTGTTTTTCAGCCTGAGGGTCATTGATTCCCCTTCCTTCAAGAAGCATTCTCCCTTGAAGATTCCCCTCCGGTTGCACTGGGTGTCTCCACCAAGCAACCCGGGAACTGAGTACTGTGTATCCTCATCTACACTCGAACTTAACAGACCTCTTCTCCACAGCGGAGGAGAAGCTCCTTGAAGGCAGGAATGGTGTCTCTTTTATTGCTGTGTTCCAATTACTCAGCGTATTGTAGATGCTCAATAAACATTTGTTAAGTTAATGACTGCATTAAAAAAAAAAAAGAGTAATGCTTCTTCCTAAAGACAAGGTCTCTGCTGTAAATTGAATTTCCATCCATCCATTCATCATCTCTCTATCCTCCCATCCCTCCTTCCAACCACCATCCTTCCATCCATCCATTCCTCCATCTTTCCATTCATCCATCATTCCCTGCCTAACCCTTTCCTCCCTCCCTCCTTTCCTCCCTTGCTCTGTCTCTCCATCCTTCATCATTTTCCTCCCTCTCTCCCTCCATCACCCATTTATCTATGTATCCAACACCATTTTCTGAGCACCACCATGGGCAGGCCACTGAGTTAAACAAAGAGAAACGGAGTCCGGTCTCTGAAGTGAAAAGCTCTCTGTTGGCAAGGGCCTTCATAGAAAACCATCATCAATGTTTTGGAGAAGACAGCAGAGTAATTTAGAGATGTGATTTAATCAGTATTTCCTGGTCCCTGAAATCTATCTCTATTAAGTGACCAACAAAAGACGGAGGCCAGGGAAGTACCACTGACAAGTGAGAGGGGAGAAAACTCAGTGTGACATCTGATGGGGAAAAGATCCACCTGCTGGGTTAGGGCTGCTAAAACCACCAGACACCTGTGTTATTAGTAATCACTGTACAGGGGCTCCTGACAATGAATGCAGTGTCCCCATGCCTGAAGCTCTGCTGCAGGCAGTGACAACAGGTCTCAGATAGTCACCTGAAAATTCCTCCTTGTGGGAAGCTTTGCCTCCAGCTTGACTCCAGTCGACCTCCACACAGGCCATCACCACTCAAGACCCTCTGCCCCCAGAGAACCTGCCCAAGGGCAGCAGTGATGGTAGTAGCTGCATATTCTTTGCAGCAGGACATGCCCTCACGTTCTTTTCTCCTTCGAGCCCTTTGAAGATCCTAACTGGGAAGTGGTATTAGTCTTCCCCTTTCCCAGCTAAGAAAACAGAGGCACAGGAGGATGAACCGACTTGACAAGGTGATAAAGTTTGCAACTGTCAGCGGGAAGGCAGACTCGGTTCCCTGACAGACTGCTCCCCTCACCAGGCCTTCTGGGGACTTGACTCAGTATCAGGACATAATTAAAATCCTAAATGGCATTTTCCAGGTGACCCCCAGAGTGAAAACAGCCCAGTGCTGGCCTGGAAACTAGGAACATTATTAGGACTTAAAGTCAACACCCCAGCACGGTGTTCCAGTACCCAAGCTCACGATGGGGGTGGTTGCCCCCTGAGCCCCGACTGCCTTTCAGAGGCTAGTAGAGGCCTTAGTCAGAGTTTTGTATCATCCGTTTCAAAGCAAGAAGGCATTCACGAGGGCTGCCAGCTGTCATTTCTATAATGGAATTTGCTTTCAAAGCCCCAGGCCATGCTAATGACAAAATAAAGCAGACGCAGGAGAAGTCGGCTCAAGCAAGGCGGGTGGGAAATACCAGGACATCTCCGGCGGGGGGCGGAGCACGGACAGTCGTGACTGAGTTGCCTACACTTGTGTGCTTGCACACACACACACACGCACATGTACTCACACACACTCCATGGGGAGGTTCTGGAAACCAGGGAGGGGGGATTTAACCTGGGATGGAGATCTTGGGGGGCACTCGAGAGCTGTAAGTACTTTAAGGGATTTTTACATGGGAGAGAAATTAGAATTAATTTGAACAACGGTTGCTGCTCATTGAGTGCTTACTATGTGCCAAGCCCTGCACTGGGGGCTTTTATCTTCTCAGTCAATCCTCACGGCAAACGCAGGAGGGATCCTATTCATTCCCATTTTGTAGGTGACAAAGCAGCGGCTCAGATGTAAGACCTCTTGCCCAAAGTCAGAGCGCTGGTAAGGAAGGGAGCTGGGATTTGAAAGCAGATCTGTCCTCCTCTCCTTACTACTCCACCTCCCTGCAGGTTGAAAAAAAAAAATACTACAATAAAACAAAAGGCTGGTGTCTCCCCAGGGCAGAACTGAATCTGATGGGGAGCTGTCACAGAGATGAAGCTGCTGTCTCAATCCAAGAAAGAACTAAAAGCCAGGGCTGACCCCAAGTGGAACAAGTGGTGAGACAGCTGCCCCAGGAGGTATGCAAGAAGCAGTAGAAACCAATCACTGGGATGACCCGAGGGTCTGTTGGCTCCTGAGGCTGAAGCCAAAAGAGCTGTTTTTCAGCACCCGCACAGAGCACCCACCCTCATTGCCGACTAGCCCCCGAGCTCCCAGGCGGAGGCTTCGCCCACATCCGGCGCTGCATGGCTCAGGGAGCTGCCATGTGACAGTCCGCCTCGGAGGGCACCTCGACCCGTGGGTGGAGAGCCCCCCTCGCCAGGGAGTTCCCACGCAGGCTCCGCCCCGCAGTGGCTGAGTCAGGAGCCGCCTGCAGCCCCGCCCACGGCAGGCGCTGCGGGGAACTGCCTCCTGCTAACTGCCCCTGAGTGTCACAGTGCCACCCGCACGCACTCTGCCCCCGGCGCTGCCTCCTGCCTCCCGGGCTCTGGAGCACTCTCTGAGTGCCTGCTGTATGCCGGGGCGGTGCTCAGGAAGCAGAGTCCGGACTTGGACTTGGAGTCCACCAGTGCATTGCCAATCTGGCTTCCCCAGGATCACCCCATGCCTCAGTTTCCCCATCAGCAAGACTGAGTAATCACAGCCATGACCCAGGCTGGCAGGAGGACTAGAGGCGCTGATGAACATGAAGGGCAGAGAAGGGTGCCCAGCACACACCGGACAGCAGTCACTACAGCCTCACTTAGTGCCCCCAGCAGGCCAGTGAGATCTCGCTTTACAAAAGAAGAAACTGAGGCTCAGAGAGGCAACACCGTGCTCTCACGATCACACAGCTGGCAAGGGGCGGAGCCAGGACTGGAACCCGCAAAGTTCTGACACCAAGTCCAGGCTCCTCATCACTTCTCCTCTGCTCAGTCCCAAAGCCTGCCCATGCCTCAGCCATATCCAGCAGCCCACTCCCACCCCAAGCTTCGGGTCACACCTGGGGTGGCTTGCTGTGACCATTTCCTCTTGGCTCTCCCGACCTGGGGCCCCAGCAGGGGTTTCCCATCCAACTGGAGGTGGGATTCTCATCAAAGAAGAAGCAGCGTGAAAGGTTTGGGCCAGGTAGATGACAACCACAGAGGGCAGACACTGGGGCAGGGGCACCAGGAGGGAGGGGGCCGAGGGCTGAGGCTCCTCTAGTTAGTCACTGGTAACTTGGGACAAGTCATTCCACAGTTTTTTCATCATAAAATGAAGACTAAGAATTCTTGCAGGGCTGTTGGGAGGATAAAACGGAACGATGAATAGAAAGTGCCTAGCATGGGGGCTGGTATAAAAAAGGTGCTCAGTAACTGAGAATTGGAATTAGGGGTGGAACAAGCAGAGCTCACCAGGTGATCAAAGCACCATCTCTTAAACTTGCTCTGCCCCAAAGGCAGGTCCATGGCTGTTCTGCTCCCCATAAGTCAGTCTTCTCTTAGTACTCCGACCAGGGATTGAACCCGGGTCCTTGGCAGTGAAAGAGCGGAGTCCTAACCACTGGATCGCCAGGAGATTCCCTCCCCATAGGTCATTCTACTATTTATTGAGCACCTACTATGTGCAGGGTTTCACCATCTGCAGCACTCTGCATTGAGGCTATGGAGTGAATGAGGTGGGATTCCCAGCCTCAACAAGTGTCTATCTGGGGAGCTCAGACACACAAAAATAGCTCCAATACACCGTGTGATGCCTCCGTGAAAGAGAAGCAGGTAAAAAGCAGTGAGTACGTGGTGGAAGGAAAGCGCAATTCCGGCTGTGGGAGGAGGGGGGAAGTGGGGAGCTGGAGGTCAGGGAAGAACTCTAGCAGCTGAGCTTTAGGGGATAGGATTTGAATCAGGAGATGGGCGAGGGGCTTTCATCGTAGCAGGCACAGCCTCGGCAAAGGTGTGGAGGCTGGAAGGGCTGATGGAGCTCCAGGAGGGCAGAGCCCTGCGCTGGGAGTCTCTGTCCTTCCAAGGCAGGTGAGGTATGTTGTGAATTCTGCATGTTCCATGTGGACAAGGCTGGGCCTGTACCCAGGGCCTGGCATGCATTAGGCACCCCACAGAGATCTGTGGAATGAATAAGACGTGAATCAGTGTCCATTTCCTCTGAGTTTCGACCAGCTGTTTTCTAGAACACGTAGCTGAGTAGCTTATGGATTTAGTTTCTGGAAAAACTGCTCTGGTCAGAGTTCTGTGTCTGACTACCTTGAAGAGTTACCTAAATTCACCATTAGTAGTGAAAGCTAACATTTATGGAGCCCTGTGATGTGACTGGTTCTGTGCTAAGCGGGTTCAAGGATTACGCCTTTAAGTCTTTATCACGACCATTTAAAGCAAGGGCTGTTGTTTGGTTTAATTTACAGATGAAGAGATCAAGGCCCAGAGAAGCTAAGTAACTTACCCAAGGTCACACAGCTGATAAGGGCAGGAGAGGAACTTGACTATAAATAAAGTGTTCATGCTTTTCACCACGATATGATGTTGCCTTGTCTCTAAGATGCTGTACTTTTGTGTCCAATATTATTTGGACTGGAAAGAAAATGCATACTCAGAGAAATGTTTCTACAGTGTAGATTTTTAATTATCTTTTTTTAGCTGTAAAGTAAAATAGAGGTATATGTAAAATACATAAACATGTAATTATATGTAATATAAGTGAAATAATATGGAATAATAATTTGAAAGAAGAACTAAATGACACTCATTTAAAAAAAGATCGATTCACTCACTCAACACTCAACATTATTTTGTACCTACTGTGTGCCAGTGAGGCATTATTCTCAGTGCAGTGGTGAACAAAGCAGACAGTGCCCTCAGAGTTTACATTCAAAAATAAATGATAGGGCTTCCCTGGTGGCGCGGTGGTTGGGAGTCTGCCTGCCAATGTAGGGGACACGGGTTCGAGCCCTGGTCTGGGAAGATCCCACATGCCGCGGAGCAACTAGGCCCGTGAGCCACAGCTACTGAGCCTGCGCGTCTGGAGCCCGTGCTCCGCAACAAGAGAAGCCGCGACAGTGAGAGGCCCGCGAACCGCGATGAAGAGTGGCCCCCACTCGCCGCAACTAGAGAAAGCCCTCGCACAGAAACGAAGACCCAACACAGCCAAAAATAAATAAATAAATAAATAAATAAAAAGAAAGATCTCCTTCAACAAGCTCCACTTAAAAAAAAAAAAAAATAGAAGTACAGGCTAGGAAAAGCATAGGAATATTTAAAAAAAAAATAAAAAATAAAAAATAAATGATAAGTGGATGATGGAAAGAGAGAGAGATACAGAGTGTGATGAGTAAAAAACTAAATAAGAAAAATAAAAAGCAGAAATAAATCTGAAATTTAGTACTGCAAAGTATTAATCTAGGGTGAAGTAACAAAAATAGGGTGAAGTGATACACAGTGACTCGGTGATTACTTCAGATGGGGTGGTCAGATCAGGGAGGCCCTCCTGGGGAGGGGACAGTTAAGCTGAGAGGTGATGAGAAGGCAGCTGTCTGACCATTCTAGAATACAGGAAAGGGCAGTGCAAAGGCCCTGAGGTCAGAACCACTTGGCACATCCCTGAAAGAGAGAAAGAGTTCTATGTGCCAAGGTTAAAGAGGTGGGGAGGGTACATCATGGGGGCGTCCTGTGCTGGGCGAGGGGGCTGGATTCTGGTCCAAGTGCTGGGGGAGGTTTGGAGGGAGTTGATGGGTTTGACTTCCACTGTTTCAAGGTCACGCTAGTTGCTGTGTGAGGAGGATTGGACTGCAGAGGGCAGGAGAGGAAGCTGAGGTCCAGGTGAGGTCCAGAGTAGTGACAGTGGAGATGGAGGACAGGGTCACATTGGGGACACACTGCATTTTGGAGGTGAAGTCAATGGCTCCTCCTGATAGAGGAGATAGCGGACAAAGGGGAATGGAGATATTCTCCATTTCTAGGTGCTTTGCTCAAACCACCAGGGGGACGGTGTGCCTCCAAAGGCACATCTGGATTTGGGGAGGGGATGGTAATCAAGAGGACTCCTTCCGATGCCCACTTAAAGTCCATTCTGGAAATACCAGCCTAGAGCTATGGATCCAGTGGGGTAGAGACGTCCATTTGGGTGTCATTGGCATATGGATGGTTCTTAAAGCTGTGAGCCTGGGTGGGGTCCCCTCAGGAGGGAGGGAGTCAGACAAAGGAGGTGGCCCAGGTGTGCAGAAATAAACAAGAATGAGGGACCACGATGCCGTGGAGGGCTTCTCAGAGGAGGAAGGGCAGCACTGAGAGCTGAGCTGGGCCGCCAGAAGAGTAGGGAAGGCCAAGAGGAGGAGGAGGAAGCGGCCGGCTGAAGTCACTTGATGACCATCAGCAAGATGCTGGGAATGTGCTTGGCTGGAGTGAGCTGGGGGGAAAAGGAGGTACTGAAGTAACAAAGATGGTAAATGGAGACTGAAACAAAGCTCAGCTGAGCTTTCCATAATTTTTGTGCCGTGAAGAGTAGCAGAGAAATGGGGTGACCCCTGCAGGGGGATGTGAAGTAAGGAGAGAAGGTTTTAAAGCTTGGAGATACTAAAATATGTTCATGTGCTCCTGGGAATGATCCAGTAGCGAGGGAGGAATTGCCAATTTAGGAGATCATGGATAATCACAAAGCTGTACTGGGAGGGAAGGCAAAGGGTTTGGGCACGGAGTGTACCCATTGGTTGCTTTGAAGCCAAGACAAGGAGGGAACCCCAGTCCACTTGACTCCTGGCTAAGGCAAGGCCACCAGCTGAGAGAGGGAAAAGTATGCATTGTCAACTTAGAGAGCAAAGAGGAGTGTGGGAGGATTGGGGGCAGGGTGGAGGCACCCAGGGGCTCATGTGTGCCGATCACAGGCTTCCATGTGCTCAGAGCGGTCCTTGTATAAGTAACATTGCAGTGAACATCTTTGCGTATCGACCCGTTTCTATACTGTGCGCTGTTTTCTCAGAATTGAGTCCTCGAAGTGGCTGTGGATTAAGGCATGTGAACATTCTACAGACTTGTGACAGATGTTGGAAGCATGTTGTCAGGTTGCTTCCCAAGCAGAGTTGCTCTGGCTTTCGCTTCCCCAGTGACTTAAGAGAGAGGGTTCTGGCCCCTGCCGCACCATCACCAGAACGCTGTCATGTTATTATTTTTTGAAATCCCTCCTAATTGGATAGCAAAGAGGAGTATTCCATTGTTGTGTGTACAGCTTTTCCATTTATTTGATTCATGTTGGAGTGAAGCATTTTTTCATAAGCTTTCTAGCTATTTGTCTTTTCTCTTACTGTAAATTGTCCTTTTGTGGCATATTTAAAGAGTCTCCGAGGTAAATCTCAGTGAAATGATGGCCACACAGCCCATTAGCAGTGAAACAGGGAGTAAGCTTGCAGAGAGGGATTTTGTGGCTATTTCTTTTCCCGACAGTTGCAAGGGGGTAAAAAAACAAAAAGCCTGTAAACTGAGTCAGGGCCATAAACAGCATATTTTGAAGCTAATTTAAAATAGGAGGCTTCTTTCAAACTGTCACCTCTCTCTTTCTTTCTTACATAAACACAAACACGCACACATATGCTGATGATAGCGAGGGATTATTTACGGAGTTCTATCTCGGCTGAGCTTTTTGTGATGACTTTTATTAATTATTGAATCATTCGATAAATAATTCATGATTTTCCTGCTGGTGAAGGTATCATCAAAAACTCGTGAATACCCGTCAAGCCCACTCCTGGTCTTCCTGAAGCCGCAATAAACCCTGATTGTATTTCCATGAATATGTGAATGTGTGTGTGTTTGTGTGTGTGCCTGAGTGTGGGCCAATGAGTATGGAAGCCTGGTGAGGACAAGCGTGCGAGTGGTTATGTGTATGAGTGTATATCGAGCGTGTGGTGTGAGTATGCCCGTGGGGCGGGGCGTCTATAGCTGGGTGAGAATGAGTTGAAAAGGAATTTCTCTGTGACTCTATTCTGCACGTTGTTATAATTTCTTCGGCTTCTGGTGGTGGGAGCAATAGTTTTTTCCTTGTTATCTGTATAGATCGTTCCTTAATAAAAACAGATTTTGGATAGAGGAAATTGTAATAAAAAAATATGTGTGCCTTGGGGAGCAGTGAGGAGCTGGGAGGGCAGGGGAACGATGGGGAAAATAAGGAATGTCACTTCCACCAGGAAACTTTCCCTGATTCCCCAGGCTGGGCTTCTCAGTGCTTGGCACATAATAGTTTTGGACAAATCACTGAAGACTATAAAATATAAAGAAAAGGAGAAGCTCCTTTAAAAAGGAAGACAGACCAGGCCATCGATCTCATCAGTGGGGCTTCTAGTCTGACCCCTTTGGAGGAGGGGCCTGGGGCTCAGCCTGGAGACGGAAGGGAGATGGCTATGGTGGCCAATTTGAGTACCCTGTATACTGGGGTTGTTAGTTAACATGTCTGTGCTTCTGCCTATAAAATTACAACAAGAAATCCCTGCCCTGTGACCACTGGGGGCTATTGTTAGAGCCTTGAAGAGAAGCGAGTGCTTTGTGCCCAGGGTCCCCAGGGCTTCGTGGGAGCGGAAAGAACAGGAGACAGAGGACAGTTCTCAGTTCCTGCCTGGTCTCTCTACCACTAGCTGGCTGTGCAATGAGGGGCAGGTCATCTTGTTTCAATTAGACTCAGTTTCCTCAAGTGGAAAATGGGACACCATTAACTATGAGATGGGAGCAAATGAAATCAAGCAGGACCATGGTGAGAATTAAATGGCTAACCCTGGCACACAGGGTCTGCACACAGCTGGCTCGTGGTAGCAGTTTATTCATTCCCTTTTCATCCCCAGGGGGCAGCATCTGAGCCCACAGATTGCCGTCTAGTTGCAGTACCAGTTACTGAGAAATAAGCATTACCATAACCAACTCTGACTGTGGATGTGCCCACTTCATTATGTTCTGGCCAGTTTTGTTTTATGCATTTGGAAGCTATTATGTGCCACCACATTTAGGATTGTTACGTCTTTCTGTTGTATAGACCTCTTTATCATTATGAAATGTCCCTCTTTCTCCCTAATAATAGGCTTTGTTCTGAAGTCTACTGTGTCTAATATTAAGACAGTCACATATCAGCTTTTCTTTGGTTAGCATACACATGGTACATCTATTTCTGTCCTTTTAATTTAAACCTATGTCTTTATAGTTGAAGGACATCTTTTAAAGGCAGCATATAGTTGCTCTTTTATCCAGTCTGACAATCTCCGCTTTTTAATGGAAATTTCGATCCATTTACATCTAGTATAATTATTGCTGTGGTTGGGTCTATGCCTACAATCTTGCTTTCTTTTTTTTTTTTCTATTTGTCTCAGCTTTTTTGCTTTTCTATTTTTCCTGTACTTTTGCTTTTCTACTTCTCCTGTTCTTTTGTATTAACTGATTTTTTTTTTTGAGTTTTCCATTCTATATCCTCTATTGCATTTTTAGCTATACTTCTTTTCATTATCTCTACTGATTGTTCTGAGGATTCTAATATACATCCTTAACTTACCATGTCCCCTTAGAATCAATATTGTACCACTTCATATTTCACTCTTCACATTTCAAATTTAAGAACATTACAAGACTACAATTACATTTATCTTCTTATCCTTTGTGATATTATTGCCATATATTTTACTTCTACATAAGTGATAAACTTAACATTATAATGTTATCATTTTTACTTTAAGCTGTGATATTTTTTGTTAAAGAAATTAAGAGAAGAAAGTGAAAGCTAACGTGTTATATTTACCAACATCTCTATCATTCTGGTGCTCATCATTCCTACCTTCAGATCTGAATTTCCCTCTAGATTCATTTCCATCCAGCCAGAAAAACTCCCTTTAGTGTTTCTTGCGGCACAGGTCTGGTGGTGAGAAATTTTCTCAGCTTTTGTTTACCTGAAAATATCTTTATTTTCCCCTCATTTTTAAACAGCTTTATTGAGATGTAATTCACATCCCACATGATTCACATATTTAAAGTGTACAATTCAGTGGTTTTTGGTATATTACATTATTGATTTTTTTAAATTGTGGTAAAATATATATGACATAGAATTTGCCATGTTAACCATTTTTAGTGGCATTAATTACATTCACAATCTGCATGACTATCTCCACTATTTCCAAAACTTTTTCATCACCTCAAATGGAAACTGTACCTATCAAGCAATAACTCCCCATTCCCCACCCCAGCCCCTCTAATCTATTTTCCGTCTCTATGAATTTGCCTTTTTAGGTACCACATATAAGTGGAATCATACAGTATTTGGCCTTTTGTCTATGCCTTATTTCACTTAGCATATGTTTTTATAGTTCATCCATGTTGTCACATGTGTCAGTACTTTACTCCTTTTTAAGGCTGAATAATATTCCATTGTATGGATAGACCGCATTTTGTTTATCCACTCATTTGTTGGTAAATACTTCGGTTGCTTCCACCTTCTGACAATTGTGAACAATGCTGCTATGAACATTAACATACAAGTATGTGTTTGAGTCCCTGCTTTCAATTCCTTTGAGTTCGTTCTTCTTTCTTAAAGATATAGAACTCTATGTTGACAGTTTATTATTTTCTGTGCTTTTAAGACCTTATTCCATTTTCCTTTGGGTTTCCATTGTTTCTGATGAGAAGTCAGCCTTGATTTTTGTTGTCCTCCTGTATGTGATATGTCATTTTTGCCTGGCTGCTCTTAAGATTTTTGTTTGTACCTTTGGTTCTCAGGACTCTGACTATGATGATTCTAGGTTTGCTGAGCTTCTTGGACCATTGATTAGTGATTTTCATCAAATTTAGGAATTTTCAACCATTATTTCTTCAAATATTTTTCTACCCTATTTTCTCTCTCCATGTCTTCTGGGACTTTAAATACATGTGTGTTACACTGCTTGATATTGACTCCAAGGTCACTGGGGTACTCTTCATCAAAAAAAATTTTTTTCTCTCTGTTCTTTAAATAGGGTAATTTCTGTGAACTGTCTTCAAGTTCACAAACTCTCCAATCTGATGTTAAACCCATCCAGTGAGTGTTTCATTTCATTTCGTGTTGTATTTTTCTGTTCTAAAACATTCATATGGTTCTTTTGCTTCCATTCCTCTGCTGAGATTCCTCATCTGTTTACTCAATCAGACCATCTTTTCCTTTAAGTCCTTGAAAATATTTATAGTAGCTTCTTTAATGTTCTTGCCTGCTAATTCCAACATCAGGGTCATCTCTGGATCTGTTCCTACTCACTTCTTTTTTCTTTCTTTCTTTCTTTCTTTCTTTTTGGCTGCATTGGGTCTTCGTTGCTGCGTGAGGGCTTTCTCTAGTTGTGGTGAGCAGGAGCTACTCTTCACTTTGGTGCATGGGCTTCTCATTTTTGGTGGCTTCTCTTGTGGAGCACGGGCTCTAGATGCGTGGGCTTCAGTAGTTGTGGCTCGCGGGCTCTAGAGCGCAGACTCAGTAGTTGTGGTGCATGGGCTTTGTTGCTCTGCAGCATGTGGGATCATCCCGACCCAGGGTTCAAACCTGTGTCCCCTGCATTGGCAGGTGGATTCTCCACCACTGCGCCACCAGGGAAGCCCCCACTTCTTTTTTCTTAATTATTGGACACACAGGGTTTCAAATCCCATCTCCTCCACTTTTTACGTGTGTAACCTTGGGCAGATTAACATCTCTTAGAGTATTTCCCCTTCTATCTACTAGGAATAATAGCAGTTACTTTGCAGGATTGTCAAAGGATTGAATAAGATAATGTATGTGAAGAGCCTAGCACATAGTAAGCGTTTAATGCAAGGTGGCTATTATTGACCTTCAAGATTAGGCTCATGAGACATCTCTCCCACAAGAAACTCTTTCTGATAACTCCATCTGGAGTTGGTTGCCTCTTCTCTGTGCCCCTCAATACCTTGGGCTTACCGCTCAATGGCACATTATTGTACTATCTACTCACCCCTGTCTCTCCTGCTAGACTATGATTCTTCCAAAGTAGGAACAGGTTGTATTCAGCTCTGTGTCCCTGGCTCACAGTAGGCCCCAATGCACATTTGTTCCACCCAACCAAAGCAGCCCTTTTCTGAGAAGCCAGGAGCAGTTTCACAGGCAGCAAAATTTACTACAGTCTGTAACATGGTAGAGAGTTGCAGTAGTTCAGGAATTCCCCACGGGCCAGCAAACCTGGGGTCCCTTGTGCCTCCAGCCCTGTAAAACTATAATTGAAGCTCATGCTGCATTAAGCATTGCTTGTATTAGGCCTCGAGGCAGTGCAGTTGCTCCTTGCCTCTAATATGCTACTGACATTTCATTTTTGTAGCATCAGTGTCTCATTATTACTCACTGCTTCTGCCACGAGACCATAAATACCTGGTACATGCATCAGGCTTTTCTCGCCACGTGACACTCTCATATCTGAAATTGTTCCCAATCCTCCCCCTCCCCTGTAACTCAGATACCTGACGCCTGGTCCACTGTTCTTTCCAGTGAACTTGCGAGGCAGATATCAGTGATAGTGAGAATGATGATAAACGGGCTGATGAAGACTAAAGCTAATGAACTGAGGGATTACCGTGTCCCAGGCACTGTGCGTGTCATCCCACTTAATCCTTATCAACTCTGAGCGATGGGTGTCGTGATTCTCGTATAACAGAGGAGGACTCTGGAGGCAAAGGGAGATGATGACTTGCCCAAGGTCATGTACATGGTAAGAGAAAACCCAAACTTGCCGACTCTTTGTCCAGTGGTCTTTTCTGTTGACCGTTGATGGTGCTCAGCAACCCCTGACTCCGTGGACCGGTGCATGTGCCCAATCTTACCAGTCACATCAAGATGCTCATGGCTCTGAAAGCTCTGGGGAGTGATGTTTTTTTAAAAAGGGATGTGCTTATCTGTGATGAGTAAGGTAGATGGGGTGACCTGGGAGATCTGGAGAGGGTGAGGTCCACAACAATTGTAATGACAGACTTGTTGAGGACCCATTGGAACCAAAGCATACGCTGGGCAACTGATTTATATTATCTCAGTCCTCACGACAATCCCGCAAGGTAACTATTATTCCCATTTCACAGATGTGGAACTGAGGCCTGAAGAGAGTCAGTAACTTGCAGCTCCCCAGTGGGCCTGCTCTCCCCTATCCCCAGGCCTGTGTCCATCCTCTGCCTCTTTCCCTGCCTGGTTCGCTCCTGGTCACCATTTGGTTGAACTGAGAAGTCACCTTCCTGGCCTGTGGCTCCCCCAGGCTGGGTCTGGGCCCACCTGGCCCCATAGCAACCTTGCCCTTCACCTCATCATGTAGCTTCACATACTGCACTGTTCTTACCCATTTTCTACCCCGAAATCGAAACTGTGAGTATCTCACATCTTACTTGGCTCAGTATGTTTAAATGAACTAGTAAACGTAAAATGCCTGGCACTGTCTCTGGAGCATAGTTGGGGCTCAGTAAGTGCTGTTACTTTTTTTTTTTTTTTTTTTTGGCCATGCTGTGTGGCATGTGGGAGCTTAGTTCCCTGACCAGGGATCAAACCCACACCCCCTGCACTGGAAGGGTGGAGTCTTAACCACTGGACCACCAGGGAGGTCCCAATGCTGTTACTTTTATTGTCTCTGTTGCTTACCATAATGCCGGGCACACAGCAGGCCAAGAAACATCTGTTAAATTAAGGAATGAACTACTACCATACGGCTATGCGTTCACAGAGCCAGGGATATGATTCCTCTTATCCCCAAAACCCACACATGGCCTCTGTCACCCAGGCTGGATATGCAGGATGATCCCCATCTACCTGTTGCCGACGTGCCTTGACCTCCAGGCAGCGCCCCAACTCCTAACCCACCAGCAGAGGCAGGTGAACACATTGGGAGCAGAGCTCTCCGTGACAGAGCTCACAGAGGCCTCAGGTCATGCCTGAGACCACTGCCAAAAGCACCTCGGGAATGGAGGGCCCAAGCTCTGTCCTCTGCAGGGCTCGCGGAGGGAAGGGGACTCTCTGCAATTTTTCTTGGAATTCTCCAACATAAAACGCTGACCTTTCTCTTCTGAAAGAACAGGGTTTTAAGACTGGATTTGTTAACTGGCCTTCACTGGTCATCTAAGCAAGCTCCCTCCTCTCGCTGTCCTCCCCGAGCAAACCTTCACTGTGGTCCAGGCCCTACTCTCTGCCCATCCTCCATGCCCACGGCCTCTAGGGTCCTGAGGTAGCCCTTCTTCAGATGCAAATTCCAGGCTCCTTTGCTCCTTGTTCAATCTGCTCTAATGATGCATGCCCCACCTCCTGCAGTGAAGCCCAAGGGAATCCCAGCTCCTCCCACCCAAATACTCACTTTTTCATAAAAGGGGGCCACACCGCCAGATCCTTGGCCGGTCCCGACCAAAGCAGACCAACCAGCAGGAGGGGGCTATGACTGCATTTCTTGCCCAAGCTAGGAATCGTGTGCCCAGGCATACGCCCTGGCACCTGGGGGTCCAATGGACCTCCTCCCTCAACCCCACTTCGTTGGCCAGTTCTCCTCTTCCTCTTCCTCCTCCTCCTCATCACCACCACCATCATCATCATCATTATCATCACCATCACTGCTAACTCTTATTAAGGGCTTACACTGTGTCAGGCACTGTTTGGAACACATTACATAGGTAAACATCATTTCATGTAACTAGATCCCTACGCTACTTTGGACAACTAGGGCCTGATCCTAGAAAACAGGTCCACTTGGTGGAGGTCCTGAGACCTCCACTCAGGTAACTAGACACTGTAACCATCATGGACAGAACACCTGGGACTTCATCCAAACTACCCTTCTAGAACCGAGGGTGTTGATTTGCCAGGTTCACCCACGAAACTGAATTCTCTTGAGCATTGGCACTAGACCAGATCGGGTCCAGGTGTGTTCTAATACCTGGATCCTGGATGTGGGTTGTGGGATCTGCCATTAGGGCCAGTCCAGCAGGCCAGGGCAGCTTTGGCTTCCTCCACTTACCCAAGTCATGCCTGAGTTCCCAGTCTGCATCATGGCCAAGCCCACCTGGGTTAGGACATGAATTCTCCATTTGACCATCCACAGTGATCAAGTGCCCCCAGTAACTGATGAACTACCTACTTGAATTGTCTTGGTGGTGACTGCCATCTTGAGCTGCCTCCCCAATTCTTTTCCTCCCTCTACCCTCTCAGCTTTTATAAAAGGCAGGATGGAAACATCATGGGTGTGACTCTTGTTAAAGCTGAAAAAGTCCATGTAGAGACATGGTTATCTTGTTAAACCTATTCCATTTTAGACCGAAGTTGAGGGTCCCCCATGGAGAGGATGGTATTCCAGTTCCTATAGCTGCAAATCGAAGTATTGCAGTGTCAAACAGACCTTCGTTATGCTCATGGAGTCTGTGGCTTGGGAATTTGGGAAGGGCTCAGTTGGGCAGTTCTTCCTTGGGGTCTCTAATGAAGGTGCAGTTAGTTGTTGATTGGAGCTGCAGTCATCTGAGGGCTTGACAGGGCTGGAGGATCCACTTCTAAGGAGGGTCATCACATGGCTGGCAAGTTGGCACCAGCTGTTGGCTGGGAGCCTTGGTTTCTCTCCACAATGGCCTCTCCATGAAGCTGCTTGAGGGCTCTCATAGCCCTCATGGCAGCCAGCTTCCTCCAGAGTAAGATATCCAAGAGGCCAAGATGGAAGCTGCAACACCTTTTATCACCCGGTATTAGAAGTCACACACTGCCACTTTCACCATATTCTATAGGTGACACAGGCCAGCCATGATTCAGTGGAGGACGTGTCTACACAGGCACAAATACCAGGAGGCAATGATCATTGGGACCATCTTGGAGGCTGGCTGCCATATACATCATTCCCAAGGAGGAAGCAGGTCCCCCAGGTGGGAATGGAATTGGGGGCCAAGAGAAGATGCCACATCCCTCCCTGGGTTCTGGATTTGAAGGTGTCAAGATGTCCAGCCATGATCTCCTCAACTGTGGGTGCCACAATCCTGTCCACCATGTGAAATAAGACTGAGGAGGAGATAAAAGGACCCTGGAATGGAACCTTAACTGGAAATGGGTAAATGTCACTGACATTTTTGGCACCTGCCCTACCCCCCCTCACTCACCTCTGATGCCAGCTGTAGCTGTGGTGGACAGTTCTGGGCACGCTGCAGAGTGTCAGCTACAGCTCCAGACACATGTTGCTTCCCTGCCTGGTGCTCACTTGGTCCCCACACAGGGCAACCCAGAAATGCAGAGGGGTTAACAACTCCTACCAACAGGGGTGGCAGTCAGTGGGTACAAGCCCCTACCTCCTTTCCCTTCTGGGAACAATGCTGAGCTCCTTAGAGGTCCTCAGTGAAGCTGAGCCCCAGTGGCTCACAGCAATGTGATAAAGCACTTATTATTGCCTGTTTCTCCTTCCCTGTTCTCTCCCCTTCGGAATAAACACCTTTCACCCAACTCCTTGACTCAGACTCTACTTTGAGGGGAACTCAAACTAAGCTTCACCTCACATTCTTTGTGGGCCCCATTTCCTCAACTCATAATATCCTCTGCTGGTTCTTTTATTCAGCAGACGCTTTTTGAGCACTTGATCTGCACCAGACACTGGGACGCAAAGGTAATGATCTCAGTCCTTGAAGAACTCAGCCTTGCCCACGGCAGCCCTAGACAAAGGCACCGACTATTAGAGCACGTTGATGAAGTCAAGGACCCGTGTGTGAAAGGAGCCCAGAAGAGGGGTCTCTAAATCACACAGGGGTCTGGAAGTCTTCTCAAGACAAATGATGCTTGAGCCAAGAGGTTCAAAGGATGAAAAGTTGTTAATGAGGCAAAGCATGGGGTGAGGTTGGTTTGAGCCAAGAGAATTAAAAGGGCATTGCCAAGGAACTACTGCTAAGGCTCTTTGTTGTTTTTTTGAACACTTCTGGAGAGCTTTTCCAAGTGCCCAGCCCTCATATGGATTATTTCACGGAATCCTCATGACACTTTATGCGCTAGGCATAATTGTCGCCATTTTACAGGTGAGAAAACAGAGGTAAGAGTTAAGTAATTTGTCCATGGTTGCCCACCCAATAAGTGGCGGAACCATAATTCAAACATAGGTCAACCTGATTCCAGATCCCAAAGTCTCAGCCCTACAAATGCACTTGCTTGCGCGGTCAGTGGTACATGTGGAGAGTGGTGGGGACAGAGCTGGGACAGGAGGCAGGTGCTAGATCACAGAGAGCAACAAACTCAGAGAGCTTAAACGAGGGAGTGACAAGCTCATGTTTGGTATTTTCCAAAGATAATTCTAGGCATTGTTAGAACATTCTCTTTCATGTTCCAGAGGATGAAAGAAAGGTTTTTGTCCATATTGGGCCCAGAGGGGTAAAGGGCAAGCAGCGCCCCTATGAGGCTGGAGTGGGATGGCAGCAGGTGGGTAGCACCATCCCCCTCCCAAGCACAGGTGACTTCTTCCCAGCAAAGCTCAGCAGTATCCCCCCACCTCACCCCACCCCCGACCTTAAGAAAGTGCCCTCCAATGCGAACCTTCCAGGGCCCGGGATTTTATTAAGGAAAGTGGCATTTTCTTTCAGGTTTATCCCTCTTGGAAAGCCTAATAAGCATCACCTAATGAGCGTCAAGGGCCTCCAGGGTGCAATGCTATACACGATGACTATTTTTGACTCACCCTGTTTTTTTCCAGGACAATCTTAATTAAGTGGAAGGTGCCAGTAGCTCTAAAAGTATTTATCAACTGCCTCTCAAAGTGACTCTGATTAATAGCAGAGGCACAAATGTGTCGCCACAACCAGGTCACATGACATAATACAAATGACTGTCTGTTGCTATTTTTAAATAATGTTTATTAGAATCCCTTGGTGCGTAATAAATTTAATTTACAGCAGCTTGCAGCCCAGCTTACACATGACCTCCTGTGGCTTAGCTCATTAACACACTCAGGGAAGAAATGAGTTTTCTCCTTAATTCTCCCATTCCATTTCTCCTTTCTAATGAGGCCAGATTGTGAAACTCTTCAGGAGAGAATTTCTCCACTGTCTGCAGTAAAAATCATTCCTAAATGTTCAAATTTTTTAATTATCACAGAGGCACACAGCACAAATTCATGTTAGACGGCTCGGGGCAGAGCTGGAGAAATAAACAATGAATCATCCATTCTCATGTGAGTGGGCACGGGCCCTCAGAAGGGAGGATAAAAAGAGGAGGCCTGTGGGTACCAAGAACATTCCAGTTGGAGATTTGGAGGCTTTTAAACAAATCCAACTAGAAAGTCCCTCTAGAAAGCAGTAGAAGAGCTCTGGGCTAGGAGACCAGAGACCTTGAGTCTAATTCTGCCTCTGAGTTTTGATTAGAAGACCTCTGAGGGCCTATCAAGCTCTTAACTGTCTGATTCTTTCCATTTCTGGGCCTGAGGACCAAATTCAAAGACCAAACATCTCAGTCAAACTATCATATAGAACACGAGTGTATAAACTTGTTCTGTAAAGAGCCAGAGAGTAAATATTTTAGGCTTTGCAAGCTAAGAGGCAAAATCAAGGATATTGTATAGATACCTACATAATAAAAACAAATTTCCACAAGTAATTATTGATGAAATTAGAAATAGAATAATTAAGTATACATTTTGAATAATAAGTCTACCAATGAGAAGAATGGAATTCCTTTTTGTGGGGTAGCATTTGTTTAATTGAGGTTCAAAGTAACTGTTCCCTATCATCAAACCGATTGAAAATGTTCATCTATAATAACCATTCTTAGCTCATAGGCTGTACAAAAACAGGGGGTGGACTGGATTTGGCTTGCAGGCCATGGTTTGCCAACAGCCAGAATAGAAGAGCATCTAAGAGTGTGGGCTCTGCAGGCAAACCACCTGGGTTCAACTCCTGGCTGTACCAATGACTGGCTGGGAATTTACGTAATCTCCTGTACAAGCTATCCAGTGTCATGATAATGCTGTTAACCTCGGTGGTGTACACTGAGAAATATCTACCTAGCTCCCAGATCTGTGGAGGCCCCTCGATCTGGGTGGGCTCTGCTGATCTGGGTGGGCTCTGCTGATCTGGGTGGGTTTACTCATGCACCAGGAGTCAGTTGCAGATTGGCTAAGTAGCTTTGCTGATCTTGGCTGGGCTCACCCACAGGTCTGAGGTTCATTTGGCTGTTGGCTGATCTGGCCTCAGCTGGGAGCAACTCAACTCTGTTCCATGTGTCTTTCACCTCTGGCAAGCTAGCCAGGGCACCATGTGACCATGGGAAGAGAAGCAAAAGTAAGAAAACCCAGTTACACAGCACCCTCCAAGCTCTGCTTACACTACACTTTCCCATGGGTCCAAAGTAGGTCACAGAGGCCCAGAGTCAGTGGGAGGGCAATACCAAGTCACATGGCATAGAAGGTGGATGCCGCAAGGGGCACACTCTGGAACCACTGTTGCAGACTCATCATTCTTTCCCAGTTTCCTTATCTATAAAATGGTGACAAGAACAGTAACTACCTTGTAAGTTTGCCATGAAGATATAAGGAGTTAACACTGTAATATCTTTGAAACAGACCCTGGTGCTTAGTAAACAGCCAAGAAATGGTAGTCATTCTTATTGCCTGCTTTACCTAACTCTGGGTACCAGCATCTTAATTCTATGCATGCTAAGGATCTAAAGATAAAAGTACCTGGAAAGAATGATTTACTCTGGGGCTCTTTTAAAGCTTTCTCTATGCTCAGTTAGGTATAGACCATGGATGCCAGAAGAAGTCTGGCAGTGTCTGGTCTCAGCCTGCCACTCCACCCATTAAGGAAGTGCAGAGAGGCTGGGAGAGAGGAGCTGGGCTTTCAGGGAGACATCCCCGTGTGTTCCAGGTTGTGTGGCCCCATGCTGTCTACATGGGCTGGCTGCCTCTGGTTTAGAGCCTCTTTCACACTCTTGCAAAACTCAAAGGTTTGCCTCCCTCCTGACAGTCCACCTGGCCTGCTGCTGCCATGGGGCCCTCAGCCCCCTGCCTCTCTGACCTGAGCTCCATGAGGCTGCCCTCTGTCTTGCTCATCATGGTTGCATCAACACGAGGGGCTGCTCAAGCCTCCCCCAAGCAGGTAGGTGTCACTGTCTCCTTGGAATACGATCCAAAAGAGGGCCCCCATTACTGGGGAAAAAGGGATATCCCTGAACCTCTTATATAACATAATTAAGCACCCTTCCTGCAACACTGCCTCTGGGGTTGCTCTTTCTTGTCTAATGTCCTATGGGTGACATACATTTCACTTTTAAGAAATCTAACATATGAACTCCACAGTGCAAATCAAGAAATTGCTAGTTGTCTGGTTGTCCCCCAATATCAGTATCTCTCTTATTCATCGGTAATGGCATCTCTGATTTTAAGCTGGGCACATAGCTGCTCTGAAATGTTTTTCCCAGCTTCCCTCGCAGCTAGGTGTTGTCATGTGATTATGCTCAGGTCCATAGGATGTAAGCAGAAATGTCATTTGATACTTCCAGAAAGTGTTCTTAAAGGGAGGAACCTACCCTTCTTTTTCTCTTCCTTTTCCCTGCTAGTTGGAATGTGGATCTGATGGCTGGAGTTCAAGCAGCTATATTGGACCATGAAGTAAAAAGAAACCTACATGCTGAGAATTGCAGATCAACAAGCTAGAAAAAACCTGGACCCTACTCTGTGGAGCACCATACTAGCCCCAGGCTTCCTTTTACCAGAAATAAACTAACATGTTTAAAGCCCCCACTGATTACTGATCATGTCTAGTACTTGCATGGTATTTTAGAGTTGACCAAACCCATTCCCATTTATGTTCTCTTGTGATCTTCCCAGGAAAAGAAAGTAATTTCATTGTTCCCATTTTACAGATGAGGAAACTGAGGCTCAGAGAGTGTAAATGATTGCCCAAGATCACACAGCTAGGTAAAAGCTGCTATTCAAACCTAAACCGTGTGACTCTAAGTCCAGGCTCTCAGCCAGCCCTCGGCTTGCCCACCTTCCATCTGAGCACCTCTTCACTCATATCCCTCTTCCCCGTGATGCCAGCATGGTCTTTATAAGTCACAACTGTACGATGCCATTTTCTTGCTTAAAACTGTTAAATGCTTCCCTACTGCCCCCCAAATGAATTCCAGATATGTTAGCATGGCTCACGAGGCCCACCGCGGTTGAGTCTTTCCTTCCCGCAGCCTCTTTCCTTGTACTTTCCCACCCTCTTCTCCAGCCATGCCCAGGAACACATAGCCAGGAAATAGCAGTACTGAGATCTAAACCCAGCTCTGTTTGATATCAGAGTCAATATGTTTTTCTCCCAAATCGTGCGCCCCACCCCTACGCCATCAATTACTCATTGCTCACACAAGAGGCTAAAAAGGGCAGCTCCTAAGAGGCAGGCTACAGACAGCACAGGACAGGATGAGGTTAGTGGGGTGTTGGGATAGGGGAGGGACTCTTTCCTGGGCAAAGCGATGTAAGCCAGGATTTGAAGGATGACTAGGACTTTGCCAGGAAGATGGAGGGAAAGCATTCCAGGTAGAGGAAACAGTACATGCAAAGGCAGGGAGTTGTAAAGAGCAAACGTGTGCAGAAAATCACAGTTTGGTTAATCTAAAGCAGAAAGTACAATTATGCCGAGATGCTGAAAGCACTAGGTTCTTCCTGAAAGTTTGCAGCCTGTGCTCACCACTATCACAGCCCTTCTCACACCATGTTTATAATCATCTCTTCCCTTCTCTGTCCCCCCCCCACTAGCCAGGAGCTCCCAGAGGGAGGGCAGGGACCCTCTCTCAGGCAATTCTGATCTCCAGTGCTCAAGTCTGGCACATAATCTGTATTCTATACATGTTCGTTAAGTGCCTAAATGAGCACAGATTATCTCAATTATTTCAGGGACAAACACACCAAGGTAATCCTTCTCATCAAACTCTGAGGTAGGCATGCTCTTTGAAAATTTATAACAAATAGCTGAGTGATGAGCCAGTCAACGCGGGTGTTAGCAGATCTTCAAGCTCCTGGATGCTTCTGACATTTCTGACTAAAGTAAATGGCAAAAATCCTCATTCCCTGAAAAATCTACAAAGCTCAAAGACAGGTTCCCAGGCAGAAGTCATTCTGTGAAAATCCTAGTGTAAACAAGAAGAAACAGGATTCAGCAAGTTCACCTTATGATAAAAAAAAGTCACCCAAACATTTCATCAGAAAGCAAGATGCAAAATGTAAAATTCTGTTAAGTTGTCTCTCTTTCCATTCACTCCTTCAACAAATATGTACCAGGCGGTCGTAGGTCAAGCATGCTCTAGGCTTGGAGTGTGGTGGCCTCTTGGTTTGCGTTCTTCCAAAAGCAGAGCGTGAGACCAGGACTCATGTGGGTGATCTGTTTGGAAGGTGAGCCCAGAAGGAGGAAGGAGGAGCCACTTAAGGCTGTGTTAATGGAGACAGTGACCCGGCCCCCTCCCCGCAGTCAAAAGGGCCTCAGTCCACTAAGGGGGGGGACCCCCAAGGAACTGTAAGAATGAGCTTCAGAATAGTCTTCAAAGAAAGGCAGGCCAGGGTATGTGTCCACAATCCTACTCCATTGTTCAGGTCCTTCTAGAGGCCTCGCCCCCTGCACTTCTGGTTTTTGCCTGCTTTCCTTGGCTCTCAGGCAGAAAAGTAAAGATAAGCAGCTTACTGGGGGAGGTGGGGGGCGGGGGGGGGGAGGCAGAGGACCCCAGTGTGCAGAGGAGCTGCCATCATGGCTGTGCTGAAACCAGCGGTGTGTTGAGCGGATATGGTGCAGAATGCAGGAAGTATCTGCTCCAGGCTACGAACAGAGGAGTCCAAACCCCCTGCCCTCAAGAAGCTTACATTTTAATAGGAGAGGAGACACATACTAATCACAGGAAACAAGTTTTAAAAGTGTGTATTAGGAAGCAATATATACTAGCGAGAAAAATAAAACAACATGGGAGAATGGGGAAAGCCAGCAGGCACGGGCTATCAATTTAAATAGGGTGGTCAGCCTGGGTCTGGGTAGAAGAGTGATAGGCAAGCAAAGACTTGAAAGGCGTGAGGGAGTGTGCCCTGCTGAGACGGGGGAACGGTGTCAGGCGGAGGGAACAACCAGGCCCAGGCCCTGGCCCTGAGGCACGCTTGGGTCTGAGTGTTTAAATAACAAGGAGGCTGGAGGCGGGGTAACAGGAGACAGTGAGAAGGGAGGTTGGAGAGTGAAGGAGACCCTTGCACAGAGGTCCAGTGGCACTGGGTTCTACAGTCACTCTCAAATATTTACAGAGCTCCTATTAGACGTGGGGTGCTGCCGGGTGTCTGAACTCAAAGATGAATAAAACAGAGCCCCTTCCCCCAAGGCCCGCACAATTAGGAGAGGAGACAAACTTGCACCTAGATGAGACGGACAGGATTTCTTGAGGGTCTGCTCTGTGAAGGCACTGGGCTCAACGCTTTACGTGCGTTATTTCTAGTATTTCCCACTGTAGCCCAGCAAAGTGAATGTCAGCATCCTTGTTTTGCAGACAGGAAAAGTGAGGCTTTTCCTTAGAGAACTGAAGGGAACTTTCCAGATTCCTCCCATGGTCAAGCAACACCAGTACCAGAGTTCTTTCCATTAAGTCCACGCCCTGCTGCATCCCTGACTGCCCACGTCCTAATAATTCGAGTGCCATGATGGAGAGGTGTGTAAGATCGGGAGAAGGGAGACAGGGATGACTGTATAGGAATTAGCCAAGTTGGCAAGAGGAGAAGGGATTCTCAGCACAGGAAACAGCGTGAGCAGAGCCGGGAGATGTGAAACAGCAGGAAGTGCTGGAGCACCAAGGACAAAGGGGGGGAGTGAGTGCGGAGTGGCAGGGGCTGAGGTTGCTTGGGTGCTGTGTGAGGGTCTTCTGGGACTTGAAAGCAGAGAAGAGAAACGGTCCTATTTGCAGCTTAGGGATCATGTATGCTTCTCCTCTCTCTACTAGAATGTGAGACCTTGGGGAGGAGGATCTATCTCCTTCATCCTGATGGCTCCTGCTTGGCCCAGCACACAGAAGAGAAGAGATGAAGCCAGCTCTTCCAGCTGGGCTGGCATTTGGACTTGACCCACTGGGCCAGAGCGGTGGCCCACCAAGCAGTTCCAATCAAATGTTCTCTTGGATCATATCTGTTTGGACTCTCCTGTGACATTGGAAAATGGCACTGGACCAGGCTGTGCCACCAAGCATGCCCAGTCCTGACAAATTTTCCCAAAGTTTTGGTCCTTTCTTAGGATTTAAGAAAGGACAACAAATTTGGGAAGATACAAGTGGTTTTAAACAAAAGTTTAAAATCTGGGCTTCTTCCTGACTCTCTTCCATGTCTCCTCCATGTGTGTTCTTGCTGTTGGAGACACATCTATCAACTCACACTGCAACCAGGAGAACAATGGCCCAACCCCACAGGTTGTTGTCTCCAAGCTGATGCCACAGCTCAGCCTTCAGCAGACCAAGCCATCGTTCAGGGAAGCGCTAAGATGGCCAGAGGGAGAGGATGGCTGACTTCCGCAGGCTGGGCCATCCTGTCCAACTGATTGCTGAGAGCCCCCCTGGCAATGGGTGCTCCCTAGTGAGTATGAATATGAGGCAGGAACATCCGTACTTTTGTGTCCACTCCTATGAGTTCATCCATTGACTATTTACCTGACCTCCATGCCCCTGAGCTTTCAGTATTGTTATTTCCATAAACAATTAGCTGAGCCACTTCCCCCTGCAGACCCAAGATTTTCAGGCTTGTTTGCCCAAATATTCCTATTCTAGATCACAAGGTCCAACTCTTTCCCTATCAGAGCGTGAATAACTGTGTGGCTGCACGTGTCGTGTTCTTTCCAGTTCTGCCAGCCTTGCAATCAGATCCTGAGCCTATTTTTCAGCATAGTCTGCCTTGTGGATGTCAAGAGATGAGAGTGCCCTTAAAGCCTTCACAAAGTATGCCTCAAGTTGGCAAACAGCTTCCCTATCACTTTCTTTCTGCAGAATCTCCAGTGCTGTCAGAAGAAGCCATCTAACCTCACAATCCTTATGATTATCGTTGATCGAACACAGTGGCCACTTGACCTCCCATAGCCTTGCTTTTTACCCACATCTCATTTCACTTAGCCAGAGGTGAAGCTTTACAAATAGTAATGTCAAATATATGCGTGATTATGACCTGCTTCCCATCAGTAATGGGGCCCCTGTGGCTTCCAGATAGATGGGAAATCCAGCTCCAACATCTGATCCTGAAGACTTGCTGTCTGGACCACTTGTGGTACCCACTGTCCCTGGTTCCTTAGGAGACAAAGCATGAAGCAATGCTTGCTTGCTAACACTTTATTGAGGGCTACAATCCTAAGACAAGAAAAATAAAGGAAAAAGGAAGTGAAGGAAGGAAGGAGGACAGTAAATATAAGGCTGTGGGTTATCGAGGTGGCTGCATCTTTGGAAGAAAACATTGCCAGTTACTCAATCACACCTCCTGGACATCTTCTGACAGGCCAAATGGAACTACTACCATCCATATGCTGGGTCCCTCCCATCTCTTGTCTTTTGTTCATCAAAATTTGCTGCAAGGTTTAATGCCCCTGCATTTCTTGAGGAGAGTTACCTGGCCCGAGTAGGCAGATCCCAGGTACCATGGGTTGCTTGGTCTTCACCCTAAGACAGATGTGATATTCCATGGTGTTATGAGGGCTGGGAGGATGTGGAGCCAGCTGACACTCAAGAGGTGCATAGACTGGGTCCAGTACAGGAATACCGAAGATCAGAATGGATAATGCAGGCTTTCCAACAGGCATAACCTGCCTAGGTTCTCCTGAAGTGTTGGACCTCTGGTTGGGGCCAGTACTTCTGAATCCCAGGTGAGCAGCTGTGTGATCCTGGGAAAGTCACATCTCTGAACTTGACAAATGGCGCAATTACATTTACCCCACAGAATTGTAAGAACTGAATTAGAATGTGATTTAAGAACATTTTTAAGTAGCAAAGTGCTCCATATAAACCTCAGGGGCCGCTGTCATATCTAAAGACTGAAGTCGTGGACTGAACAAAATACCCTGGCTGGCTTAAGTGGAAAGGCATTAAAATACCGTGTTATTTTGACCTCAGCTGACCAATAGGGCTCATTTTGTGCCTCATTCTCCTGCTTCAAACCACTGGTGAAAGCAAGTCATCCAGGAAGCCCCTCCTGCCCCGACACCAATATTTTCTTCCCGTCCCTCCTCCCACTATGGT
The DNA here is from genome assembly GCF_028023285.1 of Balaenoptera ricei. Taxonomy (NCBI): domain Eukaryota; kingdom Metazoa; phylum Chordata; class Mammalia; order Artiodactyla; family Balaenopteridae; genus Balaenoptera; species Balaenoptera ricei. The sequence goes on along the minus strand of NC_082640.1, from coordinate 177,314,538 downwards.
GGGCCCCTTAAAGGCAACAAGAAGATCTGATTTGTCCACTGTTGTATACCCAGCATCCAATGCTCTGTCTGGCCCTTAGTAGGTGTTCCGGACACTATGTATGGAATGAATGAACAGATGAACAAGCATCTCCACATCTTTGCCCAGGGGGTTCCCAATGCCTGAAATACTCCCCCACTCCCAGCCAGTCACCCAACCTTGGAAGCCTTTCCTGACCCTCCCTCCAGTTTTCACTGCTCTCTCCTGCCCTTATAGTGCTTTTGTCACACACAGCTGACAGCAGAATGCCAGTGGACAGTGGAATGGCTGGTTTTGTTATCTGTCCCCCAGATCAGACCTCAAGCTCTTGGAGGGAAGGGACAGGGCCTCATTCACGATTGCGTCCGAACATCTTGCTGGTTCAGATGTGGCTCTACGGAGTTTGTATGGAGAAGAGCCTCGGGTGAGCACTCAGCATGAAAGAGGTCGCTAGGAAATTGATCTGAAAGCCGGTTTGCAGAGCAGTTTATAGAGTGTGTGTTTACAGGGGGTGACTTAAGGGTGCCCAGAGAGGTTGGGGAAAGGAACTAAGTAAATGTTCCTTCGATGAATGAGCTATGGTGTCTGACTCTCCGCTCTCTGGTCCTGACCCCCTGGTTCCTTCACCCAACCTAAAAATAAGATTGTCCATGCCTTGGGGGCGGGGGCGCTCTGGAGAGCCCCTCTATCAATCAAAGCGCTCGCCAGGTGCTCCCACCCGATCGGCCGATCGGCGAGGCCGTGCATACCTGTGGTGCGGCCTGGCGGGGCCCGGGGCAGCTTGTTTGAAAGAAACGTAACGCGCTACTTCGCCACCGACTTGTTGATAATCTCGCCTCAAACAGGAGTTTGAGATGGCTGACGAAAAGCAGTGGTGGAGAGGTCCTCCCCGGGGCCGTCGGCAACTCCTTCCAAGGTGCAGTCGTGTGGCTGGAACGGTCCCCCCGCCCGGGACTACAGAAGGGAGAACACAGCATTTGGCCCCGAGAGTGGCGGCCTGCACCTCGAGCCCGGGCAACCGGGGCGCCTTCGGCCCCGTCCGAATGGGGTGGAGGAGGGGAGGGATTCCGCAGGGATCGAGCGCAAAAAGGGGTCTCCACGAGTCAGTCCTTACCCCCTTCCCGCCCCCTCGGAGAAACTTGGCGGGGGGGACGGCAGGCAAGGAGCAAGACCCTCGGGAGCTGGAGTCCTCTGCCTCGCGGGTGGATAAATAAATTATTAAGCGCCCAATACACAATAGCCTCACTAGATGGAGACGAGGAATCACTGCAGCGGCGCTGGCGGCAGCTGCGGCGGCGGGGAGCGCGGGCGGGAGCGCAGCCCCGGGCGGGAGGCGGGCGAGCTCTGGCTCGGCTCACGTCTGTTTTCCTTTTTCGTGCATTATTTATTTCGCCTCCGCCCGCGGCCCTGCGGCCAGAACAGGCGCTCGCGGCCAGCGCCTCTAGCCGCCGCTTCTCGCGAGCCGGCGTGACGGGCGGCCCGAGCTCGGGCACCCCAGCGCCCCGGGCAGCCGCGCGGCGCCACCGGGGAGGAAGGGGACCCGGGGAGGGCACGCACCGCCCGCTCCAGGCGGCTAGGAGGAGACTTTCCCCGCCCTCCGCCTCCGCCTCGGCAGCCCGCCCCGGCCCTGGGCGCGGGGTGCCGCCCCTCCCGCCCCGTGCGCGGCCAGGCGCAGCCCGGAGCCACCGCGCCCTGCGCCCCGTGCGAGCGCGCCCTGCCGGGGCCCCCGGCTCAGCCGCCCCGAGGCCCAAGCCGCGCGCAAACTTTTGCTCCTGTGCCCGGCGCTCCTCCCAGGCATGTGAAGCCCCCAGGCACCCGCGCAGTCGCCAGGGTGAGGACCGAGGCCCCGCCTAGAGGGCGGGGGACTGGGGAGGCGGCTGGCTTTAAATGGGGGCCGTCCGGCCGCTCGGGAACAGATTCTGCCGCGGGGGGAGCGAGCGCCTCCCTTCCTCGCGCCGAGGATCGGCTGGGGCCGCCGCCAGGCAAGGTGGCGTAAGGCCCCGGAGGGGTGCGGGCGGAGAAGGAGACGTGGGGGAAGCTCGTGCCCTGAGGCCGGAGGCCGGGGCTCGGCAGAGCGCGAGGGCAAACGGGGCGCGCCCTGAAGTGCATGTGTTGCGGTGTGCGCAGTGAGGGCCGGCGGGGCAGAGAGGGTGCACGCAGCGTGTACATGCGGGGTCAGCGAGCGTGCGGGCAGGAGTCGCTGGGTGTGCACGGCTGTTTCTGTGGGTGTGCACGCAGGGTGAATGGTGCCCGCCGGGTTTGAAGTGTGCTCACAGTGGGAGAGAGTTGTGCATGGCTGTTTCCGGGGAGGTGCACGGGGCTCGGTAAGCGTGCTTGGCTGTTTCTGGAGGTGTGCATGGGGCCAGGGTTTGCGCGCAGGATTCCGGGGCGTGCACCACGACGGACTGTAAGTTCTTGGATGCCGGCCCCCGTGAGTGTGCATGAAGGGTCAGCGAGGATGCAAGCTGGAATGAAAGGCCAGGCTTGTTTGACGAGGGTGCGCCAGGGTGCGGGGCGGGGCGGGGCGGGGCGGGCCCGCCCAACCTGGACTGCTACGTGTGTGTGCGGGTGCGCAACCACGATGGTGCCAGCGGCGCCCGCCTGACCCGAGCTTTGCTCCCCTGACAGTTCGCCCCGGGAGCGGGTGCCGCGGGCCGAGATGCTCCTCCGGGACCTGGTGCTGCGCCGTGGCTACTGCTGGCCCTCACTGCTGCTGCACTGCGCGCTCCACCCGCTCTGGGGCTTCGTGCAGGTGAGCGGTGGCGCGGGCTGCGCGCGCCCGAGGACCTCCTGGTCAGGACCGGGTAGGGGGTGGTTGTCACTTCACTCCCACGACCCTGGCTTCCAGCAGTCGCCCCTCTGATTGGTCCTGGGAAGAGCTGAGGAAAAGAAAGGATGCATACTCTCGCCCTGAAAAGATAAGAAACTCCGGAAGGAGGCTTCGGTCCTGGCCTGCTGAGGCCTGCAGGACAGCGCCTTGGAACTGAAAGGGCTGAGGGAATGCCTTCTTGATGATAATATTCTATTGCAAAAATGCAGACAACAAAACCTTAGAGCTTTTACAAACCTAAAAAGAAAAATGATACCAAGAATATACCTTCTTTATTTCCCATCAGAGCCACTAGTAAACTTCATATTAGCCTTCTTAAACTGGACTTCAACACAGAAGGGGTTGTTTCTTGTAGGTGGTAGAGTTGAGGATGTGGACAGATTTTGCGAGGGGGCCACTGGTGGGGGAATGTAAGAAGGAGCTGTCCATCTATAAGGACTGCCTGCGGCTGGAGTCTTCACCCTGGGCCCCCCAGTCCCCAGGGCAGAGACCAGGTAGCCACCAACTCGAGGGACCTGTGTTAGGGTCAAAGAGATGGTAAGACGGGATGGTGCCTAGTCCCTCCCAGAATGCACACAGTCAGCAGTACAGTGGAATGGTGAAGAGGTGGACTTTGGTGTCAGCTCTGAATTTTGAGCCCCAGCTCTGCCCCTTACCGGCTGGGGGACTTCAGACAGTGCGCTTAACCTCTCTGGGCTCTGGTTTCTTCTTCCTCACTGTGCTATTATAAGTACTTGATAAGATAAAGATTACTTAGCGCAGCTCCTGAACCATAATAAACACTAAATAGTAGCTGTTGCTGCCATTATTGATGGTAGTAATAGTAACGTCACTCATCTATCTGGCTAGCCAGGTACTCTGTTGATTGCTACGTAGTCTGATCAACAATTTTGAATTGTTTTGATCGGCATTTTTACCATTTCAGTCATTGAAATACCCACTCTGGGGTATTTGCAGCTTCATGTCCCCCTGGTGGCATTTTGGGGCTTGGGGACTATTCAGATAGTTGCCCTGAGTAGGAGGTGACAGTCTAGAGAAGATGGGATTGAGCAACACAGCTTGCCAGGCTGCCAAGGTTCATGAGCTGTCCCAAGTGATGGGGCGTTGCTGGGAACCAGGGTGGTCAGTCCTGCTTGTATGATAGCGCTGGTGACCCCTGGAGAGAACCAGGGGCTCTAATGCTGGAACCAGCCAGCTGGGGGGAGAGCTCGAGTAGGGGAGGGGCATACCCCCCTCCTGCAGCGCCAGGCCCATCTTCTGCTCTCTTTCCTGGCTTGCCTCTGTGTCACTCACAATTGTTTTCCTTTCGGAATTGACAGCTTTGTTTAATGTGTGAAATGGCACTTATTAAACCCAGCTGGGCCTCCTCGGGATTCAGAATTTTGTCACTTCTAAACACTTAGAAGTGGTTAGGGTGGTTTGGGACCAGTTTCTCTTGTTCAACTTTTAGCTGAACCTCAGGTGTTAAGCTCACTTCCTTTTTGTATTCATTTGTTTACAATTTTCCCTCTTCTGGGAGACTTTTTCAGCTAGTACGGAGAGCAACATGATGATGTTGTTAATCTCCAAGAACTGGAATTTTCTGCAGGAACTAGCAGGATAGAAACAGCAGATCCACCACCAAAAGAAAGGATTTTGTAAAGTAGCTTCGTGTTTTAGCAGTGTTCTTGAGCCAGGCGGTACTCACACAAGCAAGTGTGTGTGTGAGTTTGTGTGTGTGTATTTCAGATGCCGTTACTCAATACAAATCAATTTTTGTGATAATCAATTAGAAAAGAAATCCTCCAGACAAGAAGAATGGGTAAAATCTTGGCTGGAGGAGCTGGAAAGATTAATCTACAAATGATAAGGACTGAGAAGTCAAGGGAAAAGGGGCTTTGGAAGGAATGGATTTGGTTTTTGAGCAAAAGAGCTGAAACCAGGAGAAGAGAGGGGAGAAGAGGAAAAATCAAAGTGCACAAAGCCATGTGTTTCCCTTTAAGTGGAGAGAGTATCATTTGTCACGTCATAGGAGTTTCTTGAATATAAAGAAATCTATCTGTGCTTTCATGAGCTTTTTGCCAGAAGAATCCCTCTAAGTCGTAAACATCTGGAAGGGTGAGACCAGCACAATAATTGGTGAAGCAAGAGGTCTGTGGTCCCTCAAAGCACCGGGTTCCAACCTTGAGATCAGCCCAGAGCCTCTGGCTGCTGCCTGGATAATAAGAAACTTAATCATTACAGTCAGATGACATTAAATAGCCACAAGGTTGGTGGGGGCGCTCTTTAGGCTCTTCCCTTTTTTCCTTCATGTGTCTGGAATTGAGATTTTGAGCTTTTGTGATTTAGGGTTCTTCTAAGTTCACTTCCAGATGAGTCCTTTTTTTTTTTTTTTTTTGCAAGTGAAGAGGATGACAGGCTGGCGAATTTATTAGGTGTGACAGGAGTGTGTCTCATCAAGTTACTGTGGTGCTGGCCTGTCTCGATAAAAGATACCAGAAGCCATCATCCTTGTGGGCGCCCCCCTAAAGCAATTGTCATGGAGACAGGCTCTGATCCGGGCCTGTGGGTCTCTGTGTGGCAATGAGGAGCCATCCCAGACCCAAGCGATGAAGCCATTACAGCTTCACTTATTTAGTCAGCTGCATTTATTGGGCACCTACTGTTTGCCAGGTCCCCCCGTGTTAAGTGCAAGGGATCTAAGGATCCCTGCCTTCATGGCATTGACAGTCTAGCACTGGAGAGATTGTTAGACAAGTCATAATAGGCAAGAGTACTCAGTAGGAGCAAATAGCTTAGAAACAGGAGCTTGTGGAAGATTCAGAGAAACCTCGCAGATGCAGTGCTTCAGCTGAGACATGAACAAGGAGAAATCAGGAGTCAGGATGCTAGCGTGAGTGAAGTGTCCAGGCGGTGGAGGGAGCAGCCCCGAGGTGGGAGGAGAGGGCAAGGCATTGGAAGAACGCAGGTGAGGCCTCTGTTGTAAGCCACTAACATCGTGTCTTACAGTTTGGACTTGATCCTGAGGGCTCTGGGGACTGTGGAAAGTTTTAAGAAAGAGGCGATACAATCTCAGATTGGCATTTTAGAAATCTCAGTCCAGCTCCAGCACAAAGTTTGGATTCAGGGAGCGGGCGAGGCAAGGGGCACAGGGGCTGGTGAGAGTAGGGTTGCCAGATTCAGCAAATAAAAATACAGGTGGTCCAGTTAAATTTTCAGATGAACAATGGTTCGTTCTTGAGCATTAAGTATATCCCATACAATATTTGGGACATATTTATACTTAAAAAATGTTGTTGTTTCTCTGAAACTTCACAGGGGTGTCCTGTATTTTATCTGGCAACCCTAGGAGAGAGGCAGGGCTACCCAGTGGAGGTGTGATGGTGTCCTGGTTTAGGGCTGTAGCACTGGCAGTGAGGCGAGGTGGATGGATTCAAGGACTATTTAGGAGGACTGGGCCAGAGAGCTACACTGGTTGGCCAGAAGTGGGAAGTGGCTGCCACAGCACCATGTCCCCCAGACCACAGTGCCAGGGACCAAATCCAGGTGAGTGCAGGACCTCTCTGTGCCTCAGGATTCTGGCCCCAGGAGAACGCTGCAGAGCAGGGACAGGAAGGCAGGAGGTGGCACAACTGGAATAAAAAGCGTTCACAGGAAGTCGCGATACCGGCTTTAGGCGGGTCATTGACCTCTCTGGGCCTCTGCTCCTTCTTGGTCAAGTCTAGCTAAGAGCAAGTGACTTCAGGGGCAAGTTTCTTCTCCTCGTAAGACTCCCCAGGATGTAAACCAACCAAGCCAGGCCTTGAGACAAGCTCGTGGTACTGAGATTTCCTCTCTGCTGGTCTAAACACAACACTGCCGACCCGCAGAACCCCAGAGTGGACCCGGAGCTGGGGGATGGGGTAGAGCCCATGTTTCTCCACCGCTTGGCAGACAATCCCCAACACACATTTTTACTGAGCACCAGCGGAACGCCGGGCCCTGTGCAACTTTGGTGGATCACTTAGCCTTGCCAAGCCTGTCGTCCCAGCCAGTAAGTGTGGATGACAAGAGCTACCTCTCTTGATTATCCTCATGGTGAGAGGAGAGCCTGTTTCCCATGACTGACACACAGTAGGGCTCAGGAAGTCACACTTGGTCAGGATTGATAAAGCACAGACCCACCCACCTTTCTGCTCCAAGATGCTCACAACTTAGTGTGGGAGGACATTAGCAGTGGGAAAGGTGCCCCAAAGGGGAGGGTTTACGAGGTGAAGAGGCAGCACTGGGCAGCTGGGTCTAATCTGGGCGGGGCATGGGGTTCAGGACAGCTTGCCTGGGAAAGCCATGTAAGAGCTGGCTTTGAAGGATGCATAGAAGTTGGCAAGTGGATAAAGGACCTGTGTAACCAGCTGTCAGTCTAGGGAGGCTCAGCGGCCACAGGCCTGCACTGGACCAAACCAGTGAGGAGCCCGAGGGGTCCCCGCCTCGGGGAGAAGGACAGCCCGCCCAGGCTGGCTAATTTTCTGATGACCTTTGGGTAAACAGTTGTGCCCGCTCACATTTCAGTGGGACCGTTATACGAGAGACCACAGATGTTTAACACACAGTGTGTGCCTTCACTTCCCCCACTTCAGCCTTGAAACTTGGCCCTGGTTTCCCTGCCTGTAATTTCATCACATTAAGCACTCTTATACGTATGTGCCCTTACAGCCTCTCACGAAAATAGGTCATTGTGTTGGGCCAGGTTAAAGAAACGTGCTCCCCTTGAACGCTCTTGCATAAATTGCACCTTGGAGAGTGGGAAAGTAATTGCTTTGGCAATGGCATTGCTTGAAGTTTGCACACTTGGTAGAGTTCAGCGGAGAAGCAATCTCAGAGGCCAGCCGTTGGGAGAAGGGAGATTTTGAGCAACCGCCATGGTCTTAGAAGGTCAGAATCCAGATGGTGATGGGAGGGCTGACAACTACGCTGGGGGAGAAGCCAGTGGATTTGGCATGACGTCTAAGGAGTTAATCATCTCCGTAAAATAACAGAAAAGGCTCACTGTCTGAGGATATGCTCTTCCCGGCGGGAGGTAAGATTGCCTTCCAGAGTTTGAAATGCAGTCAGTGGTCCTTTAAAAACACTAAAAGGTGGTGAGCAGAAGCTTCGTGGCCTCGTCAATATTAAGTCAGGGCTGTAAATCAGTCCACCGCCTGCTGCCATTCCGGTAGCCGTTACCCATCCTGTTCACATCTGCCAAGTGGCAAGGGAGCAGCCGAGCCTTGCTGGCTCTCTCCGCGGGCCTGGAACACGTGCAGCAAAGGGTCTGCACTGGCCTCCAAAGGCAGGCCTTCCGTGGCTGGTTGCAGGGAGATTGGGGTTCTGGGTTTCTACTCACTGGAGATGACAGCCAGAGAAATGAACTGTGGGCATCACTGAAGTAGGGGGTGACCACCAACTCTTCCTTCATGTCTTTACATCAGCTGTTCTCTGGACAGGCAGAAAATGCTAGGTTCAAAGATTTATGGCATTCTGCCATAGAGAGGGATGCTGGCAGTTGGTCTAAGCCAGCCATTCTCTCACTGGCTACACATTAGAAGCTTAACCTGGGATGCTTCAACAAAATACGCATGCACAGCTCCACCTGTAGAAATTCTGACTTAACTGGCGTGGGAAAAGCTCAAGCATGAGTTTTTTTTTAAAGCTGCCTGGAGATTCTAATGTGCAAGAAGGGCTGGGAACCGCTGGGTGAACACAACCCACTTTTGCTCCCCTTTTTAGTTTACAGATGGGGAAAGTGGGACTGGTGTTGAAAGAACACCAGCCCAGGAATCAAGAGGTGTGGATTCTGGTGAATTCCAGGCATTTCCTTAGGTGTTATGATGGCGAGAGAAAAAATAAAAGGCTTGATCCCTGACCCCATAGACCTTAGAGTCCAGTGGTAAATAGGCGGATGAGCTAGGTAAACACCCCAATGTGGATTTCTGCCACACAGAGTGAAATCCGGTGCCAGGAGAACCTGTAAATTGGACATCTGACCTGGTCGGGGGGGGGGGGGTCAGAGACGCTTCCCTGAGGAGGTGAGAGCCAAGCTGAGTAATGGGTAAAGCAGAGGGAAAGGTGTCGGAGAAGATTCCAGGCCACTGGAGCAGCGTGCTCAAAGGGAGGGAGCATGACCAGGGGCCAGGCACTGGCAGGAGGGCTTCGAGAGCAGAGCAGGAGGCCAGAGCAGGAGGGGAGGGGCGCCCTCCGGCAGGGCCCTGTGGCCCCGTGATTCCCCTGAGCTGTGGGTGAGCATCTGGGCATGGCGGGGGGGTGGGTGCAGGCAGTGGGTCAGGTGTGTTTCCCACAAGGCCACTCGGGTGGCTCGTGGATCACACTGGGAAGGTTGTTCTGCTCCCCTTCGTCACGTGCGCCGCCAGAGCAGAGGCCTGGCCGGGTAAGGTTCCTCCCCCAAGATGGGGGGACCTTGGCCCAGAGTGGACATAGAGAGGCCATCAGGAACTGTGGCCGGAGAGGAGGCGAGGGCTTGGTCCTGCACCGTAGCCGGGCAGATGGGAGAAGCGGTTAGGTCAGGTTATGCAGAAGGTAAAATCAGTGCCCTGTCACCATCTGGGTGTGAGAACCTCAGGCGGCCACTTCTCCTGCCTGGGCCTCAGTTTCCTCATTTGCACGATGGGGAGATTCTAGAAACCTCTCATGAATGCCCAAGCCAACTGCCCCAGTCCCACAGAGCTGGAAATACAACCTAGGTCTCCATCCCTGCCAGGCCAGCCCCGCATAACCCTGTTCCCTGTGAACCAGCCCAGCTTCTGGCTCTTCTTCCTGCCTGGGTCTGGAGGGGTGGGTGGGTGGGCCGCGGTGGTCCCGTTTGGGCTCCCAGTTGCCGCATCGGCTTCTCTCGGGCGCCCGTGCCCATTCCTGCAGGTGACGCACGGGGAGCCCCGGAAGTCCTGCTCCAAGGTGACCGACAGCTGTCAACACATCTGCCAGTGCCGGCCCCCGCCCCCGCTGCCCCCGCCCCCGCCGCCCCCGCCGCCGCCCCGACTCCTCTCCGCCCCAGGTAAGTAAAGGCTCAGCCCTGGTTCCGGTTTCTCTTCGCGTTTTCCGGGGCCCAGGAAGGACCTGCGAAGCAGGTTCCCGGGAAGCCAGGAAGCAGAGGGCAGCCTTGCTTCCTTTGTAATTTTCCACTGGCCGAGCAGGAGGGAAGCCAAGACCCAACTTTTCCCTGCAGTCTGCAAAACGCCTTTCCCACAGAATGTTCCTGTGAGATGGAGAAAGATGTTTCTCCATTGGTTAATCAGATAAAAGTCAATCTCCATTTGATGAGTGGCTCTGCCTGGACTGTTCCGAAGGCCAGACCTTGAAGGGGGGCAGCCATGGGCGCTGGTCTGAAATACCCCTCCCGTGAGCATGGTTTCATTTTTTGATTTTAATTCATGTGTAAGGGAGCAATTAGTATAGAACCGAAGTGGAGGCTCTGAGAGCAAAGTTACACGGGTGCCGTTCAGCTATTTGCAGCGAGTTCTGTTACACACACACACCCGCATCCCCTCCCCCGCCCCGGTCACTTGTTCGCCTTGATTTCATCTCTGAACAATTTGATTGCAAACAAAGGAGTGTTTCTTTAGCCAGAAATGGCTTCAGTCCTGACCCGTAGGGGTTAAGTTCCCTGCTTACAATTGCCAGTTGATAAGGTCTCTAACAAGAGATTCTGTATTTTGGTTTGATCACTCAAGTTGCGGCCTATAGAATGCCCAAGCCCATGTGTGGATCCACCTCATTAAACACATCTCCGTTGAGTTACTTGGGGCATATTTTAAATAACTTTGACGAGGCTTATTCTCTGGTAAGCCGTGTTTCCAAGCTTGCGGTGCGCAGGCAGGGATGCAGTGTTCTGGTGGAATCTTTTGCAGTTCACGTGTGTTTCTGCACTTTGTCTGCTAGGCCCCCACCTGTCTCCATTCTTCCCTGACACCCGTGGCTCAGTGCTTCTCAAAGTGTGGCCCTCAGCATCACCTGAAGCATTCGTTTTAAAGTGCAGCTGCACAGGGCCACTTCAACCCACTAAGTCAGAGCCTTTGGGGTGGGACTTAGGAAGTGGCATCCTAACAAGTTCTGAGATGATTCAAGTGCAAGTTAAAGTCAAGGAGCTCAGCCTACCAGGCCCTCTGCTCCAGGCCTCTGCAGGATCCTGCCCTCCCAAGATTCTCACCCTCCTCCTCTCTCCTGAAGGAACCCCTGGGCTGTACTGTGGGGCCCCGCCTCAGGCCCCTGGCCCCTCACTCCCTTCCCTTCCATGAACTTCCTTCTCCCTCCCCTATTCAAGCTCCAGGCCCGTGCTGCTTCCAGGTGTGTTTGTACCTGATGGATCCACATCCGCCAGTTACAGTCTGTTCAGTTCATCCTGTGCGAACCGAGCATCTGTGCCAGACACAGACCTGAAAGACCATTCTGGTCTCTGGGATCTCTCGGCCTCAAGGAAGGCCTTCTGTCAGCAACCCACAAAAAGTGACCTGAGAGAGCACAGAAATTGTTCTCCAGGTGCACTGGAAATCCTTGAGTAGTTGGGCCAAACTACAGCCACAGTAAACAGCAACATTGACTTGGGTCTTCATAATAAATGGAATCGTTCTAGGTCATTGAAGGGGCGGTGGGGAAAGCGCATCCAGGCAGAAGCAACAGCAAGAGCAAAGGCTTGGAGGTGTGACTCTATGGGACTTCTCATGGGAGGTCCAAGCCCCTCAGACTGTGAAGGGCCTTGTGTGCCTGGCCGAGTAGATCACATTTCATCCTGTGAATCGTTGTTTGCCAAACATTCACCTATCCAAATACCTCCTGTTGTTTGCCTTATTTTTTTTTTCTTTAAACAGACTCACTTTTGTGTTTATACAAATTAATCTCCAAAGAAAACTTTAATAACTACCATCAGTGAAAAACCAGAATCACTTGCGTAAGTAGAAGGTGACCATAAAAACAAATGCAAACAAACCAGTGTTTTAAAGTTCTAGCCTGTCGTGGAAAGTTCTGAGCTCGAGGCCTTCTTTCTTTCTGCTAAAAAGGGAGTGCAGCAGGTGGTAGAGGGGTGGCAGAGCTGTAGGAGCCCCGTGCAGAGATATTTCTCAAGAAAGAAATCAGAAGGTTTGTGAGAGGATCAAAAGGGGCCTAAGTTTCTTGTTCTATGTTTCTGTGTGTCTGAGCACCAGGTCCACGTGTCATCCAAAACCAGCTTACTTGCTGCAGGGACACGTGTCCCATCCTTTAGGAAACTCTGCTCTGGGCAGCGATGAGCCCACGAAGGTATTAAGCAAAGAAGTGACACGATCCCACATCGTCCGCTTCAGAGTCAACTTTCCTGACAATGTGGAGGGTGGATTGGGGTGAGCTGCCCGACTGGGGTAAAGAGGGGACCACTGAGATACTTCAGGCCCCAGACCACCCACGAAGGCCTGAAGCCAGGTGGGGGGCTGTGGAGAAGGGGAGGTGGGTGGCGGTGCCAGGTGTGAGGGGACAGAGGCCTCCTGTGAGCTTGAGGCCTGAGGGCACTTCCGGGTTAGAGAACAGCAGGTGTAGTTTGATTCTATGGTAGGACTTTTTCAGTTACAAGTAGCAGAAACTCATCTTGAAGTGGCTTAAGTGATGCAAAAACTAGAGAGAGATGTTCGTTTTTTGGCTCATGTATTGGAATATTCCAGCAGCAGGTCTTATATGATGATGGTACTGGGTTTCCGTCTCCATCTCTCTCTTCTGATTTCTCCTGGGTCACCTTTTCTCTCGGGCAGGCCCAGTCTCTGTGGCTCCAAGCTCCAGGATTCCATCAACCTTACAGTTAGTAATCTCCCTACAAGGAGAGCTTCTCTTTCTCAATCATTCAACTAAAGACCCGGGGCTGACTTTCACTAGACCAGCTTGAGTCACATGTCCATCCCTGGACCAATCATGATGGCCTACGAGATGGAATGTGCTGATTGGTCAGGCCTGGGCCATGTGACCACGGTCGACAGTTGAGTTTTATGGATAGAGGTTAAGAGGGTGGTGGCTTCTGAAAGGAAAATCCAGGTAGAGGGGCTGTAACCCAAGGATGAGGACGTGGACACTGGGCAGGAGGACAGCGGATGCACCCCACAACCATGGGGTTCCGGGCAGATTAGACCAGTGGCAGAGAATGTGTTTTGTACACTGTCTTGGTCCTCACTGAGCTCAGCCCAGAACCCCGCACACAAGTACTGCCCGGTAATGTCAGACAGTTATGGCCACATCCATGACTTGTGCCTGTTCTTTAATCCCTGAGGAATTAGCCTCTCCCAGAGGGCACGGGGCTTCAGCAGGTGTGCACGGAGCTCCCCAGGTGCTGGCAGGGGCTTGGAAGTCAGCTATGAGCAAGAGAGGAGCAGCTCCTGCCCACAGGGAGCTCACGGTCAAGTGGTCCATCATCTGCAGAGGGTGTGCCTAGGAGTGTCCTTTCCTGCCATCTTTCTGGATCTGCCATCTTTCTGCTGGCTCCAGGCACATGCCAGCCTTTGCTCCTTTGGTCATCAGATGTGCCTGCATCCCTGCCGCTCACAAGGGCTTCTGATTTACCTGGTGAACGTTTGCCGAGTGTCTGCTCTGCGTCCAGCCCTGTGTTGGGTGCACTGGAGGCCCACGGAGAGTTGTTCTCAATGGCGGGGCCCGGGTAATGAAAAGACTGAGAACACGGCATAAGAGGTCGAGACCCTGAGCCTGGGTTGGTGTGCTAGCCCTGCCACTTCCTCTGCGTGATTATAAGAGGGATGGTAAACTTTTTTTTTTTTAATTTTTATTTTATACTGGACTATAGTTGATTTACAATGTTGTGTTAGTTTCAGGTGTACAGCAAAGTGAATTAGTCATACATATACATATATCTATTCTTTTTCAGATTCTTTTCCCATATACGTTATTATAGAATATTGAGTAGAGTTCCCTGTGCTATACAGTAGGTCCTTGTTGATTATCTATTTTATATATGGTAGTGTGTATATGTTAATCCCAACCTCCCAATTTATCCTTCCCCCCAGCCTTTCCCCTTTGGTAACCAGAAGTTTGTTTTCTATGTCTGTGAGCCTATTTCCAGTTTGTAAATAAGTTCATTTACATCATTTTTTTAGATTCCACATATAAGTGATATCATGTGATATTTGTCTTTCTCTGTCTGACTTACTTCACTTAGTATGATAAGCTCTAGGTCCATCCATGTTGCTGCACATGGCCTTATTTCATTCTTTTTTATGGCCGAGTAATATTCCACTGTATATGTGTACCACATCTTCTTTATGCATTCATCTGTTGATGGGCATTTAGGTTGCTTCCATGTCTTGGCTATTGTAAATAGTGCTGCAGTGAACATTGGGGGTGCATGTATCTTTTCAAATTATGGTTTTCTTCAGATATATGCCCAGGAGTGGGATTGCAGGATCATATGGTATGTCTATTTTTAGTTTTTTAAGGAATCTCCATACTTCTCCATAGTGGCTGTACCAATTTACATTCCCACCAACAGTGTAGGAGGGTTGAAATAGGGCTGGTAAACTTAAGCCTGAGTTTTAGGTGTGAGGTTTTCACCCACCAATGGGGTTGACTGGAGGATTCATGTAAGCGGCAAGCGCTTTGGAAAACTGGACCGGTATCCACTGCTGCTAACCACTGTGTGAAAATCATTCTGATAAAGAGCAGCCTCTGAGTGTTAGACTTAGGGGAAAAATGAGGTGCTTTGGGGGAAAGGTATTTAGTTCCAAAAAGGGCAGGAAGGGAGGATCAGGACAACGTGAGAGAATTTCCAAGTAGACCTTGGATAGGCAGGAGCACAGGGAGGCCGGACAGTCCGTGGAGGGGCTGAAGCAAAGGCCCGGAGTTCGGAGCCCGAGGATCAGGCAGGAGGTGCCCTGCTGCAGGATTGTCCTTCTGCAGGAGTGTGGACTTTGGTACATGTGTCAGGGATAGAGGGAGAAAGAGGACACAGGGAAACCTCTGTACCTACTCACACAGACCTGTAAAGTCGCCTGTAAAAGGAAGGGCCAGAAACATTTGCCAGAATTGTTGGGCATCCTCCCCGTGGCCAGGCAGGCCTCCCTCTTCATCCAAACAGCACCTGCTGCTGCCCTGCTGCTCCGGGCTACCAACGTATCCCGAGTTGGCCAGGACTCTCCTGGTTTTAGCCCTGAAAGCCCTGCATCCCGGGAAACCCTGTAGTCCTGGGCAAACTGGGATGGTGGGTCACCTACTGCTGGGCCACCTTTCTGGCAGTGGCAACATGGTTTTTCAATTTATTTCTTCTGTTTTATTTTGTTTTACTGTGAAACTTTCAAGAGCACTGTCCCCTCACCCCCCGCCTCCAGCTCCATTCTAGAACGTGTTGAACATGGGGGCAGCTCAGCCCCACATTTGTCTGTGGGTCCCCAGCTCGGCTGCCCCTCCCAGCCGCCCTGGGACGTCTGTTGAGACAGCCTTGCCCTGAGTCCTACTTGCCACCGAGAAGGAACTTGGAAAGGGTTCTTGTGATGTGGAAGATTCTTGGCCAGCATCTCCAGTTTCTGCCCTTTGTTTCCCAAGCTCTGCCCACGCCCTTCACACTTTAGGTGGCGACTGCCTAGGGCAGCTGCACTTTGTAAACTTTTGCAAACAGTGGGAGGCACTAGACTGGGTGATTCTCAAGTGCAAGTGTGGTCAGAATTCCCTGGAGGGCTTGTCCAAACACAGGTTGCTGAATCCCATCCCCAGAATTCCTGATTCAGTAGGTCTGGGGTGGGGCGGAGGATTTGCATTTCTAATATAGTCTCAGGTGACACTGATGCGCTGGCCGGCCAGGGCACACCCTTTGAGAACCAGCGTCCTAGAGAATGGCGGTCAAGTCAAGGGACTTTGGAGTCACATGCAGCTCTTCCACTCCTAGCTCTGCGACCCTCAGCATATCTCATCCCTCTCAGCCTCAGTTTCCTCATCTGTAAAGTGGAGCTAATGATACTTACCTCAGGAGGGATTGCAGTGAAGACTGGGAATTATACAGCCTGTACTTGGCAGAAACTACAAGCTGAAAAGTGGTGTTACAGCACAGTGGCTCAGCCTGGCTGTCCTGCCCTCTAGATCTGGGGTCCACCCTTGTTCATGAGCTAAGTGATTTGGGCAACGTGTCCTTAACAGCTTGGGACCTCAATTTCCACATCTGTAAAATGGGGCTAATGACAACACCCGCTGCATATGGGCTGGGCGGTTGTGAGAAATCCATGCCATGAAGTTAACACAGAGCAGAGCCTGGAACCCAAGTAACACTCACTGAATGGCAGCTAATAAGTAATACTAATGCTAACAGTAGTAGTAATAATAATAATACTAGGTCACTGACGTTCAGGTCAGGAGTTGTTTAAACATGGTTCTGGCACCTCGCTGCTGAGAAAGGAGCATCTGAATAGAAACTCAGGGAGGAAATGAGCGCTTTAAGGATGTGTCGATGCCCCTAGGTATTCAACAGAAAAGAAAAGGTCTACTGAGAATACCACTCTTCCCCCATTAGGGGCAGCTGTCACCAGGCTTGTGATCCCCAGGGTCAGCCCCAGAGTCCCTGGGTGAAAGTATTTCTGGAAGGCATGGGCAGGGGTGAACACTGGCAAAGCAAAGGAATAGACGTGCTCAAGGGCCCGACCAAAAAGCCCACGGCAGCTGCCAGGGCTCAGGACTGGGCTGACTTTGTAAATGTCAGCGATGGCCCACTCGTCCCCGCGCGTGACTCAGACGCTGCGGCCGAGGAAGGAGATGTGTACCAGCCCTCAAGGAAGAGCATGTACACCCCCTCCACAAGACCTGCTTCTGAGGCTGATGGGGCCAAAAATAGCTGTAGCAGAACAGAGGCGTGAGCCTGCATTCCCATAGTGCCTGTCTTTAAGGAGCTCAAAGCACTGAGATAGATTTGATTTTTCGCGTTTATTTTATTCTTAGAAAAACCCGAAGAGAGGTTGACTCCGCAAAGGTCACACAGCAGTGGTGGAGCGAGGAATGGAGTCACCTGGTTCCCCTCCTATGTGCCAAGGGCCACATTTTAACAGAGAGAAGCAAATGGGACTGTGGAAATTCTAGAAGGCTTTTTTTACTCAGCCAGAACACTAGGAGGAACTGGTACTCAGCCCCCGGTACTGAGGTGGAAGCTCTGTGCTTCTCTTCTCGTTTAATCCTCACGTACTCCTTTGTAGGAGGTCGTATCAGCCCCAATTTCCCTTAGGAGCCTGGGACTCAGAGAGGGTGACTTACTTGTTCCCAGCGGCCCAGCTGGTAAGGAGGGGAAGTACTTCCGGGTCACCGGATTACTTCCTGCTGAGTCCTCTGTCTAGCTCTCCTCCTCCATCTCTGAGAGTCAGCTTCAGGGGTCCCCTTTCCTTTCCTTGAATGGGCCTCGCTCCTTCCCGTCTCGGAGCCTCTTGTATATACTAGTCCTCGTGTCTGCCAGGCATCCCCTCGAAGTAGTTAACCTCAACTCAGGCAGATCTCAGCTCAAATATCCTCCAGGAAAACCTCCCCTGACTTCTACAGAGGTCACTCCGTTCCCTGTTCTGGTTCTCGATGGCTATGGAGTCAGTCACGCCAAAAGTTAGTGGTTAAAAAAACAACCCAAGTGTACTGTCCTTTCCTCTCAGCAGTTATGGGGGGTGACGGGGCTCCACCAGGAGGGTCTTGCTCGGGGTCTCCATGCAATCGTAATCAGTTGGCTGGAGCTGGAGCCATCTCGAAGGCTCCCTTGCTCGTGCCTGGTGGCTGATGCTGGCTCCTGGAGGGGTCCCCAGCTGGTCTTGTTCCTCCACGTGGCCTGGGCTTCCTCACAGCATGGTGGCAGGGTTCCAAGCTTGAGAAGCAGGTAGAAGCTGTACGCTTTTGATGATGTAACTGAGGAAATCATGCGGCATCATTTCCGCTACATTCTGTTCCTTGGAATCAAGTAACCGAGTCTGCTCAACTTCTAGGTTCAGGGAATTCGATTCCACCTCATGGTAGAGGAGTGTCAGGGAATTTGTGTACATTTTAAAACCACACACATACATACACACACTCTTTGAACTTTTTCTTTTCCTTTATAGCAATCATCCTACTCTTTAAATATCTAATTAATTATTTGACTAATGCCTGGGCCTTTTGCTAGATATAAATAATTGCGTGTGTCCGCCGTGTCCACTTATAGCCCCAGCTTGTTAGCATATGCCTGGCACATCACAGGTCCTCAGTAGCTACTAATTTGTTTCTTTTGCAAAGATTTTTATGCTCTACTGTATGCCAGGCACTGTGCAAGGTTCTGGGAGTGCGGTGGTGAACAGGATGGAAGGGTCCCTGTGTGTGGGACAGAAAATAAACAAACCAATAATATCGCCAGAAAAATAGAAGATAACGTATCCTACAAAGGTAATTAAAATCACAGGATCTGATAGGGGGTGACTGGGTGGTCACTTAGATTGTGTGGTCTGGGGACAGGAGATGACATTTCAGCTGAGACCCGATTGAAGGGAAGTTGTGGGCAAGGAAGACGTGGGGGAAGAGCGTTCTCAGCAGAGGGAACAGCAGCGCGAGTTCCTCGTGCGCTTGGGGTGTGTGAGGGACCACTGTGGCTGCTGGCTGAGGCGAGGCCCAGAGGGAGGGCCTGGGAGGCCAGGGAAGGGGTTGGGGTTTTATCTTAAGTGTAAGCAGAAGCTTCGAGAGGGTTTTGAGCAGGGCTGTGGCGTGACCTCATTTATACTTTACAGAGCCCGGCTCCCAGTGTGGAGACTGTCCCTTTGGTCCAGGTGGTGATGGAGGAGCCTGTGAGGTGGCCTGGATGGGGGGAGGGGAGAGGCGGCAGTGTCAAGGCCTGGTCTGATTTAAGATGGTTTCGGAGGTGAGGTGACGGCTGCGGTTGTAGGGAGCGAGGGCAGCAAGGATGCTGTTAGGTCCTGTGGAATGAACAAGCGGGGAAAGCCTGAGGACATCACTCACAAGCTCCCCCTCCTTGGTCCCCTCGGGTGTTTGTGATCTCAGCAGCGGGATAATGATGCAGACCCGGGTGGTGCCGGGAAGAGGTGAGCGTGTGACGAGGGACTTTGGATATCGAACACAGGCTGTGTCACTTGGGTCGTTTCTTGTTTCACGGGTCATGTTGGTGCCAAGCTGGTCTTCACTGCCGCCATTGATCTGGACCTTGGGGTATCGGATGTTCATCTTTTGCGGGAGGTGGGGTTTCTGTGCTGTTATCTTTGAGCCGCTTGTCTGGTCTGTGAGTAGTAGGATCTGGTGGCTGGGCCCGGCTCTGTCTCTTACCGGCTGTGTGCTGGTCACTCAACCTCTCTGAGCTTCCGTTTCCTCATCTGCCAAAGGGGGCTCAGGATGCCGTCCTCAGAAGGTACCTGTGGGAGCGTGAATAACATGTGGGCCTGGCCCAGCACCCGCTACGTCCCCACTCCCAGTAAATGGGCTCTCTTGCCAATATAATCCTCGCTTGAGCAAATCTCTTATCCAAACCCAGTCTCAGCTCTGCCATCCCTAAGAAGGGCTGCCTGGCTCTGCCCTGCCTTCCCCTCGACACTAAGCATCACGTGTACGGTAGCGTGATTTTTTTGTGCCCAAACTTGAGTGTCTGATATCCGTAATATCTTTCAGTACGTGGAATTGTTTGTCTTCCATGTATTTGGGCATATCCAGCAAATAAAAGATTACAAATGGATGCGGACTTTAATTTCTTAACAAACCTATATTCGTTGATTTATTGAACAAACGTTTGCCAAGAGGTTGTGCCCTGGCAGGTCTTGGGGCTGCAGAGATGAACTGTGCACGGCCCTGCCCTCGGGTAGCCTGCCTCTGGCTGGATGCCTGAGCCCTGCTGCGTATCGGCATCCCCTGGGAGCTTTAGAAACGACTGATGCCCGGGCCCGCCCTCAGTGGAGGTGCTTCTTGCATGAATCAAGGTCGAGACCCTCGGCTGTAACCAGAGGCCAGAGGCAGGAAGGGGTCTGTGCCAGAAGGAGGAAGAGGTGAGGGCCCAAAAGACTGGTGAGGCTTGCACGTGAGTGACCTCCTGGTACCGCTACGGGCGCTGTGATGACCCCAGAATTGGGGCCAAACAGGGCAGGGAGGGTGCGGCCCCCATAACGGAAGGGGAGCCTGCTGGGTGGGGGGCATGATCCTGGCTAAAGGGCCCCACCTGTAGCATCAGGATGGAAGGCTGGTTCTGACGCCCTGTGACTCTGGCCTCACGTGGACCTCGTTTTCCTCATAGGGCTGTTGAGAGGGTCACATGAGTTTGAAGGTGACGGTGCTTAGAACAGTGCCAGCACGGGGTGATTGCCCTGCCAGACTTAGCTATTTCGTATTATTATGGAAGTCATCTAGAATGTCCCACTTACGTCCGGGTCAAAGCAGCCAGCCTGACCTGTTTAATTTCTGATCCAGTCCCTGAGGTCGGGGACTGTTGATTCGTCTTTGTCCCCAGAGACAGCTCAGAGCTTGACATGGAAAGTGCACACTGAGTGTTTGAATATATGAATGCATGTGTGACTAAATGAGGAAGACAGAAGAGAAACTGTCCAGGACAAGGGGGTAGAGAGAGGACTGACATTTTTTTTAAGAGTCTGCCATTTGCCAAGGAGCATTTGGGACCATGTCTTATTTAGGGCTCGATGGAGGGTGGGCTGTCGACTTACCCAGGCAGAGCTGCAGCCCTGGCAGTTGGAAGCCCAGCCAGCGAGCCCAGGAAGGGCACCAGCAGCACCTGGTACAAGCTGTCACCTTTTTCCACTGTGATTGCCACAGGTGACCTTGCCCCTGGTCAGACCCAGATGGATCCACACCGTCTAGCTAGGAGTCCACACCTCTCTTTAGCACCCAAGAAAGCACATCAGCATTCAAGCGAGTGTTC
The DNA here is from genome assembly GCF_028023285.1 of Balaenoptera ricei. Lineage (NCBI taxonomy): Eukaryota > Metazoa > Chordata > Mammalia > Artiodactyla > Balaenopteridae > Balaenoptera > Balaenoptera ricei. Next base: position 177,293,866 of record NC_082640.1, on the reverse strand, counting down.
TCCTTTCAGAAGGATACCTAATTTATATATTTAAAGAGCAGTAAATCACTCACAGACATTTACTCATTCAACAAATACATGGAGAGCTCTCCGCTGAGGTCACAGACTGAGGAGGACACAGTGGGTAAGACAGGGCGAACCCAGGGAAGCTTCAGTGGGGGACGATCGGGGCTCTGTTTTTTCTCATGTGGAGTTTGGGATGCCTGTGGACAGCCAGGAAAGGCAGAGCACACAGGAATTGTAGACTAAACGGAGCACCAAGTGTCCGCAGGCCATCGGTCCCCTGAGAGGAGAGGGTCTGTCCTAGAGCAGGTGTCCTGCAGGAGGCGCTGGCTGAGCTGAGGGGGGATGATTCTCCAGATGAGGGCTGGGCGTGCTCACAGCAGAGAGAACAGCAGGGGCAAAGGATGGGAAGCCACGGTGATGGGAGGCGTGGTGAGAGAGGAGTGGAGGCGTGGCAAAGCTTGACAGTGTGCGGGAATCTCAGACTCACTCCCCGGGCGGTGCGAGCCCTAGAGGGTCCGACTGGGTCCGACTGGAGAGCTGCCACCTAAGCTGCCTTTACTCAGCCCTGGCTGGGGACAAAGTAGAAGGAGGCTGAAGGCAGAGGGCAGGGAGGAGATGGTGGCCTGGGCCAGGGAGCAGCTATGGGGCACAAGAAATTTCAGGGCTCAGTGACCAGCCGCTGTCCAGGGTGAGGGCAAAGGAAAACTCTGTCTGATCAGATCCCCCTTGTGGAGACAGGACACGAGGGAGAGGGATGGCCTCAGGAGTTCCAGGCTTTGTCACGGGGCATTGGAGGTGGCACAGGACAGCAGGGAAGATGGTTGGCTGGTGGGTCTGGAGTTGAGGACAGAGGCCTGAGCTGGCCCTAAGGATGGGGTGGGAGCACCAACGGCCTTGGGGCCAAAGCCACTGGAGATCAATCACCTGGGGAGAGCATGGGGAGGACAGAGCCTGGGGTTCGGGGGAAGAGGAGCCCGAGAAAGGGCAGCCAGAGGGGAAGGAGGAAAACCGGGAGAGGGGAGGGGGCAAGGAGTCGAGGGCTGGGAGGGCTCACGGGATTTGTAACCAGGAGCTGGTATCCACCCTCCTGTACCCATTTACCTTCTCCTCCAGAGTGGAGAAGAATGAAGGAGGAAGAAGCTTAAGAACTGAAACAAATGCGTGGCTCCCACTTAGGGACCATTGGAAGTCAGGTGGTGATAAAGTTAGTCTAATCCAGGGCGGCTTCAGGGAGGAAGCAAGCTCACTGTGCACACCTGGAAGAGGTACGATTGGCCTCAGGAAGATGAGCTGAGTGGGAAAGGGCATGAGCAAGGTAGGGGAGCTAGTGTGGACGTGGCTGGGAGCAACTAGGGGCCCCCAGTGGAAGATCTGATCTGCGTTGTCACAGGTGGGTGTGCTGATCAGGGTTCAGAGGCAGAGTCCCCAGGACGCTGGGAGCTGAGGCTGGAGGAGGGGATGGCAAGACCGGGAGACCTGTATTCATTCAAACGTTTCTTGAGCATTTCTACATTCCAAGAGCTTGGGCTACACCGTGGAACAAAGTAAACGCAGAGCTGATACTCTGGCAGGGGAGAGAGAGCAGAGAACAATAAACTTGATGAACCGTTAGGCTGTAGAGTGTCCTAGAAATGTAAGTGCTGTGGGAAGAAAGTGAACTAGAGCAAGCTGGGCTTGGGCCACGTGGCAACCTGGAGGGAAGATGGCGGTGGAGCGAAGACTTGGAGGCGAGGGAGCGAAGCTCACTGGTACATGGGGAGACTGTCCCTGGTGGAGAGGACAGCCAGGCTGAGGCCTGGGGTGGTTGAGGAGCAGCCGGTGGGGGCGCAGCGTGGCTGGGGCAGAGTCAGGTGAGGAACAGGGTCAGATTCCAGATGAGGGCCCTTCACACTAGCTAGGAGTCCACACCTCTCTTTAGCACCCAAGAAAGCACATCAGCATGTGTGCTGGGTTCCAACAGGTGGTGTCCTGGGGGACCAGGGCAGTGAGCAGCGAGGGGTGGCCGGACACTGCAGTTGCTACAAGGTGAGCAGCTCCAGTGGGGTCTGCCCCAGAGATGCTGGGGCCAGGGCTGTCCTGGAACCAGGACAGAACCATCTGATTTCAGGTCCCAGCCAGCCCCTCAATGAGAGCTCTGATTCGAACAAGGCTCTGGCGGAGGGCTTTGTAAGTGGGCTGGTACTGGTGTAATTAAAAGAGGGAAATGATTTATGCGTCTGCCAGGTGGGGGATGAACGCCTACCACCCGGTGCTTCCAGGTGTGAAGCCTGAGTCCTTCATCACTTTCATGGCGCTGTGATCGGCTATGCAGCCCAGATCTGCTCCACCTGTATCTCCAGGGCCCTGGGACTGGCATTCCCAAAGCCACCTCTTGGGTCTCAATCCTGGCGCCCAGGTCCGGCCCAGAGCAGAGGCCTATTGTGGAGGAACCATCATGGAGGTCGTTTCTGTGGATACAGGAAGAGAGTTGAACTCTGTAAGAAACATGGTGATAGTTTCTCTGAAGTGAATCAATGCTGACAAATGAAAATAACACTAAAGAGTCTAAATATACTCAGACGCAAGAAGCCACTCTCTTTTTTTTTTTTTTTTTTTTTTACTGAAGTCTAGTTGATGTACAATATTATATGTTACAGGTGTACAATATAGTGATTCACAATTTTTAAAGGTTATACTCCATTTGTAGTTATTATAAAATATTGGCTATATTCCCTGTGTTGCACAGTATATCTTTGTAGCTTTTTTTTTTTTTTTTAATTTATGGCTGTGTTGGGTCTTTGTTGCTACACGTGGGCTTTCTCTAGTTGCAGCTAGCGGGGGCTACTCTTCCTTGCAGTGCGCAGGCTTCTCATTGCAGTGGTTTCTCTTGTTACAGAGCACAGGCTCTAGGTGCGTGGGCTTCAGTAGTGGTGGCTTGCGGGCTCTACAACGCAGGCTCAGTAGTTGTGGCTCACGGGCTTAGTTGCTCCGCGGCATGTGGGATCTTCCCGGACCAGGGCTTGAACCCGTGTCCCCTGCATTGACATGTGGATTCTTAACCACTGTGCCACCAGGGAAGTCCCTGTAGCTTATTTTATACATAATAGTTTGTCCTCTTAATCCCCTACTCCTATATTGCCCCTTCCCCCCACTGGTAACCACTAGTTTGTTCTCTCTATCTGTGAGTCTGCTTCTCTTTTGTTACATTCACTAGTTTGTTGTATTTTTTAGATTCCACATATAAGTGATATCATATAGTATTTGTCTTTCTCTATCTGACTTATTTCACTTAGCATAATGCCCTCCAAGTCCACCCATGTTGCTGCAAATGGCAAAATTTCATTCTTTGTTCTTCTTTCTCTAGTTGCGTTAGATGTAACATTAGGTTGTTTATTTGAGATTTTTCTTGTTCCCTGAGGTAAGCTTGTATTGCTATAAACTTCCCTCTTAGAACTGCTTTTGCTGCACCCCATAGGTTTTGGATCATCATGTTTTTGTTTTCATTTGTCTCTGGGTTTTTTTGATTTCCTCTTTGATTTCTTCAGTGATCCACTGGTTGTTTAGTAGCATATTGTTTAATCTCCACGTGTTTGTGGTTTTCGCAGTTTTTTTCATGTAGTTAATTTCTAATCTTGTAGTGTTGTGGTCGGAAAAGATACTTGATATGATTTCAATTTTCTTAAATTTACTGAAGCTTGCTTTGTGGCCCAGCATGTGATCTATCCTGGAGAATGTTCCATATGCACTTGAAAAGACCGTGTATTCTGCTGCTTTCAGATGGAATGCTTTATAAATATCAATTAAGTCCATCTGGCCTAAGTATCATTTAAGGCCTGTGTTTCCTTATTGATTTTCTGTCTGGATGATCTGTCCATTGATGTAAGTGGGGTGTTAAACTCCCCCACTATTATTGTGTTACTGTCAATTTCTCCTTTTATGTCTGTTAACACTTGCCTTACATACTGAGGTGCTCCTATGTTGGGTGCATATATATTTACAATTGATATATCTTCTTCTTAGATTGATCCCTTGATCATAAAATTTCATTTTTTTGTGTGTGGCTCAGTAGTATTCCATTGTGTATATATACCACATCTTCTTTATCCATTCATCTGTTGGTGGACACTTAGGTTGCTTCCATATCTTGGCAATTGTAAATAACTGGGGTACATGGGATGAACACTGGGGTTCATGTATCTTTTAGAATTAGTGTTTTTGTATTTTTCAGATATATACCCAGGAGTGGAATTGCTGGGTCATATGGTAGTTCTATTTTTAGTTTTTTGAGAAACCTCCATCAAGAAGCCACTCTTGGTTTCTGCTATAAAAAAGCTCACAACCCAAAACCCTTCTCACTTTTTGGTCAAGAACCAAATGAAGCTAGAGTCTGGATGCCCAGTGGGAGATTGTTGCAGGTGTTCAAGCATCTGCTGAACTCTTGCTCTGGGGTGGATGCTGTGGCAGGAGCTGGGGATGTGAGCATATAGTGGTGATTACAGGGCAGAAACGGAGGCTACAGAGAGGGCCCTACCTTGGACAGAGTGGCCAGGATAGGTCTCTCCGAGCTGTCTGATATTTGAAGGAGAAGGAACTAGCCTTGTGAAGACTGGGGAGAGCATTCCAGGCAGAGAGAATAGCATGTACAAAGGCCCTGTGGTGGGAACAACTGTTGTGCTGGGCATGGAGATCAAGGGGGAAAGTGGTTTAAAACGATGTTAGAGAGGTTAGTACCAAATCACGCAGGGACTTGAAAACCATACTTTACATACTACAGAGCTGGATTTTTTCCAAAGTGCCATGGAAAACCACTAAGGAAGTTTGGACCAATACGGTGGCACTAACAGGTTTACTTTTGAAGACAATCATTGGCGGCCGAGTGGAGAATGGGCTGGAGGGGCAAGAGAGTTATAGGGAAGACCAGCCAGGAAGCTATCGCTGTTGTCCAGGTGATGGGAGATGGTGTCCTGGACTGGGGCAGTGGCCAAGGGGAAGGAGAGGTGGACAGGCAGATCCCAGACACAGTTTGGAGAGAGAGCCAGCAGGATTGGGTGGAGAAGGATGAAGAGGAAAAGGAGAGAGTCTAAGGAGGAGATACAAGGACGAGAAGTTGATGCCAACCAGTGTCTGCCAGCAGTTTGGTGGCCCTGGTACCATCTGCTGAGCAAGGATGCTGATTCACTCAGCTCATTTGTACGGAACACCTCCTATACGGAACACTTACTGGGTGCTAGGTTGAGCAACATAGAGATAAGTAAGAACTGTTCCCTGCCCTGGAGGAGCTCACCAGCCAGGGGAGGGGGGATAAAAAGCTATCATCCAGCGCAGAGTACAATGGATACGAAGTGCTGCTGAGCCCAGAAGCGGGAGCTCTGAGCGGTCAAGGATGACTGCTTGGAGGAGGTGGCATGGAATTGAGAGCAGTTAGGATTTTGAAGAGCAGACGTGGGGAGGGGTATGAGGGTTGATGGAAAAGGTGCTCCAGGTGAAAGAAACAGCATGAGAAATGTGGGGAGTCAGGAGTCTCAAGGCCTTTTGGGAACCTGAGCGTGGTCCCACTTGTTGGGAGCGTGGGATACCGGGGCAGGGTGATGGGAGTGGGCACTGTCTCGGGATGGACCGGCTGAGGGGTCTGGATGTGATTCGAGAAGAGCTAAAGCTTTAGAGCAGCTGAGTTAAGCCGACCAGGTGGTGTCTGAAGACTATTAATCTCACAGAGACGGGAAGGAGGCCGAGTCCACTGCACATTTGTGTGTCTCTTTCTAAGATTGTGCCAAGATGTTGGCCTTGTTTTGTTCCCCTTTACAGCCCAGTTTATGGGGACTTGATTTATGCTGGCTCTCCATCCCATTCCTCTCTCTAAATATGGTTAGGTTGCAAATGCGGATGGCATCTGTTAGTCCTGCAGCGTGGGCCTTCCTTCAGTTCATCAAGATTGGACAGGACCTGGCAGTGGCACCCATGCTCCCCTTTGCCCTTTGGCCTCCGAAGAAAGAACCCAGTAAAGGTTCAAGGTGTATGGGACCAGCCTGTCTGGGAAGCTTCCAGACCATGATGCTCGCACTGGGGCCTCTGCCAACAACCAGAGCAGGTGGTGACGGCAAGTACTTCTTCTTGGTCACTCCTCTTCCAGGAAGGCCTCCCCTCCTCCAGGTCTGGAAGTTGGGATTACAAATGGGTTGCTCCAGCTGGCTTGTTGGGCTGCCTGGGGAAGAGCTGGGTTTTTTTCCTTTCTTACTCGGCCAGGAGAATTGCTGGGCTTAAGAGATTCTAAACTCTGATTGTGCTGGAAATGCAGTTACCTTGACTACTCAAGAGTATTTTGATTCTTTGAAACAGGCACTTTTTCTCCTTCCCCTCACCTCCCTCTCCAGCCCTTTCCCTCGTACTCCAAGTTCATACTTTTCCAAGTTCAGATGAATCTCCCCCACCCAACACACACACACACACACACACACACACACACACACACAGAGGCAGTGCCCTGCCCTCCGACACCCTCTTTCCCTCTCTCACCTTGAGCTGACTTTGATCCTACCTGTGGTTCTCAGTCAGGGGTAAATCAGCCCCTTAAAGTCCATTTAGAAAAGTGGGGGAATTCCAGTTTGGGGTGGAGGGGTGAGTGCTACTGGCATTTGATGGTCGGGGGCCAGGGATAATAAATGTCATGCAGGGGACAATTGACACGACAAAGTCCCTCCCCATAATACTAATAGGGATTCTGCTGAGAAACTGCTTAGCCACCAAGCCTTGTTTTGAAGCAGCCAGACTTCAAGTCCTAACCCGGTGTCCCCAGGAGAGTTCACTCTTTCCATTTTTGGAAAACTCAGTGACCCGCATCGCTACCCTGGAAGACAGTTACTGTCTCTTTCGATGATTCTGTTTCACTTTGCATAATGGCTTGAGGCTAGTCCACATTCATGTATCAACCATTTATGAAACACCTTGCGAACAACAGAGAGATGCAGAATAGGCAAGACCTGGCGCAGGTCCTTAGAGAGCTTGTGTTTACATTGCTGAGTGACTCTAGTGGTCTTTGATGACCCCACCAACTCAGTCCCCTGGAAGGCAGAGGATGGGTCTACTTCATTCCCACGTCCACCCCACAGAGCTGCTTCACAGTGGCCTGCTCACAGACAGGATGCCATTCATGCCTGTTGGCATTCTGGTTGGCTGGAGGACAGGGCCCTTGGTTGTCCATCACCAGGACCTTTGTTCTCCCCTCTGCTGTCAATGCTGATGTATGAAATTGAACTTTGACACATGGTTTTATGTGGTCAGGTACTTGTATTAGGCTGTGTCTTTATAGGCATCATGTTTTTCTTGACTTTCATTGGTCATCTTGTCTTATATCGGGTGCCCTAGGGACAGAGCCTGAGCTGGGTTCAGGTGTGTTATCATTGAAGGAGGGTTCTCAGGAGGGAAGTGAGGGAAACAGGACCCGAAATGGAAGGAGCCAATCAAGGGTATGGTTTCAGGGCAACCCACAGGGAGCTCAGGATGTGAGCAGCTCCATCGAGGAAGCCGTGAGGCAAGGGGGCAGCCTTTTATGCTTCCAAATCACTGACTGCCCCTGTGGTCCATGGGGGACCCCAGCAGCTTCTCCTACATCACTTAGAAGCAAGGAGCATCTCCATCAAGTTAGGTACCACACAACATGCTCTCAATTTCTTGGCCCAAATCTGGCAGAACCCTTTGCTATAAAGACCTACCCAATTTTGTCCTCCTACCTTTGAGATTTTTAAATGTTTTCCTCAGTGTTTCCCCACTTTTGTTCCTTTCATTCCCTTTGTCCCCCATTTCCACTGGTCTCCTGTTCCCACCAAGACAGAGCCCGGTGCCCTGAAGTGCCCAGCTCACCTCAGAGACTTGGAGAGCTTGAGGGGTGCACATGGAGGGGGATCAATCACCCCAGCCCTTAGCCACAGCTGATTTGCAGTGCAAAGCCCCCTCCCTCAGGCCCCACCCCCAGGCCAGAACCCTGCATTCCTTTACAGTGAGAAATACACAAAAGATTTTTGTCTCATCTCTGAGAACATTCTGGACCTTATAACCAGCAAAGCAGTTTATCTCCTTTCTCAGCCCTAAGATGCTTTCTGCGGGCCCCTTAAAGCCCTGTGGGATTACCGGTTCTGACATTTACTGCTCCTCGTTCCGGGAGAGACTATAGGAGTGTGAGCGTGGTGCTGGCTGATGTTTATTAAGTGCTGCTGTCTCCGAGGTACAGCCATTAAGTAATACCGCTAATTCCTTTCTTGCTTTTTTTTTTTTTTTTTTTTTTTAAACGCACATCCCACAACTTATCCATCCTCCCCTTGGAAGTTATCCCACTCTGTGCTGGCTCTGGCAGTTCCGTCACTGCCCGGAAAGTTTCTAGATTCTTCCCTATAAGGGTTTGAACCTGCGTGGCCAAAACGGGGAGCAAAGTTAGGCATCTGATTTACAATTTACAAGGAAGATTCTGGCAGCTGTGTGGAGGATGGATGGGGTAAGGGAGAGACCAGTTAGGAGGCTGCTGTCAAGAGGGCAGGTGAGGGCGGAAGGGACGGGAGGCCAAATTCGAAGGAAGAAATGACGAGACTTTAGTTGCATTGAATGGAGGGAACGGTGAGGGGAGGGGGGATGTCAGGAAAGACCCCCCAGTTTCTGAATTGAGCAGCTGGGTGAATGGATGATTGGAGAAGGAGGGGGTTGAGGGGTGAAAAGTGAAGAGTTGGGTTTGGGACCCGGACAGTCCAAGTTGGCCTTTGGACCACCTAAGTGGAGATGCTGAGTCAGGAGCTCAGGGAAGATGCTGGGTCTAAAACCGTAAATATGGGAGTGGCTGGCACCTGGCTGGTGTCTGAAGCCCTGGGACTGGATACATCTTCTGGGGAGAGAGACAGGCATGGAAGAGGCCGCCTGCAGCCCCAGGACCTAAGAACGCTGCATTCACTTTCTCTCTGTTTTTCAAGAGGACAGCTTCCTTTCCTTCCTTTATTCCCAGAGGAATAAATCTTTAAAGCTGATCCGTTACTGAGGCCATCACCTGGGTCATTGCCCCCCAAGAAGGATGGGAATGGCAGCCATATCAGATACCACACTGATGGGCCGTGGCCTCACGGGCCACACCCAGTGTTTAAAAAGAGAAAGAAACAATATGTAGTCATCAAAGATAGTTCACATTTTAAAAATCCTGATTTCTGTGTTCTCTTAAAAATCAGCACCTCGCAGTGCTGTGGAATGGAAGTGTGAGCTAAGGCTCAGAGTGGAGTCCTCGAGGTGACGAGGGCAGTTTGAGGCAGTGTGGGGTTGGGAGGGGAGAAAAGTAGAGAGAAGGAGGCTGGAAGGACTTGGGGGGGGCGGGGGCAGGGGGGCGTGGAGGGACTGGAGTGAGTCTTTGTTCTTTGCTAAGCTTGGTGATCCCTTCGTGCTTCTCTAGGGAATCTTTGGTAAATGCTCGTTCCTCATTACTGCCTGTGGGTTGGCCCCGGGGGCTGGGGGCAGGAGATGCTGAGTTGGCCTCAGGGTGAATTTGGGACAGGACGCAAGGCCCCAGGAGCCCATGGCATCTGGTTTACCGTCTCTGTCTAACAGAAGTACTGGAAAGGCTCCGTATCCCTTATCTGAAACTTGGGACTGGCTGTGTTTTGAAAATCAGAATGCTTCAGATTTTACAAAAGCAGTATCATATATCAATATATATCATATATCAATGGATTAAGTAACACCTCCAGGCAGTCCAGCACCCAATAATATTCCTGCAGTGAAACGTGGATATTCACACTAAATGAGACAAATCACAACCATAAAGAAACCCACTTCCCCACAGCTCAAGTTTTGCTACCAAATTAATTTTGGCAGCAAATGACAAAGAGTTGAGGTCCTGCATTTGAAAAACATCCTCTTCTGAACTGGCTAGATAAATCGTAGCATATCCATACCTTGGCACTCCATTCAGCAATTTTTTTAAAAAGGCAGCTCTGTTCATACTGACGTGAAAGCATTGCCAAAATATTTTAAGTGAAATATATATTATATCTGATAGCATCCCTGGTGTACGTATAGGATGCTGTCTTAGTCTGTTCTGGCTACTATAATGGAATAGACTGGGTGGTTTATAAACCACAGAAATTTAATTCTCACAGTTCCAGAGGCTGGAAGTCCAAGATCAAGTTGCTGGTAGATTTGGTGTTTGGTGAGAGCCCCTTTCCTGGTTCATAGAAGGTGCCTTCTTGCTCTGCCTTCACATGGCAGAAGGGGCGACAGATCTTTCTACAGTTTCTTTTATAAGGGCACTAATCCCGTTAATGAGGGCTCCAGCCTCATGACCTAATCACCTCTCAGAGGCCCCAACTTTTAACACTGTCACTTTGGGGGTTAGGATTCTAACATATGAGTTTGGGAGGCACACAAACATGCAGTCCATAAATGGTGTTCTCACTTGGAATATATATAAATACAATAGGCCTGCTGTCTTCAAGGGACACATAAGAAATCGGTTCCAGTAGTCTCTGGGGAAGGAAACTGGGTACCTGAGCTAACCCTTAGGCCTCCATTTCCTTTCACTGACCAGCATCTGGATGTCTTGAGAACCTTCAGGGTTATTGATCATATTTTACACTTCAGATTCCCTAGAACTGAGGAAATCTCAGCATCAGAAGAGCTTTTGAGACTCCACCTCATTCTCAGGTGAGGGGGCTGAGGCAGAGCCAGCCTCTGCCCAGGGCTGTGGCTACCATGGCATTTGTTTGTGGTACCTTGGGTTTTCTGAAGCAGGTGGACACAGCTGGTTCCTAAAGTGTCACCCTGTCTGTATGAGGCAGCCCTTGCTTCAAGGCCCCATTGATGTCCCTGTCAAAGGCAGATGATGGGACAGTTGATTATGGTGACCTGTGTGACCAGCTGTCATGAAAAATAAAGAACAGGCGACAGTGTCTGGGTTCTTGAGGTGCTCAACAGCCATTAGATTTTGGAACAATGTGTCCAGGGAGCTTGTCACTATAAGGAATTAAAGAGGGAAGTATTTATCCTGAATGTCGTATAAAAAGTCTCCCAATCTCTCCCTTGCTGAGAATTTTATTTCCCTTTTCCATCACTCCTGGAGTCCAGGGTGGGCATGATTGTGTTCCCAGGTCTTGTGCACGTCTCACGGATCTTCGGTTGAGTAAGTCCTGCCCTCCACCCTTAAGAGGAGTGAGTAAAGGGCTAGAGAAGGCTGGGAGTGTGGCCGGGAACACTCCCCATGGAAGCCATGGGTCTGAGGTCAAGGCATCCCCCGGCAATGTTCCAATCTGTTCTTCCAGCGGGCCAAGATGCCCTGCCGCCAAAATCCAGTAACAGTGGTCTTTGCCTGGTTGGCAATAGGATGTGGTAGAAGGAAGATGGACTTTGACATCAGATGGTCCTGGAATCCTGGCTTCTCCGCTGACCTCTCCTCACTGAGCATCTGTAACTGGGGACAGTGACACCCATGTCTCCTGATGGGTCAGGAGACCTCAATCAGATGATACACACGCACGCAACGTGGCTTAACAAGCACTTAGCAAAGGAGGGGCTGTTATTATCATTATAGTTGTATTAAGCTCCTTGAAATATTTTTAAGACATAAAAGTAGTCCTCCATAAAATTTTCTGAAACCTTAGGCATTTGCTTGTCTGCCAATAGATGACAAACACAAAACACTAGTGAAGGCTCAGAAACAGCCTGGCAGGCCCAGTCTGGAGGTCTGACGTGTGTGAACGCAGGCAATAGTGGCCGTGACTTTGTGTAGATGGCGATCACAGCACCTTTGTATGATGGGCAAGTTGTTCCTAGTTCACCTTGTGGGATTTAATGCATCCTGGACTGGACCTCCTGCACCCGGACTTTGAGTTGCTCTGCCCGGAACGGGACAGAGACACCCTGCTCCACTGTGCCTTCCACTCTCGAGGGAGTCCTGTTTGAAAAGAGGGTGGTATCATCTCTCCAGTTAAGAAAGGGACGGTGTCCAGTGGCTTTTGAGAAGAACCACCATCGTTAAGTCTCCTCCCCAGGAAAAATGACAAAGTTCTGCCTGGAGGGTCAGGGAGGAACGTCCATTAGTTTCTGTCCCCTTCTTTCACCAGAGAAAAAACAAGACAATATGAACAGTGCCTATTCCCAGCTCGCAAGTTTCTGTGTCACCCTCACCAGCAATCAGAGAAGGCCAAAGGCTACCGTTTCCTGGAAGAGATGTCGGCCTGCCCCCCACCCCTCCCGAGAGTGAATGGGCTCCTTGTTCTCCGATTTAGAATGAACTGGACTGTGGGTGGCAAGGGCACATTGTCTCCTGCCTTGGCAGAGAGAATTATGGATGCTTTGGAAAATAATGCCTTCGCCTCTTCTTGGATGCTGTTACGGGCAGTTCCGCTGGGCAGCCTCTCAGTAGCTGGGGGTCGTCGTGGAGGCAGTTGGCTTGGAATCTCAGGTTCCAGCTGGGAGGCCATCAGGCCTAACTCCTTCCGTTGGCTGGGACTGGTGTGCTGGACTCTGGGAGGCGGGTCAGGGCTGCACTATTGGCCGTGCCCACGTTGGAGGCATCTATCTCTGCACCACGTGGTGGAGCCAGGGAACAGCCCTGGAGACCTTCCAGTCCCCTGGTTTTCAACCGGGAGATTTTGTTCCCCAGGGAACATTTGGTCATCACAGTTGGGAGAGGGCTGCTCCTGGCATCCAGCGGGTAGAGGCCGGCAGCTAGCATGTCCAGTGCACAGGACAGTCCTCACAGCAAAGGGTGATCCAGCCCAAAATGTCAACAGTGTCGAGGCTGAGGAACCCAGCTCTAGGCCAAGCTCAGCACTCCCATCTGGCCTATGGGCATTTGAAGTCCAGACTGGTGAAGTGACTTTCAAAAGTTCCAGGGGTTTCTAAGCGATGCCACCAGGTTGTGTGGCCTTGATCTTGAGAATGAGCTGCTTGTCCAGAAAGAGAACAGAATTCCCAGGCAGGAGCCAGCTGCCAAGTTGAGACCTTCCGCCCAGGGTCAGCTTGCCCCATCCTTCAGACAGGCCAGCGTCACGGAAGTTGTCCACGGGGAGTGTGATGGTGGGGTTCTCGTGGGCCTGGCCCCATTTCCCTGCAGTGAAACCACTGCACAGCTGCTCATCACGGAGGGCAGAGCCACTGGGCAGCCTTCTGCTTCATTATCTCAAAGACAGAGTGACCACTCGGGGTCACGTGTTCCACTCACCAAGCCACATGGCTGTCGAGTGTGCCTGCCAAGCGTGGGTGTTAGGCTGCGCCCCAGCACACTTACCGCTCTTCAGAGAGCTGACCTGTTGGGGCTCCCAGCTGCTCTCATTGTCCTGGAACCTCCCAGCAGTGGCAGCGGAGGCCTTACAGCTCAGAAGCTCTGACTCTGTGACTCTGCCAGTGGTTCTGTGGCTCTGCCTCTTTGGTCCTTAGGAACCCTCAGTTTCCTTACCTATAAAATGATGCTCATAGTTCCTGCCTTGGCCTATTTGTGGGGGGAGGAGAAATGAGAATGAAATAAAAGAATCTGAAGAAAAAAGGGCTTTGAAAAGAGCACAGTCGTCATATGTGTGGCTATCTTATTTTGCTTTCCATGAGGTACGAAAACTACTCTCAGCTGCCTTTTTGGAAAGCGAAACACAACATCTCACCTCTCGTCACCCTGGACACCTGGAAGTGCCATCCAGTAGACTTCCTGCAATGATGTAAATGATCTGAATCTGTGCCATCCAGTATGGTAGCCATTAGCTACATGTGGCTACTGAGCACTTAAAATATGGCTAGTACAAGTGAGAAACTGAATTTTTAACTTAATTTAATTAAATTTAGGTAGTTACATGTGGCTAGTGGCTACTCTGTCAGAGCACAGCCATGGACCATCCATATAGGTTTCTTTTCTTCTCAATACTATGGTTTTGCCCCAAAGCTACAGACATTGCAGGTTTCTTCCTTTTTTAACAAAGACCAACTGAGCAGCAGTGATCTTTTTCAGCTGTGTCACTGTCCCTTTGTAGTCGCATCCAGGACAAAAATCATCCCTAGGTTAACCCAACAGGGGCCTTTTAAACAGGACTTAGGCTCAGTCCAGAGAACTAGCAAAGGGTGGTTCTGGGAAGGAATCTTCCAGAACATAGAAATCACACATGAATCTCGTTGGGATGTAATTTTATTTATTTGAGGCCTTAGAAGGCAGGCCACGATCTTTCAGTACCATGGTGACCTCGAGTCTAGGGCTCCTGACGTGGAACCTGTCCTCAGAGACAAGGATTCTTAAAGGAGGCATTCCCAGGGGAGACTGGAAGGCACCAGAGGAGGGGGGACAGGGTGGGGAGGAAGCCAAGTGAGAGTCCAGGAGGCCTGAGCCTGACCCCACAGGGGGCTCTGGAGGCTTAGTGATGTCTCACCATTGTCCCCAGCCAGTGGCAAAGGCTGACTGTCCCACCTGGTACCTGTCACTGGTTGAGGACTCTCTGGGCTTTGGGGGAGTAAATTCCCAGGTTCTCCGCCTGTGCTCGGCAACTCCAGCAGCCCCAGGCAGTCTTCTAAAGAAAGTACAGGTGCCCAGGAAAGTCAAGGTAGCTGCATGCCCCCTGCACCTCAGCGCAGGTGGGAAGCAGCTCCCGCCTTACCTCCCACACCTTCACAGCCAAGTCTGGGCAAGGCAGCTGCAGCAGCTGATGTCCAAATGCCCAACTAATAAAAAGACCGTGAGATGTACCCATGAGAGGGGCCAGTGGGAGGAAGGAGGGGCCAGAGGCTCTCCTGTGCGCTTAGAACTGTCAGAGGAGGAATGGAACAGAGCCGCCTGTGCCACTGCTAAGCTGAGGCTAAGCCTTTCATCAGAGCAGGAGCCAGAAGCGTCTTGGAGCCTGACGCCAAAGTGGCGGGCTGTCCCAGCCTTAGGAATCAGCCTGCTCCATTGAAGGACAGTTAGTGTAGGCAGCTCCTGGGGATGTCAGTCCTAAATCTGCCCCAGCCCCATTGCCTCTACTCACGGGCCCTAGACCTGACTTGAAGAACCACCAAACATGTTACGGTGGTAACCCTGCCCTTTGTTGTTTGCCCCTGCAGCAGGGCCCCGGATGATACCTAGCATATTACCACAGTAGATGCTCCCCACCAGCCTTCCAGGGAATGTTGTCCCCCCGGCAACTGACCACTTAGCAGGTGCGGAGTGGCCAAGTCAAGACTGTCACTGTTAAAACTCCCAGACAGAACAGAGCCCCTTGTCACATGTCTAGACACCTCCCCACCAGGGCATTGGTGTGACATTTGAAGTAAAGGGACTTTCTAAAATATAAAATGGAAGGAGTGGAACGTTTACTTGTAAAATGCAAATATGCGGTATAATTTCAGGGGTCTCTCAGATCAATTTTCTAAGCTTGTCTGAGAATCACAGGTGAAGACCACCGGAAGTTAGGGAGGGGTGGACACACTCATTCTGTAAAAGGCCAGAGAGTAAATAACTTAGGCTTTGCAGGCCATACAGTCTCTGCTGCAACTACTCAACTCTGCCGATGCAGCAAGAAAGCAGCCATGACAATATGTAAACAAATGGGCGTGTGTCTGTGTTTCAATAAAACTTTATTTACAAAAGCAGGTGGTGGGCCAGATTTGGCCTGTGGGCCCGAGTTTGTTGACCCTTGGTCTGAGTTGATCCTGAACCCCTCTTCACAGTGATGACAGCTGTTTGGACCGAGCAGATTCTACCTGACTGGGCAGTCATGGGACCCCATCATCTAAGTGCCCTCTGGAAGGGGAGAAAGTTATCCAACATGTATTGAGTATCAGCTAGGTGCTGGGGCTCTGCTGGGCATTTAACATAAACCATCGGGAGCATGTTCCTGTCCCAAGGTCATGAGCCTCTCACGAAGATGAGCCCATTGTGCTCCGTCAACCTATGTTGGGTCTTCGTGTTCGGGGAATTCTTATTTTTTGTTCTGTAGTTTCCTGCTGTTTGTACCTAAGGCACATGCCCAGTATCTCGGTGAGGCAGGAATCAAATGTGCATTTAGCTGGTGGTTAGTGAATTAGTGTCCATTCTTCAGCAGACTGTACCACAAGGGCAGTGTGCCTGTGTGTCTTTGCCAACCTTCCTCTCCCCAGCACCTAGCCCAGTGCATGGCATGTTGTAGGCTCTTAGCAGATAGGTGTTGAGTGAGTGAATGGATTTGTCCTCGAATGATGCGGAGTCGGGGCAATGAGGGTGGGCTCAAGTGGTCCCCCAGAGCTTTCCCCTGTGGCACCGTCTCCTCACTTCTGGACAGCGCTGTGCTGTTTTAAGCTGGCTGAACGTAGCCCTTCCAGGCAGCAGTGCATCTGCAGCCCTGGGTGGGAACCGAAGGCTCGGCAGATCTGGGGAGGGTCCCCAGGGCAGGGCACAGAGAAGGGGTGGGCTGCAGCCCCTGAAAGACAGCAGTGCTGCGGAGTACAAGTCCCGGCCTTGAGGAGCCTCACAAAGAGGGATGTTTGGGCGAAGAACAAGGGGAGACGTGTTCTGCAGTCTCCATCAGAGGCAAAATTAATTGCCCCAGGCAGCGGCCTGCTGTTCTCAGCTCCTGCCCAGCCTCCACCCAGGCCTCTCCCTGGCATCGGGAAACACCAAGGCTGACCCCACCATAGACAGTTCAATCCAATTCATAATTTTCCTTTCCTAATTAGGC
Organism: Balaenoptera ricei; assembly: GCF_028023285.1. Taxonomy (NCBI): domain Eukaryota; kingdom Metazoa; phylum Chordata; class Mammalia; order Artiodactyla; family Balaenopteridae; genus Balaenoptera; species Balaenoptera ricei. The sequence continues at coordinate 177,277,250 of NC_082640.1, read as the reverse complement.
ACGGGAACGATGGAGACAATTATTAATAATGTATTGGGTTTTTTCTTAATGCCCCCCCCCCCCAGGAGCCGATCCTGAGAACCGTGTCCTTTATGATAAGCAGCCACACTGCCACCACGCTGGGCTCCATGCCCGGGACGCTGGGCAGAAATAAATAAATCAGAGGAGTGAGCATCTCGTGGAGCTCAGGGAACCAGCTGGGACTCACAGATGGAAGGGCCCGGAGCCCCTCACCAGGGCTTTAGTGGGGTGGTCCCATCACCAGGGGGGTTAAGAAGAGGCTTGGGGCACCAGCTGCCCATTCCCCATTCTTTCCCTTGCAGCCTAGGCCAACCCAGACAGGACCTTTCCATAGGGCTGTCCCCTCTCCCTAACCCTATAGGGCTCAACCAAAATGTCACTTCCTCAAAGAGGCTTCCCCAAAGCTCAAGGTGACACCGATCTTCCCTTTCCACACCCGGCATTGCTCCCTCTGGATTTGCTTGCTCGCTGGCTTTTGGTCTGTGTAGCAGTTACGGGTTGGCCCTGGAGCCAGATGTCTGGGTTCAAATCCCAGCTCCACCACCCACCCAAGTGGAGTTGGGCGTCTTCACGTGACCAGGTTGTGTGCCTCAGTTTCCGCCTCTGGTCCAGCACTGTCTTCACTCCCCGGGTGCACCCACATCATCATACACGCTGGGCAAACCCGGCTGCCCACCCGTGGCAGCTGAAGGTGGCTGGGCACAGTGGCCAACCTGGAACTGGACTCGCTTTCACATCACTGGCCCTTCAAGCTCCTCCCTTCCCCAGCCAGACCAGTCACCCACCTGCCCTCCCAGAAAACCAGCCCACCTTCTCTGCTCCCCTGGAATGCCCACCCCCTCCTCCATCCTGCTCTCAGCTTCCTGACGTTTGTCCATCAGCTGCAGCGGACACAGAGGACTGTCCCCTCCTCCTTGACGTCCTGCTCTGACTTGGCCACAGGACCCCACATCGCCTTGGCCCCTGTCCCTGCTGGCCTCTCCTCCCAGCCTCCTTTGCTGCCTCCTTCTCTGTTCCTTGGCCTCTTCCCATGGAGCTCCCCAGGGCTCAGGCCTGGACCCTCCTCTCCACTCTGCCCATGCTCCCTCACTTGATGATCTCATCCCCTCTCGGGACTGGGAGCTGACAGCTCCCAAATGTATGCCTCCAGCAGAGCCCTTGCTGCTGAACTCAGAGTCTAGACCCCGCTGCTGGGTTGCCATCTCCCTTGGGTGTGTGATGGGAATTTCAGACTTTACTCCTGACCTCCACACCCAGCAAGCCTGTCCTGCCCCATCTTTCCCCATCCCTTGATGGCAGCTCCATCCTTCTGCTTGCTCAGCCCCAAATCCTTCAAGTCACCCTTACCTCTTCTCTGTCTCACACCCACATCCAAGCTTTCGTGAACCCTACCTTCCAAACATATTCAGAATCTACCTTTTCCCACCACCTCCACTGCTGACCCCCATCTGAGCCACCGTCAGCTCTCTCCTGGGCTATCGGCAGTATCCTCCCAGCTTCCCACACTGGCACACACCCCCTGCCACACACACACACACACACACACGGTCTATAGTCTACTCTAAACACAGAGTGATTGAGCCAACGTGTAAGTCACACCTCACCACCCCTCTCTCCAGACCCCTCAATGGCACCTCATTTCTCAGTGTGAAAGCCCAAACTTCTCTCATGGCCTCCAGACCCTGAGCCATCTCATCTCCTCCTGTCCTCCCCTTGCCCACGTTATGCCAACATGCCAGGCCCGCAGTGACCTCAGGGCCTTTGCTTTGGCTCTTCCCTCAGGTACCTGCATGATGAACTCCCTTACCAAATCCCAGTCTTTGCTCAATAGTCGCCCCTGGAGGCCACCTACTTCGCATTGCAATCCACCCACCCTGCACCCCGGCACCCTCAGCGCCCCCAAAGCTGCTCTGTTTGGTGGTAAAGAAGGGCATGGCAGTGTCCACAGGGAAAGAGGCCTGCCTGTTTCCATGCCTCTAACAGCAAGGAGACAGTTCTGGAAGTGCTCAGCAGACTGTTCCCCTCGTGTCATTGGCCAGAACAGCATGACGTGCCCACCTCTGACCCAATTAGGGGCAGAGGGCTGGAACAGCCAGGCCTGGCTGAGACCACTGAAAACCCACCTCCTGGGCTGGTCCCGCCTCCCCAAAGCCTGGGCCCTGTAGAGGGGCTCAGGGACACAGGAGGAGAACTGGGGTTCTGCGAGGGAGAAGGGGAAGGATGCGGGGGCAGCCGAGGGGTGTCTGCTGCGAGCTCTCTGATCTCATATCTCATTTAATCCTTGCACCAGCCCCGTGGAGGGGGTGCTGTTGTTTCCTCCCAGTTTACAGTGGATTTTAAATAGAGATTAAATCTAAAAGATTAAATGATTTTCCCAGGGTCGGAATCTGGAATTTAACCCCAGATCCTTCCAGGTCCGTTGAAGAGCCGCTGTGCTGAGCTGGGGGAGGTACCGCAGGGAGGAGGGGCCAGGTGACAGTGATAACCAGACAGGGCTCCCCAGGAGTCAGGGAGAGGCAGGTGGAGAGGAGGTCGGAGCTCTCAGCCACACTGGCCGCTGGTGGCCTAGCTGCGGAGCAGAGGGCGTGCTGACCCCCGGGCTGGGGCCTGAGCCTGGGAGGAGGGCAGGACAGGAAGGGGGCAGCTCACCGATGGATGCTTCCCGCACAGGAGGTGGGATTTGAGAGATGCTGCACACACGTAGCAGTGGCGGAAAAGAAGCCGAGGCGGAGAGGATGTTCGGGGGGGCGCTGGTAGCGCAGGGAGGGGAGGGCCAGGGGCCCTGGGCAGCCCTCCCTGTGAAGCCCAGTGAGATGTCCAGCCCGGCTGGCCCTTGTGGCTCCAGCCCCTCTGGAGTCCTGGTGGCCAACTGAGGTCTGTCTTCTGGCAGAGCCCCTCACCAGAGGCTGGCCAAGGCCTCCCGCGCTTCCGTAGACCAACGAAGTCCATCTACAGCGGACGAGAGCCGGGGAACGCTCAGCTGCAACAGCCCCCAGAGCCCGGCTGGCAGGAACAGGAAGGGGGCTCCCGGGCTGGGTGTGGGAGGCAGTGGAGACCAGCGATAGGACCGCGGGAGGGGTAGTGGGCAAGACAGAGGGCCCTCCGCGCGGGCCCGGCACAGCACTGCTTCCCCGGAACACTGCCCCTCCCTGGCCGCCTGGGCTGGAGGCCAGGGACCCCCATTCAGGCGGCAGTGTCCAACCTGCAGGGTGGAGAGGGAGGGGCCCTGGCTTCTGGAAAAGGCAAACCGCTGCGGCCCCCCAGGAGCAGGGAATTCACACCTTCTGCCTGCTGTTACGAGGCAGCCTGGGGCTTCCTGCTGTGGGAACCTCGAGTCTGGGGGAGGAAAGGGGAAGACTTATGGAAAAGGGGGGTCTCTGTGCTGCACCCAAAGCCAGATTCCCAGTGGCCGAGACGGGGTGGAAGGAGCCCCCAAGCTGAGGTGCCGATGCTCACTGTTTTCATCGGGAGCAACTCAAAGGAGACTTTTCTCCTTTCTCTGCAGACATAGGGGCTGATTGCAGGGCGTTGTGTAAAGCATCAAGGTCTGAGCTTGTATCTGCGGTTTAAAGTCCGGCCACACACGCTGGCAACGTGCCGGTAGGAAACGAGTGAGCGCCTCACCCCAAGCTGGCCCAGGCAGAGGGGTGGACGCCCCTGGCACAGACCTCCCGGTGGAGGCCTGTGCCCGTGAATTGAGAGCAGCGGCCTGAGTTGGTCCCTTGTGTCCCGGAGACAATGGGCTCTGTGTGGGGCGTGAGAGGGAGGGGCCGTCGCCCTTGGATTTGGGGTCTGTGTCAAGCAGCCCAACAGAGGTGGGGCTGGGGACCCCGAGGCAGTGAAGGGAAAGGGCCGTCAGCCCATGAAGGAATTTCTGAGAATCCAGGTCCTTCACGGTCCTTGGGGGCAGCACATAAAGCAGGGCTGGGGGACGGGAAGCCCAGGTCTGCCCCTCCCCTCCTCCGGGCCTCGTGTCCTCCTTTGTCTGAAGGGTCTGGGGGCCGGGTGTTGCCACCACACAAACGTACTAGCAAAGTTCCTGGACCCCTTGCTGTCCTCGTGAGCCACATAAAACCAACAGGGGTTTTAGGCGAGCAGGCAGAGGCAAGACGAGAGTAAACATCCTCTTAAAGGCTCTTCAAACACGCCATCAACTTGCAGTGTGTGCGCGATTCCTAGACATGCTGGGCAGAGTCCTCAAGACCCTCCACGGGGGCGGCAGGGTGTGGAAGTGAAACGGAGCCCACCCACCCTGAGGGCCAACTGTGCCCCGAGACTGTCCCTGGAATCGGGGCTGTGGGGCCCCCTTCGCATCTGCTCCCAAAGCCCAGGGCAGCACCTGACACCCAAGGGTGACGAGTCCCTGGCCGTGTCGTGAGGCCCGGGCCAGCTTCAGACCTCAGTTTCCGCAGCAAAGGCTGAGCGTGTCCGCTGTGGTTTGGGAAGCATGTTTACAGACATCAGCCCCTCGAAAGAGACCGGTCTCTGCAGCTCAGGGGACCCTTGACACTGCAGCCCACGCTCAGTGGCTGTGATCTGCCCAGTGGGCTGGGAGCTGAGCTGCGAGGGGCAGGAAGCAGAGTGGCAGCTCTCTGTGCAGGTCACACCTCCTCACCTGGCCGTGACCAAGGCCAGCTCCTGGGCATCAGTCGGGAAGCCACTCGGGTAGCCTGGGCATGAGTCACCAGACTGTGAAAGTTAGAGACATCTAAGGATGCCCTAGAGGCTACTGCATGCCCGTGGTGTCACCAGCAGGGCCTGGCAATCAGGCTGCGCTCAAGAAACACTGAGCCACGTGAGCGTGGGGCTGGCCTCCGCAGGTGGCCACACGCGGGTCCAGAGGCCGAGCCAGGGATAAATCACAGCCGCCATCTCACAATGGAAACGTCAGGTTAAAACAAAGAACGTGGCTCCCACTCCCTCCTAGCAATCCTTGAAAAATATCTTGCAAAACTAAGGTTGTTTCCACCCAACTCGCTGTTCCTTTGATTCATTCATGCCCCACTCAGTTCCGCTCCTGTCAGTCAAACATCTCCAGTGCACAGCGGGCTCTGAAGAAGAGATGGAAATGGCAGGTCCCAGGTCGAAGGCAAATATGCGCTGAGTTGGCCATGAGTGTTGTCACAAGGCACACCTGGTTCCAATCCTGGCAGGCTGTGTGTCCCCACCGCAGAAGGGGGACTAATAGCGGCCTCAGAGCTGGTGCTGCGCAAATGATGGTGCTACTCCTGGTACCCTCGAGAACGCTGTCCCTGTCGTCCCATTCGATAGACACAAATACCCCAGTGAGGAATACAGGAAAGGCACTTGTCCCAGAGAGCAGCTGACCTCACGCAGTTCCTCTGTGACAGCGGACCTCAGGCAGGTCCACGCACCCCAACAGGAATCTCCTTGGTCTGCTCAGCCCCCGTGATACCGTTCAGATGGGGACATCCAAAGCGACACCTCTGCCCCCAGCTGCTTCTTTTCCAGACACTTGTGGGGGCATCTTGGCCTCTTCTCCATTTCTTTTCCAGCACTTGCCATAATCTGTAATTATTTATTTGTGGCTGGAATTAACTTGCGTGCTGTTGGCTCTCTCTGCTTTTCTGCAAGTTCCCTTGGGGAGAGGCCTCATCTGTCTTGCTTACTCTCAGCCCCATTTCCTTGATGCTCTGAGTGGGCCGGACCTGGGCGGCATCTCCCTTCCAGGACTGATATTTAGAAACCGTCTCCAGGCAGTAAGCTGGGGCAGCTGTACAGCTCACCTCCTTTGTTTTTGTTTTGTTTTGTTTTTTGACTGCACCACACAGCTTGTGGAATCTCAGTTCCCCGACCAGGGATTGAACCCAGGCCACAGCAATGAAAGCCCGGAATCCCAATCACTAGGCCTCCGGGGAACTCCCACCTCCTTTGTTTCTTGTCTCTCACTGCCTTTTGTTCCCTTGATGTCCATTGTTTTGAAACCATTGTTTTGTATATTTGATACATCTTTTAGATGTTGGGAGGGGATGGGTAGTGGTGCCAACTCTGGGCCTTGTTACTCCGTCTTGGCCAGAAGCTGAAGTCCCAAATATAAGCTTTTAACGATGCATTTCTTGACTGAAAAGATAGCGGCTACTTTGAAAAAGCAAAACTGAGTCCGTGTTGTTCTAAATCGCTCTCTGGTTGTCAGTCCCATTATCTTTACAGGCATCAGGAGTGTTTAATGAATACAGCAGACAAAGCCTCATTGAGTCCCAGGAGAGAGGGTGTCGTGACCCCTGATATGTCATGACAGCTCCTGCCTTTCTGTCGTGTTTGCAGAACTTGGCGGGGAGCGAGGGGGAGTGACAGAGGAGTCAGCGCTGCGGCAGCCTCGTGTCTGGGACTTCACACTCTGGTGGCCTCAGCCTCCTCCTCCGTCTGACCACCTGCCTCTCACAAGGCATCACCCTGCCCCTTGAACCTTGGCACCAAGTGGCTTCCTCTCCTCGGCCACAAATGACCTTCACCTTGCACATCAGCACCTCCTGTGTCTCCTCTCCTCTTGGAGCCTGCTGGGTCCTTGAGCAAGGTGATCAGGTCTTGGGCAGCTGGCATTAGACCTGGGAAGGGCACAGTTTACATCTAATTCATCTTTGAACTCCCAGCTCCTAGCACAGTGCCAGGCACAGAGGGTGATTAGGAAACGTTTGGTGAATGAATGAATGAATGAATGAGTGAGAACCTTCATGAGTCTGTCTTCTCAAATATGAGCCATCAGTCTGCCCACAGGGTAAACGGTCTTATCACATCTGGAAAGTAGTACTGGCCACGCCCAGTGAGAAGGAAGTTCAGGCAGGGGCAGACCTGGCCTGCAGCCTACAGATCCTGGGGTCCTAATCCTGGCCCCTGGGAAAGCTGCTTGATCCTGAGCCTCAGTATTTATTCTCTTTTCTGAAATGACACCTCCTAGGCTTCCTCAGACTCCAACATCCCCTGATCTTTTCTAATGTAAAAAGAATGAGTCAAGCAAGGATAAATAAGGATGCATTCTTTGAACACAATAGCTGTTTTCTTGGCAAAATCCAAGATTTATGCCTTGGACTGTTTCACAAAACACCTCCCTCTTTTCATATCTGGTAGTATTTTTGCTTGGGGTAGTTTCCTCACATGCAAGTGGTGAGCAGTACACTGCTGAATATTAGAGGGGGACCCTCTGCAGAAGGACCCTCTAGAACAAACCTCCGTGCTTTCATTTTCAACTGTGTTTGACAAAAGTCAGCAAGAAGGAAATTCCCACCTCATTAACAGCGAATGTAAAGAAAAGAACATCAAGAGAGGCACTCCGAAATTTAGCATCTAATTCCAAATGAAGTTTAGAATCAACCCTTTCTTCTGTTTCAAGTTGATGGAATTTCTCAACAGGGGCCCTGGTGGCATTCTGGAGGGACAAGTCTACCTTGTGTGGGAATATCCGGGTCACCGTTGGTAACATCCATAGCTGCTAGGCGACCAAAGACAGCCCCCACCCCCGGATTTCCAAATGCCCCCAGGAGGGGTGCTGCCCCTGGCTGAGACCACACACTGGTAGATGACTGCCCTGGCCATGGGAGTGCTGCATAAATTGTGGGCCACTGGTGTGAGGGTTCCCAGGGGCTGCGGGCTTGGCCCTGGACACTTGCCCAGAGGTGTCATAGCCTGGGTAGAATCGACAGAAAACAAAACTGCTTCCCTTGGCAGTGAAAATGCAAACCATTTGGGGCCGGGACCCCGTGTATCTGGTTGCTCTTCTGATTCTCCAGCAATGACCACTGCTGTGGGGAATATCTGTGCCCAGTGACCCTGGGGAGACTCCGCGAAGCCAGAGACACCCCAAGATGAACAATTAGGGGGAAGGATTTTGTGTTTGATATTTCACAGAAAAAGCACTGAAGAAGTTCATCATGGGGAAAAATGAGAATCCTTTTGGATTGCCTCTCCGTTATTCTAGAGTTTATTCCCCTTTTGAATTCTATATTCTCTATCTTTTCAGTGTTGGGGTTTCTAAAGGCCTGCTTTCACCGGGCTGAGAGCAGCCACGTGGCTCAGTGACATCCTTGTCCCAGTCATTTCTTAGGATGCGTTTCTGAATCTGCTTGGTCTCTGTGAGGCTCTGAGCTCCACCTCTGGGGACCTTGCATCTGTTAATGGGGCTTTAGTACCTGTTCCCTGGGAAGCACATAAAGGCTTCCTGGATCTCCTAATCCAGATGCAACAATGCCACAATTTGGTAACAGTTTGGTAACCTGTAACCACTCCCTTCTCTCCATCTTTCCTTGTTCCCAACAGGAGTATACAAGAGTACAAGCACTTGGGGAAAACAGCATGGCAGTTCCTTACAAAGTTAACTATACACAAACCATAGGATCCAGTGATCCCACTCCTAGCTGTTTATCCAAGAGAAATAGGAACACATGTCTATATCAAGAAAGTAGGCCTATACCATGTTCGCAAATGTTTACAGGAGCTTTGTTCACAAAAGTCAAAACCTGGAAACAGCCTAGGTGTCCATCAGCAGGTGAACAGGATAAACAAATGGCGGTATATACATATAATGGAATACATCTCAGCTATAAAAGGAAGCAATTACTGAAATATGCAACGATGTGGGTGAATCACAGAACCACTGCTATACAAAGGAAGCAAACAAAAATACACACTGCATGATTCCATTTATGTGAATTTCAAGAACAAGCAAATCTAATCTGTGACTTTAGAAAGCAAAACAGGGTTTTGCTGGTTGCCAACAGGGTAGGGATTGACTAGAAGGAGGCACAGGGAAGCTTTCTGGGGTGATGGAAATATTCTATGTCATGATAAGAGGTGTGGCTTACACTGGTGGATGCATTTGTCAAAGCTGATCAGATGGTACACTTAAGATGGGTGCATTTCACTATGTGTAAATTACACCTTGATGATGATAACAATAAAAACATCATCAATAATAGTAATTTAATAATGAAGCCACCCATGGTATCCTTTGGGAAATCTGTCACTATTCCCTGTCATTTTCCTTTCGGAAATCTGTCACTGTTGTACCCTTCGAGGTGCCTATTATTAAGTCTGGGGCATAGTTTTTTTTTTTTTTTTTTTTTTTTATTTTTTTATTTTTTTTATTTATTTATTTATTTATTTATGTATTTATTTATTTTTGGCTGTGTTGGGTCTTCGTTTCTGTGCGAGGGCTTTCTCCAGTTGCGGCAAGTGGGGGCCATTCTTCATCGCGGTGCGCGGGCCTCTCACTATCGCGGCCTCTCTTGTTGCGGAGCACAGGCTCCAGATGCGCAGGCTCAGTAGTTGTGGCTCACGGGCCTAGTTGCTCCGCGGCATGTGGGATCTTCCCAGACCAGGGCGCGAACCCGTGTTCCCTGCATTGGCAGGAAGATTCTTAACCACTGCGCCACCAGGGAAGCCCTGGGGCATAGTTTTGATTCTTTTGCATATATTCACATCTTGAAGAACTGCCCCAAAGTAGTAATGTCTGTATGTCTGTCTGTCCATCTGTCCTCCCTCACCAAACCCCTGTCTCTTTCCCTCCCTTTCCCTTTTCCTCTCTCTCTTTCCCTCACTTCCATTCCTTTTGCAATTCCAGGCAATTCTTTCCAGGTGGGTCTAGGTGTTCCAGAGCCTCTGGGATAAGGCTGTGTGATGTCTCTGATTTTCTCAGAGCAGAGGAAACCGGCTCTGCTGCGAGCCTCATCTACACCCGTGTGTGGGTCCACCCACACAGCTCATGCCAAGGGGGAGGACAGGTTCACCCCCAGGACCCCACGGACTGAGTAACGACAAGGGGGCCCTGCAGCACCCATGTCATATGCTTTCCAAATTGTGGCCGCCCTGTGCAGGCTGAGACAGCTGCGGAAACCCACCACATGGACCAAACCCAAGAAGGGAGAAAATCTGCCTCTTGCAAAAAATCAGCTTACGAAACGGATGTTGACAGGCCTCCCTTTCTCTGCCCCGCCCAGTGTGCTCTGCGAGCCCTGCTCCTCACCCTCACCTTCAGAGGAAGCAGATTTAATGCCCCAACTGAGAGAATGAGATGTTCTGTTATTTTTCATGGGAAATTAAACCCGACCCTGCTGTCAGTTAGCTCATGCCAAGGGAGGATGGATGGCCCGGGGTGCGGTGCTTAACCCCAGCTCGGAGCACGTTGCCTGGCTGGAGGCCAACCATGATGTCACCTGCCGCTGGGCGGGGGTGGGGACAGCAGGACAGGTTGGAGAGCCTTCATCCGGGTGATGGATGGCGGTGGTGTCACCCACAACGGCCCACCTCTGATGCCGGCTGGGACCCACTCATCCAGGGGACACTCAGGCTGCTCCCGTCTCTTTCAGCTCCCAACGCTACCTCGTGTCCCATTGAGGAAAGCTGGTGGTCAGGGCTGGTGATCATCATCGCGGTATGTTGTGCCTCCCTGGTGTTTCTCACTGTGCTTGTCATCATTTGCTACAAAGCCATAAAGAGGTGAGTGCTCACCCAGCTCTGAGCCCAGAGGGGACCCCAGCTGGGCTCAGGGGTCCTCTGCCCACCCCCATTCTGTTTTTGGGGTTTTTTTTAATAATAAAAATTGTTAAGCATTTAAGAAGCAGAAAGAATGTACAATGAACGCCCATCTACCTTCACCCTGATTCAACAGTTATCAAGATTTGGCTAATATTTACTCTCTTTCCTTTTCTTTGTATCTTTTTCTTTGCTGAAGTATTTAAAGTTGATCTCAGATATTATGCCCCTGCCATTTTAGGGGGTTCAGCGAGCATTTGATGAGCGCCAATTATATGTCAGGCTCGATGCAGTATAAAGCTCCCCTATCCGTAAGTCGCAGGCCCTGCTGTTAAGAGCTCTCTCCAGGCCTGGGAGTATGGAAATAATCCTTGCAGGGTGGGTGATGGAGCGGCTGGAGGGGGAGCCATGCTGGTTTGGAGTGGGAACTGGGTTTCGGAGTCCGATCTAAATTCAGACTCCAGTTCAAGCTGTGTGACCAGGAGGAAATCAGCTCTCTGGCCCTCAGTTTCCCTATTGGTAAAATGGGGGTAAAGAGTAACGGTCTCACCCTGGGGAATGGTGAGATGCCTTCTGTGAATGGCCTGCATAATACGTATACTCTGCAGTGCCTGGCGTACAGTACGTGCTCACCAAGTACTGCACCAACTTTCACTGTTTCCATAGTCAAAGACAGAGGAAGAAGGCTGACAGAGGAGCGAGTGAGGTTCTCTTGGGAGGAGAGGTAGCGATGCCTCAGAGAAGGTTTTCCGTGAATGTGCCACCTCAGCTGGGTTTTGAAGGATGAATAGGAGTGTTCCAGCAGGATCATGAATGATCCAAACAGCAAATTATCTTTCAATAACACTTGCCGACATTTCTGTTAACTACCATCTCACTTGAGTTGGGGTGTGCAGCTCAGTATGGTTATTGTTGGGGCCTGAGGAGGTTTGAGGTGTGTCCAGGGCCCTAAGTACGGCAGAGTAGGCCACGGTGTGATACCCCCTGCAGTTACAATACAGTAGCTCTGGCTATGTCCTTTGATTTCCAGTTCTTAGCCTCCTCCAAAAAAATGGCCTCCCTGGCCTTGGGGGACGTTAGGGGAAGATAAAATCAAAAGACAAACAATAATGTTGCAAAATGCCAGCAGGCCATAGGGATTGTCAATATGTTTTTAAGAAAGTTTTTAAAAAATTCCCTAAGGGCCAAAGTTAGAGGATCTATTCAGAGCAATCATAAGACCAAAGTTATTTAACTTTACCCGTTTAGTCGGTTGTTCTGTGTGATTTCACTTTAATAATTCAAAAGCAGAAAGAGTAAAATATCAAGTCAAAAGTCTTAAAACATGCATATATGGTCAGGCACACAGGGTGAAGGGCTGCATCAGGCCAACAGCGTGGGAGTGTCCTGGTGACCAGGCAGGAAAGGCAGAAGTCATGTGAACTCTGGTGGGGGTGAAACAGCATTTGAGCTGAGAGCCTGCTGCAGCCGGAGGAGGATTTTAAGAAGCAGAGCAGGGGAGGCATTCCAGGCAAAGGCAGCTGTGTGCGCAAAAGCACCAGGCGCCAGGAAGCCCCCGTGACGGGGCAGATGAGGCTGGAGGGAGTCCTGCGCCCGACGGGGGAGGCGTCTGCCCCACCAGGCGGAGCGTTGGCCCGTGATTCAGTAGACACAGGGAGCTACTTAAGGTTCTGGGGGAACAGTGTGCAAGATCCACCCGGGGCACTGCCAGAGAACGGGGCACTAGTCCCCTCAAGGACCCTCCTTCCCCCAGAGTCAGGCTGCACCATCTTTTTAATAAGCTCAGGCTCTTCCAAAAGATACAGCGTCGCTTCTGCCTCTCTCTCTCTCTGCCCCAAACTCTCCTGAAGAAACGGGCTACCTGCTCCAAGGGCAGGAGGGCAGGGCGAACCTATCAGAAGAAGCTGACGTTCACAGCTGCGCACTGTGGCGTTCGGCCAGCGGTGGCCTTGTTTCGGCGGAGCGGCGGCCCTCACAGAAGGTGTGTGGAGGCCCCGCCCTCACCGCCCTTGGGGCTACCGGAGGGGCCTCCCGTCTCCTTCCGCCGGCTCTGGGCTCTCGGTTCCCGGGTCTGTCAGCCGCCTGGAAAGACAGAGAACTCACCCCAGACGGCTCAGTGGGTCCCTTCCATGGTGTGGCTGGGACTCCTTCCCGGAGGGTGGGCGGGGCTTCCTCCCAGGGGTGTGGGCGGGGCCTCCTCCTAGGGTGTGGGCGGGGCTTCCTCCAGGGGGTGTGGGCAGGTCCACCGAGCGGTGGAATTCGTGAAGCGTTTCAGGACTAAAAGCGGTGGGAGCTCTTAGCACCCCTAGGACAACGGAATAATACAAGGGGAACCTAGAGAGCCCGGAGACTGGAAAGAAGGGCTAATCAGCAGGACCTGTGGTTGGAACTGTGGGAGATGCAGCCCCAAAACAGCAGGTCGGGGGAGAAAACTCCCCACCCTTTCTTTCTCCAGGCTCCCAGGTCTCCTGAAGGTGCCTCCCATTGGCCAAACCCAAGAAACAGAGGAGCCCAGGAGACACTGCATAGGTGTCAGCCTCCCGGGCCCACGTAGTAAACGGAGCACAGTCCCTTTTCTGCCCCAGCGCCAAGATCAGCAGCCTCCTCTGGGTGAAGACCCAGCCCTCTGCCGTCCAGACCCTCACAGACCAGAGAGGGCATCCCTGGCGCAGGAGGACGGATAATCAGTGACCGGAGGGGCTGCTGCTCACGGTCAGTGGGGGCAGAAATAGAGGCCAGTTCTCCCAGAACCCTCCTGGAAGGAAGCTTGACCTGGGGAAGGTGGATCAGCCTCTCGTGGGTTGGGGGAGAAGGAGCAAGCAGAAGTTACACCCGGTGCAGGAGAGCAAATGCCCCCTCCCGGCTCCCCCAGTTGACCTCCGTAAGAGATAGCCTGGCGCAGGCAGCTGTCTGTATGCATTTCTCTCCCGAGTAAGTGGAAGATTTCTTGCTCACAGTCAATTCTTTTTGGTTAATAATTCATCTGAAACATGCCTTTTCTCTCAGGAGACAAAAGCATTGCATGTCGCTATAAAACCATTAAAAGGAAAATTCAGTGATAGACCCTGCTTTCTTAAAAAAAAACACTCTCACAGCCTGGAGTCCTAGGGGAGGATTTCCAAGAGATCTTTGTGAATGGCCACAACACAGCCTTTTGGAGCCAGATTGCTGGGAGGATGGTTCTAGGATCAGCTGGGATGGGAAGGAGATGATTCTGGAGATGCCAGCTCAGCTTGGCATGTGGGGTGTGGCCGCAGGGATGAGAGAAGATGGGGGTGGGGGGCAGATGCAGAAGGAGCCACCCTCATGGTGCCCTCACTGGGCATTGACCTTGAAGGGAGGTGGGGTCTACTTAACACTTTCCACACACAGACTCAGTGACTCAAACTTCATCCTGTGACTCAACAATTGTTCCCAAGGTCCCAACTCTGTGCTGGGAGGTAAGGTGCTCACAGAGCATCCAGGTTGGGGGATCCCAGAGGAGGGGGCGCCTCACCTAGATCTGGGGTCTTGAGAAGTTTTTTGGAAGGAGATGGGCATCCCACGTGTTAGTCAGTGGGACTAACACGTGCAGTGGCCCCCAAGTCCCCTGTCAATAACCCACATTCTGGAGGGTTTCCAGCCATGGGGAGCCCACGTGGTCTGCATTTCAGTGGCTCCTTGCTCTGAGCTTGCTGTGAGCACAGGATGGTCAGGCCCCAGAGCCCTTGGGCGTTCTGGACCTCGTGCTCCATCCAGGCCTCTTCCCCACCCCAGGCCTGGCATGTACCTGTCATCAGACAACAGGACAGCCTGGAGCTGTTAAAAGAACCCAGAATTGGAAGTCAAGACCCCCGCGTTCTGTTCCCAGCCCCAGCCCAGCTCAGTGGGTATCACTGCCCTCATCTTCAAAGTGAGGGTCCCTCAAGTCTCTGTCCAGTTCCCTGAGCCTTTGTTTCTCTGTCCTGGGATGGCAGGCGGACCACTGCCGCTAGGTCCTTCCACTGCCCAGACGTGTAAATACTGGGCCAGATGCCGGGGCTGTGCTTGGCCTGGGAGCTTTGGTGGTGGGTGCTTCAGGCACAGCCCCTGCCTTCACTGCACACATCCCTGGGGGGAGAAGTGGGTGTTAATCAGATTGCCCCCCAAAGGAATTACAATGGGAGAGGACTACCTGGAGGGAAGACCAAGGCTCTGTGAACAGGGACGACAGAAGAACCTCTTGGTCCAGGGTGGGACAAGGACCTCAGACAAGCCAGAGTCGGGGAGAGGCATGGAGATCAAGCTCCAAGGTGCGGGGTGCCCAGTGCCTGGGTAGGAGGGCCAGGTGGCACCCCACAGGCCTGTGGGCCCTCAAGAGTGAGGTCGTTCTCCTAGGTGGGTTTGCAGCTTCTCTGCCGGCCACGCCCTTCATGCAGAGGCCTGTGCTGCAGAGACGGCCTCACCCCTCCCAGCCCCCTCCCTTGAGCTACCCCCACTCCCAAGGCACAAGAAGAACACCCTGCTTCCTTTGGTGGTGCATGGCACGGGTCCTTCACCCTCTGCCATCGATTTGCCATTAAGCCACTTGACAGCCACTTCCTTCTAATTTACAAGGTATTGGCTGAAAGACCAATAAAAGGCTGCAGAACAGTTTGGCCCATCCTGCAGGCTGCTAATTGCAGACAATAAGCAAGCATGCTGTTCCCTGGGAGTACGCTGTGGTTTGCACACCTGAGAGTGCCTGGGCACCCGCATCGTTGCTGGGCTCCCGTGCGCATCAGCTTTTCGTGGTTGAGTTGCTTCCAGGAGAACAGGCACTTTTGAACACCCAAGTCTCCTTGATGGGCCTTAGAACCCACTGACTGGCATAAGCTGATCAGTGAGCCAGTGCTGGTCCACACATATTTATCGAGCACCTACTGTGTGCTGGGGCCTAGACTAGATGTCAGGGATGTAGCGATAAACAGGACTGGGTCCCTGCCCACCCCCTCCTTCTGGGGGAAGCAGATCAAACACACACACTGGCAAATTAATAAATGAAGTGCTTTAAAAGACTGAGTGCTATGAAGAGGAAAAAAGAGAACCTCGGGGTAATGAGGGAGAGGAAGAGAAGGGGGTGGGAGAGGTGCTTCCCCTACCCCAGTGTCAGGAGTGCCGTACGTGCCTCTTGAGGCGGCTTTATGGTTAGAAAGTATGGTTAGGGCTTTGAACATTCATTATCACTTTTTAATTTAATTTTTATTTTTATTAAAGCAACACATGCGCATAGTTAAAAATGTCAAATGAGTCACAGCCTATTAAGAAAACCAGCAGCCCTCTGATTGTCCCTCTTTCTCCCCAAATCTCATTCATAAGAGGCAACCACTTTTGAGTGTTAATTGTTCCTTCTGGTATTTCCCTCCATGTTCTAAGTGATGTGGATACTCTATTTACATTTTCTTTCAATTTGAAACATTATCAATTGACTTTTCACTATAGCAGATACAAGGTTCAGGACCCTAACACTACCCACAGACGTACAAAGCGCTTCCCATCCACTTCCTATAGGTGTCTCCAGTGAGAGGTTCAGTGACTAGCCAGTGTCTCCCTTAGTTAAGTGATAATGTAAATATTGATCACAGCTGAGTGTCCTATGATTCGTTTCCTTCCCTGGAGTTAGCGATGCCTCTTCCCAATATGGTCAAATACATCAGGTGATCAATCTGTCAGTTCCATGCTTGTCTTGGAGAATCCGTCCTCCTCTCCAGGTGGTTGGTAGCTCTCTGGGCTTGATGCACAGCCGTTGCGTTCTCCAACAGCCTTTCAAGCTCCCCTCTGGGAACTTGCTGCACTCAGCTCTCTCCCTCTCCTTCTCCCACTCCAGTTCTTTATTTCTTTAGCTTGACTCCATCGTGGAATTTGTCCAAGATCTTTCCTGAATCATAGACTTGATAGCAAGTCAGTTTAGTGAAGTTAGTTTTCTTTTTAGAATTGACGTTCTTTTTGGAGCTTTGGGATGGCCCAGAAGAGGGTTAGCTCTTACTGAGTGTATGGCAAGTCAAGAAGACCTGGTTCCCGGGCAGCTGGAATGCCATGGAGGAGGGCAAATGAGATTCCTGTGATGTCTGAGCCAGAATAAACCTCCATGGTCGTAGGAGGAAGCTGAGACCTGGATGGGGACAAGACGTGGCTCAGGTCACAGAGGTTTCCAGCTCTCCTCTCACATCCTTTGAGGACGCAGGGAGCTGCCCTCCTGGCTTCCAGCTGAGTCCTTACTGCTCACTCAAGACCCAGCTCAAACACACCTCCTCAGACATGGTGCCCTGGGCTGGGTTAGATCTTTCTTCCCCGCCAAGTGCTAGAGTTGTAGCTCTCCCTGGATTTACACTTCCGCTTTCTGCTCTAGGTCGGTTAATGTTGGTGTTTGCATGTGCATGTGCTCGTGCACGAGTGCGTGAGTGACTGTGCACACGCACGCACACACACACACAGGCACATTAGACGGGGGAGTGGTCGTCCTGTCTCACTCATCTCCTGTCTCTCCTCCACAGAGCCTGGCACACGCCTGGCACGTGGTAACTCTTCCATGACTTCCTGTGGTGCGAATGGAGGCTTGTTTGTACAGACTTGCCAGAGTCTGCCTTTAAAAATGACAAACTCTATGTAGAATTTCAGTAAACTTAGTCGTTTTGTTCCTCTCCCTCTGGGTGAGTGAAGTAGAATCTGCTATTAGAGTGAATAACGTGTGCACGGTTTTAATGCCTGGCCTCACCCCTTCATCAGTTTCCTGACCGTCTGCCATCTCCGCCCCCTCCCGCCAAGCCCCTGCCCGGTACCCAAGCTCCAGTGCACGCACACTGACTCAGCAGCCCGCTCTCCACGCCCGGAGAGGCCTGGCCTCCCTGCCACCCGTACATGACACACTCTCGGCTGAGACTGCCTCAGAGGAGGCAGGCCCTGCCATCTGCTGCCTCCCCTGCCCCCCCAGAGGACACACCCAGCAGCCCAGCCCTCTCTTCCCCGGCCTCTGCTGAACTGCCTAGTTGGGGTTAGAGCAGGGGCCAGAGGAAGACAAGGTGGGCCGGGTCCGGGATTCGGAACAGGAGTGGAACCTCTTCATCCAGCCTCAACTTGCCATGAACTTCCAGGAGCAAGAAATTCACCTCGAATGCATCTTGCATCCCTGGGGTCTTGAGACTGGGGTTATCTTTTGCACCAACACCTCTTGGGACAGGTGGGGGCCTAATGCAGTGATTGGGTGCTTGAGACCCAGCCTTTCCCATCTGCCACTTCTATAGTAATGCCACTCCCCACAGGCCCCCAAATCCAACCTCTCTGGCTGGAATTTGAGACTATCATGTCTGGCTGTACCGTGAGTTAAGTTAGAAGTAGTATGCTCCGAGGAGGGACCCTTTTGGCATCGGTGCTGAGCACAGATGCATGGCCTCGGCTGCTCAGAAACCATCTTACTTCCTTTGGGACCTGGGCTGGATTCGGAGAGCTGGTTCCAGTGCTTTGCCGCAGGACCAAGACTCAACCTTCTAACTCCTGGGCCAGCACTCCTTCCCCTGAGCCACGCTGCCATCCTCTCGGCTGTCCCAGTGGTGGGATCAACACACAGATTTCTTTTGAGTCCCAGATGCCACAGTATCTCTCATTATTTTTACCATCACCACACTTCTCCCTCCAAGAAGAGATTGGGCCCAGAAGGGGCTGGGGCGCAGGGTGTCCTGACCTGCCTTGGGCTCAGATACTTACTTGGGCTTATTTGTGCTTCTCCCCCGCCCCAAGGGGTCCACATGCTGTGGTGGGTGATGAAATCCCATCCTGGTGGTAGGAGGCGTGCTGTAGGGACCAGCTGCTCTGTCTGCCCGGGATCCTCTGTTCAGGAGCCCTGCGGGGTGCGCCAGCAGATGGGAGGCTCAGACGGGTCCCTGCTTCTTAGGCCTTCTTCTTTTGTCACCAAGAAGCTCCATCCTCCCTGAACTCGTCTCTCCAGACATGCTGGGTCAAGGTTATGGGCAGGGTGAGGGGATAGACAGGAATCCCCGATACAAGGAGTCCTCTGATGGCTCCCACTGCACTCAGAATAAGATCCAGATGCCTTGTCCTGCCAGCCGGGTCCCGAGGCGGACATGAGCCCCAGAGCCTCCCCGGTGCCATCCTTCGACTTGCTCAGCAGATGTGGCCGAACAAGGACGCCCTGGTGGTTGGTGAGGGGACGGTGAGCACAGGGGACGCGACTGGAGTGTGAGGTTCATCAGCCACGTGTCTGGCTCGCCTTCCCCTGGTGATGGCAGAGGATGCGGGGTGGGAAATGGGGCTGCTGCTTCTCAGTCAGGGACACCCTCTGTGGCCCAGAAAGGCTTGTCTTTGGCTTCTTGACGAAGTTTGGAGAAATCTGCAGTCTACAGAGGCGTCTCATGGTGGAACCCTGTGTGTGTGTGTATGTGTGTGTGTGTGTGAGCATGTATGTATGTGTGATATACATGTGCATGTATGTGTATGTGTAGTATGTGTATGTATGGGTGTGGGGAGAGCATGTATGAGTGTATATGTGTGCACGTATGTGTGGGTTTGTGTATTGTGTGTGTATATGGGGGTGTGTGTGTGATGTATGTATAGTGTGGTGTGTGTGTGTGTATGAGCATGTGTGTGATATACGTGTGCATGTATGTGTATATGTGTGTGTGTGTGTAGTGTGTATGTATGGGGGTGTGTGTGGGCATGTATGAGTGTATGTGTGTGCATGTATGTGTGGGTTTGTGTATTGTGTGTGTGATATACATGTGCATGTATGTGTATATGTGTGTGTGTAGTATGTGTATGTATGGGTGTGGGGGGGCATGTATGAGTGTATATGTGTGCATGTATGTGTATATGTGTGTGTGTGTAGTGTGTGTATGTATGGGTGTGTGTGTGGGCATGTATGAGGGTATATGTATATGTGTCCATGTATGTGTGGGTTTGTGTATTGTGTGTGTATATGGGGGTGTGTGTGTGACGTACGTGTAGTGTGGTATGTGTGTGTGCGTCTGTGCGTAGGTGTGTGTGTGTGTGTCGGGAGTGGGCTGTGGGGAGGATGAATGCCTTTGGAAGAGGGAATCTGAGACCTTTAACCTCACTTTGCTGAGAATGACCCTCCGTGGGGTGCGTGAGACAAGAAAGCAGCCGCAGCCCCCCCTCAAGCCCTCACAGCTGTTCTTCGCTTCCAGTTGCCCCACAGAGCAGGGGCTGCGGGTGGGGCCTGTGGCAGTCTTGCCAGCGTTGACCGAGAGGGCTCTGCCCGGCCCAGGCTGGACCAGGCGGTGTTCTGCAGGCAGTGAGCCATCGGCGCCGCCCTCCAAGCAGAGAACGGGGGGCCCCCTGTGCGCCAGGCCGGGGTGGGGTGGGCGTGGGGTCTCAAGGTGGGAAACCTCACCCTCCGACAGCTGGGAGTCGGGCACAGGGCCAAGGAAGAGCTCACTTCCCTTTCTCTTGGTTTTAGGAACCAGGCCATGTAGGCAGCCATTTGCGCCCATCTCTTCCCACACGAACCGGGTGGAAAGGCCTTTCTTTGGTTTAGCGGGACCTCCCCGGCTGGCTCACGGAGGGGCCCGGCTGGGTCCGCACAAGCCTCCCTAGCACTTCAGGAGCCCTGCAGGGTACACACTAGGTGGGAAGTCTGTACGGACTGGAGACCACTGGCTACTCCCCGCTGACCCCTTTCCAACCGCAGTACTGAGAGCTAACACACACTTATGGAGCACTTACTGTACGCCAGATGCTCATCTAGGGGCTTGACACGCATTAACGTATTTAATCCTCCCAACGGGCCTATGAAATGGACACCGTTATTGTGCCCATTTTATAGACCAGGAAACTGAGGCCTAGAGAGGTTAAGTGGCTTGCCCAAGGTCACACGGCTAGAAAGTGGTGGAGCTGGGTTTACTGAGCCTGATTCTTCCTCCCAGCACTTCTGCAGCGTCACACTGAAGAGCCGTGCCTAGAGAGAGGACGGAGACGGGGTTCAAGGCAGAGCCTTGTCCTGCCGTTGGTAAAGCTCCAGCTTCCACCGGGCTCCAGTGAACCCCGGAAGGGCTTCAGGACTGGGCTGGGGCAGCAGCCCAGGGGGCAGAGTGGATGGGGGCTCAGCTCCAGTGGGGGAGGGGAGCAGACCAAGTTCACATCTCAGAAAAACCCTTGGGACAGCCACTTCTCCCCTCAGCGCACCCAGGCTCTTGGACTGCTCCCGAGGCAGTGCTGCGCCCGCCAAATGTTGCCTTCTTTGCTGGGTGGAGCCCCTGCCGAGACCCCCTTTCCTGTCTAGGAAGCTGGCTGAGTCACTGAGAAGGCCCTGGAGCTCTCTCCTGGCCCTGTCCCCAGTGTTCCCCCAGCCACGCCCTCTGAGCCACCGTTCTCCCCAAGGCCCCGGGAATGCAGAGGGGTCTCCCAGCCAGCAGCCTGCGTTAGAAATCTCTCCTCTCCTCCTGGCAGAAGGAATCCTGCTCATTTCCTACCTACTCCCTAAAAAGCGCAGGAACTCTGTGCCCCCCAGGCTTTGTCCATTTCCCTGTGAGTTCCAGACCCCCTTCATCTCTTCATTATCCACCCCCTTTTTGTTTTTCTTTTTTTCTTTTTTTGGCTGTGCCACGAAGCATATGGGATCTTAGTTCCCTGTCCAGGGATCAAACCTGTGCCACCTGCAGTGGAAGCGCAGAGTCTTAACCACTGGACCACCAGGGAAGTCCCTCATTAGCCACCCTTGAAGGCCCTTAAGCCTCATCTCCCCTGCCCTGGACCCATTGCAGCTGATTTTTCAGACCTAGCCCAAGATTGAATATTTATTAGGGAGAAAAGCAGAAAAATCTTTGGGCCCAGAGATTTTTGCCTCTACTTTCTGGAACCCTGATTCTGATGAAATCCCTCTATATTAATGATGAATTTAGGAATCTCACTTAAGTCCATCGGTGGCCTCATGTTGGCAGCAACAAAGGATCTCACTGTAAGAATATGCATCCCCACACCCCATTTTCCGGGCCAGGTAAAACTCCCTGAGTCAGAAATCAAGCCCACCCAGCAAGGTCAGAGCTGCTTGAGGCCCCTGGAAAGGGGTGGGTGGGACAGGAGGAAAGGTAAAGGAGACAGAGGGAGAAAGGCCCAGGGGGAGAGGTCAACTCAGAGTCTATCATTTCCAGGAGCCCATCACAAACACGGCAACTTGTCTGAGCCCTTTCTGAATTCCAGAAAGTGTCTGTGAGCATCTACATAAATGGGGTTTTCAGACCCTAGAACATAGCATGTGCTGGGTTAAAGCAAAATGAGACAGGCTTCTGGGAGGACTCTTGAGAACTTTGGGGAATCTCCAAGAGGAGGATGGAGGAGGGCCTTCCTAAGGTGATTGGACCACAGAGCCCATTTGGGGGGGAATGCCTGCTTTATCATCAGTAGCAGCAGGATGCTGATTTAGCAGAAAGATGTCTGGACCAGGACATGGTAGTAGTGGGTGGTGCTCCAGGTCCCGCCACAAACTAGCTGGGAGGTCCTTGGGCAAGTCACAGCTCTCCCTAAGCCTCAGCTTCCCCATGAAATGAATCTCGTAACTTCAGGCTTAGCTTTTTCAGGGGACCGTTGTGAGAGGGGACGAGAAAGTGTGTGGCTGATAGCCATGTTGCCTCGGAGCAGGCCTGGTAGTCCCACCCCATGAAACTCCTGATAACCCGCTCACAGACCCTCCCTCCCCTAAACTAATCACCAAGGGCCTTATCCCATAGGCATCAAGCTGTCACCACCTACCAGACCTTCTCCTGATGGGTTTGGGGAGGCTCTGAGGACATTTGAGAAGGCAGATGCAATCCCTAGGCTTTCAACCATGACCGCAAGTATTCAACTTAGACAACACACAATGAAAGCCAGTTCAGGCACAGCCCCAGCGTTACTGGGGATACAGGAGGTGTCTGAGCTGCTGCCTCATGGGCCTCAGATCCACCCAAGAGACAGCAGGATTGTGGCATGGGGTCGGGTTACACAGCATGTATGGCATGGACCTGTTGGGAGGCTGTGGCCACTCAGGCCTGGGGCTGGGGCCCGAAGCCTTCCTGAACCATGCAGGAGAGGAGGTGGGATTTGAGCCAGGCCAGAAAGCAGTGCTGTGAAGTCAGAGTCTCAGCGAGTGGGCACGAGCCTTCTCAAAGCCTCCCTCCCAGCCTTCCCGATGCCCTGCGTTTGTAAGAGGAATGGCTCCTGGGGTTAAAGGGCCTCTGGAGTGAGTTTCAAATGGCTCGATGTGAAGTGTTTGAGAACCACTGGGGTGCACTAGTTTAGTCCGGACATTCACCATCACCACCACCACCACTGTTACCATCCCTACCGTCATCATCATTACCACTACCATCAACTGCACCCCCATTACTATTACCGCTGTCATGGCCATCATCACCACCACCATGACCATCACTATCTTCACCACCATCAACTCCACCAGGACCTCCATCCCCATTACTATTACCACCGCTTCCACCCACCATCACTACCACCTTTACCATCACTGCCACCACCCCTGTCATCACCATCACCGCCTCCACCACCATTACCACCAGCACCACCATTACCACCAGCACCACCATCCACTTCATCACATTTTCCACCTGCCTTTGATCACACAGAGATAAGATTATAAAGTCCAACCACTAGCACCTCTCCTCTTTTAACCGTCTGCACCCCAAATATTCATCGTCACGTCTGTTGGCTCATAATCAAAGAGACCTACCAAAGCCTGACCAGATATCCTACTAGGCTGAGCGTACATTCTGGTTTGTCCAGAAGAGTTCCAAATCATGCCTGTTGTCCCTGCTCCATTATTCACGGCTCCCCTCTTTCACTGTCAGCTACGTTTGCATGACATTATATTGTCACCCTAGTTTAAGACCACATCCCGCTTCTCATTGAGTCCCACGAAGACTAGCACCCCAAGGGTGCTGACCTCGAACAGAGCCTGGCGGGAAAACTAGGAGGGTGAGATACCCCCCCGCCAGGCATCGATAACTAATGGATGCCCCTGCCCCCCCCCCCTTGCCTTCCCGCTGCTGCCCCGGCCCCCAGGAAACCCCTGAGGAAAGAGGAAAACGGCACCGGTGTGGCTGAGTATCCCATGACCTCCTCGCACAGCAGCAAAGGGGTGGACGTGAACAGCGCCGTGCTGTGAGTCTGCAGGCCCTGGGCCGCCGGCCAGACGGGCACCTCGGCGGCACTAGTGGACACAGGAAAGCAGGTGGACACGAGCTGACCCTGGGCCTGTCGGGACTTCATTGCCTTGCAGGCCTCGAGCCTCCCGAAGGAGAAACCATACTCTGCCCAGCCTCGCCCCTGGTCAGTCCACGGGCAGGGGCGGCGGACACCGTGCTGAGCCAGGCTCACCTGCGTGC
The DNA here is from genome assembly GCF_028023285.1 of Balaenoptera ricei. Lineage (NCBI taxonomy): Eukaryota > Metazoa > Chordata > Mammalia > Artiodactyla > Balaenopteridae > Balaenoptera > Balaenoptera ricei. The sequence continues at coordinate 177,253,401 of NC_082640.1, read as the reverse complement.
AGCACCCGGGGCGGCGCTGCCACCCGCGGCCCCGTCTCTTCCTTGTCTTGCGTTTGATCCGTTGACTGTCTCCGGGCTGCTGTCTAAAGCACACGCTCTGAGAAGGCAGGGAGTCTGTCTGCCGGGGCGGGGAGGCATCCCGCTTTAGCCAAAAGGAAACCTCTCCTCCTCCCCAGGAAGCCCGCCTGCTTCTTCCCTGACCAAGCTGTTCCCAACAGAAGCCATGGGCGCATCCGTGAGACGTCCCCGTTCAAAGGTGCTTCCCACACATCTGTCCGCCACCCCATCTGCAGCTGTCTCAGTCTTCAGGGCCTGCCTTCTCCCCACCCCCGTCCCCACCGACGCCTGGGGCCCCTGACTGCTGACCCCCTGCCACGGAGGGCCGGGAGCCCAGCCTGCAGAGTCCTCTCCGGACCCAGCAGAGGGGCCCATTCACACCCCGGGGTGGAGTCTGGCCATCCAGGGAAAAACGACTCACTGAACCTCAGGCCCGGGGCCCAGGAAGGACAGGGGCCACTACGCCGGTCCTCAGATTCATTCCCCCACCTGACCCTCGAGGAACCAACGCTTCCACGTGAGCCAGGCCCTGCCTTTCCCCCGGCAGAAGCCACCACTTGTGCCAAACCCACCGCCGGTCCTCTGGGCTGGGCCCACCCTGCCTGACGCCGGGGCCCCTGATGCTCCCCTGAGGCCTGGTACCCAGACCCTTCCCTGAGAGTCCCCAGGCCTCCCGTCACCCAGAAGGAGGCAGTGTTCTTCCTGTGGCTTGCTTTGAATGTCTTTTATGTTCTAAAAGCGCTGAGCCCTCCGGAGTGGTTGGTAGATGAAGGGAAGAAAAGGAGATGTGAGGAGAGGGACCCTCCAGGCCTGGGGACCCCCTCTACTGGCCCAGTGACCCCCATCTGCCAGCCTCTTTGGCAGGTGGCCACCCGCCCCGTGGGTGCATTGCTAGGCCCTTGGAGACAGCAGCCTGTGGTTCTGCACAGCCCACGCGCTGGGAGAACACGCCCCGCGGTTCCCTCACTGCCACACACCTGCTGAGAAGGGACCCGACCCAGCCAGCGGCTCCACTGGCTGGCTATGTAGGGACTTAGCCTGGGGACCCTGACCGCCTCCTAAGCCATCAGTGTCGTTCTCTGGGGGGTGTTTGGGCCACAGGTGAGACTTTCCCATCCAGGGGAGACTGATAGACTGAAAACCAGTCCCCATTTGGGCTGAACCTTGAAACATCCATTGTCCAGGAGCCCTGGTGCCCACGGAATTGTCTGTGGGCGGAGCGCAGGGGAAAAGGTGAGTGTGCTGTGACCCTGACCCAGGTCCTGCTCCCAGGTCAGCGGGTACAGGCTGAGGGCAGGTCCATGGCAGACTCTCCCAGAAAGGATTTTTCCTGCTTTTCCATTTTCCCCGTGCGTGAGGCCTGAGTGTGGGTGTGGATTGGGTTTTGCTCTCCCCGTGCACCTTAGCACAGGGCCACCTGTGGCCTTCGTCCCTGGTGAGCACTTGACAGTAGTCACGGTTCATGCCCTCCAGTTCCCAAGGATGCAGATCTGGGTGACAAGCAGGCCAGAGGCTGTGGGTCCTCAGCGGGGCACACCCCACCCCAGCGCACTTCCCCCTACTACCTGCAGCCTCCTGCTGAGTCCCCCCTGATCCCTGAACACTGACCCAGGCGGGACCCCAGCCCTAAGCACACGCCATCCTGGGTTCGGAAGTGATAGGAGAGCACCTTCAGCCAGAGGGAAGGATCCGGGCTAAGGGATCGTGGAGTGCTGGACAGCCAGTCTCGGGGGGACCCCGAGGGGGGCAGGTCGCAGCCCGGCTTTTGCACAGACCTACTGGTCCACCTTCCCCAACCTGAGCTTCAACTTAGGAGGCCCGGATTTTGCAATTAGCCTAATCCTCCAGCCCCGGCGAGGCTCCCCACGAGGAACCCCGGTGAACCATCCATCCATCACTCTGGGGCCAGTATCTCCTTCCCTGGAGACACACAGCCAGGTCTCCATGAAAAGCTAACGTTTGTGCATAAATTCCCCCAAATTGGGTTTGTCAAATCTCCTCTCACCAGTTAGTGAAAACTGAGAGAAGGGCCCAGTTTTTAAAAGAGAATTCACTTGAGAACAAACCCAGAACCAGCCATTTGGAAGACAGCTCTCATGGGTGCAGGGGGAGAGCCCCACTGGATTTTCAGCTTAAGCAACAGAAGCAACCAAAACCGCCCCAGCCTGGTGTTTGAGCTTAGAACTTTAACTTAAGGAATGTATCTGCAGCCCCTAAACACGGACCAATCCTCAGACTAGTCTGAACTTTCGAGAACGAAATGCACATTCCTTCTCTGCATTTTCTCAAATAGATATTTTTCAACCATCTCCTAGTTGAGCCCAACTTTAGAGTGGCATATAGATCTCCCAGAGTTTTCAGGTGTTCCTTAGAAGCTTCTAAAGCAAGTTTTGGAAGAAAGACTAATAGCTGTAAAAATATAGACATATATATTATATATAGTTATATATATATTTAAAGAGATATCTATATCTATATATATATATAATTACTGTACTCTCTGAATCTGTACAAAGTATGATTTAAACAGCCCAGGTAGTGTGAGATATCTAATGCATGAATGTAAATACCCTGAGACCTGCCTTCCTAACCGTGTGCCAAGAGTACCTGGGAAGATGGCTCTTATTCCCAGGAGTTCTGTCTCAATGGACAAATATACACATCGGTGCCGTCCTGCCCACCAACAAGCCACTGATGTCGACTCTGTGCTGAGATGTTGCACAGGAAGCAGGACCGGCAGCGCTGGGGGGGGGCTCCATGATACTTATGAGGAAGAAAGCACCATGCCTTTTTATTTTCAATAAAAATATACTTATAAAGATGGCTGTCAGTTGTCATTTGTGGCGGAGTGGGGAAGGAGAGAGCGGACTGAGTGTGGCGGTGTGGTCCTTCCTTGAGACCCTGCTATAGACCCAGGTACCTTGGGTACCTGGCTGCCCGTGGTACTTTGCTTGCCTGGTTTCTATATGGTTTTATCGTAATGCCCCGAGGCTGGCATTTATGGGGATTCCAAGGTATCAAGCTCTTCCCTCATCCCCAACCCGGCCATCTTGATCCTTGACTCAGTTGAGAGGAGGTTGGCCAACCATCCTAGTTCGCCTGGGACTGGGGGGTTTTCCTAAAATATGGAACGTTCAGAGCTGAAACCGGAAAAGTGCCTGGCAGACTGGATGGTGCCTTCAGCATGCAGCCACTGGACACGACCGAGGGGGACCCCAACCCAGACTATCTCCCCACAGTTGGGGTGCTGCTGGACCCTATCACCTCTGCCTGGGTTCCCCACGGCTTCAGAGTCAGCTCCGTGGAGGCAATTGGGAGGGCCCTGTGTGCCCGGAGTTGGGGGCCTGGAATTTCTCCAAGCTGACAGCCCAGGGGGATGTCGGCTCAGTGCAGCGGCTCCGGAGGAAAGGGCCTGTGTCTCAGGCATCTGGGGTCAAGGCAGCGGAGGGAAGCCGTGGAAGTCCCCGCTGAGAGTCAGGAGGCTGTCCTCTCAGTGGCACACCACCCCCCCGACCTCCACCTGGGATTCCATGAGCTGTCTTTAGCCGAAACTTGACACGTGTCCTGGCAGACAGTAGGCGCACAGTGGGTGGTGGCCGTCATTGCTGTCACTGTCACTGCTGTCATTAATAAAAGGCCGCCACGCAGGCCACAGGGAGAGCTCCTCCACCCACTGGCCACCTACCCGGGTCCCCTCTTGGGGGCTGGTGAAGATTCGGTGGGACGCCTCCGGCCTCGTACTCGCTCCCAAACACCCCAGCCTGGCCAGACTCACAGCAGCAAACCCCGAGGCCAGCAGGGCGTGAGGCAGGGAGCACCAGGCCTGGCTGTGAGGCTCTGCTGACCCCTGCAGGTGCCCGGCGGGCAGGAAGCGCACCAGCCTAGGAGAGGACAGGTACTGGGGAGCCGTCAGCCCAGAGCGGCAGAGTCCCCCTGCCACTTCCCACCTCCACCCCGCCTCTCTGGGGCTTTTGGCCACGGTTCCAGCTCCGGACAGAGACCAACACGGCAAACAGCGGGTGCCCCGGCCGCCTGCCAGCCCCGTGCCCACCCGTGAGCCTCCCCACTCCTGCTCGGGGTCCTGCTGCCGCCACCCAGGTGTGGGACACGGTGGGATCCACAGGTGACCGGGGTGGCCGCACGGACGTGTGCTGGAATGACTGCCCCGGCCAGTGGGGGACGGCTCTTCCTCCTTCCTTCCCTCCGATGCCGCCCTGAGACTCGCCGTGTGTGACCTCACGGAAGACGGTCCTGTGAGGTGGAGGGAGCGGCGGCACTCGGTTCCAGGTGGTGGCCTCGCTACGGCCTCATCTTTGGGCTTGCCCACCCATCCCACCTGCCAAGTGACCGGCCCCACTGGACGTCCACTTCCGTCCTCCACCCTCCCCTGCCACCCCCCCGCCCAGGAGGGAGCCATTAAGCTCCCTCCTCCCGCTTCCCAAAGTAGCTGTCAGGAAAGCACCTGAACAATTCCTTGACATAGTAGTTTTGATGCCCTGTCTCCTGTTTCCATCCCTGGCAAAAACAGTGCCACCAGCCCAGACTCCGGGTGCCATTGTGACTGCCCTTATCCAGCACATCCGACCCCTCGGGCCACCTCTCCTCCCCAACCTCTGCTGGGGAGCGGCTCTCCTGAATGTACAGCCTCAGGCTCCTGACTTCAGCTGTCAATCTTTTGCTCATCCATTCAGTCATTCCCCAAATACTAACAGAGCATCTGATACATGGCAGGCAGCACACTGAACACTGGAGTTCAGCTTCCCCGATGCTTGAGGTCCCAGCTGGAAACCTCAGAGGTCCCAGTCCTCCCCGCCCTCAAATCCGGTGGGTCCTGCCCTGGCCCTCCAATCTGTTCTCCAGTCCCACCTCCGCTGTCCCAACCCCCAGCTCTGGTCCCACTCCCCACTTTCCCCAAACTCTGCCTCATTCCGTCCATCCTCTGTCTGCCCACAGGAACTTCCTCAAACCTACCGCACTGACGGCTAGGGACCGCTCCCTGGCCACGGTCTCTGGCCTGGCTGCCCTTCCCCGAGCCATCCCACACCTCTCCCCGCAGCGCCACTCCACCTGCACGCCTCCCCGTCTGCAGGTTTCAGCCTCCCCTCCCCCACCCCTTGGCTTCGCTGCATGGCCACATCTGATGTGCTGTGCAGATCCTCTCAGAAGCTGCCTCTTCCCTGACCGCATGGACCAAAAGCCCACAGGTGCACGGAGCCCAGTGACTTCTGCCTCCTCTGGACGGCACAGACAGCCCTGCGTGCACAGCTCTCATGTCTGCCCTCTCCCGTGGACACTTCCAGAAGCTTTCTCCTCTCTTGTGTGAACCTGTCTACCCCTGGAGAGCCTGCGTCCACTCCTACCCTAGGTGCTGACCATGCTGTGTCCTGGGGATTCAGAGAAACAGGGTAGGGCCCCGCCCCCAGGAGCAGTTTGGTGGTGGCGATGCAAACAGACAGTGACACCAGTGTGGAGATGGAGGGACACCCAGGGTCGACTTGCCAGCACTTCACATACATCATCTCTTTTAAGGCTTCCTGCAAGCCTAGGAGGATGTAGACCGTCCCTGTTTCACGGAAGAGTAAACTGCGGTTCAGAGGGGTTCAGTGGCTCACCAAGGGTCAGAGAAGCAGTAAGTGGCAGAGGTGACATTCAGACCGAGTTCTGTGTGGCTATAAGTTCTAGGCCCTTCCAACCCAGACAGGCCCTCAGATTTCAAATGGTCCATCCCAGCTAGATTTACATCCAGTTATCTTCCCAGCCCATGAAAAGCAAAGGGGACACTCAGCGTCCCCAGCCCCTGGAAGCTGGAGTCAGGGATTCATGGATCTAACATGAATCAATTTTTGTGATTTCTTTTTTTTTTTTAATCGAAGTATAGTTGGTTTACAACACTGTGTTAATTTCTGCTGTACAGCAAAGTGATTCAGTTCTACATATATATACATCCTTTTTAAAAAATATTCTTTTCCATTATGGTTTATCATAGGATATTGATCATAGTTCTCCGTGCTACACAGTAGATTTTATTTTTTTATATTTATTTTTTAAATATTTATTTATTTATTTATGGCTGTGCTATACAGTAGGACCTTGTTGTTTATCCACTATGTATATAATAGCTTCCATCTGCTGACCCCAACCTCCCACTCCATCCCTCCCCCAACCCCCTCCCCCTTGGCAACCACGAGTCTGTTCTCTATGTCCGTGATTCTGTTTCTGTTTCACAGATAGGTTCATTCGTGGCATGTTTTAGATTCCACATATAAGTGGTATCATATGGTATTTGTCTTTCTCTTTCTGACTTACTTCATTTAGTACTAACATGAATCAATTAATATGTGATTCTGGCAAGTCCTCTCCCCTCTCAGCGCCTCAGTTTTCTCACCCATGAAATAAGAGTAATAATCCCTGGCCAGCTACTTCTCCAGGATGTGCACATAGAAGGGACTGGAAGGGTCCCAGCATCACCAGATTGAGGTCACAGCAGTTGGGTCCTCATTCCAAGCCTGCAGGAGCCTGACACTCTCCTGTCCTCTCTACCCATCCCTTGGGGACTTACATCTGGCTCCAGACTTCAGACCCTTCAGGGTTGCCCCTGGTCCCCAACAAGCCGGCCATCACATGACACCCAGTCCCTGCTTCCTGGGTCTCTGCAGAAGAGTCTATGAAGATTCTTCATAGAAGAATGAAGAATCCCATAGAAGATTCTCCAAGTCCTGTGAGACATTCATGTACGGGACGACTTTAGGGGAGCTCTGTGTATGTGGGTGAGGGGAAAATTGCCCTCTCAGTCAGCACTGGCACCTGGGCCCTGAGGATGCCCCCTTCCCAGGGAAGGAACCAGAGATGGGCCTGAGACCCAGGCCGCCCCTCCTTTCTCAGTCTTCAAGAAGGCCTCGCCCCAACCATGTGGGCCACAGACTCAGGGGGTCCCTCCACCAAAGGTGGGGAGCCCACGCCAGGCCCCCCAGGGGTAGTAGGGACTCCCTGAAACCAGAGGGGCCTGCAGGGCTGCCCAGAACAATACGCATGGCGGCCCTGGACCTCCTGACTCCCCTTGGCTGATGCAAACAGCCTGCTTCCCGCCAGGCCCAGCTCAGTGCTTGCCGTTGGGCGTGGGGACCTGAGGCACCCTTGGCCTCGCATTTGATGGCTCTCTGTGGGTGGCCGTGTGGCCTCAAGAGGGTCTTCTTGGGATGGCTTCTCAGGAACAGGAAGCAGAATCCTGCCCCCACAAGGCTGCATGGGGCTCTCATCCTCCCTGGCCCCTGGTGGGCCTCGTCACCACTGCCTTGGCTGCAAGGTCGGTCATTCAGAGTCATTCCCTCAACAGAAGCCCTTGACCTTTGACCTCAGCCCTGTGCTCCTGCCCTCATGCCACATCCCTATTTCTTCTACTAAGTTTCCTCAGGGGGATGGGGGTCCTCTCCTGTCGGCTAACCACAGCCAGAGCCACCTGGAGCCAATAGAGAAGCTCTTCTAACAGTGAACCCCAGAAGGGATAGGGTTCAGGCTTAATTCTCTTCTCCCAGGAGCTTCCTGTGGGAAAGCATCCTCCTTTTTTTTTTTTTTACGAAGACAAACACAAGCCACCCTTTCCCATAGGAAATGAGCATCTACTGACTCCCAGATAAAAGAGGCCCTCAGGAATTCCTCCCAGAGCAAAGAGGTAACTTGCTGTCTCCACCGTTAGAACTAGAAGAAATCAGGAGCTTTTGTTTGTTGCTCCTCAGGTCCCCGCCCTACACCCCTTAATTTAAAAAGAAATGTCCTCCTTTCCAGACTCGCTGATACATGGGGATAATGCAGTTATGAAAAGGGAGTCAGGCAAGGCCCCCCCCAAAGAAAGAGGCGCTCTGATGGTGGGCGTGCAGGTTGGGGGATGTCTGAGTAGGAGGCACTGCACCCCTGACGTGAGCGCAGCCCACGGAAGTCCAATCCCTGCCCAGGAAGACAGAGGGGTCCAGAGGATCGTGACGACACAGCTAAGCACACAGACGATCGCCAGTGAGGCCGCTCTGAACCTGTCCTCAAAGAGCAGCGCTGAGGAGGGTCTGGTGGAAGGAGCCCTTGTTCTGTGGAATTCCAGTGGGGCTGGCTTCATGCCACTGACTTTTGCCTGGAGGTTTGCCCTCAACCTTTCAAATGGGACTTATTCTCAGCGGTAAGTATGTTCTCTGTGAGAACTTAATTTTCGATTTCATTTTTAGTCAAACTTAAAAAAAAAGAGTGCAATAAACATGTCTGGATCATAGGAATACATACTGAGATTTCAGGCCCACATTTGTGTTCACCGCCCGGTGACGACAATCAGCCCCATTTTAGTCATCGTGGGTGATGAGAAAAGAAGCCGGCTGGGCGCCGTGGCTGGCTGGCCTCCCCCCGCCTGCCCTCTCCGTGCAATCCCCCTCCTCTGTCTGCCACACCCTCCCAGAGAGCTCATCCAGTCCTGGGCTTCACACCCCATCAAACGTGCATGACTCCCACGTTCGTACCTCCGGTCCCCACTTCCCAATCATCCCCAGACCTGAGTGCGTCCAACTGCACACTTGCTGTACGCGGGCATCTCATTAGAGCCCGGAAGGACTCCTGGCTCTCTCCTTACGACCTCTCGTCACCCCATCGTCCTCACCTCCACACCTGGCCTCTTCACCACCACTGTTTCTCAGCCCAAACCCTGACAGTCAGCCTTTATTCCTCTTTGCCTCTCAAAAGGGACATGTTCTCAGGGGTGATCATTTGTCAGTGGCCAATAAACCGGCAAGTCCTATCAACTCAGTCTCCAAAACACTTAAATCCATCTGCTTAACTCGGCCCCCACCACCCCCATCCAAGCCACCATCACTTCCTGCCTGGACTACAGTGACAGCCCCTGCTTGGGCGCTCTGCTTCCACCCCTGCCGCCCCCAGGATCGTTCCCACGAAAGCCAGAGGGATCCTTACAAAACGTAAGTCAGACCATACATGAGTTAAAAACCTGCCCATGACTTTTATCATACTGAAAAGCCACACTCCGTACACTGGCTCACAAAGCCCTTCCTGACCCGGCCCCTGCTTCTCCTGTACCCACGCCCCCGTCACCTCTTCCCTTCCGTCACCCTGGCTTTCCTGAGCTCCTCACATGTGCCAGCGCCTTCTCATTTTAGGTCTTTTCAGCCACTCTTTCCCTGGTTATCACCTGCGGCTTTCTTCAACCAGCCCTAGTCCTTCTCTAATCTATCGCCTTAGTCTATTTTCAATACAGCACTTGTCGCCAGCTAAGGACACTTGTTGAGAAGTGTATGCACTTCCTGTCTTTCTCCTCCCACATGAATATAAGATGCGTGAGGACAGGGGCCTACTCTGCTTTTGGGTCTTAGTCATTGCCAGGTCTCTAGACCCCCAGTGTGACTGACACCAGAAACGTTTGTAGGATTAATTGATTAATTGTGGGTTACAAATTTAACACCGTACACGCAGCGTCAAGAAAAGAAACAGCATTTTATTTCCCAAAACTGTTCAGAGCCCCACCTCACTGGGTGTAGGGGGGCTGAGGCGGTAGAAAAACCTGAATTTGCAAATTGATGGTGCTTGGGCCTCTTCTGGTTTAACTAGTTCCTTTTGGATGACTCTGTGTCTTTGGGACAGATACTCAAACTGTGAGCCGCCTCCTCAGTCCGGCTCCCCTCCAGGAGGCTCCCAGCTGTGCCCCCGAGGGGGTATCCGTGGTCTCGGGCACAGACAGAGGCAGGTTCAGACCACGCGGTACCTTCGGGGTCCTGGCAGGTCTCGTGGCCGGCCTGGGCTGCTTCCGGGACGGGTGACTGCAGAACTGCGCCTGGGCCCTTCCGGTCTCCGAGGGTGACGGCGCCTCCAGCTGCAAATGTCCACACTGTGGCAGGCTCTTTCTCCTGACCACAGGCCCTGCCCATCTTCCCGCTCTCTCAGCTCCAGCCACGGGGACTCTGGGACCTGCACGCTCCCGCAAGCCGGGAGAGAGCTGCCGGAGCTGGGGTGCGGGGTTCTATTTGCAGCCCCGAGGCTGCCCAGGGCTGCCGGCTCTTCTCCTGGAGGCTTGTGCACCACCATGTGGTGGGGATCCCTGGGACATTCCCATCAGGGCATTTCTACAACGTTCTCACCCCCAGCAGGGAAGCTGCCGACATGCCCACCTGGCCTCTCTGCCCTGCCCTACGTTTGTCTCCCTTTCTCTTTGGCCAACAGTCCACTAGGGTCCAGAAGAGGCGGGCTCTCCATTCCCTCATCCTGTCTGACCAGAACTTTCCCTGCATCTGAACCTCCTGCCACCCACGCCATGCATGGAGCTAGGCTGGGGAACACGATTTCCTGGAGAAGAACAAATGACATATCCATTTATTATTTTCAAAATATTATCCCCATTACAAACACAAGGATGTGTTCACACCATGTGAAGTCCCAATGATGAGAGAACACACCATATGGAGGAGGATTTCCCAGTTGCTCATTCAAACACAGAAACGCAGGGGAGCCTTGAGTCACCACATGCAGCCCAGCAGAGTAGGAATGCCGCATTCCACAGGATGGGAGCCAAGGTCCCATTGCAAGCTGTGATTTCATCTCAGCAAAACACCAGCTGTCACATGGCATTACAGTTGGAAGAAGAAATGGCTGTGTGAATGTCGGCTGCTTAGCCCAGAGCCTGGCATTCCTAGGAGTAGCGAGGGCTCCTTAAAGTTTCACTCTTATTCCTGTTTATGACTCCCTCTCTGTGCTAAGTACCTGACAGACATCATTTCGTTTACTCTTCACAAAAACGTCAGCAGAGAGGAATTAGCATCTCCATTTTGCAGCTGATGAGACTGAGTCTTAGTGAGATGAAGTACTTGCCGGTGGTCATAGAGCGGGTCGGCGGGAACGTCCCCAACTGACCTGGCTGCAGAGCCTGTGTCTGTGTTCCCCTCCAGCTGCGCCCCCAGCCCTGAGCCCAGCATTGGGCTCTCTAGCTGAAGGCTCTGGGCACACCGTGCTGTCTGAAACTGGCCGATCCCCTCTTCGGAGCCTTCCCACCACCATCCCCCAGCACCCCACCTGGGCAGCGTGACTGTCCTCACCTGGAGTGTTTCTGTCCTTCACGCCTGATTACTTGCTTGTTCCTTTCTTTTCCAAGTGGCCACTTGAAGGAGCGGAAATCAGGGCATCTGCCAGGCAGCCCCAGGAGGCTCCCCTCTCCACCGGCCTGCGGGCGGGGGCCTGTCTGGACTGCGTGATTAAAAAGCCAGTTCTTTGTTCCACCAGATCCGTGCCTTCCGCCAATGTCCCGCGCACCCTGCAGGGAAGAGCTGCCGCCAGGGCTCACCTTGGAGGGACCAGCCCTGACTAGAAATGAGGTCGAACTGATGGGTCGGGGTGTGGAGGGGGCCCATGGCCATGCAGATGGGGGGGGGGGGAGTGATGCCAGGGAGAGGTGGGCCACCGTGGCTGAGAGCACGGCCCCAAGTCCTGCTTGGCCACTGGCTCGCTGAGTGACACTGGGTCAATCCCACCCCCTCTTAGGCCTGTAAAATGAGACGGTCAGTCTAAACTGGGCGGCAAACTCACAAGCCTGCAGGGTGGAGCAGGTGAATGAGTGAAGCACCAACTCAAAGGCAACAGGATTTCTGCCGAGAGGCTGTGGGGTCTTCCTGCTTAGGAGGCAGAGGTCAGTAGTTAGTGGGAAACGGTACAAAACTGGAGACTGCGTGCTCTAGCGGAAGTATTCAAACTGAAAGGGGAAATGGAAAGTTCAAGCTCATCAAACAAAATATGCTGTGGGCCAAGTTTCACCAGCAGGCTGCCGGCTACTGACTTCTGGTCTATGTGATTCTAGGTTACCTTGTGGTCAGGTGAGTAGCAAAGGACTCTACCTATCACTGACCTGCCAGAATTATGTAGTAGAAAGGGCCAAGGCTTTGGAGGCAGACATATCTGGATTCAAAGTTTGCTCTGCCTCTTACTGACTCCTGCAGATATTGTCTCTCCATGCCTCAGTTTCCTCATCTGTAATATGGGGTTAATAACAGAAGTACCTGCCTCACATCACTGTTGAGAAGACTAAATGAGATTACTGTATCTAAAGTGCCTGACATGCAGTAAGCCCACACAGAGGGTAGCTATGATTATTTGAATTAGGGGCAAGTCTCAACAGGGCTGAGTGAACTCAGACCCCTAATCTAATACAGTTCATCATCTCAATCTGATGAATTCAGAAAATTTTATTCTTTGCCATAAAACTATTAGATTAAGTGGGAAACTAAATGTGATTTAATTTGTGAGCTATAATTTTTTGGCAAGTAAATGAATTCCCAAAGTAAAGGAGAAAATGCCTTTGTCAGATGAAGTGACAGTGGCTCGATGGAAATTTATTATAGATGATTAATAAACAGAGAAACCAACAAGACTGAGCTTTCTCCAAAAGAGCCCTCAGATTGCTTTATCCCATGCTCTTGGCACATTTTAGCCAAAAGAGGCCAGAACCAAAAAAAGGAAGAGAGAAAATAACATTTACTGAGTGAAGCTCTGATGAAGTCAGATGGCCTTCTGGTCCTAATGCTACTACTGCCAGCTTGACCTTGGATGAGTCACTTAACTTCTGGGCCTCAGTTGCCTCACCTGCAAAGTGGGAATATTAACGGGGAAGAGAGGGCTAAGAGGAGTAAAGATAATATTTGTGAAGTGCTTAACACCTAGTAGATACTCAGTAAACGGTGGCTCTTGTGGTTTCTCTTGAACCCCCTTCAAAAGAGGCTCACTGCTGTCAGTGGAAGGAACTGGCCAGCCTCTTACTGATAACACTTCCTCTCCCAGAGGGTTTGACTCTCATAAAAACATAGTTCGGTTCTATTCCATTGAGTTCCAACCACTCCCTTCATTCTTCTTAAGACCATTACTGTTAAAACACCCAATTTGCCCAAAATACATAGTTGCAAATTAATTCTATTAAAGAGGTATATTAAATGATCTGCATTGTCCGATTAATGCCAGAAGCCCTTGAGTCCCAGCTCACGAAAGAGTCTTGGTGGATAACCCATCTTCTCTGATCCAATCCAACCTTATTTGTCCTGTTGTAGCTTGGAAATGGAGACGAAGTTGCTGCGGTCACTTGGCCTCAGATGAGACTCTTAGGGAAGAGAGTTGCTGAAAATATCCCATTGTCAGGCAGAATGGCACGCTTGTAAAGAATGGCATACAATGAAGACTGGACACCCTTGGTTAATGAGCGCGTTTCAGCTCCCATGGGTCCTGTAGGTCTTGCTTCTGAGGGACTGGCTGAAGGAAAAACCAGATGAGCTGCAGCTGTGACCTGTCCCCTCGTTTGGTCTTCATAAGGTGGCACAGGTTTCCTTGGAGGTCCATAGAGTCTGGTACGGTCTCCCAAGCACCACCTCAGTCCTCCACTCATTTGCACTTTCCATCCCCCCAGGGAGATGGGTAGACAGCTCCATTTTACAGATAAGGCAAAACAGAGGTCCAGAGAGGTTTCATAACGTGTCCAAGGTCACCCAACTAGTAAGAGGCATGCTCACTGCAAACAATCATGGAATCTATGCACTTGCAGATTTTGGCCCATTCCACCCTTGGGAATCTCAGAATGTTCTGTTTACATCCTGGAACCAGTAGGATTCCGTGAGGGAAGGAAAACTGAATTTATTCCTGGCTCTTCTCCAAGCCAATAATCAGAACTGGCCAAATCTGGATTGGAGTCTCTCTGCCCTCTCTGCTGCTGTCAGAGCTGTCACCCGGGGCTGGAGTGTGGGGTAGCAGGAGTCTATATGGACCGTGGTTGAGGGCACAGTCCCTGGGGTCAGACAACCTGGGGTCATGTTCCGGCTCTGCCTCTTACTAGCCGTAGACCTTGGGCAAGGAGCTCTACTTCTCTAGGCTTTAACATGAGAAATAAAACAGTAACCGATAACTTTTATTGAGTGCTTACCATGTGCCCGGCATTGCTTTAAGCTCTCTCCTTGCATTCTTTATTTTGTCATCTCAACAACCCTATGAGGTAGAATGTGTCACTGTCCACATTTTACAGACGAGGAAACACTAGTAATGCGACTTCAAAAACCCTGAGGCTTTGGGGAAAATATACCCATGCAAGGGTTCAACTCAGTGCTCCTCAGTGGCCTTCACCTAGGCCAGGGGTCAGGAGACTTTTTCTGTAAAGGGCCAGATGGTAAATGTTTTAGGCCTTCAGGACTATTCAGTCTCCTTCATGACCCTTCAACTCTGCTGTTGTAGCACAAACACAGCCAGAGACAATGTGTAAATGGCTGGTGTGGTTGTGTTCTAGTAGATTTTTTACAAAAACAGGCAGTGGGCTGCAGTTGTCTGACTCCTGACCTAGGCGAATGGCTTCTCCTCCTCCTTGTAAGGGACAGTCCTGCTAAACTTCCATCTGTCCCTTCTTTTCCTGGCTTTTTTCTTCTAAGTGCCTGAGCCCCACTTGCTGGAGAGGCTACCACAATGACATAACAAAAGAAGATGAGGATACTGGGTAATGAAGTGGGCAGGGGGTAGTGAGTGTAAGCCAGAGAAGCTTGCTGATCTCTGTCAGCCAGTGAAGTGGCAGGGTCCCAGCAGGGGCAGTATTTTGGTCAAGCTGGTAGGAAAACTGGTCCCACAGTTCTGAGGGGCAAGGAGGGAGACCTGCCTGGATGGGACCAAGGACCCAGGTTGTGACTGGGGAAAAGGAAACAGATCCAGATAGCAGGAAGCATTAGAGGCGACCCAGTCAGGAGGGCTGAGCTAAAGGGTCATCTCCAGCCCTTGGGGGGATGCAAATACAAAGGGAAACTGAGGCAGAAGTTCATTCAAGGAACTGGGCAAAGAAGATGGAGAAGAAGCTGTGGATGACTCTGGACCTTGTCTACTGGTAGAATAGGGCCACCAAGATCCTGGCCACCTGTGGCAGGGTGGGCTCAGGACCATTAAAGAGCTGGGCCTACAGCTGAGCCCAGATGGGGAAGTCAGTTAAACCTCCAGGGAGAGCAGCCAGGGCCGCCTGCTCCAGCCGGTTTCTGTAACCCCCTCTAGGAATCCCTGCATAAAAAAGAGAAAGTCACAATTTAGCCCTTGCTGAGCCCACTGGGTAGCTCAAGAAAGACCTGCTGCTTAATCAAATCCGTTCAATTCAATAGACGCTAATTAAACATGTACTATGAGCCAAACCCTGGGGATACAGAGACAGGACATATCCTCAAAGCTGTCACAGTTTACAAGCGAGATAAGTACATGCGCGACTTTTTATAATACAAGACAAAATGTGCACAGAAGCATAACCAAGCACGACTTGGACAGAGGAGAATTCTGAATAGGGGAAGGCCTTTCCAAAGAGTTCGTTAGCAAAATATGAAGAATAATCATTTCTATACTCTTACTATAAGGACCTATTGGTTCCCCACAAGTTTTCATTAAGAATGGAGATCTGCCACCCTGTCTTTCTAGAACTCATGTGAAACACTTAACATTTGAGGACTTGTTTTCCCCTGAGAAGCATTAAGATATCAGACTTCCCAGAAGAAGAGAGAAGTTTCTTAAAAACCAACATTAAAAAAAAAAAAAAAAGTCTCATGCCCTCAAAGTCCCTCCTAGAGAATGGACTTCAAATAAATTGTGTATTTCTCTCACCAAATGATCTTAAAGAAAGCCTTTTCCTCTTAAAATTGTACTTAGTCTTAATGGAAGTTAGAAGTTTTAAAAGTTTAGAAGAAATGGTTGTCAGGAACCAAACTCTAGCTCTATAAACTGATTTTAAAAAACCCCAGGCTCACAAAGATAATAAAAAATGCATTTAATAGCATGTCAATATACAGCTTAAATGTATATTAAGTCTTCTTTTAGTCAGTGCATTACAGGGATAGAGAAGAGAAATTTCATTTGTGAATGCACAGTCAAATGCTAAATATAAGTGCTGATAAATCTTGGTGCTCTTACACTATTAAAATTCCGTTTTATGAAACATAGCTCCAGGTGCAGTGTTCTGTGCCAGCGTGGGGAATCGTCTGGTCCAGTATGCAATCTACAGTTTTAAATTGAATTGTATACAAGTATTAACAAAAGAATAAAATTTATTATTCACCAAACTAAAGTGGTTGTCATAAAGCTTACAAGAAAGTACAGCCTAGGACTAATGAGTTGAAAACCTAGTTTTAAAAATAATAAAACTTACTGGACAGTCCTGGAAAATGATATTATAAAACAAAGAAAACAGTTGGCACAGTTTAACCACCTAATTTCTAAGTGCACTTTGTAATGGTCCTTGCAAGCTGCCACTTTTCCCAGGATAATGACAAAAAGCTTCAGTCAAGTGTCACTGGCTTATGGTGACGGGTTTTTTTTATTGCATTGCCAAGAGTGGATTTTAAGAAAAAACACTACAAAGGTTTCAAAAACCCTATTTATTCTCTATCATCAAAAATAGCAACAGGGGGACTTATACAACTTTTCTGTGAGTACCCACCAGTCTATTTTTTTTTTTCTTAAAAAAAATAGAAGTTAGTTAAAGAAAAATGATTTGGTTTTTAAAAAATAATGTAAGGAAACACTTAATCGGATAGCCCAAGGAGTCATCAGAAATGTGTAGCAAGAAAGCTTCATTTTGGCCCTCTCCGGCCTTTGCACGTCTTTTACTAAACTAGAAAGAGAATGTACAGTACCAATATGTTCCCCAACCTGCTTGGATCGAATTGTTTTGTTTTGAAACCCATTATTGCTAAACCAGAGTGTTGACACTGAGAGCCGAGGAGTCCGCTCATAGAGGATAAAATTGAGAGGCTGCTTCTGAGGACTGGATCTCCACCTGGGCCATTTTGAACTGGGTGCATTGCAGCCACTTGCGCAGGGCCGCCAGGCTGGCACTGCTCTGGGTGGAGCCCGGCAGCGTCCTGAGGCTGTGGTGGTCCACGTTGTTCTGAATGGCCTGGAGGCGAAGCTGGAGTCCCGCAGATAAGTGCTGTAAGAAAGGGCAAGACGGTAGTTTAGTTTCTTTCCTGCTCGGGTTCCCGGTCAACGCAGGGAGTGCCGGCCTGGACTTCTTCTGCAGGCGGACCTTACACGTGGCACGGGGGCTGTCTGGCCTGAAGAAGGCCAACTCCCAAATTTGGGGAGGGCTCAGGACAGAGGGCGTGGGCCGGTGCCATGTCCTTAGAGCCCACCTGGCCCAAATCCATCCAAATAATGCCCCTCCCATCTCGACTCATTCACTGCAACACCAGTGCAGGGGCTGACACTTAGACTTGTCCCCCAAGGGCTGTTTGCTATGTGGGCCTGGTGTCGCGGGCTCTGCTGCCAGGCTCCCTGGGTTCAGATCCTCGGTCCCCTGTAAACAACTTGGGGAACAAGGTTTTTCGGTCTGTGTTTGGATTGCCTCATGGGCAAAGTGGGGATAGTAACACTCACCTGACGGGGTTATTGTAAGGATAAGTGAGTTAACAGAGGGGTCAGAACAGAAGCCGGCACGTAGGAAGTGCTCAGGACATTTTCATCATGATTATAGTCTCTCTGTTCTCACGTTCACGCACACGAAGGAGCTAGGTTGTAAGCTTTTCTTATTCTTCTTAGCTTTTCATGAAGTTCTGTTGGCCTCCACTTAGCACTCTGGGCAAGGTCAAATTGCCACAGATGACCGCCAAGCAGGGGGAGGGCAGTTTGGAATGCCTCGGGGTGAAAGTCCAAGCAGTTTTCACAATAGAAGCTAGTGGTGCAATGAGGTTTCCAGCAGAGCCACTGGCCCTACCGGTGGCCACAAACAGCAGTTAGGCCATGAACCACTACTCAAAGCCTGTGGGCACTGCGGACAGCTGTATACCTCTCTTGGTATCCCTTGAAGTCACCTCCCTTCCTTCCACAAGCATCCCTCCCCAACTCTGGGAGGAAATCCAGCAACAAGGCTTCCATCTTCTCCCCCTCCTCCCTGATACTCCCAGTGCCTTAGACGGGACCCAGTTTGGGATGGAGCGGGTGGTGAGCTTTGCCATCTTAATGTTAAGCCCCAGTAACTAGATTTACAGCCATGGAGTACGTCTGGCCCTGCAGTGACAATGCGTCACTCAAGGCGGGGCCTGGCAGTGAGAAATACGTTCTGTCTTCCCCTCCCTGGCTGTGGGACCCTGTCCAAGTTACTCTTCCTTCTGAGCCTATGTTTCCTCTTATATAGAATGAGGGGGGGGGAGTGGGCAGGTCCCTTCTAGTTCAATTCTGTCATTCACTGAATGTTATCCTCTCTTAGTAGAATTCTTCCCATCACAAAAAGTCAGTCCTAGTGGCCAGGAAATAGCACTGGACGTGTCTGGGATTGGATCCCATGGGTGTCCTCTGAAGGTAGAGTAGCTTTTCAGCCTGTATTCTAGTCAGTAGCGGAGCCTCGCCCAGACTCTGGGATCCTCCCCCTTCAATCAATGATGAGTAGTAGGGCAGCGGCTCCTGCTGTCACCTCGGCCCACAGGCCCCCTACCTGTCCCGCAGGGTCTCCTGCGTTATCAGCCCCCAGAGACCAGGAGCAGGTAACGAGCGGAGCATTGTGGAGCCCTGTGAACGTTACGAGCTTCTCTGGAGGGAACTGAGCTTCCAGTACACCCGGGGGTGACTTACCTTGATATTTGACTGAATCATTGGCAACCACATAGGTATCAGCTGTATGGAGAAACACAGAAGGCCCATTACTACTGTTCCCCATTCTCCCACATAAGCTCCGCTTACTGCCTGGCAAAGCAAGGCACACGGAATCCCTTTAACATCACAAAAGGATGTGGGCCTCCACTGCAGAGTTCCCCGCTATCAGACAAACGTCTCTCTGAGGCCAAACCCTGCTGAGCTGGTGGCATTTGGAGGTTAATAAGCGCCCCATGAGTGCCTGAAACACACACTGTAAATGACTGATTGTCTCTTGAAAGCTACCAAGCATGGGAAATTAAATGTGTATTTATTTAATTAAATCCTCCCTTTCTAGAAATAGAATTTCCTCCACGGGATCTTTAGAACTGAGTCTCCAAGTAGCATGGCGAAGCTATCTGCCTGTGGTCATTAAGAAAAGATCACTGGGAAGCGGTTAAAATGCTTAAGTGATGGACAAAGACAAGCCCTGAAGTTGCCTGGCTGTGATTTGGAAGACGAGACACAGCAGGAGTGAGTGCAGGCCGGGGTTTCAGCAGTGTGGGTGCACGGGCAGGCGAGCAGCGGGTCCCTGCTCCAGCCGGGAGCAAGGCTCTCAAATCCTGGGCATCTGGGGAGCCCTGCCCTTCCGCTGCCTCTGATTTGCCCTGAGACCCTTCCTAGGAGGTCACAGGTGCCCCGCCCGAGCTCCCCCAGCAGCGGCTCTCCTCTGTCCACTTTGGTCTCTCGCCACACTTCAGCCCTTCCTAACGCAAGTGTTGACTTGCGTTCGTGGCCTCATAAATCCGCAAGTCAGGGACAGAATACATTTCCCAAAGTGTATTCCACACAACTCTAGTTGGGTGGGATTTAAATGGGGAAGGAGGGCTATGATCTAATAACTCTGGAAATGTTAGTTTCTTTCAGGACTGCTCAGATCTTTAATATGCTCAAATGCATCATATCATTTCACTCCATGCTCTTTCTGACCCGACTCCAATAGAGTTGATATGGATTGCATTGTGTCCTCTCATATAGCCATTGTAGTCCTTGCCCACACAGCCTCAGATGTGACCTTATCTGGAAATGGGGTCATTGAAGATGTAGCGAGTTAAGATGAGGCCACTCTGGAGTAGGGGGGACCCCTAATCCAATATGACTGGTGTTCTTATAGAAAGGGGGAAATTTGGACACAGATAGATACACAGGGAGAG
This sequence comes from Balaenoptera ricei, assembly GCF_028023285.1. Taxonomy (NCBI): domain Eukaryota; kingdom Metazoa; phylum Chordata; class Mammalia; order Artiodactyla; family Balaenopteridae; genus Balaenoptera; species Balaenoptera ricei. The sequence goes on along the minus strand of NC_082640.1, from coordinate 177,233,545 downwards.
TGGCACATGAAGGTGAAGCAGAGATCTACAAGCCAAGGAACGCCAAAGATGGCCAGCAAACCCCCAGGAGCCAGGGGAGAGGCTGGGACAGATGCTCCCTCACAGCCTCAGAAGGAATCAGTTCTGCCATCACCTTGTTCTCATAACTTCTTGCCTCCAGGACCATGAGACAATACATTTCTGTTGCTTCAGTCACCCAATTTGCAGTGCTCAGCAGCCTAGCAAACTAATACAAGGGCACTCAAGGAAGCAAAGCCCAGAGGTGGGAGTGTGCAGAGAGGTGAGGAAGCAGTGGAGGTTCACGTGATGCTGGAGGGTGAGGTTCTTAGCATAGGGTCATGAAAAACAAGTTTAGACAAGCAGAGCAAGGCCTCTCCCCATCTACCCACAGATGAGCTAGGATGCCACATAAGGAGATATGGGTTTTATTCCAAATTCAGTGTGCTTTCTGATGAGGGAAGCCCCATTCACCGTGAGGAGAACGGTGCCCCAGCAAGGTCACTGTGGCAGCAGTCTGGACACTAGGATGTGGAAGGACATGGAGAACGGAGGCAGGGGCCCAGTGTGGAGGCCGCCTCCATGGTCCAGATAAGACCAGGGACGGCTTCCGGGATGGAGAAGGTTGCTGCCTGCAGTGCCAACCTGTGAGGGTCTGAGGACTAGTTTGCTCTTTGGATCGGGGAAAAGGTTAAAAGTGAGCCTGGGATTTGTTCACAGCAATGCAATGACCAAAGCGAGAGGATCAGGAGGAGAGCCTGCTGGGACGGGGGATAGCATATAAATAACCTCTCTGTTCACTAGTCACGGCCATAACTGCTAGTCTCATTTAATTCATCAAATCATTAAAAAAACAACTTGGTGAGGTGATAAATTATATTTCCTCTCTATTCTTTTTTTCCCAAGGCTAAATCTGGCTGCTGTTCTGCTTTCAACGTTCTATAGATACAAACAATTTGCTAATTTGACTTCTATTGATGTTTATTCCTAAACACAGTGTTTCTATCACAGCCATTTAATACTCTGTCGCTAATATGACTATTGTGTTTGGAAATGGAGGATGGTGTGCCCCAGAAGATGTGATGGGACTGAAACTCAATCAGAAAATGACACCCTTTCATGCCTCCCCTGCCACCCACCTTCATAATAAAACTGTGGGATTACGAAGGTTGGTGGCAGATAAGGGTGTACTCTCTGGCGTTTAAGAGGACCGGCTCATCTGGATATTCTGAATGGAAAAAATAAGTTAGTCTAACCGCCTTCTCCCTACTGTCTGCAGGGCAAAAACAAGCCCTGAGGGGTCCTAACGCCTACAGACTTTTGTTGTCTTTTGACCCATTTAATATGGAAGCAGGCCCCTATGCCTCTTGATGTTTGGGAAATACCTGAACTAACCTCTTGTTAAGAATCCTGAGGGACGGAGGAGGGTTGAGACCAGGGAATACTGAGTACTCTGCCCCTGGGTGGACACCTTTCTTAGGGTTGCCCCAGGGGCTAAGGGCCTTTATGAGGCAATCAAGGGGAATACTGAGGCTGATTTTAGAAGTGCTTTTGTTATTTCCCTATTGATGTAACACAAGACCATAAGATTCTAAATATACCTGCAAGGGGCCTTCAGGTTTGTGATTTACGAACCTGACTGAAGGCATCAGGTTAAAGTTCATTGTGAAGGACAGCACTATACAATCCAGCAGTCATCCTATTTCCGGAATGCTAATTTGACTTTTTTGAATAATGTTCATTTCAGTACCCTTTTGCTAGTGGCTCCTACAAAGCTGTCAGTAAGAATTAGATGTAATTTATTCTGGGCACTGTAATGTTATAATAAGATTGGTTGGTTTTTTTTCTTCTCCAAAAACAATATCCAGAAAACTAAAGGACATTTAAAAAAATATGTTGTTTTTCATCAAAATCAAAGGGATACTTTTCCTCTTATCTCGGTTTATGTTATGGGATAAATTGAAGACTTCCTGCTCAGTTGGACTATATTCATTTCACTCCATGTTTTTTTCCAGCCCTCAAAATAAAATTAGTCATGAAACTTTCTCTTTCACCCAAGATGGAGTAACAAAGACCAGATTTACAATCCTGCCTAAAACAAAACTAAAATTCCAGATGAAGGGTAATGAAACAATGATTTTCAGACATTAAGCATCAGCAATGCAGGACAGTGATCGCTGAGGGAGAGGAAACAGACAAGGTGACCCCTACAGTTATCCTAGCTCACTGCCTAGAAAGTGTTTTCAGTCAGTAGCACAGGGAGAAGGAACCCAGGTACAGTCTGGTGGTCTTCCTGAGGGGAGGAGATGGAGCTGGGAGTCCAGGGAGGCCAAGGGAGCTAGAGTTTGTAAGGCAGAGTAGTGGAAAGGAGAGAGCTATATATATAGAGAGAGAGCGCTAACTCTCTGAAGATCTGTAAAGGGTTCCCCTTGAGTCTTCAGCTCAATACTGACCAGTATACACATGTGAGAAAATTATCCAAGGCTGAAGAAAAAATAACCTAAAAAGATTAGAGGGAAAAATCCCTGGTAATCACATAACAATAGTTTGTGTTTCCACTAGTTACAGTAGAAAAATCTTGCAAATCATAGAACACCAAGTAGAGTACTCAGAAGGATATTACCTTACCAGTGAAGAAATAGTAGCCCTAGACAAACTGCTGCTCCGAAACTACCTAACAAAGCTTAACACCAAGTTTCAAAGGCATAAAACTGTTTCTAAGTAATTTAACTATGTCATAGAATACAGCTCAAGAATGCTTGTAGGAATAAAAAATACCTAGCACCCAAAAAAGTCGAATTCAAACTGTCAAGAATCCAATAAAAAATTACCAGGCATGCTAAGAAGCAGGAAAATGTGATCCATAACGAGAAGAAAAATCAAGTAACTAGAAAAGACCCCCAAATGATACAGAGAACAGAACTGGTAAACAAGGACATTAAAACAGTTATTATAACTATATTCAATATGGTCAAGAAGGTAGAGGAAATACTGAGTATGTTAAATAGAGGTATGCAAGAAAATTTTAAAGAAACAATAGCTGATACTTTTCCAGATATAATGAAAACTATAAATTCACAGATCCAAGAAAGTCAACAAACTCAAGCACAAGAAACATGACGAAAACTACACCAAAACTACCATTGCTTAGCAACAATGGTAAAGAAAATCTTCAAAGCAGCCTGAGAAAAAAGACGTATCATATACAGAAGAAAAGAAATAAGAATGACAAAGATTTCTTCTCAGAAATAATGGAAGCAAAAAGACAGTGGATGAATAGCGTCTTTAAAATACTAGGGGGAAAAAAAACTTTGAACCTAGAATTCAATAACCACTGAAAATAGCTTTCAAATATGAAGGCAAAGTAAAGACTTTCTCAGACATACAAAAGCTGAAGGAATTAAGCTTCAGCAGACCAACACAAGAAGCAGTAAAGAAAGTCCTTTGGGCAGAAGGAAGATGGAAGTTTAATTCTATAGAAAGGAATGAAGAAAACTGAAAAATGTAAATATGGCAATAATAGCAAATATAAATAAATATAAAACAAAATTTAAATTGCTTTGAGAGATAATTGTTTAAAGCAAAAAAATATTATGGTTTGGTTTATAACATATGTAGGAGTAAAATGGATGACAATCATAGCACAAAGTCTGGAAATGGAAGTATACTGTTGTACATTCTCATACTATACATGAAGTGGTATATTATTACTTGAAGGCAGATTGTGTTAAGTTAAAAATGTAGACTATAAACTCTTAAGTCAACCACTAAAACAACAACAGCTAAGACATATAGCTAATAAGATAACTGAAAAACACATTTAAATAACCCATGGGTCAAAGAAGAAGTCAAAAGGGAAATTAGAAAGTATTTTGAACTGAATGGAAATGAGAATATATCAAAATTCAGAGGAATACAGCCAAAGCAGTACTTAGGAGGAAATTCAGAAAACCAAACACTGACAGCTGAATAGAAAAAGGTTCTCAAATTAATGACCTCAGCTTCCACCTTAAGAATCTAGACCAAAAAGTGGAAATTGTATCCAAAATTTAATCATTAAAAACTCAATTAGTCAAAAAGAAGGTAGAAAAAGAGGGAATAAAGGACAAAGAATGGATGGGAAATAAAGAAAACAAACAGCAAGATATTTTAAGCCAAATCGTATCACAAAACACATTAAATGAAAATGGTTTAAAAATCCCAATTAAAAGGGATTGTCAGATTGGATTTTTTAAAAAGCCCAATACCCAACTACATACTGCCTATAAGAAATATACTTTAGGGAGATTTAACCAAGATGGCGGAGTAGAAGGACGTGCTGTCACTCCCTCTTGCGAGAGCACCAGAATCACAACTGACTGCTGGACCATCATTGACAGGAAGACCCTGGACTTCACCAAGGAGGATACCCCACGTCCAAGGACAGAGGAGAAGCCACAGTGAGACGGTAGGAGGGGCGCAAGCAGAGTAAAATCAAACCCCGTAACTGCTGGGTGGGTGACTCACAGACTGGCGAACACTTATACCACAGAAGTCCACCCACTGGAGTAAAGGTTCTGAGCCCCACGTCAGGCTTCCCAACCTGGGGGTCAGGCAACGGGAGGAGGAATTCCTAGAGAATCAGACTTTGAAGCCTAGTGGGAATTGGATTGCAGGACTTTGACGGGACTGGGGGAAACAGAGACCCCACTCTTGGAGGGCACACACAAAGTAATGTGTGCATCAGGACCCAGGGGAAGGAGCAGTGAGCCAGGGGGAGACTGAACCAGACCTACCTGCTGGTGTTGGGGGGTCTCCTGCAGAGGCGAGTGGTGGCTCTGTTTCACCGTGGGGATAAGGACACTGGCAGCAGAGGTTCTGGGAAGTTCTCCTTGGCGTGAGCCCTCCCAGAGTCTGCCATTAACCCCACCAAAGAGCACGGGTAGGCTCCAGTGTTGGGTTGCCTCAGGCAAAACAGCCAACAGGGAGGGAACCCAGCCCCACCCATCAACAGTCAAGTGGATTAAGGTTTTACTGAGCTCTGACCGCCACAGCAACAGGGAGGGAACCCAGCCCCACCCATCAACAGTCAAGTGGATTAAGGCTTTACTGAGCTCTGACCACCACAGCAACAGTCAGCTCTACCCACCACCAGAGCCTCCCATCAAGCCTCTTAGATAGCCTCAACCACCAGAGGGCAGACAACAGAAGCAAGAAAAACTATAATCCTGCAGCCTGTGGACCAAAAACCACAGTTACAGAAAGATAGAGAAGATGAAAAGGCAGAGGGCTATGTACCAGATGAAGGAACAAGAAAAAACCCCAGAAAAACAACTAAATGAAGTGGAGATAGGCAACCTTCCAGAAAAAGAATTCAGAATAATGATAGTGAAGATGATCCAGGACCTTGGAATAAGAATGGAGGCAAAGATTGAGAAGATGCAAGAAATGATTAACAAAGACCTAGAAGAATTAAAGAACAAACAAACAGAGATGACCAATACAATAACTGAAATGAAAACTACACTAGAAGGAATCAATAGCAGAATAACTGAGGCAGAAGAACGGATAAGTGACCTGGAAGACAGAATGATGGAATTCACTGCTGCGGAACAGACTAAAGAAAAAAGAATGAAAAGAAATGAAGACAGCCTAAGAGACCTCTGGGACAACATTAAACGCAACAACATTCGCATTATAGGGGTCCCAGAAGGAGAAGAGAGAGAGAAAGGACCAGAGAAAATATTTGAAGAGATTATAGTCGAAAACTTCCCTAACATGGGAAAGGAAATAGCCACCCAAGTCCAGGAAGCGCAGAGAGTCCCATACAGGATAAACCCAAGGAGAAACACGCCGAGACACATAGTAATCAAAGTGGCAAAAATTAAAGACAAAGAAAAATTATTGAAAGCAGCAAGGGAAAAACGACAAATAACATACAAGGGAACTCCCATAAGGTTAACAGCTGATTTCTCAGCAGAAACTCTGCAAGCCAGAAGGGAGTGGCATGATATACTTAAAGTGATGAAAGGGAAGAACCTACAACCAAGATTACTCTACCCGGCAAGGATCTCATTTAGATTTGATGGAGAAATCAAAAGCTTTACAGACAAGCAAAAGCTAAGAGAATTCAGCACCACCAAACCAGCTCTACAACAAATGCTAAAGGAACTTCTCTAAGTGGGAAACACAAGAGAAGAAAAGGACCTACAAAAACAAACCCAAAACAATTAAGAAAATGGTCATAGGAACATACATATCGATAATTACCTTAAACGTGAATGGATTAAATGCCCCAACCAAAAGACATAGACTGGCTGAATGGATACAAAAACAAGACCCATATATATGCTGTCTACAAGAGACCCACTTTAGACCTAGGGACACATACAGACTGAAAGTGATGGGATGGAAAAAGATATTCCATGCAAATGGAAATCAAAAGAAAGCTGGAGTAGCTATACTCATATCAGATAAAATAGACTTTAAATTAAAGAATGTTACAAGAGACAAGGAAGGACACTACATAATGATCCAGGGATCAATCCAAGAAGAAGATATAACAATTATAAATATATATGCACCCAACATAGGAGCACCTCAATACATAAGGCAACTGCTAACAGCTATAAAAGAGGAAATCGACAGTAACACAATAATAGTGGGGGACTTTAACACCTCACTTACACCAATGGACAGATCATCCAAAATGAAAATAAATAAGGAAACAGAAGCTTTAAATGACACAATAGACCAGATAGATTTAATTGATATATATCGGACATTCCATCCAAAAACAGCAGATTACACGTTCTTCTCAAGTGCGCACGGAACATTCTCCAAGATAGATCACATCTTGGGTCACAAATCAAGCCTCAGTAAATTTAAGAAAATTGAAATCATATCAAGCATCTTTTCTGACCACAACGCTATGAGATTAGAAATGAATTACAGGGAAAAAAACGTAAAAAGGACAAACACATGGAGGCTAAACAATACGTTACTAAATAACCAAGAGATCACTGAAGAAATCAAAGAGGAAATCAAAAAATACCTAGAGACAAATGACAATGAAAACACGACGACCCAAAACCTATGGGATGCAGCAAAAGCAGTTCTAAGAGGGAAGTTTATAGCTATACAAGCCTACCTAAAGAAACAAGAAAAAGCTCAAGTAAACAATCTAACCTTACACTTAAAGAAACTAGAGAAAGAAGAACAAACAAAACCCAAAGTTAGCAGAAGGAAAGAAATCATAAAGATCAGAGCAGAAATAAATGAAATAGAAACAAAGAAAACAATAGCAAAGATCAATAAAACTAAAAGTTGGTTCTTTGAGAAGATAAACAAAATTGATAAGCCATTAGCCAGACTCATCAAGAAAAAGAGGGAGAGGACTCAAATCAATAAAATCAGAAATGAAAAAGGAGAAGTTACAACAGACACTGCAGAAATACAAAGCATCCTAAGAGACTACTACAAGCAACTTTATGCCAATAAAATGGACAACCTGGAAGAAATGGACAAATTCTTAGAAAGGTATAACCTTCCAAGACTGAACCAGGAAGAAATAGAAAATATGAACAGACCAATCACAAGTAATGAAATTGAAACTGTGATTAAAAATCTTCCAACAAACAAAAGTCCAGGACCAGATGGCTTCACAGGTGAATTCTATCAAACATTTAGAGAAGAGCTAACACCCATCCTTCTCAAACTCTTCCAAAAAATTGCAGAGGAAGGAACACTCCCAAACTCATTCTATGAGGCCACCATCACCCTGATACCAAAACCAGACAAAGACACTACAAAAAAAGAAAATTACAGACCAATATCACTGATGAATATAGATGCAAAAATCCTCAACAAAATACTAGCAAACAGAATCCAACAACACATTAAAAGGATCATACACCACGATCAAGTGGGATTTATCCCAGGGATGCAAGGATTCTTCAATATACGCAAATCAATCAATGTGATACACCATATTAACAAATTGAGGAATAAAAACCATATGATCATCTCAATAGATGCAGAAAAAGCTTTTGACAAAATTCAACACCCATTTCTGATAAAAACTCTCCAGAAAGTGGGCATAGAGGGAACCTACCTCAACATAATAAAGGCCATATATGACAAACCCACAGCAAACATCATTCTCAATGGTGAAAAACTGAAAGCATTTCCTCTAAGATCAGGAACGAGACAAGGATGTCCACTCTCACCACTATTATTCAACATAGTTTTGGAAGTCCTAGCCACGGCAATCAGAGAAGAAAAAGAAATAAAAGGAATACAAATTGGAAAAGAAGAAGTAAAACTGTCACTGTTTGCGGATGACATGATACTATACATAGAGAATCCTAAAACTGCCACCAGAAAACTGCTAGAGCTAATTAATGAATATGGTAAAGTTGCAGGATACAAAATTAATGCACAGAAATCTCTTGCATTCCTATACACTAATGATGAAAAATCTGAAAGAGAAATTATGGAAACACTCCCATTTACCATTGCAACAAAAAGAATAAAATACCTAGGAATAAACCTACCTAGGGAGACAAAAGACCTGTATGCAGAAAACTATAAGACACTGATGAAAGAAATTAAAGATGATACCAACAGATGGAGAGATATACCATGTTCTTGGATTGGAAGAATCAACATTGTGAAAATGAGTATACTACCCAAAGCAATCTACAGATTCAATGCAATCCCTATCAAATTACCAATGGCATTTTTTACGGAGCTAGAACAAATCATCTTAAAATTTGTATGGAGACACAAAAGACCCCGAATAGCCAAAGCAGTCTTGAGGCAAAAAAATGGAGCTGGAGGAATCAGACTCCCTGACTTCAGACTATACTACAAAGCTACAGTAATCAAGACAATATGGTACTGGCACAAAAACAGAAACATAGATCAATGGAACAAGATAGAAAGCCCAGAGATTAACCCACGCACCTATGGTCAACTAATCTATGACAAAGGAGGCAAAGATATACAATGGAGAAAAGACAGTCTCTTCAATAAGTGGTGCTGGGAAAACTGGACAGCTACATGTAAAAGAATGAAATTAGAATACTCCCTAACACCATACACAAAAATAAACTCAAAATGAATTAGAGACCTAAATATAAGACTGGACACTATAAAACTCTTAGAGGAAAACATAGGAAGAACACTCTTTGACATAAATCACAGCAAGATCTTTTTTGATCCACCTCCTAGAGTAATGGAAATAAAAACAAAAATAAACAAATGGGACCTAATGAAACTTCAAAGCTTTTGCACAGCAAAGGAAACCATAAACAAGACGAAAAGACAACCCTCAGAATGGGAGAAAATATTTGCAAATGAATCAACGGACAAAGGATTAATCTCCAAAATATATAAACAGCTCATTCAGCTCAATATCAAAGAAACAAACACCCCAATCCAAAAATGGGCAGAAGACCTAAATAGACATTTCTCCAAAGAAGACATACAGATGGCCACGAAGCACATGAAAAGATGCTCAACATCACTAATTATTAGAGAAATGCAAATCAAAACTACAATGAGGTATCACCTCACTCCTGTTAGAATGGGCATCATCAGAAAATCTACAAACAACAAATGCTGGAGAGGGTGTGGTGAAAAGGGAACCCTCTTGCACTGTTGGTGGGAATGTAAATTGATACAGCCACTATGGAGAACAATATGGAGGTTCCTTAAAAAACTAAAAATAGAATTACCATATGACCCAGCAATCCCACTACTGGGCATATACCCAGAGAAAACCGTAATTCAAAAAGACACATGCACCCGAATGTTCATTGCAGCACTATTTACAATAGCCAGGTCATGGAAGCAACCTAAATGCCCATCAACAGACGAATGGATAAAGAAGATGTGGTACATATATACAATGGAATATTACTCAGCCATAAAAAGGAACGAAATTGAGTCATTTGTTGAGACGTGGATGGATCTAGAGACTGTCATACAGAGTGAAGTAAGTCAGAAAGAGAAAAACAAATATCGTCTATTAATGCATGTATGCGGAACCTAGAAAAATGGTACAGATGAGCCAGTTTGCAGGGCAGAAGTTGAGACACAGATGTAGAGAATGGACATATGGACACCAAGGGGGGAAAACTGCGGTGAGGTGGGGATGGTGGTGTGCTGAATTGGGCGATTGGGATTGACATGTATACACTGATGTGTATAAAACTGATGCCTAATAAGAACCTGCAGTATAAAAAAACAAACAACTAATACTAAACTTTCATTGGGTTATTTGTATGGAAACATGTTAATATAAATGTTTCAGACATTACATGAAATTTCTAAAAATCTTATATTTGTATTTGTATGGAAATATGTATGGAAATATGTTAATATAAATGTTTCAGACATTACATGAAATTTCTAAAAATCATATTTGTATTTGTATGGAAATATGTATGGAAATATGTTAATATAAATGTTTCAGACATTACATGAAATTTCTAAAAATCTTATATTTGTACTTGTATGGAAATATGTATGGAAATATGTTAATATAAATGTTTCAGACATTACATGAAATTTCTAAAAATCTTAGATGTTCTGGTATAATGTTATAAGTAATAATCCTAGTTATTACTTTAAAATGTATATCTCAGAAATAACTAATTTTCTTGTCAACTGCATTATTATGAACTGTCATCAAATCTTTAACCGTGGTCATTTTTAAGTCTTTTGTCATTTACAGACAGTTCTGGGTGTACTCTGGTGATTTTGCAAATATGTTCCTATAAAAGGGTTTCATCTTCAAGAAATACATGGAAAAGACTCTGACAAGTACAGGTTTCTGGTAACGGACTGTACTGCTGAACTGAATGAATAAGCATTTTCAGAACTCTAATGAAAAACTGATGAACTCATAAAAGTGCTAACAAAAGATCAAGATGAAAAAAAAAAATTAATTACATGGGACTGAGTGAACTGATGAGGATGAGTATAATTTTTGTGACTTTCTGTCTGAATTTAAAAAAAAAAAAAAAAAAAATTCCACAAGGACTCAGAGGCAAAGAATATACAAATCAATTTTCACTGCAAAGTAAAGGAGCTGTTACAGTGGAGGATTACTGGACTGAATGTCAATACTATGACATAGTATGAGTGTGTTTCATGTTTGGTAATTGCAATCATTGTTGCTTTTGTTGTGGTCATCCATGTACAATGCTTGGTGTCAGTCGATTTATCTCTTGTAAAAATAAAATACAGTGTGTGTGTGTGTGAAAAAAAAAAAAAAAAAAAAAGAAATATACTTTAAATATAAAGACACAAATAGGTTAAAAGGCTAGAAAAAGATATACCATACTAACACTAGTCAAAAGAAAGCTGGACTGCCTTTATTATTACCAAAGAATATTATCGAGGATAAAGAGAACCATTTCATAATTTCAATTCATTAAGAAGATATAACAATGCTAAACTTTTATGCATCTAATAAGAGTTTCATAATATGTGAAACAAAAACTGGTAGACCTGAAAAGATAAATTAGGGAGATATTTCAATACCCTTTTCAATAACTGACAGACTAAGTGGATAGAAAAAGAAGGAAGGACATGAAAAAATTGAACAATACTATCAACAAGCTTGTATCAACTGACATAGGAAACTATATTCAACAACAGCAGAAGACATATTCTTTTCTAGTACACACAGCATTTACCAAGATAGACAATATCCTAAACAAGACTCAATAAATTTAAAATGAGTCAAATTATACAAAGTATTGATATTTTCTCTGACCATAACGGGATTGGATTAAAAATCCATAACAGAAAATCTCTAGAAAAGCCTCAAATATTTGGAAACTAAATTATTGCCTCTAAATAAGGAATGGGTCAAAAAGGAAAGCAAAAGGGAAGATAGAAAGTATTCTGAACTGAATGAAAATGAGAACACAACTACCAAATTGTAGGAGGCTGCTAAACCAGTGCTTAGATGGAAATCTATAGCACTAATCACTTATGTTATAAAAGAAAAAAATCTCAAATCAGTGAATTCCACTTCCACCTTAAGAAACAAGAAAAAGAAGAGCAAATTAAATTGAAAGTCAACAGAAGAAAGAAAATAATAAAGAACAGAAATCAGTGAAACAAAAACTGCAGAAAAAATCTGAAAACCAACCAAAAGCTGGTTATTGTTGTCATTGTTTTAAATCAAAAGCTCACTAAAATTGATAAACCTTTAACCAGATTGATCAGAAAAATAAAAGTGAGATCACAAATCACCATTATCAGGAATGAAAGAGGTGGCATAACTACTGATCCTACAAATATTAAAAGTATAATAAGGGAATATTATCAGTAACTTCATGCCAATAACATCAACTATTCTGATGAAATGGACAAAGTCTTTGAAAGACACACTGTCAAAGATCACTCAAGAATAAGCAGATAACTTAAATAACCCTATATCTATTAAAGAAATTGAATCTGTAGTTTAACACCCTCCTGCAAAGAAAATTCCAAGCCCAAGCAGTTCCACTGGTGAATTTGACCAAATATTTAAGGAGAAAAAAAAATACCAAACATATACAAACTTTTCCAGAAATGGAAAAGAAAGGAATACTTCCTGACTTACTCTATAAGGCCATCATTACCCTGATACCAAAACCAAATATAGTTATTACAAGAAAAGAAAATTACAGTCCAATATCCCTCATAAACACTGATGCAAAAAAATTATTTTAAAGTGTTAGCAAATAGAATTCAGCAATACATAAAAGAATAATACTTCAAGACCAAGTGGTTTGTCCCAGGAATATAAGGTTGGTTTAACATTCAAAAATCAATCCATGAAACTCACTGTTAATAGTCAAAAAAGAAAAATCAAATGACCATCTCAATAAATGTAGAAAAAGCATTTGACAAATCCTACATCTATTCCTGACAAAAATTCTTAGCAGACTAGGAATAGAAGAGACCCTTACTCAATCTGACAAAGGGTATCTATGAAAAACTAACAGCTAACATTTATATTTAATGAATGCTTTCTTCCTAAGATCAGGAACAAGACAAGGTTTCCAACTCTCATGACTTCTATTCAACTTGTATTAGAGGATCTAGCCAGAGCAATGAGATAAGAAAAAGAAATTAAAAGTATAAAAATTCAAAAGAAAGAAAGAAAACTGCTTCTACTTGCACATGACATTATTGTCTACAGAGAAAATCTGATGAAAGCTACAAGAAAGCTACTAGAACTAATAAATGAGTTTAACAGATTGCAGGGTATAAAGGCATAAATCAGTTATATTTCTAAATACTAACAATAAAATACCAAAAATTTAAATGTAAAAAACCATGTTATTTATAATACTATAAAATTACTATATACTTAGGGATAAATTTGACAAAATATTCTAGTCCTGTATATGGAAAACTATAAATATTGCTGAGAAAAATTAATGAAGACATAAATAAATAGAGTGATATACTCTGTTCATAGATTGGAAGACTCGATATTGTTAATATCTCAATTCTCCTTAAAGTGATGTATACATCAGTGCAACCCACATTCCCAGCAGGCTTTTCGTAGTAATTGACAAGTTGATTTTAAAACGTATCTAGAATGCAACGGACCTAAAATAGCCAAAACAACTTTGAAATAGGTGTAGAAATTTAGAGGAGTAACACTACATGATTTCAAGGCATATTAGAAAGCTATAGTAACCTAGACAGCGTGGTACAAAGGTAGACAAACAGATCAATAGAAATGAATTGAGTATCCATTAATAGAACCATACATGAATGGTCAATTGATTTTTGACAAAAGTGCAAAAGCAATTCAATGGATAGAATTTTTAACAAATAATCCTAGAATAATTGGATAGCCACACACATAAAAAGTACCTCAATCCATACCACACACATCCACAAAAGTTAACTCAAAATGGATCATAGATATCAACTAACACCTAGAAGAAAACATATATAATACCTAGAAGAAAACACAAAGAAAACTCTTTGTGATCTTGGATTAGGCAAAGATTTTCTTAAATACAACATCAAAAGCATGATTCATAAAAGAAAAATTTGATAAATGGTATTTCATCAAAATTAAGACTTTCTGCTCTTCACAAGTCACTGTGAAAACAATGAGAAGACAAACACAGAAAAAAAATCTTTGCAAATGACATATCTGATAAAGGACTTGTATCTGAAAATTCAATAATAAGAAAAAAAACCAATTTGATTTTTAAAATGGGCAAATAATTTTAATAGACATTTTACCATGCAGATATATGGATAGCAAATAAGCACATGAAAAGATGTGTATCATTTGTCAACAAGAAAATGCAATTTTGCAGTACACAGTTCTTAGAACGACTAAAACTAAAGATTAACTACATTAAGTATTGATGAAGATGTGTAGACACTGGAATGCATACTGCTGGTGTGAATGTAACAGGGTACAATCACTTTGGAAAATTTCCAAAGTTTGCCAATTTCTTTAAAAGTTATACACATATCACACAGCCTAGCAATTCCACTCCTTGGTATTTATCCAACACACATGAAAGCCTATAGCTACACAAAGACTTGTGTATGTATATTCATAACAGCTTTATTTGTAATAGCCTCAAACTTTTGGAAACAGCTCAGATGTCCATTAATTGATGAATGGATAAATGAAATGTGTTATATCCATATAATAGATACTACTCAGAAATAAAATAATCTACTGATACATGTAACATGGATTAATGGTAATATAATTATTCTGAGTGAAGGAAGGCAGAAAAAAAGCATAACTACTGTATGAATCTATTTATATGAAATTCTAGAAAATGCAAACTAAGCTATTATGACAGAAAGCAGATCAGTAGGTGCCTGGGGATGAAGAAGTGGGGTACAGGAAGCGGTGGAATAGAGACTAACAAGTGTGTATGAGAAAACTTTAGCTGGGGAGGACATTCACTATCTTGACTGTGGGGATGGATGGTTTCATGGGTATAATATGTGTGATGTGAAGATATCAAATTGTACATTTTACATATGTAAAGTTTACTGTGTATAAATTATACTTCAATAAAGCTGTAAAAAACAAAATCAGGTATGATCACCCAAGTGTCAGTCATGTAGTTTCTCTCATAGTGTTGACATCTGCTATTGACTGTCAAGCTAGATAAGCTATATCTATCCCATTTGATCCAACTACCTTGCAGTTTTCTGGTAACAGTCAAGTTTTCCCTAAAAATGTGCTGCTTTTCTTCAGCACTGTGTGAGTTAACTTTACAAATGTCCTTTATTGAAGAGAGTCAAACCAAGGAGTGAAATAGGAAGATATAAGGTTCTAAACTGATGCACTCTGTGGGGGGGGAGAGGGGAGGGGGGTGGTGATGGTGGCTGGGATAATGGAATAAAGACTTGGAAGGCAAAGAAGGAAGTGGTACAAGAAGAGGAAGGACAAAGAATCAGTGAAACAGAGAGGTGGAATGATAGGAAGGAAAGGAAAAAGAATGGAAATAAAAAGAGAAAGTGAGTGAGCAACCACCTTTTCCTTTGTTCTTTTATCTTTTTATCACACTAGGATGTTTCTGATGTCCCTGGATAGATAACAAATACATGAATTACTTTCACACACTGTACAGTGATTTAGAATAGTAATATTAGAAACTAAATTAATTTATCTTAGAGAAAAGTATCAGCTACCAAGTCAAACAATGACAGAGTATTTTCCTTGGTTTTCTGGATATCTTGCAAGGTGAGGCTCCACCAAACAATTTCTATGACTCTAGGGTCATTTCCAGATCAATGTTTCTGGTAATATTTTAATTACTTATGTTGCATGCCATCATGGTGCGACATATTGAACCCAGCTAGAGTTGGTCACAGTGGTGGAGCAAGAGCAAAAATTATACTATAACTATTTGGTGAAGGCTTGTTATGTCAGCCCGATTCCTCCAGCCCCATCTTTGAATGTGAAAATTAAATCAGTTTTATTTTCCTCTTCAGAAGGTACATTCAAAATAAATCCACATTTGTTTTTAGAAGTAAGATACGGTCTATAGAAATCATAAGATTTTCCTACCTTGACAAAAATTGTTGAATTGCATTCTTGCAATGCCTCCATTAAACTAATCACATGGAGACACACCATTTCTACCATCTGAAACAACAAACAGGAAAATCAATTCCACTCAAGGTGATACGGAAACAGTCTGCAGCCACATGCCCTGTGCCCATGAGGACATTCTGCACAACAGCCAGAGGGGACCAGAGGTATTTATTCCTCTCTAAAACTTCAACCAGAAACTGAATTTTATAAGCTGCAGAGGTTTCGCAGTTGCCATGCCTTCCTCATTTAACTTGGGGCTGCCAATGAATTCAGGTATCAATCTCACTAATCTGCACCACACTGCGATTCACACCAGAGGATAAACGGTTTCTGCTTCCTTCATTTCCAACTGCAGAGCTCTTGGGTTTGGGTCTTTTCTCCATCTTGATCGATCCTTTCTCCAGTTTCTTCACTTGGAGCGGCTGTTTCATTTACTGCACCATCTGTGTTTGAGGCTTTATTCTCCGTGGAACAAGGCAGTCATATTTACGACAGTTTGAAAATACCATAGAAATGATATCCCTCATCAGAAATCCCTATGGCTAGATTTTAAACACTCCAGGGGGGATTTTACCAGACTGGCTTATGTGACTTAACAAAATTTTCAGAATTTAAAATTAATTCAAATTCATTAAATGTAACACCATTTGTACAAGATTCACCAGTAACAAATTCATTTCCAACATTTGAATATTAAGAGAGGTTTGGAGGAGAGGTATTAATGGTATCAAAAAACTAGCGACAATAGAAGGAAACTCTGAATCTCTAGTTTAAATTTAAGGTCCCAGTTTCATCATCCGTAAAAGAGCAGAATAGAATACTTGACCTCCAAGTGCTTCTTCAGTCCCAGACTCTATGATCTAATAAATGTAATTATCTATGCGGTGGTCAGAACTGTTGGTGCACCCTAAAGTTTTCACATAAATTTCCTTTAAGTTGAATTAAAACACCTCTCTCCATACAGAACTGCCTTATAATATCTGCTTCTCTAAAGAAAAGAAAGTGCTTCCCTAAAGGAAAAATATAATCCCCTTTCCAATTATAACAAAAAGAAAATGTTTCTTAGACTAATATTCAATCAGTCAAAACCATTCCAGAATGCATTTGTGGACAGAGCATTGTTGGGTTTCTGGGCACATTGGAATCATCATTATGGTGTTCTTCCAGGCCCCTTGCCCTTCACAGATAAGAATTCTACTGATGAAGCCCCCATAACCAAGACACTGGATGCTGCTTTCCCAGCTGAGAATCTTCCACCAAAGTAGCAAACTAAACCAAAGGACTCCCTTGTAAATTCCTTCCATACACCCTCCAATCTTGACTCCACAGGACTAAGCTAAGCTTGTTCAATGAAGTGGGCTCATGCTATCCATACCTCAGATATTTTCCAACAAGGTGAGCCATCCACATTAAAATGGAACTGGATTTGAAGATTGAGGAGCCTAGGTCCTCAGAGGGCAACTCAAAATGGTGAGACTCTTTTCAGGTTTGGGCCCTAAGTAGAATTAACACGTACAGTCAATCTGCTCTTAAACACCACAAAGAGATGACTTAACTGGCTATGGTTTTTCCAAATTGCCTTAGAATCCAAAAATAATATAAATCTCCCTCCTCACTCTCTGACTTTATAGCACAAGACAACTCTTAAAGGTAGAAGTTTCACATAAATTTCCTTTGGCACTAGGCAGAGAAAACAAAAACGGTTTTTACTGAATTTATTTGTCTGCATTGTTTTTCATCAAAATTATTATGCAGGTAGAACATCCAGGTTATAACGTAAAAATTCACCAATCCATTTATGTACTGTTACAACTGAGGTCTCTAAAGAAACATGTAATGTGAGGGCTGAGAGTGGTTTTTGAGATTCTGTCCAAGAGGGGAAACTCATTTGTGAACTCACCACTTTGTTATGGGCCATCAGTTGAAGGATGCTGGGTGTCACCCTACTCCAAAATTCTAGTGCTGTCAGTATCGCCGTGAAGCTGAATTCATTCTGACTTTGAACATTTGTAGCTACAGCACTTTGTTCGCAATATACGGTCCAGAGCTGAGCAAAGATAAATGCATGGAAAAGAGAACACATGTGCAACACGGAGGTCTGAAAAGGAAGAAAACAGGGAACCGTTACATTCTAGTGGGCTGTGGTGCTCCAAGGAGCCCTCCCTGCACGGCTTCAGCTTTCCAAGGAGCACAGCCAAAGTACATGTAATTCAAGTGATCCGAGGCTGGAGGAGTTGTTTCCAAGTTACAAACTCATGATTCATCACCTCCAAACAATCTGCTCTTCACTCAGTCAGTGGAAGTGCGCTTAGAGACCAAGCATCTTTTCAGAGAGAAGGCACCTTAGTTTGCAGAATAAATCTACCCACCCCTTTGCCCTTTAATGAAAGTGATGTTCCTATCCCTACACTAGATTAGGAAGAACAATTATTCTACCATTTTAGGGTGTTTGCTCATCTGTAACATGGGGATAACAGTCCCCTCCTCAAAGAGTTGTAGTTAGGAGTAAATGAGGTGATATACATGAACGCACTGCCCAGCACTTAATAATTATACTACTACTAGTAGTGACAGCAGTAGCAGCAGCAGCAAAGATAGTATTCCTAACTAGTAGTACTGATAGTATTCCTAACTAGTAGTGAGTACTGATAGTATTCCTGACTAGTATAAGTGCTGATAGTATTCCTAACTTGTATAAGTATTGATAGTATTCCTAACTAGTAGTAAGTACTGATAGTATTCCTAACTAGTAATGAGTACTGATTGAGTAAGCACCTATAATGTCCCAGACACTGTGGTAAAGATTTTTTATAGATCACCTCCATAATTCTCAAACCATTTCATCTATTTTACAGATGAAAACCTGGAGCTCAGAGAGGTTAAGTAACTTTTTCAATGTCACAGAATTATAAAGTACCATCATTAGGAATCAAACACAGATTGGGTTGAAATATTAGGAACTGACTGCCTAATTCCTTTTGCAAACATCGTTCAGGTCATTTGGATGGGTGCTCTATTTGATTTCAGAATAAATTTATTGCAGGTCAGCTTGCCCTGGCCTAAATCCCAGCTGTTCCCAAACCCACCGTGACCTCCTAGAATCTGCCTAAGCTCTGTGAAGGGACCTTGGCTCCTCATAACTGATTAGTACCAGTGTGTCTAGTTTGCTTGTATAGGCTCATGACTGATGCTTGCCTTGGATTGACTTTATTCTCTTAAGCACATCATCTGTCTCTACAATTTATAAGTTCCTCTGTGTAAGTGATTCCAACATATACTTTAGTGAGTTCCCAACTGGTCTTATTTTCATTTTGTATCTTCATATATCTCTAGAGATTTAAGTTGAAAGGCAGTGCATAAAAAATTAGAGTGTAAATTTTCCTCCTCTTCATATTTGGTTCTAAAAACCGATCACAGAATTTTTATTATATTTCTATTCTTGCATTGCTCTTCATTATTTTGAGACAGAAATGCCTAGGAAGCTAACTCTTGCTTGCCTCCATAATTTATCTTCATAAAAGTAAACCGAAAAACAATTGAAGGGGAAGAAAAGATAGGCTGGGAATTTGAACAACTTTAAATAAGGCATTAGCACAAAGTTGCTTTCCTAGCATCCACAGGAGGGCAAGTGATAAGATGCATTTTCTTCTCAGAAGAAACATAATTGGCTGATAAGGGTTTCCATTAGCAATTTTGATGCATATGGTTTTAATCTTGCAGAAATCACTTACCTTTGATTGCTCTGGAAATCCAATCAGGATAACAATAAGATGGTCTGCAATATGGGAACCTGCATCCAGAGGTATTGGCAGGCAGGGAAAGGAGGCATTTGGACACACTGCATTATGAGTGAGGGAACCCAGAAGCAGCCAGGACAGCAGCCGGATGTGAGAGACACACTCAATGAATTCTTTTGGTCTATTAGGGAGGAAGGAAGTGTTAGAGATGTTTTCGTGTTTTCGGTTTCGCTGGGTGCTTAACAAACGCTTACTGATGGAGGGGTTTAAAAGTGTGGTCTTGTAGGCAGTTACATGAAGTAAAACACCAAAGAAACAAAGTGAGAACAAAATGATAAATCTGTTTTTCTTGTTTTGCACTCTAATCCTGGATCTTAGCTTCTTGAGCAAAGAGCAGCCTTTGGCGACACAGGATTAAACATCATTCTTCCACAAACCTGGCTGCCATTCTGACTAGCTTCTCTTTCTAAACTCTTTCCTTTCTTCTCATTAGAAAGTTCTCGGATATCCCCACCAGAAGGGAAGGAATAGAAGAGGAGATAAAATACACAGCCACCCACATTCCTGTTCTCCAGTAATTTTCTCCCCCTGCCCCCCTTACACCCCACTCCAAACCTTTCCTCTAGCCGGGAAGCTGCCCATGCAAGATGGCAGGTCAAGCCTGCTCCAAGGTCCCAAGTAAACTAGCCCACGGGCACCTCTCTCTTCTCAGCCTCCCTTACGGGCAGGGTCAGGGGCTCACACCTCCTTGAACTCTATTTCATCTCTGATGTAGATTCTGTTCAAGCTATAATCTAAGCTCCCTGAAGGCAGAAGCTATGTTAAGTGCACAAATAAATACCTATCAATTTACTTAACTAGTGGAAATTAAGAGTTAAAGTGATAGTTCTAAGCTCCAAGTTTCCATCATCCATCAGGATGACGGAGGTCTTTGTAGGAAGGCAACTTTTGTCAGCATGTCATGAAGTACTCGTGTTCAAAAAGGCTGCCGGGTCAGCAAATAAGTATGGAAATTGGTCTCAATTCCCATCTCCCTAACCAATCATATTCTATTCTCATAGATCTTCAATGCATTCAGTAGCTCTTACTGAGCCCCAGGACACTCAGGGGCGTTTCCTGCCTCATGGCCCGAATAATAAGGGTCTTACCCTTGTTGCATTGCAGAAGGGGGATGATAGAGCCAAGGCAGATAGCGAATCACAGCTTTGTTATCTCTGTGGTTGCCCCGTGAGATTTCCATGGCTGCAATCTGAGCCAGCCCAACTTTGAGATGGCCACCAAAGGTATCTTCATGCAGAGGCTGGGAACATGTCTTCATGTGGCTCTACAAAATCAAGTGGTATTTTGTGACTTTGGCAGAGTAACTGGGGATGTTCCAGGGCACTCTTTAAGAAGATCAGGTTGTCATTTCCACACCTTCTATCACCACGCCCAAGCATACAACCCATTTAAACTTCTTCAGGGGCTTCCCATTGTTCTTAGGATAAAGGGGAAAAAAATTCCTTAGCATGGCCTAAACAACCTGGAATGATCTAGATACTGCAGATTTCTGCATCTTACCCCTTCATCCTTGTGGTCCAGCTACACTGGCTCTCCATGTTCCCTTCCATCACTGGCCTTTGCTTATGTTGTTCTCTCTGCCTGAAATACTGTTTCTGCCTCTCTTCGCCTAATTAACCCTATTCATTGTTCAGATTTTAGCTCAACTGTCACCCCCTCCAGGAAGCCTTCCCTGACCTACTCTAGGAGCCTTCCTAACCTCCCTGGTAGGTCATATCACCCTATTAGAAGCTCTCATGCTGCTCTCTACCTCTTCTTCATAGCAGTTGTGAAAGTCACAATTTCACTTTAGCTTGTATGAAATTTTCATTAAAATTGGCCATCGCTGCCAGACTATAAATGAGGGCAGCCACTGTGTCTGTTTTTGCTGATCATCACATCCTTAAATGCCTAGAACAGTGTCAGGCATGTTATTGGTGCTCAATACATACTAGTTGAATTAATTCAGAAAAATTTCGTTGCTCAGTGTGGCTTAGTGGAAAGAGCACTGAACTGGGAGTTGAGACCTAGGTTCTAGACCCAGTTCTGTCCTAACAGTCACACGGCCTTAGCTAAGCCACTTGCCACTTGACCTTTCTGATCTGTTTCCTAATATGTAAAATCAGAGGGTTGGATTATGTCTACAGTCCCTAACCTTTTGGTCATCATGGATCCTTCTTATTATTTTTCTCTGTATTTTGGAAGTGGCTATAAAATTATTTAGGTAATATTGTTTCCTCTTCAGACATCAAAGTGGTTTCAGCATGAGCGACCAGATTCAGCAATCAGTAACGCGTGCGTGAGCAAACGCTAGGGGAGCTTACTCAGAAATGACTGGATTTGGATATTGTGAGAAATCATCAATTTAAATTTTGATTCTACTCTCCACAGAGTATTTGCAAGTCTATCCCTATCCCAAGAAACACTTGGATCATCTGAGCAGAGTCTGGAAACTGAGTTGGGTGCTGAAGGGACCGTAGCTTTAGCTGATGAACTTCTGGGACGACTAGATCCTATTTATCAAAAAGCCACATTTAGTGCTGGGCTGCAATCTGGCTGCTCATCGGGCCATGTCTGGCTCCTCTTCCGCTCTTTGTCCGGGGCCTTCCTCAAATCTCTCGGACTATCAATCTTTTAGCTCCCTAGTCTTCTCGCGGCAGGGAAGTTGACTTGCATCAGCAATTCATTCCACCCTGCAAAGCAATCAACATCCTCAACAACCTCACTGGGATTTTATCCATATGCAAATTAAATGTTGTTCTGTCTTTAATTATCTTCTGGAAGGAGATAGCTTTAATGCAGATAAAAACCATAAACAACTTATGTTTGCATAATGTATACACATTTCATACAAACCAAAGTTTACAAAAGTGTCTTCACATGCATTGTTTCACACCAAATCTTGGAACGGGCAGCAAAGGTAGGTTGATTTAGGTGGGTTTATTAGACTTCCTTTGCTAATGAGGAAACTGAGGCTCAGGGTAGTTAAATGGGTGGCACAGTGAAAAGAGAATGGATTGGGGGTCACTACAGTCTTAGGTCACCCCTGTCTCCACCACTTAGCAGTAGCGTGATCTTGAGCAAATGACTGCACCACCTTAGGCCTCAGTGTCTACATTGGTAAAATGGGAATATTTTACAATAGGGGTGTTGCGAGAATTGAATAAATGGCAAAAGTAAAGGTATGCACAGAACTGGAGCCGCCATGGAAATATCCTTTCCTTTCTTCACTCCCTCTTCACAGAGGCGGAACTCGGTTCTTCAGAATCCTAGGACGTGGGCTCATTCAACAGTGCCACCACGGCCTCTCCAGGTAATGATACATTTCCATCCAGTCTGCTTAATTCCCTAAAAATGCCTCTCCGCCTCGCTGACCTGAGGGATGAGGGGACGCAGGCCCTCTTACCTTCAGTTTGGTCAGCATGTGCATGTCTGCCATGAAGTCCAGCACGTCGCTGATGTACTGTCGCACGCACTCCATCGCCGCCGTCCCGCACTGAAACGCACAGGACACGGAGGGGCGCGCGCTCTGAGTCACGGCCTGCGCTTTTGCCCTGACTGCAATGATTGTCTCGCTCTGGTTTCACGCTGTTTACTAATGAGTTGTTTCATTTTCTGGATTTCTGACTCACTTCGTTACTCTCAGCCATAACCTGTGATTGTCAGCCCCAACTTTGGACAAAAATTAATAAAAAGGTTTGTGGTGGAGAGCAAAGAAATGGGATGGCCTAGGGAAGGCAGGGTTTACAGGCTTTTTTCCACTGGGTCATTGAACTGATTTTGTTTGCTTGTTTTTAAACTGGGTGGTATATAAAGATTTAGCCTATGTAAAAGTCATTAGTATCAGTCTTCATGACATGAATCACCCCAAAACAACAGTAACACTTTATCCCTCCAGGGAGTCTTAGACACACAAAAATATGTACCACCAAATTCTACCACCATAGTCTTAGATGTCTTTATCTATCAAAAAAAAAAAAAAAGACATAAACAAATATCATGTTTGTTGAAAGAGTCAAAAATTCTTATATTCAAGCACTTACAACTTCTTAGACATAGTAGGTACACTATTAAATAGAAAAATTTATCATTGTTGAATTCTTGCTAGGGATAATTAAAGAAACAAAATGGTCATCTTCCCCCCATACTAGCAGTGTGTTTGAGAAGTTTTAAAGGAAAAAAAAGCATACTTGTGTTTCAGGTTATTAAATGGAATAAACCTGCTCTCTCAGGGCAATGCAGTGAATTTAGGATTATAAACAAAGAAAAGGAAAATGGACAGACAGGTTGCTACATCAAAGCTGTATGAGAGAACCCATACATAAGACTGGATATAATGTGGATCAAAAGCAGGCCCTCTTTGAAGCCATCTGAATACTATGCTAAGGCCTTTCTTAGCTTTCTTTAGGAAAATCTGGAACATTATATACTTAACTAGCTCACTCAGTGGCTCTCATTTTCCCATATTCATGTAAATCTGCACAGCACTGAACTATATCACCTTCTATCTCTTCTAGAATGTTACGCCTGTCAGTTCCTCTGACAGGATAACAAACAGTAAAATAAGGTCATTGGCAGTTCTGTCAAGAGTGTTTTCCAAGCATTTCATATGTTTTAAGGTTTTCTTCTTTTAATTTAAATCAAGTGAAGGAATTATAAAAGGTTATTGAGCTCCTGCTTTGGGAATATTAGTCCCTTAGTGCAAGAAAGGATTTCCCCCCCAGTTTATTCCATTTTCTCTGACCTTTCACATGTCATGCAAATAAGAGCATATACTCTGCTCCTGAATTTCTTGAAAGGGATTTGTTTCTTTCATAGGCAATACTTTATACCATTTCAACTAGGCAAATGTCACAGAAAATAATTACTTGGAGCATTATTCAATATTTGTCTTTTACCTTTGAATTTCAAAAAATGAGAGGAAAGAATTTACTATTACCAGTTACTTTTGCTCTAGAGACAGTAACTACATCTAATAAAAGCCTTAAAATACACTTTCTAGTCAGGATAACTTCAGTGAGCCATCTACACTTATAAAACAAAGCATATAATTTCCAATCGCCCCCCTTTTTTCTTTTACTTTGCAAAACATAAGTATAACCTTAGTGTGTTATTTTAAAAAACCAAAAAACATAAAGAGTCTAGCTCAACTTGTTGCAAAAGACTTATGTTTATTTCAGTGGGAAAAACTGATGATAAAGGAGTTGAAAACATACTCTAATCTCAAAAACATGAATTGAAGTGAGCCATATTCAATTCTTTCTCAAAACTTGTATCTGATTTTAAAGTTACATTTCTTACATTATAAAGATAACACGTGTTTGATGTAGAAACCTTGAAAAACATAAATTAATAAAAAGAAAAATCACCATAATCCTAATTCCTGCTCTCCAACTCTGAGACAGCCACTGTTAATATTTCCAAATATTTTTAATGCATATAATACACACACATATATAATTTTTTATAAGATTGAGATAATTTTTTTCCAACCTGCTTTTTAATTAAATTCATCATAAGCATTTTCCAATTAATTAAATATTCTTTGAAAATTTGATTTGGTCCACATAATAGTCTATCTTATAGATGTACTTTATTTTATTTAAATAATATCCTAATGTTGCACATTAATTTTGTTTCCATATTTTTGCTATTTTAAATGCTACTTTAATAAATATACTTGTAGATAATTCTTTATGTGCTTGTAGATAATTCTATATTTAATTACTTTCTCAAACATATTCCTAGAAGTAGATTGTCAACTCTTTTTCAGCAAAACTGACTATCACCAGTAGCTTATAAGAATGCTTGTTTCACTTCATCATCAGTAAGTTTCTTTGTTAAGAAAAGCCTGCTGATTTGCTAGCTGATTTTAATTTTTATATTTTTAAATTTTTATATTTTATATTAATTTACAGCTCACTGATTGCTAGTGAGGGTAAAAGGCTTATTTTGAATGGCTTATTGGTCATTGGAAAGGGTTCTATATGTAGAGCTATAACTGTTGCTATTTTGTTGTTTTGGAATATTTGTCTTTTGCTGATTTCAATAAACCTTTATGTACTAGGGATATTATCTTTTAGCTATCGCATAAGTAGCATATATTGAGTTTTAGAGAATTAAATAAGGAAACCAGTGAGTGCTGGGCAGAGACTGGCTAGCTACTCACAGAACCATTTTTCTTCTTCCCTAGGATGCACTAGACCACATTTCCCATCCTCCTTTGCAGTCGGGTGTGGCAGAGTGACTGAGTTCTAGCCAATGGAACGTGAGTAGGAGAAATGTGCACCACCTTTAGACCTGGCCCATGAAAACCTTCCATGTACCATATTCCCTTCTCTTTCCCCAACCACCAGCTGATTGCAGAGGACTGCACGTGACAGAAGAAACCTGATCCGCAAGTGCTCATGTGGAAGTCCTCCTCCCTTTGTTAATCAGGACACCTGTTTAAACTTCACTTGAGCAAACAATAAACTTTTTTGGAGCTAAGTTGCTAAGAACTGGAATTTTATCTCATAGCATCTTGCATTACCCCAACTATTGTCAAGAACCTTTAAAAAAACCCAGAATCTATTAATCTACTCCTAGAAACCTATTATAAAGAAAGTCTAAAATATGAACAAAGATTTAAGCACAAAGATGTTTATCACACATTAGTTACAATTGCAGAATATTGAAAATAATGAAACTATCCAACAATAAGTAGTGTTTGTTAATAGTATTTTTTTTACTTTTAGTTGTATTTTATTTTTTTATTGACATATGTTTGACATATAATGATGTAAATTTAAGGTGTATAACATGTTAATTTGATGCATTTATATATTGTAATATGACTGCCATCATAACGCTAATTAGTACCTATATCACATTATGTAATTATCCTTTCTTTTTGGTAGGAACAATTAAGTTTTAGTCTCTTAGCAAGTTTGATTATTATAATACAATATTGTTGTCTATATTCACTGACCTGTGCATTACATCTCTAGGACTTTTTTACTGCTCATTGTAAGTCTGTACCCTTAAACATCACCTGTCCTGTCCCCCTACCTCCATTAATATTATTTTTAATAGTTAATGTTTACTCAGCACTTACTATATATTTAGCACCATGCTAATGTGCTTTACATGCATTATCTCATTCAATCCTCAACCTAGACCATAGGCCCTATTATATCCCAGTCTACAGATAATACAAATCAAAGCATCATGGGTTAAATAACCTTCCCGATCACACAGCTAGTAAATGTCAGGCCTCAAACTCAGGTGTGAATCAAAACCCATATTGTTAACCACTATTATATGGTGCAGTCACATGAGGTAATGCCACTTTGGGGAAAATGCTTATGACATATGAAGCCAAAGCTGCATCTATATTACAGTTCGATTATGTTTAAAAATATACATAGAAAAAGAAGAAAGAAAATACATTAATATGTTAGCAGTAAAATTATCTCTGGGTTGAATGACTGTTATTCTTCCTCTCTCATAATATTTCTCCACATCAAAAAAAAAAAAAAAAATGAAGTAATGTTTAGTGTGCTGTGGATAAAACTGGTATACTTATAAATGTAAATGAATAAAACCTTCTTGGAAAGCAACATGGGAATATGTATTGTGAAGATGTTCCTGCCCAGTGACTAAGGAATTTATCCCAAGGCTATCATTCAAAATAAACATGAAGAGGATCTTTGTGTATATGCTATATACTATGCTATGCTATACAAACAAAGAAACTAGAAAGCATATAGATTTCCAACAATATGGGAATAAGCAAATTAGGATACTGAATAGATCAAAACATGTAAAAATTTTCTAAAACAATAGGGTTCTTATTTTAGGGCAGAAGGGTTATAAGTCATCTTTTTTCCTTATTAAAATTTTTCTCGGACTTCCCTGGTGGTGCAGTAGTTAAGAATCCTCCTGCCAATGCAGGGGACACGGGTTCGAGCCCTGATCCGGGAGGATCCCACATGCCGCGGAGCAACTAAGCCGGCGAGCCACAACTACTGAGCCCACGTGCCACAACTACTGAAGCCCGTGCGCCTAGGACCCGTTCTCCGCAACAAGAGAAGCCACCGCAATGAGAAGCCCGTGCGCTGCAACGAAGAGTAGCCCCCGCCCGCCGCAACTAGAGAAAGCCCACGCGCAGCAACGAAGACCCAACGCAGCCAAAAATAAATACATAAATACGTAAACAAATAAACTAAAAAAAATTTTTTTCTCTACTGAAAATTTAAATAAATTTTTTCCATTAATAATTTATATCTCTAAGGTTTCTCAGTTTGTTGCAATAACCTTGCTATCAATAAGTTATTGTGGTTTCTCATATTCAATCCTATCTATAAGAATCTTAACATATTTCACCAAATAGTTCACTAGTTGATGATAATAAAAGTTTTTTCAATTTTCAGAGGAAATATTATAAAGGAAAACAAGGTATTAAATGCTTATTTCTTTCTGGCAGTAGTTAAATCAAATTGGTTAACAGAAGCCAGTGTAAGAAAATTGATTCTGGAAAAATTGAACTTTAATCAAATCTATTCTGTATGCCTGGTAATTTCTTCCCTCTCCTTAACTGGCTGCTTCAATTTTATTCATGTTTCCTGGAATTAAAAGTTTCCAGGGGCAGAGATTAATTCAAATTTTCACCAGTGCTCTTTCAAACAAGATACTAATGATTTCAATTTTACAGTGAACCAGGACACAGGCCCAAAAATACCTCTTGGCTAAATGAGGAAATGAGGAGTAACAGAAAATGTGGATAATTAATTCGGTCAGGACTTACTCCAGGTAGAGAGGCGATCATCTGCTTGCTCAGGATTGTTGATTCAGCTAGTTTGGTTCCAGCATCTGCACAAATAAACTAATAAGAAATTGAAAGGATAATTATTTTTAAGAGCATTTGGACAGTAATAAGTAATTTGTAATTTTATTAACTTGGCTTAAATTCATTAGCGTTTACTTTGGTGACAATCTGCCCTAGATATATGGGACTTGCTAGTCATGAAAGTTCATTCCTACCAGAAATTCAGAATCATAGTACTGGGACTAACACACAGATTCTCACTTTAACCAGACAGTAGTTCAGTGGCACTGAAATGCCACATTCAATCAAGGAAGAAAGGAAAGATTACAGCATTGTCAGATTTATTCTGAAGTCATGCTATTTATTCTTCAGCACTTTTTGACAGTTCCTGAATTTTCATAGATTTTCCGGACTTCGATCATTATACCATACATTTAGAATGAGAACAAAGAAACAGTCAACTTCAGAGTGAGGACTGTACCTGTTTCTTCCCCTCCGAGGCCCCTCAGTATCTGGTCTTTCTCTTCCCACTTCATTCACGCCTATCCTCTGTGCTGATAATGACCCCCGCTCCCGCTCTGTGTCCCCACAGGACTTTCCACACATTTCCATTGGAACAGTCATCACATCAGGTTGCAATGATCTACAAGTCTATTTCTCAACCGGCTACAAGCTCTTCGAGACCACAGATTTGATGCAGCTCACTCCCGGCGCTAGCTTCATGCCTGACATCTCGGAGGGGCTCAGCAAGAGTTTGTGAAATGAGATGATTAATCAGGTATGACTCGAGATCATGGTGAGGATGGATTTGTCAGCTTACAACTTAATTTGCTTCATTACAGATTTTTACAGGTGTTTCCCACTTAATGCAATGCCCAACTATTTATTAATGGTTTTAGGGGAAAAGTTAAACATGAAGTCTGTAGAGTTTGCTATGAGCAGCTAGTTCCTGGTTAGTTTCTCTTTCCTGGCCTCTGGCCCCAGTGAATTGAGGATCCAAAGCTGCTGCTCTCCAGAGCTCAGAGGTTCTGAAAGAAGCTTTGACCCTGACAGCTCTTCCTTCTAATTCATTTCACTCTCATCCTGGAAGAGCATGGTAAATTTAGGTAGGTCAGCCAGGCAGGCATGGTCCCCGTCAAACTGAGGAGAAGCAGTACGGATCGGGGTAGTAGAAAAAGTCTCAAGGAGGACGAGGAACAAAACCCAGCATGTTGTCAGGTTAGCCAGAGATCGGAATCCAAGCGTTATTAACAGGCAGCAGATTTGGGCCAATAAGGTGAAGCTCTAACCTCAGAAGACTTTCTGAGGGTCAGGGGCCTGTAGACTTCTCATCTGGGGCCATGAGCTGGTTTTCAAGTGTGGGAGAGGTGGTCCTCCCTGAAAGGTATTTCGGGACAGGTAACCGAGCTGGAGCTGAGACGACAGCAAGCAGAGCTGTCCCTGAAAGCCGCATGGCGGGAGGGGACACAAATCTCCAGGCTCACATTCTATCCTCTCCATTTGCCTCACAGACAGTTAGAGAAAGCTGAAGAATCTATTTGGCTATTAACTCTGAAGACCAGCTAGTAACATCTAGGGAACACCAAAAATTTTCTACTATTTTATTCCAGAATGCTTATGTCTGCTCTCCTAACTTGGACTTATTTCTAATAAGAAAAAGTAAATAAATGAGGATAAATAATAATAATGGAGCCTATAACCTTGGCAAACCTCTAAGTAAAAAAGGAAAATATTTGAGGGACTTCTCTGGTGGGCCAGTGGTTACGACTCCACACTTCCACTGAAGGGGGCACGGGTTTGATCCTTGGTGGGGGAACTAGGCTCCCACAAGCCGCGCAGCGCGGCCAAAGAATGTAAAAAAAAAGTAAAATATTTGATAGAGGTACATAGTGAAAAGAAGGAACACTCCCAACCTCCTGGCAGATACTGCATGTTTTCCCATAAAATGTATTTTCAAAAGCTATCAGAGTCTGCCATCTAAGACAAAAGACTTATAAATAAGTTCCAAAACGTCCGTCAGGACTCCAACATTTTAATTAATTTCTTTACAGCAGAACCAAGAGACTGCACAGCTAAGAGAGGCCAAAAGAAAAGAGCGAGATACATCTAAGTGTGAGTGAAGCGGGTAGGAGTCCTCTGCAGTATCCTATGTAAGGATGGTGCAGACCCTGACCCCTAAAGTATGCTTGCAAGCCTGGCTGTGCCCCTAAGGGCAAGAGAAAATTTGTGAAGAAGCAAAACTTCAAGTGTCTGTATCTCCCTCAGCAGAAGCCTTTCTCTCTCACCAAACTCAGCAAAGTGAAATGAGTAGCAAAACGTAAGCAGGTTGTCAGCCATGTGGTGTTAAGATTTGAGGCCAAATTCAAACGTCCGATCTGCGAGAGCTAATAGATAACTTCAGAAGTCAGAATTAATTTTTTAAAAAATCACTCTAAAAGTTATAGAGGTGTCCCAGGGAGTCTGGTGTACTAAAAGGCATAAAAGTACATAAACCTCTAAAATCATCTACTATTTTTTATCAATGTCTTTTCCTCCAGTATAATTTTACATAATATGTATGACTAAAACCTTAATAAACCTTTCTGTCTTCATTTTATATAGCTGCCAACTGAAAAACTCCATTATTATTTTATAGAGTTGCTCCAGATATAAAGATATAACAAAATCAGAGGGAAAAAGAGGCTATAGAAGGAAGAATTCTGTACTTTTAGATAGAAATAAATATGCCACTGAAATAGGTACTCCCGCATGAATACAAAAGAAACGCAATACCCATTATGTGTCATTACTAAAATCATTATCAAAATGACACTCAAAATAGGATCGCCACCTCTCATCCCAGAGAGTGATCAGATTATTACTAACGGAACAAATATTAATTACCCCACATCAATAGTATCTGGGAATTAAAAACAACAGCCGTAACTCTGCCGTTTCTTTGTCCTCCAGCCCACAACTAAACTATCTTTAAAAGAAAACCTATCACCCACATGATTTCACACAGCTTGAATATGCAGGTATATCCCACACAGTGGGAGTGCTACATGCAAATTAGCAGAATGTCTACTCTTGACACATAATAGGAGCTGAGGAAATTCTTCTGGATTTGAGCCTATATAGATTTTATGGTAGCTTTCAATGAGTTATCACTCTATTATGAAAACTCTAATCCATCTTGAGAACGATAATAATAGCTTATTACACATAAAATATCTACAGCATGCCAGCAGAAGAGAAAATGTTATAAGTGAAAGCAAAAATGTCAACAGATCTGAATTAAAACAAGATAGGGCATCTGTCCAAAGTATAAAAGGAGAACTACACCCTGATGGTCAACAATAGTAGATTCTGAAGAATACATATATTTTTTTCTATTTGGAAAATTCTTTCCTGTCTCCATGCCTCTTTTTCCTTTTTTAAAAAATCCACTTGAACATTTAAGGCCACTTGATTGTATATGTAAGTTAAAACAAATAACAGGAGTGATGGCTGAACAACCATAATATAGCAGACTGGGAGATACCCCACAGTGCCAGGCCTCCAGGAAGAAGTTCTAGAAATTGAAAACCAGATTGGTACCTGTCACTGCCTTGAAATGTTTAGAACTTGAATGACCCTGCATCCCTTGGGCAAGTGTTCCATTGTCCTTTAAAGGAACACTCTTACTGCCAGAATATTTGGTAAACAACAAAAGTATGGTTTACCCATGAAAAGAATTATAAACAGCATCTCATATCTGTGAACTCATCTATCAACTAAGTTATTAATTAGAGAAGTACAGTAGTAGAGGGAATATCCTAGTGGTTCCCTGTGGGGTGAAAGAACGAATGGTAAATCCAAGGTCTGAGCAACTGACTCTCTTCTCGCTAATGGGGCTAGTGTCGCTCAGGACGGATCACCAGGGGACTTTTTTTTTGTTTTTTACTTCTAAGCTTTAAGAAATTTATCTTTTTTAAAATTTTATACTGGAGTGTAGTTGATTAACAATGTTGTGTTAGTTTCAGGTGTACAGCAAAGTGATTCAGTTATACATATACATGTAGCTATTCTTTTTCAAATGCTTTTCCCATTTAGGTTGTTACATAATATTGAGTAGAGTTCCCTGTGCTAGACAGTAGGTCCTTGTTTTGGTTATCCATTTTAAATATAGCAGTGTGTACCTGTCAGTCCCAAACTCCCAATCTATCCCTCCCTCTCACCCTTCCCACCAGGGGACTTTTTCCTTCCAGTTGTTACTTTCTTTTCTTTTTCCAAGTTGCATCTTCAGTTAAACAGAGCCGCCTCCAGTGTCCTGAGATGACGGTCATGATATCCAAGAAGGAAGTCGCTGTCTGCCCCAGACACATTGTCTGTTCATATTGTGAATCTGGTCTTCCAGGTACCAGGAACTGACACTGCCCACCAGAAAAGGGGAAAGCTTCTCTCTGACTCCATGCTAGAT
Organism: Balaenoptera ricei; assembly: GCF_028023285.1. Classification (NCBI taxonomy): domain Eukaryota; kingdom Metazoa; phylum Chordata; class Mammalia; order Artiodactyla; family Balaenopteridae; genus Balaenoptera; species Balaenoptera ricei. The sequence continues at coordinate 177,200,441 of NC_082640.1, read as the reverse complement.
TCTCTGGTTTAAGAGAAACTACCAGAGAACAGGCTACCACTTCTGCTACCCGCTTGAACATTTGTCAAGGGCAAGAGAAAAAGGAACGGGGAAACCCTGCAGAAAGATGCACCGCTTTCTGTAGAGAGACAAAAGATGCTTCTCCCTCATCCCGTGAGTGGCCCCGTGGCAGACTTTTCTCCACGACTTAGCCAGGAAGCACAGCGGGGAAAAGGGAACTACTTTTGTTTTTTTTAAGGTATGCCTCACTTTTATTCCTCTCAGTAATTTTCTCATTACTGGTTTATTCTGAGTTTATGGAACAAGGATATGTTACTTCAAAATGGCATGGTGTTTAATAGTTTTTGTTGGAGAAGGTCGAAATATTACTCACTAGGTTGTTCCTCAAGGGCATGATCTCAAAATGTCCCCCCGGATATCTCTTTGATCTAAATAATTTTACAATTTGATTTTTAAATTTAACTTAATGACTCAATGACAAATACATATTTGTCTTTAAAGATGAAAATGTTATACATTTGAAATGGCATGAGAGAATCCAAAATACACAGAAGAATTTACTTTTTTGTCTTCTTTCTTCCTAAAGCTAATTTGTGTTTGTTATTTATTCACCTAGCTGTGATGCAATAATCACTGTTTTCATGGTCTCCTTAAGCACTGAGCAATTTAAACTGTCAGTGTTCTTTCACTGTCTTGTGACAAGTGCTTATTACAGCCAGCTAATGTACTTCAGAGAAAAACCCGCCCCCAGCTGCAGTCACAAAGTGGGGTGCTAGAACCCAAGAAGATCAACCACACAGACCTGCTCTGCTCAAGACTGAGGGCAATCAAGGGACCAGCCTCCGATGCCCGCAGGAAAGTACCTTCAGGGCCTGGAAACTGAGGTTGTTTTGAGGTGGCATGTCCCCAATCTAAACGCTATCAGAAGCAAGTGACTTCCAGACACTGTCAACCTGCTGGACTTAACTCTCTCATGGGCTACTTCACCAAGCCTAGTTCACCTGCCCTCTCCTCGAAACCAGTGTTGATCTTATTAACCTTTATGGTCAGTTGCATCAAAGTTACTTGTACTCAAAAGTGGTGTTGCTGCTGATGTGTGAAGAGGTAGGACTGGCCAGTGGCAATCCACTGGAAGAGAGTCAATCTGTCTCTTCTTAGGAACACAGATATTTCCTGGCTATGCTTTGCTTCTGTCTCCCTCTTGGGCTGTCCAGCATCTTGGTACAATGGGAGCCATTTCACTCTGACTATATCATGCCCAACATCCACTGCCATCATTTTCCAGCAGTCACTCCTCTCAGAAAGCATCATTGTGCCTGGGGAAAGTATACCAACTTTTTATTAAATCTCAAGCCTTTGAGAAAAACTCCGTTCTGTTCCCAAGGATTACTAGTATAAGGTGGGGGAAGACGGGGACCAGTTAGTGGATATTAAATGGTTAATGACAAGGGTATTCATCCTCTTCTCCCAGGTAAACCCCCAAACTTCTGCACGCCCTTCAAAAACATACAATCCCTTTTCTACACCACTCCCCTACTCAGTACACACCTCTGCTACCGTACCCATTACACTGCTCTGGGAATTTTTGTTTCGATGTCAGCTACTCCTATCAGACAGGAAACTCCTGGGAGGAAGGGGCCATGACTTATTCATCTCTGTTTCCCCAGCACCTGGGCCAGGTCGGGGTTCATAACGGTTAATGAGCTTTCCTCCATTTCCCAGGCTGAGCTGGCCACTCCCTCCTCTACAGTAGTTTATATACTGTACAGACTTTCAGTATACTGGTTAGCACGTTATAAGGGTAGGGCCTGTGCCTTTATATATCTATACCCCCAGAACCTAGCCGAAGATAGGTGGTCAGTAAATATTTGTAGTGGGAAATAATGCTGAATAGTCAAACATGGCCAGATGATGGAAGACCTTGACAATTCGGGTACCACAAGGTCACTGGAGGTTTTCAATGCACAGAGTGATATGATAAAAAGCAGAGCTTTAGCAAAATTCCTCTAGGCAGCCATAGGCTATAAGACTGGATTGACGTGGAGAGAAATGAACGGTGCAAAAAGCTAAGAGCTATTATGGTAATCCGGGCAAGTGATGTGCGGGGCCTGACTAGGCTGTGCTCTATACGGATTAGACCCTGTGGTCAGGTGCTTACGCTACTTATGCCAGCTGTGTGATCTTGGGCAAGTCACTGAACCCCCCTGAGCCGCAGTCTCCTCATCTGCGATACAGGACCAATTCCTCTCATGGTTGTAAGGAGTAAGCGAGGGGGATATATAAAGCCCCAGCATGTTGCCTGGCACTTAATAGATGCTCCATTGATTTCCCCTTCTCCCTCATCTCTCCAAATGGCACCCAAGGTACCTAAGATTCAGGGAAACCTGTCTAATTCCTTGATATCAAGCTCCCATTTTCCTTCAGTCATTTAAGCTCAACCTTGTAGGCCCAGACTCTGGGACTGGCCATAACGCTCATCAGGGAGAACTGAAACAGCTGTGACACACTTCCTGGGTACTTGGCACAAAGGCAGTCGGAATGATACCCTGATCCCAGCTGTAGCTCAACGACCAAGTCTTTAAAACCAGGCTCAACCTTCGGGATACGAGGCAGGATCCCAGTTTACCTGATCCCTTGCTGACACCCCTGGCATGGCCAGCCTTTTCCTAAACCCCATCCTCATGTCGTTATTCCTAAATTTATTCCACCTTTCTGCTGAAGCCTCCCTTTATTGCTTGAAGACGGCCAGCCTCTGAGGCTGAACTCCAACCCCAGGCAGAGTTTGGCCTGCACCCACCAGTCCTTTGTGACCCAGTTCAAATGCCACTTCCTTCATGAAGTCTTCCCTGATTTCACACCATATGAGGTAAGATGCCTCCTGCTCTTAACTCCCCCCTAGGACTTTATCTACGTCTCTTTCTCACTCATGGCACTCATCGCAGCCTGTCTTGTGTGATCAAAACCTGCACACTTGCCTAAGATGCTGAGCTAAGGATGCCAGGGATGGAGAGCTAGAGCCTCTCGTAAGCAGCCCTACAACCAAAAGCATTAATCTTTGCAAGTTCTCTAGAGCCTGTCTGGTATGTGTTCAAGCTCCGCCCCCTGCCTTAGGGCTCCTGTGGTGCTGGTTCTTTCACACCCACCACCCACCCTGGTTGGACTGGTCCTGCCTTTTGACCATATCTGGCTGGGCCCACCCTCACTTTCACTTCTGCTTCACAGAGATTTGGCGACCCATCCATACTCATGTGACTCCGCGATCAGACCTCAGCCTCTGGGGTCACTCATTTTTGGCTTCCTTAGTCCTGCCTCAGCTCTGGTAGCCATTAATGGGCTGCCCCTCCAACCTACTGGACCATAAACTTCTCGCGGACACATTATCGTTTCATTCTTCTTTTTTGTCTTTCACAGAACTAGTTCCACAGTAGGAACAAAATAAATACTCCTTTTCTGGTCTTTCTTAGCCAGTGGAAGTGCCAAGTGCATAGTGACAGACAGATCATGGCTTACGTAAGATATATTATTTCTTATCTCTGGACAGACATTTAATTTATGCGTATGTCCCACACCTTCCTTAAATTTTCCAAACGTAAGTGAATTTCATGAAAAGTGAAATGAGGCATAAGCCTACCTGCACAAGCAGAAGGAGGTTTGTATCCGGTAAAGGAGATTTAAGCTTCAGGGCCTGCAGGAGTTCTAGAACAACACTACGAGACAAATAGAATTTATCCCTCTCCTAAACAAAACAAGAGAGAAGAAGGTAAGCGATTTCTAAAAATTCAATTAGAATAGACCTATGTCAAAAGAGCTTCCAAAAGATTCACAGATCAGAAATAAGAAACAGTATTTTAAAATGCATAGTGAACTGTCCTTAAGAAATAAACCCAAGAAAAAAGAAAAAGGGCATTTTTGTGTTTGTAATGAGTTTAGTGAAGCACTGAGAACACATAATTTAATGGATAAGAAAAAGATAGGCTATCTCTTAAAGACTGAAACCACGAGATTTGGTTCTTATTCACAGGGGAGAGGTTCCAAGAACTGCAGAAACTAAACAAATCTAAAAGGATTTTTTTCAATAGAAAATGATTTAGAGAAAAACATGTAACACTGTTGAAAGGGTCTCATATCCTCTCAAAAGGAACTTACTTTTTAAGTGGACTATTTCAAGCATACAGAAAAATAGAGAGATGGAATATATCATATACCTATTACCCATCTTTGTTAAATCATAGCATTTTGCTTTATTTGATTTAATACTTTTTATCAAGAATCAAACATCACAGAAATAGTTGAAGCTACCTATACAGTGCTCTCTTTTCTTTCTCCCTTCTTTGAAATAGCCACTATTTTGAATCTGGTGCTTATTATTTCATGTACTACACTTTTACTACATATGTATACCTCCATTATAAGGCTTACTATTATTTTTGCTTGTTTTTAACTTTCTATAATGGTATCATACAATGCATATCTTTCTGCAACTTATAATTTTTTACTCCATTATATTTTTGAAGTGAGTCCCTGTTGATACATATAGTTCTCATTCTTTCAACTAAACAGCTTAATGATGTTTTATTGTATGAACATACTGAAATTCATTGATCTGTCCTTGTTAATGCAATGCTAGAATATTTTCAATTTTGGAAGCTTTTTTTATTGTCAAATATAGCACACATGCAGCAAAGTACATAAAATACAAGTGAACAGATAAACAGATTAGCATAGATTGAACACTCATGTAATCAGCAGCCAAGTTGGGTACAAGCACCTTCAAAGTCCCCTATGTGTCCTTTCTTGATCATAACCAACTTATTGGAGACCCTGTAGGTCTGTATCCACTGTCTTTTCTTTCTACTCATTCTCACTTGTGGTGTCTTGCCTCCTCATATGTCTGGTTATCTTTGCATGGTGCATCCTTTATTTTTAAAATATTTTTAGAAATAATTTGAGGCCCGAAATGTTATCTTCCTCCAAAGAGCTTTCTGTTCATTTTTTACCAGGTACTGGAGGTACTAGTGATCCAGGGTTACCTTAATACACATACAAGCCTTGTAATATCTTATCTTGGGCCACCAAAGGTCTTGACAGGGATCTGTGTCCATGTGAGGACCACTTTACTTCTGGGTTATCTTTACTTAGTGGTCCCAGCCAAAAGGTGCGGGAGGTGCAGGATCAGAGAGTCTCCACTCTTGGAAGGTCCTGGATTCTGACTTTTTCCCCCCTAGCCTCCTGGATCTTCCAGAATTGTCACATCTTTCAGATAGGCAAACAGCCCCAGGGCAAAAAAAGGTCTTCAGTGCTAGGCTCACATCTTTGCATTTCTGTGTTCTCTCAGATCTTAGCCTGGTAATTCTACATCTGGTTAGCATTTTGTTGATTTTTTAAAGTTTTCAGAAAATAGTTTGTTCACTTTTTTAAGAAACTTTTCAAATCCAGTGGGAGGATATGTTCAAATTATCTAGTCCATCAGTATCAGGAGAGAAAGTCTAGGATATTTATTGGAATTATACTAAATTTATAGGTTGTTTTGTGAGAATTAGCTATCTTTATTATGCTGGGTCCTCACTCATGAACATGAGATCTGTCTCCATTTATTTAACGTTGTTTAATAAAATTTTCTGGTTATCTCCATAAAATTCTTGCATATTTTTGTTAGATTCATTTTTTGTTACCACAATAAATGCTATTTTTAAAGTATATTTTATAATCATTTGTAGCTGAATAATTAAAGGTAGATGATTTCTGGATGTTCATTTGTATCAGCATCCTTGCTGAATTCTCATAAAAGTTATAAAAAGGTGTCTATAGATAGATTCTCTTCAGTTCATTTGTAATCACATCATCTATGAAAAGGGAGAGTTTTTTTCCTTTCTAATCCTTATACTTTGATTTATTCTTCCTGTCTTACTCAACTGAGCAGGACCTCCAGAACCATAGCAAATAGAAGCAGTGATAACGGCCATTCTTGTCCTAACTTATGATTTTAAAGGGACTACTGTTGGCATTTCACCATAAGTATAATGTTTCCTAGAGATTTCTGGTAGACACCCTTTATCAAGTTATCCCTTTTACTCCTAGTTTGACAAGATTTACCATAAATGGATGTTGAATTATATAGAATGCTTCTTTTGTATCTCTTGAGATAATGATAAAAGCTTTTCCTCCTTTAATCTGGCAACATGGTAACATAAATAGATATTCTAATATTTAAACCAATTTTATATTACAAGAAAATCCTCACTAGGTCATGAGGCTTTAGTTTTTTTTAATTTTTTAAATTGAAGTATAGTTGGCGTACAATATTATATAAGTTCCAGGGGAACAATATATTTAGTCACAATTTTTAAAGGTTACACTCCATTTATAGTTATTATAAAATATTTCCTATATTCCCCATGTTGTACAATATATCCTTATATTTTATACATAATAGTTTGTACCTCTTAATCCCCTACCCCTATATTGCCCCTCCCCACTTCCCTCTCCCCACTGGTAACCACTAGTTTGTTCTCTGTATCTGAGTCTGCTTCTTTTTTGTTATATTCACTAGTTTGTCGTATTTTTAGATTCCACATATAAGTGATATCATACAGTATTTGTCTTTGTTTGTCTGATTTACTTCACTTAGCATAATGCCCTCCAAGTCCATCCATGTTGCTTCCAATGGCAGAATTTCATTCTTTTTTATGGCTGAGCGTGAGGCTTTATTTTTAATGCATTAACTTGGGATTATTCATTCAGAATTTTTGCATCTTTGAAGTATAACTGGCCTATAATTTTCCTTTCCCCTATTGCCCTTGTCTGGTTGGTATCAAAATTCTATTGGCCTCATAAAATATGTTGCAAATTGTTCCCTTTTTTTCTATTCTCTGTTTTAGTTTGCATGAAGTAGAGATCAATCTGTTCCTTAAATGTTTAATGAAAGTTGTCTTTAAAATTGGAATGGTTTTTAAACGTAAAATAGATAGCTAGTGGGAAGCGGCCGCATAGAACAGGGAGATCAGCTCGGTGCTTTGTGACCACCTAGAGGGGTGGGATAGGGAGGGTGGGAGGGAGGGAGATGCAAGAGGGAAGAGATATGGGAACATATGTATATGTATAACTGATTCACTTTGTTATGAAGCAGAAACTAACACACCATTGTAAAGCAATTATACTCCAATAAAGATGTTTAAAAATAAATTGGAATGGTTTTTAACTACTGATTCCATTTTTTCATCATTTAAGTCTAGCCATCTTTTTTCTGATTGTTACATATTACATTTTTTCTAGAAAATTGTCCCTGTTTCCCAAGATTTCAAATTTACTGGCTAAATCTTCTCTTTATATTCTTCATCTCTTTATTTCCCTTTGCTGCATGCTATATAATTTCTTCAGATCTATTTTCATTTTACTAAATCCCTCTTTGGCTATGTCTAATTTGCTCTCTAACCTGTCCACTGAGTTTTTTTTATGTCAATGACTATTTCATTTCTAGAATTTCTACTTTGTTCAAATCTATCTGGTTTTTTTTTTTTAAGTGACTACATCTTTTCTCATGTTTTTAATTCATCTTTTAATGCTTATCATTCAGAGTATGTCTTTATAGTCTCTATCACATTGTTCTAATATTGGAAGTTCTTAGGGGGAATAATCTTGATTTTTGTTGACTATGCTAAAGTAGCTCATGGTGGATTATTTCTTCACGTTTTGTAATTTTAGATCATGATCTCATGTTCATCCAGATTTTAATTATGGGAATCCTGTTGGGCCTAGGTTGAAGGCATATCCCTCCAGAGAGGTTTGAGGATTGATTTTGAGCTTGCTTCTGCCAGACACTCCAATGCAATTACTTGCCCAGCACCAATTTATTTGACTTTTGGGGGTTCACAGAGCATGCAGGTATTACAAATTCAAATTCTAAACATGTTCAAAGATAGGCTCATGTTTACTAATTCTCAAGGGAAACTACAAATCTTTCAGTTCCCAGGCTCAGACAGAGCCCATTCTTTGTCACCTCCATATAAGAATATATCCTTTCCAAATCAAACTTTTCTCAAACATATAGCCTTTCAAGGGTTCTGGCTTTCTCCTGGGGACAACTCAGCTCCAACTCTCAGCCTGAAATAGTCCCAAGACTTCATTTCCTTTCTCTGTATGGGCTTTAAAACTCAAGTCACTAAGGAATATAACAAAAAAGAAACAGACTCACAGACATAGAGAACCAACTAGTGGTTACCAGTGGAGAAAGGGAAAGGGGTAGGGGACTAAGAGGTACAAACTATTGGGTATAAAATAAGCTACAAGGATATATTGTACAACACAGGGAATATAGCCAGTTTTTATAATAACTATAAATGGAGTATAACCTTTAAAAATTGTGAATCACTATATTGTACACCTGGAACTTATATAATATTGTATATCAACCATACTTCAATTAAAAACAAAAAACTCAAGCTACTAAATTACCAAAACAATCAACTTCTCTACCCCAAGACTGCTACAATATCAGCTTATATGCTTACCACTCTGGTTCTCAATTCCCTTTTCATTTTTGCAACTCTCATTCTTATAAAATTTGCTATATATTTAAAATCATGTTTATTACATTTCATCCATCACTTCTAGCATTTTAGGTGGGACAGTTTTCAAGTTATTGAGACTGCTCGATTGCCAAATAGTCTCCAAAGCTATTACCTTTCCATGTCTTTTCTTGGGCACATGAAAAGATGCTCAACATCACTAATTATTAGAGAAATGCAAATCAAAACTACAATGAGGTATCACCTCACACTGGTCAGAATGGCCATTATCAAAAAAATCTAGAAACAATAAATGCTGGAAAGGGTGTAGTGAAAAGGGAACCCTTTTGCACTGTTGGTGGGAATGTAAATTGATATAACCACTATGGAAAACAGTACAGAGGTTCCTTAAAAAACTAAAAATAGAACTACGCTACGACCCAGCAATCCCACTACTGGGCATATACCCTGAGAAAACCATAATTCAAAAAGAGACATGTACCACAATGTTCGTTGCAGCAATATTTACAATAGCCAGGACATGGAACCAACCTAAATGTCCATTGACAGATGAATGGATAAAGAAGATGTGGCACATATATACAATGGAATATTACTCAGCCATAAAAAGAAATGAAATTGAGTTATTTGTAGTGAGGTGGATGGACCTAGAGTCTGTCATACAGAGTGAAGTAAGTCAGAAAGAGAAGAACAAATACTGTATGCTAACGCATATATATGGAATCTTAAAAAAAAAAAATGGTACTGATGAACCTAGTTGCAGGGCAGGAATAAAGAGGTAGACATAGAAAATGGACTTGAGGACATGAGGTGGGAGGGCAAAGCTGGGGCAAAGTGAGAGTAGCATTGACATATATATACTACGGAATATAAAATAGTTGGCTGGTGGGAAGCAGCAGCATAGCACAGGGAAATCGGCTCAGTGCTTTGCGATGACCTAGAGGGGTGGGATAGGGAGGGTGGGAGGGAGGCTCAAGAGGGAGGGGATATGGGGACATGTGTATGCATATGGCTGATTCACTTTGTTGTGCAACAGAAGCTAACACAGTATTGTGAAGCAGTTGAGAAGAAGCCTCAATTAGATACTGCTATTTCTTTAGCTATTTCTTATAGTTTCTCATTATCTGTGAAAAAGGTGGGAAGGCCCTAGATCAAAGATTTCTACAACTAATAGTCATTTTGAGTTGCAGAATGAAGAAGGGTAGATGACAACCGGAAGAGAGAGGGCACTAAAGTTATGATAGATTATGAGGGGATATAATGCATAATGAATATTTAAAACCAAAAATATCCTGAATTCAAAATAGTGCAAGGTCCACTGTAATCAATACTTATAGTACACAACATAGAAAGTACAAACTCATTATGATTCCTCCTCTATAAAATATATAATTTAAACAAATCAAACATAAAGAAAATAAAGAAATAAAGTGAATTCTAAAAATAGAATATCTTTTCATTATATTTGCTGCTGTATCTTACAGATCTATTTTTTTAAGTGAAAAAAAGATAAGTTATTTTTCAGGAAGGATTTGAAAGAAGAAAAAAATACTGATTATTTTGGTAGTTAGAAAACATATTGTTCCAGGCAGAGTAATAAACAGTTTATAATCAGAAAGATTAAAGAGAAGGATATCATGAAACACTTAACATGGTGGAATGGACACAGACGGTAAGAAAGGAGACAAGGGTGTTTTAAATAGAATGAAAACCTTGATAAAAATTAGATTTTTAGGAGAAATTAAAGGGCTTGTAGAAGTGGACAACGTGAATAAAGGAGTATTCTGAATGTTTAAGAGGGAACAACAGAAAGAGAAACCCCACTGAAAATAAACTTGGAAAATTTGGAAATTGGAAAAGTAACATTTGCACATTGTTCTTAAGGACAGAAACACTCTCAATTTGTCCTGCCTTCTGCTTTTCCATTAGGATAGTGTCTATCAGCACCAACAAGGCTGCTATATGCGCTGGGCAAGCAGTACTTTTCCACTTCCTCAGTAGTGGGGCAGGGGAAACTAAAGATAATGCAATAGAGAAACCATTATCAAAGCAAGATGACAAAAGATGAGATTACAGTCTCAGAGGCCAAGAACCCAGAACTGGGGAGACAGAAAAATTATGAGAATTAAGGAGCTCTCCACAGGCTTTTACAAATGACAAGCTGATATTTTTCTACTTTGGGTATAAAATTGATAGGTACTGATGGCTTGCCCACTAATCATAGGATGGTGAACTTGAAAAGGACATTAGAGGTCATTTGGACCATTATCTCATTTCATTCAAAATACCTCTTCTCCTCTAAACCATATGACCCTCAGTTCTCCAAATTTGCATATTTAACGTATAGTTTATATATTTGTGTGTGCAAAGTGTTTCCTTCTAATGATTTTTATTAGACCTCAGTAGAATTACTCACTTTTAACTATACTGAGGCAAATTAACCTAAGAGGGATTTGATACTGATTAGAAAGAATATGTTTCTGCCAGTTTTTTGTTTCCCAGGGACACATAAACACACATGCAACCTTACCTTAGTGAAAGCTCGGTAACATAAGCCACACACCTCCACCAGGTAGGCCAAAGTGAAGATGGCATTCTGAATTACAAAGCTGAGCAGTTTTGAAAATGGTTCCAACAAACTCTGCAATGAGATTGGGGCCAAAATAAAACCAAAATCAATTGCTGATTCTTTCATTAAAAAAAAGTACTAAAGTCTAATGATACCTTAACTAATGGGATCACTCTTTCTTAATTTCAAATCTGTTGCCGGGTGGCTACTATAGCAAACCTGTTTGTCTAACAAGAACAGAACTGAATCTTCAATCAATGGCTCAAAGAGCATGACGTAATCATTTTACTGCTAAAAAAAAATCCACTTTTTCCATGTGGCATCATTTATAAACCTACCTAACTCCAATCTTATCCTCATACCCACCCCCAGCAATCAAGACTCTGTGAGGTTTGCTTTAGGATCTCCCACTCTATTTCTCTGAGTCTTTAGGCATGTGTGAGTTCATCAGACACAGCTCCTCTAGAAGCCTGTCATCTCAGTTAAGTAGCACAAACCACCCTTGCACGTAAGTACCAAAGCACTATTAGCTTAGATAAGACACATCAGGACCCAGCTTCCTGCCAGTGTTTACCAGGAAGGCTGTCAGTTTTGGTTTCCCCATCTGAATCCCACCCATAAAAGGTCAGTTTTAGATCCTTATGCTTTCTTAAGTCATTTAGAGACATTTACTGAGCACCTACTAAGTATCAGGCAGAGTTACACGCTTTTGTATCGTTTATCTCATTTAAATTTCTTATAACAATCCTGGGGAGACAGTATATTATAATAATTAATGACACAAGCTCTAGAATTTCACAACAGTGTTTGCAAACTTGAGCTCTCTGTGACCTTGAATAAGTGATTTAACCTCTCTGGACTTAATTCTCTTCCCTGTAAAATGAGGATAATAATGACCTCCATCTCAATAGTGTTGTGAGAATTAAAGAAGATAATGTATGTAAAGCACTTGGCAACAGAAAGCCTTCCATCACTGTTAGTTATGAACTGCACCATAACTCTGAAGCTTTAATATCCCCATTCTTCAGCTGAGGCAGCTAAGTAGGCAAGTAACTTGCCTAAGGCCATACAGCCATTGAATGGAATTCAAACTCAAATTCCAGGGCAATTTTCCAGAGGGAGAATTGCTCTGTAGGGAAGACAGGATTTTAATTGGGCTCCAAAAGACTTCGATGCTGTGATTTCCACTACTTCTCAACCTCTATGGTCCTAACTATCTGGATTATAAAAGTAACACATGCTCAGTGTGCAAACGCAGGATCTGTAGCAAAGTACAGATAAGGAAATAAAAGTCATCCATATTCCCATCACCCAGTGATAACATTTTGATATATTTCTCTTCTTCATCACACACCAGTTTACTCAGCTGAAATCTTACACGTATATATAATACTACATTTTGTTAAGATAATAACGTACGAAATTTCCAATGCTATTTAATTCTTCATAAAGATCCATTTTAATGGCCACAAGAGTCAGATTTTATTATATAGAACATCTCAATAAATATGTTTTTGCATGAAATTTGCATTTTCTTCTTTAGAATAGATTCCCAGAAAAACAATGACTAAATCAAAGAATATGTGCATTTTTGAGGTCCTTTTTCCTTATGGATACAAAAATGAATTCATTACATGTTAGCTGCCTCTGAGGATAGGAATTATGTTTGTTATTTGTATTACCCGCAGAAACCATGTAGTGCTTTCCATACAGAAAATCTTAGAGACACTCTGAAATAGTACTATTGATTCAGTATTGTTTGCTTTGTATAAATGTTGTTGCCTTAAAACACTAATAATGAATGAACAGGGATAGGGATAGGAATATGTCTCTGGTTGATATACATCCTTATTGGTCAAAAAAAGAAACCTGAATTCAGACCTATATAGAAACTTGCTCTTTTATCTAGCAAAGCAGCATGGTAATGGGGCAATGTGGTACAACAGACAAAAAAGCTTGAAATCAGAGGACCTAGATTCAAGTCTCAGATCTTCCAGTAACCAGCTATGTGACCTTGGCCAGGACACTTCATCTCTCTGAGCCTGTTTCCTTATCTGTAAATGAGCAGACTAAATCAAATGATCTCTATGCAATTTTCCAGCATAAACCATAAGCCTATGCAAGCACAGTCAAGGTAAAAAGCTACAGGGGATGTGCCTTCTTGGTATATTAACTAGTAGCTACAAGCCATTGCAATACACATTATTGCACTATTGCATATAATGCAGCCTGGGAATGTAGCCAGGAATACAAAAGTAAATGAGACACAGTGCTGGACTTCATAAAGCTCACTGGCTCACTGGGGAGACTTCAGTATAATATAACTGCTCATATAGAGAGCTCTGTCAGGTATTGTGGGATCTGATATAGGAGGAAGCTGCTACAGAAAATGTGAGCTTTTTTAAAATTGGAATGGAATTCAGATTCTCATCTTGAAGAATGAGAAGGAGTTCACTCAGCAGCAAGGGTATAAAGCATTTCAGGCAAAGGAAATGGCCTAAGCAAAGGCAAGGAAGTATGAAATTAAATAAGATTATAAATGTACAGCAATTAGCACAATGTCTGCCATATGGTAAGTGCTCAACAAACAGTGGTGATTGTTTCGATGATGATAATGATGATGATTCTGAAAGTACACAGGAAGCACAGGGATGGGACAAGTAGCCAGAGACTAACTAGGAAAGGTAGGCTTGCAAGTTAATGAAGTACCTTCTTGTATGCTCCATTAAGGGATTTGGACATTATCTTAAAAGAAGTGAGAAGTTATCAAAGATTTTAAACAAGGAAGCAGTGTGATGAGATCTGTGTTTGGAAGGATCATCTAGCTCATAGTACTGAGGATGAACTGGTGGACATGGCCCAGGACTAAGAGTTCATAGTACTGAGGATGAACTGGTGGACATGGCCCAGGACTAAGAGTTCATAGTACTGAGGATAAACTGGTGGACATGGCCCAGGACTAAGAGTTCATAGTACTGAGGATGAACTGGTGGACATGGCCCAGGACTAAAAGGACCAACGATACTGTAATCTATTAGAGCTCTTCATACTAGGCACTTTCAAAAGGTTGAAAGTGGCAACTAGAGATTATCATACCAAGTGAAATAAGTCAGAAAGAGAAAGACAAATACCATATGATATCACTTACATGTGGAATCTAAAATATGACAGTGAATCTATCTATGAAACAGAAACAGAACCAGGGACATAGAGAAAAGACTGTTGGTTGCCAAGGGGTGGGTGGTGGGAGAGAGATGGATTGGGAGTTTGGGATTGGCAGATGATAACTGGTATATCTAGAATGGATAAACAACAAGGTCCTACTGTATAGCACAGAGAACTATATTCAATATGCTGTGATAAACCAAAATGGAAAATAATATGAAAAAGAATGTATATATATGTATAACTGAGTCACTTTGCTGTACAGCAGTAATTAACACAACATTGTAATTCAACTATACTTCACTAAAAAATAAATTTTAAAAAAAAGGTTGAAAGTGAAGCATTCAGTATGTGATAACTATTTCTTCACTATTGCTTGCTATATGCCTGTCTTTTTAGGTTAAAAAAATAACCAAATAACCAATTGGTTATGTTTTTCTAAAACATACATACCCTTGTGGCATTGGTAGAGGGTATCTTCAAGAGGCAGATCATAATTCTCAAACTGGAATCTAAAGAACACTATGAACAAATACAAAGAAAGTAAAAGTCAGTACTCTTCTTAACATATCTTTTGCTTCATATATTTCCTCTAAGCATTTATTTTAGGAAAAAAAAATCTGAAATATAGCTGCCTCCTTACAGTTTTCCATGCCATATATTCATGTTGAAAAAATAATAATTCTTAGCTTTAAAAATTTAATTAAACCATTAATTAAACAGTGTTAAACAATTAAATAATATTAATTGATATTAAATGTGCCCAATCCTAAAGAGGTCTATTAATTTGTGAAAGGCCATGTTGAAAAAAAAAACCTACTTAGATCAATTTAAAACCATTAGGCTTATTAGTCCAAATAAAGAACGTTTCATCTGTCATTTCTCTGCTACGAAAAGATATAACAATAACCTAAGAAAAAGCAGTAAAATTCCTACAAGAGAAAATCATGCCTCACAAATCAAGTAGCATATTTTGGCACAATTCCACATCAAAATGTACTTTTTAAATAATGTGTACTGGGTTTGGGGGAAAATGTTATAGCAAGAATAAGCAATGATATTATTTAACACTGTTAAATATATGAAAATAGCAGGTTACAGTGAAATCTCTGCAGCTGTGTACAATATGAACCTCTTTAAGAGAGTACAAACGAAGCCAGTGTTTCTCCAAGTATGACCCCTGGACCAGCAGCACCTCTATTACCTGGAAACTAGTTGGAATGCAAATCCTCAGGTTGCACCCCTACTGAACCAGAAGTTCTCAGAGTAAGGCCCAGGAGTCAGATTTTTAGCAAGTCCTTCAGGGACACTGACACACACTGATGTTTGAAATCCACTTCTCTAAATTGATGAGAACAAACTACAGAAGGTCTTTCAATGGCTTAATATTTTCCCCAGAGATTAAATACACAGCATAGGATGATCAGAGGCAGTGCTCAGACAAAATCCAGCAGGGCTAGTTTTCAGATAAATTCTGAAAGCATTTCACAAGTATCAATACCTTCTAAGGGAACCATTGGTCTATTTAATCTGCTCAATACCCATAGGAGTTGATGTGACATTTACATTACTTTAAACCAGGGGCTGAAAACCGGCTGCTCATCAGGTCCCCACAGTGACCTATGAAGGAAGTCAGGAAATATCTTAGAAAACGTGGGGAGATGAGGACTGCATTCTCAAATAACAATTGGCTGGAGTGGAGGAGCAGCTGACCCCATTAGAAAGGACTGGTGCTTTCCAGTTCTCAAGGGTCTCCATTCTCCTTCTTATCTCACTCCGCTCCACTCATTAACCTTGCAGTCAGGGTCCCTTTGGACAGGACTGACAGTTACAAATCAGGTTTACTAATTGTTTCCAGCTGGCAATGCTTCCAACTAGTCCATGTTCAAGTTAAATATTTTCATTATAGCACCGCCCTACAGGCATTTGAATTTGCCATGCCTGCCCCACCCCTTCTCTAAAAGTGTGTAGCTCCTAAGCAATGAATGGCCCTGAATGGCTCTCTGCTCTTAGGGAGGGTCCATGTGGTCGTGTTAAAATGCATGCACTTCAATATTTTGGTACATGACTCTTTTTGAATTATGGTTTTCTCAGGGTATATGCCCAGTAGTGGGATTGCTGGGTCGTATGGTAGTTCTATTTTTATTTTTTTAAGGAACGTCCATACTGTTCTCCATAGTGGCTGTATCAATTTACATTCCCACCAACAGTGCAAGAGGGTTCCCTTTTCTCCACACCCTCTCCAGCATTTACTGTTTGTAGATTTTTTGATGATGGCCATTCTGACCGGTGTGAGATGATATCTCATTGTAGTTTTGATATGCATTTCTCTAATGATTAATGATGTTGAGCATTCTTTCATGTGTCTGTTGGCAATCTGTATATCTTCTTTGGAGAAATGTCTATTTAGGTCTTCTGCCCATTTTTGGATTGGGTTGTTTGTTTTTTTAATGTTGAGCTGCATAAGCTGCTTGTAAATTTTGGAGATTAATCCTTTGTCAGTTGCTTCATGGACTTGAGGATACGGGGAGGGGGAAGGGTAAGCTGGGACAAAGTGAGAGAGTGGCATGGACATATATACACTACCAAACGTAAAATAGATAGCTAGTGGGAAGCAGCCGCATAGCACAGGGAGATCAGCTCGGTGCTTTGTGACCATCTAGAGGGGTGGGATAGGGAGGGTGGGAGGGAGACGCAAGAGGGAAGAGATATGGGAACATATATATATGTATAACTGATTCACTTTGTTATAATGCAGAAACTAACACACCATTGTAAAGCAATTATACTCCAGTAAAGATGTTTAAAAAGAAATGCATGCACTTGATTTCCTAAGTGTATAGGTACAATAGCTATGTACATGTATAGTTTCAAAGTACCAATTCTCTTTGCTTGGATTTATTCAACTACTCTAGATTTCTGGATAGATAAGAATCACAGGATGTGAGAGATGGCAAAGATCTCAGTATTCCTGCTTCTTACAGTAATTTCAAACTCAAAGAAACCAGCATACACCAAGGTAAGGGTCCCTGAATTATCATCCTTACAGACCTTATTTGGGGGTCGCATTTTCCAAATTTGCCAATTTGGGAAAAGGTATTATCAGAGGTGGTTGGTCTTTTTAAAACATTTTACATATATGTAATATTCATTTCAGAAGTAGTGCTGCCAACGTGTAACTTCACTTGTCAGATCCAGTTTTGCTGCAAGTTGAATATTTTTATCTGTGACCTGGATAAAGCACAAAAAGCTTGTGGAACCAATGAGGTTCAAAGACACAGCAATGGCCACTACCAGCTACCTCCTTTCTCCCTGCTATAGAGACCTGAATGCCTCTAATTCACCCTTGTTCTAGAAGGACTCTAGGAGTCTGCTAGTGAAAGGACACTGGATTGGGAATCAAAAGACTTGAGTTCTAATCTTTACACTGCCACTATCTCTCTGAATTTGCAGTTCTCCATCTGGAAAATGGGAGCATTGGAAAGGATGGTTTTTATAGGTCTCTTCCAGTTTTGACAGTATAGGATTCTGTTTTTGCATTTAATGGGCTCATATTGAAAATGTTCCTTAGGCTACCAGATTTCTAGCTAGGTAATTTTGTGTGTATTCTTGGAGGGTGGTATGGCATTGGGCAGGGGGTGAGGGAGTAGGGGGAGGAGGGGTAAAGCTGTCAAATAGAAATATCATCTTGGTCTTTCAAGTACTTTATTCACACACACAAAAGCAATCACTTCCCTTAAGATAATGTTCTAAAATTGAAGGCTTACATTATATGTCTGGTCTCCTTTTAGATGAAACTATTATGTTTTTATTTAATATCCTTTTGAGAACAATTTCTAGATAAACACAATCTACTAACGTCTTCCTGAACTTTTTTATTTTTTACTCAACTGGAAACATGAAATCACTAAGTCAAAATGTCCACTGCATATTACTGTCATTCTGTAACATTTGAAGAGAAAAGCTAAATAACACTCTCTACTCTGTGGCTAACAGAGACTCCTTATAGCCCTTTATGAAACATTAAATCACCCAAGACCCAGATGATCTGCAAACAGTAAGGAAGTAATTTAAAATGAAATCCTGGGTTCAGCTTACCTTCAGAGGCAAAACACAAGGCAGCTTGGCAAAAAAAGTCTGAAACTGGTTGCTGATGATTGTCCAGAGGCTACTAGGAGAATCCATGGGCAAAGCTTCCATGAAGGTAGCAATGTTTTCCAAACAGCGTATCATAGCACCCCCTGCTGGTAAATTCTTTTTGTTATTTAGACCCTAAAAACACAAAGCATAGGCAATCAACTGCTGGAACAGTGTGGGAATTCATACAGCTATTTGGTGAAGATCAGTTTTTAAAAATCATATATTCACACTATAAACATGTGTCGTGTGCCTGCTATAAAGGCTAATCATTGTAACCAGCAGGAGTACAGGGAAAAATTGACGAATCCACACCAAGTTAGGGGGGAAAATTGTGATCTCTGACTCAGTGAGAAAGGGTGAAATGTGAGCAGGAAATTAGAAACACCTTTTAAGGATCTACAATTGGTGTGGTTAGGTGTTAAGAAAAGCAGTGAATGATGCTTGTTGGAAACTCCACCGGCCAAAGACTGAGGATGACTACTATAGCAACAGCAAAGTCCCCACGGCAATCTGCCAACCCTGCAAGCTAACTGAAAATAGCTAATAAGCAGAGGACAGGAGACAGACTCCAAGTAAAGCGATACAGTGAATAAGCCGTGGAGGTGAGAAGTGGCTTCAAGTCTCATGATACAGAAAATAAGCAGACCTCGAACCCAGATCTCGTGATACAACAAACAAACGGTGAAGCTGAAATTTGAATCCAAGTCTCGGGATACAATGCACATGGATCTACGCACCACCCATTTTGAAAGCTGGAGAGTTTTGTGGAGGTGAGTGCACCACGCCTGGCACCCGCCTCTTAGTGAAGGGGTCCAGAAGCTTCAAGTAAATTGTACGTCCACACTAAACAGCAGTGTCCAACTGACACTATTCTATGCGTTGGCAATTTTCATTTTTAAAATGTTTTAATTTTAAATTACTTAAAATTTAATTTGACATTTAAAATTTAATACTTAAATTAAATGACTTTGAATTTCTTCCTCAGCAGTGATTTCGGCAGGGGCTCAGAGTGCCGAGAAAGCAAACCTACCTCCAAGAGCTGACTGAGGACGGCAACAGAGCTCAGCTCATTGAAGTCCATCAGAGACGTGGCCAAGGTCCGTAAAAAAGTCCCATCTGGAAAGACAACAATCAGATTTAGTAGCGTTTGGGTTTCAGCGACTAGCCACGTCTGTGGTGTCTGGATTCCCCATGGATGAATTACCTTTGATAGTGCTCTGGAACAGCTGCGGGAAGATGCCATTGGGAGCCAGTTGATGGAATATACAGCGCAGGAACTGCTTGGCCACCCCCGCTGCATTGCCGGGGACCATCATGCTAGCGTTGACCAGGGAGAGAAAACACAAGGAATCTTGGAGCAACCAGCATGAGTTCAGGTATTTATTTACTTACTTATTCACATACACATCAGTCCTCTTACGGAATATCCCACTGTCATTTTCATTAGTAAGATGAAATATTCTAGTCACATGGAATCCCCGTTAACGATACATTTTTAGAAAGAGGGAACCAGGTAATGCCAGAGTTGGTCTCAGACTAATTCCAGCCACCCCACTGTACAGATGAGGGTTCCCAGGCCAGAGAGAAAAGGTGACCTACAGAGGCTACAAGTCCAGAGAATGGCAGAGTCAGGACTAGAATGCAGGATGGGGATTATCAGCAAGATCCTCTCAGAAAGTGTCCTTGGCTGAGAGAGAGAGGCAGCCCCTCTGAGGGAAAATGCAGGGAGGGAGATGTTCATTCCTCCTGGAAGATCTGGGAAGTTTTCTTGGGGCATCTGAGCTGGTACTTGTAAAAAGGTTAGGACTTTGATATGTGCAGTTTTCCCCTTTACCGTCTGCACTACCACTGCATGTCAAAACAGGGAGCCAAGAGATGATTATTTGGCCTTTCCCCTTAGACCAAAGTATCAGAAAGGATGTTCCCAGAGGTGATTGTAGCTGAGTTGCTGAAAAGAAGAAGGAGGAAATCAAAGAGCCCAACTGGAAAACTAGTAAAAAATCCATCTTACCTAATTGTTTCTTTCTGCCTTGTCTACCCTGATATGCTGGCTCAAACTTATAGGTCAAAAATGTTCTTCAGGAAGAAATGACACCAAACCCTCACAAACTCTTTCGAAAATTAGAAAAGGAGGGAACCCTTCCCAGTTTATTTTATGAGGCCCTAAAACTAAAATCAGATAAAGCATTACAAATAAAACAAAACAAAAACCAAGAAGGAACAAAATGAAAATAAAAAGGACAGACCAATAGTCCTCATGGACATTGACTCCAACTGTAGATAAAAAGGATGATTGACGATGACCAAATAGAGTTTATCCCAGGAATGTAAGAATGACTTAATATTCAAAACCCAATCAATGCAATTCAATATCTTAAAGAATAAAGGGCAAAAACCATAGTTATTTCAATAGATAACAGAAAGTGCATTTGATAAAATTCAACATGCATTCATGACAAAAAACTCTCAGCAAACTAGAAATAGAAGGAACTATCCTCAGTCTGGTAAAGGGCACCTACGAAAACCTATAGCGAACATAATTAATGGTGAGATATTAAATGATTTTCTTGTAAGAGCAAGAACAAGGCAAGGGTGCTCATTCACATCTTTAGTATTATACTGGAGGTCCTAGCCAATGCAATAGGGTAACAAAAAAGTAAAAGGCATAAAACTCAGAAAGAGGTAAAACTGTCACTATTCACAGATGATATGACTTTTTACATACAATTGCCTTTACATTCTAAGGAATCTAAAAAACAGCTACTGCAACTAATAAGTGAATTTAGTTTATTACATTACAATATTAATACAAAAAATGGTATATTTGTATATCAGCAGCAAAAAGTTAGAAAACAAAAATTTTTTTAATTTCATTTACATTGGCATTAAAAAACCAAAATTCCTGGGAATAAATTTAACAAAAGCTATGCAAGATCTCTACAATGAAAACCATAAAACATTGCTGAGAGAAACAAAGACCAAATGAAATGACAATAGACACCATGTTTATTAACTGAAAGACTCAATATTTTTATGATATCATTTATCCCCAACCTGACTTAGAGTCTGAATACAATCCTAGGAGGCTTCCCCCCCAGATTGAGAAGCTTATTCTAAAATTTATGTGGAAATGTAAAGAATCTAGAATATCCAAATCAACCTTCTTTGAAAGGATGACCAAAGTTGGAGAATTCACAATGACTTCAAGACTTACTATACGGCTACAGCAATCAAGACAGTGTGGTGCCAGCACAAGGATCAACATACAGATCAGTGAAACAGGATAGAGAGCCTAGAAATAGACTGAACCTAATACGGTTATTTGATTTTAACAGACACCAAAGTGATCCAATGGGGAAAGGGAAAGTCTTTTTTTTTTTTTTAATGGTGCTGAAATAACTAAGGTATTCACATGGATAAAATGGAACTTCAACCCCTACCTCACACCATACATAAAAATTAATTTGAGATGGACTATGTAAATGTTAAATATAAATGCTAAAACCATAAAACTTCTATTGGGAGACATTGGAAAATATATTCTTGACTTAAGGATAGGCAAAGTTTCCTTAGACAAACAATAAGAAGGAATAATCGTAAGTTGTTTTAATATTTTAAAACATTAGACTTCATCTAAATTAAAAACTTCTCATCAGAGCTTCCCTGGTGGCCCAGTGGTTAAGAATCCGCCTGCCAATGCAGGGGACACGGGTTCGAGCCCTGGTCCGGGACCACATGCCACGGAGCAACTAAGCCCGTGGGCTGCAACTACTGAGTGTGCGCTCTAGAGCCCGTAAGCCACAACTACTGAGCCTGCGTGCCACAACTACTGAAGCCTGTGCGCCTAGAGCCCATGCTCTGCAACAAGAGAAGCCACCACAATGAGAAGCCCACGCACCGCAACGAAGAGTAGCCCCCGCTCGCTGCAACTAGAGAAAACCCGAGCGCAGCAACGAAGACCCAACACAGCCAAATAAATAAATAAATTTATTAAAAAAAAAAAAAAGTATTTGTTGACTGAAATGAGTGAATGCAGGATTGAATAAATGAAGGTGTGAACAGAAAATGAACGAGTGCTCTCTGGAGCTGCAACTGAACCTAACCATATTCCTCCCGTGGTAAACGCTCTAGTGTTTTAGAAATGGATGAACATGCTCAGGGGACAAAAAGAAAGTGAGATTGAGCTCATTTTAGGACCTTACCTTTCTGCCTGATTAGAAAAAGTTGTGCTGGATGCCAATCTAGGAAATAAAGTAAACAGTCACATGAGTATCTTAGGTTTTCATGATGAAATGCATGAGTACTGTATGCCGCATTGCAGCTCCCATTTAGATGAGGGACATGTAAAACCATTGACAATTCTCTTGACCAGGGACAGAGGATCCACTCAGGGGTCAATCTCCAGGGTTCAATTTAATCTAGTTTCTGAAATCTGCTTTCTGCATCAAATCAGATATTTCCATGGAGATGCATACAGTTGAGTTGGTTGAATAGCACCCAGTCAATCTACAAACATGTCCTTTGCAGCCAGGTTAGACAGATAACAGAGCAGTATTTGACCCAGTCCATCCCCATATTAACTCAACTCAAAATTCATTTCTTTGTATACAACCTCTGAAACCTCACCGCAGACAAACCACAAACTGGAAAAGCCTCTGTAAGATAGCAAAATAGGTAATGGGTATTTGTCAGCTAATTGTTGGGATGAAATGACATATTGAAAAGAGAAATGTATTAGGTTAAGTAATCAATATATAACATGTAATTTTTGAAAAATATAATTATATGGTTCTATATGCATGGACATATTCTAGATGTATAGAAAGAAAAAGAATGTAATAAATTCGTGGGTTTAGAAAAACATGTCTTGATCAGTGAGATATTGAAGAAACAAACAAGGAGAATGCTAAAAATTTATTTACTTAAGACCACAACAGTGAATCGAGTCAAGAATGCATTTGGACAGAAATAGAGGGTCCAGCACCAGTAACACCAGACATCATTCCCAGTTGCTTTGGTTATGGTCTCTTTCATACTAATGACACTACAATGAATAGATAAGCATTGGCAAATGAAATAAACAGTAATTAAGGGTGCAGCCAATGTGATCTTGAAGGCCGCATCTAGAAAAAGGGGTGGGTAAATTTTAAGAGAGATCTAAGTAGAGAGCAAAATATGAAATCGTATGAAAAGGCTTGGGTGATAAATGAAAGGGATGTGCTGAACTTACACACTCTTAGAACACGCTGGAAATAGTTCCTGTGGGACTAGAATAAACTTAAGTGTTCGTAAATCCACATTGCCTCACCTGGAATTGAGGTATGCAAGGAAACCCTGAATCAGGTGACTACTGAATCTGCTTTCTTGGTAGGTTTGGTTGCTAAGAATTGGGCAGCTTGCTTTAATGCTCTCCTTGTCTCTTGCTAGTCTGCCCAAAGGAGGTACAGGTTTAATGATTTTTATATGTAAGTATGTACAAATGTATCTCTGTTGTTTTTCCTTTGCTTTTCTTCAAAGCTTGTTTGTTTCCATCCTAAGAATTGGCAATGCTTGAACATGATTTATTCTCCCTTATGTTAAAACAAAAACAAAATAAAAACCCCTCTATGTATCTATTACAACTTAGATCAGCTATTTCAAGGAGATGGTAACAGACCAGAACAATAATTCTGTCTGTTCTAAAACTGAAAAGTATTGATAGTAGTAATCGAGACCTTGCATTAATAAAAAACTTTCAATTTCACAAGTATTGCTGATAGCTGGTATAACATTTATTCCACGTTTATTATGATTAGGTTAAAATCAAGGGCATAATTCATCTTTTCTTATCTCTCTATCTCCCTGTGTTCATCACTTACTTTACACATTGGCTATTTCTAAGTATTAGAGGTGAAATAGTTATACCAAGTCTGACTGCATACTCCTAAGGATACACACACCTAAGGATACTACAGAAAAATCTGGGGAAGGGTGATAAGGGAGTCACATACTTCTGGGGTTGAGGGGTTTTTAACGCTTCCCTGTTTGTCTTTAACTTGAAATCATCATTTTTTTCATTAAAAAGATTAAATTTTAGCTCCATGAAGATTCATTCTCTTTCTTCCATCAAATACCAGGAATTTGCAGAATCCAGTTTTTTTCTCCAACGTCCTCCATAGAGACCTTCCCTAAGAAATCATTTCCATCCTGAACTCCCATAGCACTCACCGCACATATCACTCATGAATACAGCTCTTAATCATGTCCCATCTTTTATGGCTACTCAGTTATTCCACATATCACTGTCCTCTTCAACAACTAAGCCATAAAGCATTTGAGGGCAAGAGCTAGGTGTAATGCCTGCAACCTAAAGCACCTAGCTCTGTGCTAGCACAGATTGGAAACTTAATACATTCACGGGGAATTAACTCAGTCCTCTCCTATACGTTGTGTATGCTAGGACTACAATTTGTTACTGAATTTGAACTTTACTTATATCCATGAAGTGTATCACTTTTCTTCTAATGTCCTATCTACTAAATGGAATTTTCTTAACATGAAAATTCTCAAAGCAGCTAAGTTTTAATCAGTCAGGCTGAAGGCTCTGTTCCCAAAAGGTGTGCATCTTTCCTTTTTCTGAGTCAGAAGTATAAAACTACTATACTTCCATTTATCCCTTCACATGACAATGCCACAAGTTGCATAATTAAGTGAGCCACCCTAAGAGTACAAAGTGCCTAGAGAACCCATCTTAAAACAGGTAAAGAGAGGGACTTCCCTGGTGGCGCAGTGGTTAGGGCTCCACGCTCCCAACGCAGGGAGCCTGGGTTCGATCCCTGGTCGGGAACTAGATCCTACATGCATGCCGCAACTAAGAGTTTGCATGCCACAACTAAGGAGGCTGCCTGCAGCAACAAAGACCCGGTGCAACCAAATAGATAAATAAATATTTTTTTAAAAAACAGGTAAAGAGAGATAATAATAATATCTAAAAGTTACAAAGTGTTTAGTGTGAATTAGGCACAGTTCTGAGCACTGTAACATACATTGGCTCACATAGTATTTAATAGAGAACAACAAACAGTAGGGTTTTCTCAGTGCAGTTTCCTCTAGCTCCACTCTGACATTGTGACTCATGACCCTACATGGCTGTAGAATTCAACCAAAAGTTTGGTACATTCAGTTTGTGAAATTAGTCTGAGTTGATCCCACAAATATCACGCATCTGTAAGGTTACAAACGGTTTCACTTTTGAACTGGTAGTTTTTATTTAAGGATACAGATTGAGTAAGGCTCCTTCCTACCAAACGAAACAGAAGCTGACATTCACCTTCCCACAGACTGCATGATATCCAGCAACAGCGGGGCTGCCAAGTCTGGGCTTAAGTGAATGAAGGTGGAGAGGACCACAATGGCCAGCCCAAGGGTTTCCTCATCATACTCTTCAAGAATGGCCCCACAGTCATGGCATCTGCAAAGAAAACAGAGGAATGCTTTCCATGAAAGCCGACAATGGTTTCAAGGTGTAAGCACATGCAGCCATTTTTGGTGAGTCTTGGAAAAGTCCCCAAAAGGAGGTCAGCGGTCCCACTCTAACAATAAATAGAAAACTCCAGCACCACCGTCACCTTAGACACAGAAGTAGCACACACACCAGAGATCAGGAAGGTTCCACTGATCACTGAAAATGGTCTTTCAGTTCATTACTATCTGGCCTCTGCACGAATTAGTGCTCCCTTTTACAGTGAGCGCCAATTGGACTAATAGTTTGAAGCTTCTGGTTGAAGGATTTTCTGCATGTGAAATTATTACTGGGGATAGTCACTAACTAGATATTTTTTTCATTTGTTGAAATTAAAAGTGAAAAATGTCTAGACACAAATGGAAGCCTTCCCAATCGTTCAGATTTAAAAACATCCTATTAATAAAGACATAGACATAGAGAATGTACTTGAGGACACGGGGGCAGGGAGGGGGAAGCTGGGGAGAAGTGACAGTAGCATCGACATATATACACTACCGAATGTAAAATAGTTGGCTAGTGGGAAGCAGCAGCATAGCACAGGGAGATCAGCTCAGTGCTTTGCAATGACCTAGAGCGGTGGGTTAGGGAGGGTAGGAGGGAGGCTCAAGAGGGAAGGGATATGGGGATATATGTGTGCATATGGCTGATTCACTTTGGTGTACAACAGAAACTAACACAGCATTATGAAGCAATTATACTCCATAAAGATCTATTGAAAAAATAAATAAAACAAAAATAAATAAAAATTTTAAAATCCTATTTGTGGGTGAGAGACAGAATAGTCCAGTCAATAGAACCCTGTAGAAAGCCTAGGGAGTCTGGATCAAGTCTCTTCTGTACCAGTCACTCCGATCAGTTTATGAACTCACCACGCCTACTGAGACTGCAGTCTGTAAAAACACAATGGTCCCTGCTCTTAAGGAACTTCCAGCTTATTGCTCTTTGTAGTATCTAATGTGGGTTCAACTGACGTCATCTCAACCAAAGCGGAGCTCTTTTTCTCAGTGGCCGCTGAACAGCTTTATACAGTGAAGGGAAAAGCAAGGGAGGCAGAGCTAAAATGGCTACTGTGACCTTTCCATCTGAAAACTTCCTGATATACATATATATCACTCCTTACAAACTTCCCAATATACATGTATATCACTCCTTACAAACTTCCTGATATACATAAATATCATTCCTTACAAACTGACTGTTTAAAAAAATATAGGATTCACACTTGTAACTAAAAACGAAGATAAATGGAGTACACACAAAGGCAACCGGGAAGACAACTAGGAAATATTGAGACTTGGAGGAGGACACAAAACGAGAAAATTATACCAAAGAAAGAGCTAAGAAGAGCCCTCCACAAGCAACTAGGTGCTCCCCATGTGGACATGGTAAGGAGCTGTTCAAGACAGGCCTTTCCCTTCTTCAGTAATGACGGCCAGCTGTGGCCAGCTGCATGGATCCTCAGACCAGCCCCTTCCACCTCACCTTCCTCTCCTTTTATCACAAGCCTACTCAATTCTCACATGGGTCACCTTTACCAGGAAGCCTCCCCGGCCCAAGGGATCTCTCCAAACTTGAAATCGTGCAAGTCTTACTATTTATCATGTTCACTGAACAGCATTTATGTGCCAAGCAATGTATAGTGAGCTCAGAGTATAAAGTACAGAAGAAAGGGTACTAGTCCCTAAGGAACTCACAATCTATTACAGAACATGTGTGTATAAACACCTAACGATTAAAATACAGCGTGGTAAGTGGTAGAATAGAGAGATGTATCAAATACTATGGAAACTTGGAGAAGGGCATGATGCATTCTGCCTTGTGAAATCAGGGAAACTTGGCCTCAAGCTGGGTCTTGATGCATGAATAGGAGTTCACCAGGCAGAGAAAGTACAGAGTGAAGGGCACCTATGAGATCACAGAGGAGAGAACACATCAGGCATGCTCTGGAGAAGGTGAGGGGTCTAGGGAAGGAGTTCCTGGTGAGGAGTGGTTAAGACCATACCTTCACAACCTAAAGGGCCTTTTACAATAAGCTAAAGCATTTGGACTTCATCCCATAAGAAATCTGGGGGTATTGAAGGCTGACAAACAGAGAGGCAACGTAACCAATCTGAGATTCAGAGAATGAATTCTACCAGCTGGATCATGTCTCAAACTTAGTCCCACTCTTAACAGTTTGAAGCTTCTGGATGAGAGATTTTATTTGTGTGAAATTATTGCTAGGAATAATCAGTAAGTGGACATTATTTGCATTCATACAAATTAAAAAAGAAAAATGCCTTGGCATAGATGAAAGCTGCCCATACAATACTGCATTTCTAAGGTAACAAATGCTTACCAACACTTATGGCTACAGCCATTTGAAGAACAAATTATGACTTAAAAGCATAGCATGCCTCCTCTGATATTTTCTCACAACCATGGTGAGCAACTTCTCAAATTCTGTAAACAGTGAAGAAAATAACTGTGAGCTTACTTGTCTGTCATCACCATTGGCTGCTCATCTGTGAATTCTTCGGGTGCTGGTACAAACATACTAACAATGCTGGGTGCTGACAGCAGGCTGGATTTCGTGGCACCTGGGTAAGCAGCAAAGAAACAACTGGTGAATAAATATGTGTGTCCAGGGGCCAGGAAAAGCCCTATTCTCCTCTTATAAATCCTCCAAAGATCACATTCACAGGGACAGCCCAATTCCATTGTGAAAAACCATCAGGAGTGAAATGAATCCAAGAAAGACTGATTTGTTTTGGCTTATAACATTTTAAGAGCTAGACTCCTATGGTTCATTTTGCTTCTTGACTCTGAAAAAAAATCAGAAAGAGTTCAGGTGTGCCAACAGGGTACTAAAACAGAGAGGAAAAAAAGTGTGTGCGTGGGATCTATTCAAGGGTACCCTTAAATGAGTTACAACCCTTAATTGCTAGGCATAAATGGAAGCCGCTCATACAATAATACATTTCTAAAATCACAAATCCATGCCAACACTAAAATGTTGCTAATTTGGAAAGGGAATCAGATCCTAGATCTCTACACACCTAAGCAAGGGGAGAAGTTTGAGCTAAGAAATATCTGGACAGTTTTCTACTTTGTAAATTAATATAAGCCCCAAAGCAAAAGACTTCATTTTTCAAACTGAAATCTTTATAAATGAAATATGAAGTTTTTTTGAATGAACCATCTGGTGACTTCAGCCAATCGATATCACAGAGTTTAATACTTTGGGTTTTGATGCCTTCAGAGAAATCTGAGGCAGGAATCTAGTGCTCTAGTGGTGAGTAAATCTGGAGATCCAGGAGACTGTTCTCCATTAAGAAAACCACCAGTGCTGGACAGATTCTCCAGGAACTGTGGAAATAAGGCACTTCAAGAAGAATCCCAGAGTGACAACTCAGAATAATACCATGTTCTACAAAGTAATAACTGAGACTCTGAGTTCTTCAAACAGGAAAGAAGGCAGAAAAACCCAATGGTCATGAAAGAATCTGTTTTTCATTAAGGAACTGCTAACTTTGTGTTGAAAAACAAAACAAAACTGTCTGGTCTTTCCTTAAATAGGAGAAAGATAATGATTCAGAGAATTGGTTTCTAAAGGAATCAACATAAAAAATTTTAGAAACCTCACCAAGTGGGCAAAGTATTTCAATCTGAGAGAGAAAAAAATGGTATCAAAGCCTTTGATGCTTCCATACTATACAGACTCCCTTGTCTGATCAAAGGCTACAAAATCTGTTTATAAGGAGACCTTCAGACCCAAATGGCAAAGGAAATTATCTGAAAATATCTTGATGTCACTTCTGAAGATCCCAAATGGGAATCTAAACTTTGCTACTATATTTATCAGCTATCTCTGCGATAACACTCTTTCCAATTGTATCATTAACAAAGATCTCCAGCTGTTTCATAAAGATGATGCTTTGAAAGGAAGCAACATATTTATTATAAGCAAAATTACAAATCGATTAATAATAGAAAAGGCAAGAACTGGGCGAAGATAAAAGAAGACATGATTGATTATTAAAACAGTAAGGTAAACTGCATGAAGTTGCTTCAAGAAACCAAAACACAGAAAGTTCAACTCCAGTACTCCACATTTCTTGAACATTGACACACCACATCTGCCAGATGCCAAAATGCCTGTGCTAAAAGTGGAAACTCAGCCCACAAGATACATGGTGATATATATATAGTCTTACTAGAAACATAAGCAACTGATTTTTTAAAAAACCAACAACTCTGAGTCAAGGCTTTCAGAAGATGCTTGCCAATTACTATTGCATACATAGAAATCACAATTCAAGTCAAGAAAAGAGTGGGAGTCCAAGTCATTTGGGTGGTTTCAAGCCAATCCTTACCTAATACAAATGCCAAGGAACAGATATTTTTGACAATAGCATCATGAATTTGTTTTTCCACACGACAACACAGAATGTACAAGGCAATATTTATGACAGTCATTTATAAAAGCAGATAGGTTAAGTTATGAGACATTGGCCACCTTATGGCAACATTAGCTGTATCAATGGATTTCTAAATACTGCTTATGATAAGGGGGCAAAGAGTAAGATACAAGGAGAAGGTGGGCAATGCGAAAAGGAAGCCATTGGCCTCAGCCACCTTGTGCTATAGCTGAGTCACAACTAAGTCTGCAGTATTAAGGGCAGTCCCATTATCTCCCATTATCTAGGGCAACACTTCTGGTGCCACCCCTACTGGTTCCCCTACTGAATACCCAAAGTGCACTGTATATGGAATTAGGAACAGACACAGAACATTCTTAGAAACTTGAATAAAGAGGGCACCTCCTCCAAAGCCCAACTTCATAGCTGGAGATTTTGGCAAAAGCTTCTTCGGGAGTCTTGGAGAAAGTATACGGGTGCTGGTTTGTCTCAAAGCGTAAATGCACACATCAGTCCCCTAGCTGTATCAATGGACTCTTCAGTTTACCATGAAAGAGACTTTCTTTGTTCCCATTACCTCATTCCACTTTTGCTTCTATTGACTGAGTCACTAGATCATGGACAAGCACCAGAGTTTGTTCAGCCACCCTGACTTCTGCTCATAAAAGCTTTTCCTAAGCCCATAAATGAGAAGAGTCTCATCTCATTGGATAGGGGATAAAACTGCTACTTAATGCCAAATAAATGTTAGCCAAAGCTGGAGATAACTGTCTCCTCATTCCTAAGGAAAATTAGAAGTGATATGGTCCAGGATAATAGGTTTGCTTGATTTATGGGACTAGCTAAGAGATGTGGTCATAATTCATTTTTGTTTTTTGGTTGTCACAAATAATAGGTTAACCTGCCTTCTAAATTTAAAAAAAAAAAACAAAAAAAAAGAACAAAAGTAATGATTAACTAGACATAAGATGAATTTTAAAAATACATATTCTGATTATCTTAGCATAGATTTATTCTCAGCTTGCTCCTATGATCATCATAAAGTCAAGTGTATATTTTGTTCAGTTTCGGATAGCTGAAAAGAAGCTATTCATCTATGATCTCAATAATCTAGAAGGAACATAGATAAGCTGGGCCATGTTCAGAGAAGTAGATACAGGATGATATGGAAAACTGATACATATTAGTAGGAATACCAAATGACCCAGGGATGTGTGGTCTAGAAAAGCCTGAGGAAATAAGCAACTGGTGGCTTTCTTCAAATATCTAAAAATTACATGAGAGAGTCCAGATTTGCTTTGTGTGGCCCCAAAGGTTAAAAATTCACTATAAGGAAGAAATTTTTGTCAGTCATGTTCAAAGATGAGATGGCGTACATTCCCAGGTCCTGCAAGCGTTTGAGCAAAGGTTGGATCCACTTCATGGAGCTGCTGAAGAAGAGATTTCAGCACCTGCTGGGTGACTAGATGATTGACATATACGGTTTCTTTCACCATTTCTGAGATTCTGCGACTCAGCTCACCTCTCGTTCTCAGTGGCTGTCCCTCCAGGTCAGGGTTTAGGCACATTGGCACATTACACTGGCGTTTCCCAGGCTGTATCTGTTCTGTGGATAAACAGAACATTTCAGTCTTCATTGCGGTCAATTGCGCACAATTCACAATACAAAGAATTTAACCAATAATCTCTTGGGGCCATTTTTTGGCGATTGTTACTGTTGATTATTAACATTTACAGGAAACATCCTAGATTTTAGGGTAGGGTTGCTTGGGGTTTCACTACAAACCTGCCATTCAGGTGTATGAGATGCAGCTGAAAGTAGGAGAGTATCTAAAACCATCTCCAAAAGTCCAGATTCTCTAATCCCTCCCCCACAAAAGCTCAAATCCCAAATCTCTTGATATGAAATGAAAAAAATGAAAGGCTAATGTCACAGCCATGAAAGACATGTTTTATGCAAATCAATAAATACATAAGTGATCATTTGTGGCAATGACCAGATAGATCGTACAGAAAACATGTGGAACTGGTAGCAAGGAAATGACAGGCATTTGACTGAGGGCTGCAGAACAGGAATAAGAGGACAGGGGCAAATGGAGGAGTAGTGCTTCAGGAACATTTTTTTCATGTGAAAGATGAGGCAAAGAAGCAAGCCATCAGATACGCATGGGTGGAGAAGAGGCAGGTATTCTCTGAGCGAGCAGGTGCATGCTGAGGCGAGTCGATCATGACCCATGCTTTAGGCTGCCTTTCTCTGTGTGTCTGCATGACCAGATTTGTTCTTTTGGAGACTAGCAAGTCACTGAATCAACGTATGTGGTATAAAGTGACATGCCACCTAATAAAAAACTCCACACCCATCAATTCTCTCTGGTCTTGGATTTGGGGAGAATTTTTATGACACTAATTAAAAAAAAGAATATTGAGATGAAGCTCTAGTAGGACTTGGTGACTAGCGAACCAACTTGGAGGATGGAAAACAAGCCTAGGAAAACTCAGATGAAAGAAATTCAGACAGCATGTAAATGGTAAGTATAAGATGATAAACCAGAGTGACATGAACAAGGCTGAGGTTTGGTTGAAAAGTGAAAAATTCAGTTAAATGGGTTATTTGGCATCATGTAGATTTTTTTTTAGATTAAAATTCGGATTAGAAATTGAGATCTATTTGCTTTTTTATAACTCTACAGAGTCAATCAAACTAAGTTGTAATTGTAGTCAGAATCTAAAATGGATAGCTTAGGCTGAGCTTGCTATAGAGAACAGCAGCATGGTAAAATAATCTTCAGGTCAACCTAACGAAAGATGGGCATTTAATTCTCAGAGAATGAACCTAACAAAAGCTTCCATTCTCAGTTTTACATAGCATGAGCTCAGTAAAGACAGGAACAAAGTCCTCTTTGGTGTGAACAAAAAAGCTTCACCCAAACCCAGTAAACTCTCAAGGCTGGTTATTCAATGTCTTTCTCCTTGTCTCCCTTGCCCCTTGGCTTTTGGCCATTTCATTATTCATTACCACTTATCACTAAAAAGAAGACAAAACACTAAACCTTTAAAACGTTAAGAACCTTAATAAAGGCCAGGAGAGTTGAAATTATCTGTTAAATATAGGATTGGGTATGGTGTGTAGGATTTAGTTATCTAGACTAGCTCTCTTTTTTTTTTTGAAGAACAGTGGGGAAAATAAGATGAAATATATGTAAATATTATGGTTATGAAAAATTAACAGTATCTCAATATTTTGGTTTTGTGGACATTGTAATTCCTGGTCATAAAGAAGGCTATTAAAATAATTTCATATAACTGTAGCCAGAAAGTATACTAACCAAGATACAAAAATAGTCCTATCCAAGTGTTGGCCCCCAGAGCATGTCACAGTAGTAAACCCTGACATTTTCAAAGTGCATGCATCTTGCAAAAAGCTTTCACATATATAATCTTGTAATCAAATGACCCATTTAATTAAAAAAGAAAAAAAGAAAAGGCAGGCACTGAAAAGAGCAGAATTGCGGCAGTACTACTGGCTTGAGAAAGTAGTACGTGTGCAGAACGTGGTAACAAAGTTTAGAAAATGCAGAGTGATCATGTTTAAAATAGACATGTCATGGCAGTCAATTCTTACTTTAAAATTGAGGTTAGAGGCAGTTCCATCGTATGAGCATGAGGGTGTGCGGCTGCAACCTGGTGACCCTGCTGACTAAAACATAGAGCTCATATTCCCAAACCTACCGGCAGATCATGACGTCACTAAGCTGACATTTGTTATTACTGTTATTATTACTATCAATAGTCCCTTATTTTTGATAATTCAGAGTTTATAAAACAGAGAATATTGATAATCTGGTGTTTTGTTTTGTTTTCTAATTTGCATCATGAAATCATAGTTCCATTCCCTCCTTTATGCATTTATATCATTTAACCCCCAAAGAGATAGCCTAACATCTGGAATCTGGGTCTTAGAGGAAAACAAACAAACAAACAAAAAAAAAAGAGTTGGACCAGCTGAGATGGAAGAACCGGTGGCTCTAGAACACTTGGAAAGTTTAAATAGGCTTATTAATTACCTTAGGTTAAAAAAATTGTTTGAACCACAGAATATGAGAAAAAATCTATTCCTTCACAAGGAAGCAGAGGGGACACAGAGAAAGTGGCATTCGCTAATCTGAGAGGTAAAACAAGAAGAAAAAGCTTGACCCACCAGTGTCCCAGTTGCTGATGTTATGGGGGGCGCTAGACTGATGTTCCAGCTGTCGCTTCATTAACTGGCTCATTGTCAGAGCTCCCAGGGATCCCCTTTTCATCTGCCTATACTGAGCTATATGGAGGAAATTAGGAGATAATTACTAGGGGGAATAAATTTGCACAGCACACAAAGGCTCTACACATCCATACAGAATCTTAATTGAACCTTCATTGGCTATTCGTCATTGTTTAGCAAGTTGTATGCTCCTGTCCAGATGAAAAACTAAGGCACTATGCTACTTCTGGTGCCTGTCTTCACTCGATAAAGAAAGAAACAGTGCCTATGAGCACTTATCTGTAGCCTGTAAATATTTACCCCAGTTACAACAATATGATATTTTCATTTCCTTTTTAATGTATATACTCTGCCTTGTTCCCAAAAGGATTCAAGACAGATACTACTACTTTGAATTTATAGCTTAACTTTCTTTAATGGAGCAGTGCATACATACATAGTTTCAGTCTCCATTATATCCCTCTGAGGCCCCCGTGCATGTGTGTGTGTTTGTGTATGTACATGCATATTTTGGAGTAGGATGACACGTATCAACCCCAATTTTTAGAGAGAAATTGAAGCAAATGAAATTATGTTACTTGGAACCAACCAGCAAATGAGGTGGTCGTAAAACCAAAACATGTTGACTCCAAAGTCAATGCTGTTTTCAATCTCTGTATGAGCCTCTGCCTACTGTTGGAAAAATGTGAATTGAATAACATTCCACAAGTATATTCTAGTACACATCTTTGTTTTTAAAAAAAATAGTGGTAACACTTTTATCTTGCAATTAGGCATTGACAAATATCTCATGATTGATAAGTCACATACATAAGCATCTCCGAACCGGAAAAACAGTGAAAAGCACTTCTGACAATAGACTGCTGAGTGAGAAAGCAACCTGCCTCCTACCCTCCTATTCCTCTTCAAGTGGTCCCACCAATCCCTGCCACCAGCCCAGTGAGAAAGGAAGAGCATCACTAACAGGCCTTTTATACATGATCCCAAACAACTGGATATTTGAGAACTTGTGGTTATTCACTCTCTTATAAGGACAATTTCAGAAACTGAAGCTCTGAAATACATTGTCTAGAAGGGGATGGTAGAAACCGAGATGTCTTTATGGCCCTAGAAAGCCTTACATGTTATACACAGGTTTCACAGTCATGGTACCAGGGCAGCAACTTGGTGTGATGCGAAATCAATTATGACATTATTTTTAATGTAATTAGCATGCTGTTTGATTCATGGTGGTCATGGCATGTTTAGCTACAAAATAATCAGCTGATAAACTGAGCAAAAAAGAGGGGTGTGATGAGAATTCTTGTGTCTTGGAGTCCATGTTAACTGAATTCATGGAAATGACTATGCAAACTAATGAAAAACCTGATTCTTGTGGTTGATTGGTAAATATTGCAATTTCATGGTTCACTTGAAAGTGCAGCTCCAGGTAAAATTCAAAGGCAGAAATCTTTTAGAAAATTTAACAAATTTCAAGTAAAATTCAAAAGCAGAAATCTTTTAGAAGATCCGACAAATTTAAAAATTAGCAGCATCTATCAGACAAAATCAAAGAAGGGTTAAAAACCTCTAGTGATTGGTTAATTTCTCCAGTCCTCAGTATTTTTTTAAAGACAGAAGAATTCCCTGAGAGTAAAGTCCCTTAATGTTTAGCTCAGTGTGTAAAGCACCTGGCATTATGTCTCTAAGAACACACCACCAAGAGCTATCCCATACATGCTTTAAATGGAGAGAAGGAGGAAGGTGGAAATTTAATGATGCACTATGCTGAATCCAAAAGGGCTAGATTCAAACATGACTTCAGGATCATGATTCATTGATACATTTATTTTATGATACATGTAACTAGCACTGAAGTCAAACTGACTTAAGTCATCCTATCTCAAATTATATCCAACTTGGAATTCTAACTATAATTCACTTTTTTTCAGATGACTCATGCAAATTAGGAGAAGATACACTTTCATGATTTTAGTATGTGGACTTAAAAATGGGCATTTTTCATGTTATAAAACAGATTTTTTGTGATAAACGAAGAACAATTAGATTCAGAATGAGGCGTTTTTCTTTGCTGCCAAAAGGGCAAATAACTGTTACTTGAAAATGCTTTCTTAGAATTTCTGTAATCTCTATTATAACTGAATTTGAATTAGTCTAAGGCAGTGTGGTATACTAAAAAACACCTTGGGCTTGAAAAATCAAACAGACCTAGCATCAATTCCTGTCTCTATCACTTAATAGCCGTATGACTTTAGGCAAGTCACTTAGCCTCTCTGAACCTCTGTTTCTTTAAAACTGGGTCAATAATATCTGCCATGCAGTGCTGACGCGAGGATTTAATAAAATAGCAATGTGTGTAAACCACTTAGCACGGTGCCTGGAACATGGTGTCAAATAATTGGTAGCAATTATTACTATTATTTCTGTAAATGCCTGGAGAACAAGGGGTGTCTTATTTATTCACCTTTGATCACCAGTACCAAGCACAGTGCCTGGCACTCAGCAGACACTTAATAAATAGTTGCTGAATGAATGAAAGCATGAATAAATGAATGATGAAGATGATGATGTCGTTCCAGACTACCAGTCCAGCATTTAAGTTAAGATCTTTATCTGGTTTTCAGGATCATCTTTATTTCAAAAGACTGTCAAAGGAAAATTCACTAGCCCTTGAGGCAGTGGCCACATGGAACACAAAATATACCAGCACAGATGACAAGGGTTTGCAGAAGTTGCACCACTGTTTGTATCTCTGATTCCTACTGAGAATTTCCCATGCTAAAGTCTTTTAATTGACTCCACTGAGCCAAGTGGACACCCTTATTTTCACCTCAGTGGAACTCAAGCTCCTCATGGGCAAAATATAGGACCCAACAAACAAGGCAGTTTCAAAATACTGAATAGTTGCCTCCCGTAGATCCAGTAATATTTCATGCCATTTTAATTTTCCGATCCAAACGCGCTACATTCAATAATAACTTTGGGATCATGATATATCTGATACATTTATTTGATGATAACTTAGATAAAAATTTTGTCAATGATGGAGGTGATTCAAATTAAACAAAGGTGTTTCATGTAAAATTCTGTCACAGACAATGTTTCTCACTTGTCCCAAAACCAGTTCCATGTTTTATGTTTAGGCTAGTCAAACATAATACTTATTTTATTGAATTATCCAGTGATTATACCTTAACAAATTAGGATTCTTGGCCTATCAGTAACTGTACTGATTTATCAAACACTTGAGATGCTGACAAAATTGGGCCTATGTCTCAGGGTCTCTGAGAACATACAACATAGTGTTACCTAGGAAGCTAACACAACGTTAAAAAAAAAAAAGAAAAAAACAATACCAAGAGTGTGAAAATTGAAAACAATGCAGCAGATAATGTTCCAAATCAATGTACAGGTGAAATGATCACCAAAGGAAATCTTACTTGATATTGAAGAATGGCTACTTGTTTCTGGCACACCTGCTTCTAATGTAGGGGCAGATGAGGATTCTCGTGGCATTTCCAAAGTTGAAAGTCCTTTAGTAGCGGGATCTACAAACAGAAATATTATTTAAAACTCAGGACATTGATTAAAAGCAAGTTTAAGAACCTTTTTCATATATTTTCCCCTCTTGCCCAATTCTCCCATTCAAATCATTATATACTTTCTGGCCCTGCTAACTACTTTAATGGAATCACATACACACTGGTTTCAAAGTTCCATGGGAGTTGCTTCCACATTACACTCTGCATGTGTTGCTATGCCTCTCAGAGATTAACGACAGCACAATTACCAAGCTAGAGCTCGGCATGCTCATATCACGTATCCTTGGACCTTTCCAGAACTGAATTTCTTTTCATACAAAACCCAAAGACACCTACAGTTGATCCACCTATATCATTCCACCACTCCACCTTTGGCTGGCAATTTCCTACTCATCACTTACATCTCAATTTATATAGACACTTCCTCCTCCAGAAAGGCATCCAGGACCCCCACCCCCAGATTCAAACAAAAAACAGAATCATGTGACCCTTTTATGCAATCCCAGAGCACCCTGTCCTAACCTGTACCAAAATGAACACGCCATAATGTAATTGTCTGTTTACCTGTCTACAACCTTTGCTAAATCATAAGTAATTTCAGAGCAGGGACTGTATCTAACTTGGAATAATTACTTACCAATAACTCAGATTTTCGATTTTATTAGTTGAGCAAGAAAGACTTGTATCATTTGCTTCTGCTGTTGACAAATGGATCTAAGGTAAAATATTTTCTGCATTTAATATTGTCTTTTCAATCTATGAATAATGGGAAACAAGCTGTCCCACATTATTCTAGGTAAAGATTATCCTTTAAAGCTTTTTGAAAAGTTTAACGGTTTATCATGGCAAACCCCTAAAACTTTTTTATAAACTTCCTTGACATCTTAAGCAACACTCACTGTGTATTGAACTCAGTGAGCAGCCTGGAATTACCACTATGGGCTTCCATGATTATAACATATCCACCCTAAATGGCTTCAAGTTCTTAAGCTTCATGATATCTGTCTCCTCCTTTTCATGTTATCAATTGTTTTTCTTGCCACAGAGCAAGTCACCATATATTCACACATACATACAATATAAGTATGCAGATGCTATTCTACTATTGGGTGATCATTAAACTTATTAAGCTGTCAGAAATAAAAGTAAAATAGATCCTAGGTGAGGGCTGAGGAGAAAAGCTTTTAAGCACTGATTTTGGAACATCTATTTTTGGTTCTCAGAGGTCTTTCTGAATAGATACATTTGCCAGATAAATACTTTCTTGGTAACAAAAAAAGTATAACTGTTACAATGTTTCCCAAACTCTCCAAATAAAGCATAAAAATAACTACCCATTTAAAATTCCTTAGTCATTAAGATATTAAAGATTAAGCTATTGCTTTTCTCTTAGGTATTCTCCACAAACCACAAGTTTAAAACATGCATAATTACCTGTCTTACCCTTATCTGCTTCTGTTTTACATTTGCTGCTACTATGGCATAATAATCTCACCGATAATGTAGAACAAGAAAGCTCAAAGACAAGAATTCTTTAACAGATTATTGAGACTTTTAGAGTCTCGATACGCTTATCAAAATCCTTGGTATCTTTAATTTTAAAGAAGCGTCATAACTGTAAGATAGTTATTAATAATCATTAGTGTACCAAGATTCTTTAAGCCAGGCAATTTTTGCTCAGTCCTAAATCATTTTATGAAGCCTTCCATTTGTATATAGTTTAAGACAACAAATATTTGAATAGAGCTATACACTTAGCTTAAAATTTTTCTATTCAATTTTTTATACTGATGTGAAGAAAATGTCATGTTATTGATTCATTCATTCATCAAATATTTGCCACCACTCTACTAGGTACTTGGGATACAATCAAAGAACAAACCAGAGAAAATTTCTTGCCTTTGAGAGAACAGTGGGGACAGACAGACAATAATTAACATACATAAAAGTAAATAAATTATTATATATTAGAAGAATAATTCTTTATAGAAGAGAAACAGAGCAGAGAAAGTGATTCTAAGATGCCAAGTAGGGGTGGAAAGGTGGGGTGTGGTCCAGGCCTCACGGGGAACCTGATGTTTGAACAGAGAATTAAAAGAAATGAGTGAGGGAGCCAGGCAGGTGTCTGGAGAAGACAGTTTCAGGCTGAGGGACCAGCCGGTGCCAAGGCCCCAAGGTAAGAAAATGTAAGGAGTGTTCAAAAAATGGCAGGAGGCCACTGT
This sequence comes from Balaenoptera ricei, assembly GCF_028023285.1. Lineage (NCBI taxonomy): Eukaryota > Metazoa > Chordata > Mammalia > Artiodactyla > Balaenopteridae > Balaenoptera > Balaenoptera ricei. The sequence continues at coordinate 177,160,116 of NC_082640.1, read as the reverse complement.
GGCTGAATAGAAGAAATGTGGAGAGAACCATGCAAAATGAAGTCAGAGAACTAATGAGAATCAGGACCACGTAAAGCATTTTAGGAATTTAAAGGACTTGACTTTTTACTGTGAAAGAAATGGGAGCCAATGGAGGGTTTTAAGCAGAGTAATGGTCTAATCTCATGTTTTAAAGGATCACGGTGGCTGCTGCGTTGGGAGGATACGAAGGCAATATGGGTAAAAGGCAGGAGCCCAGTTAGGAGGCTATCGCAGTTGATCCACATGAGAGATGTTAATGGCTCAGACCAGGGTGGAAGCAGGGGAGATGGTGAGAAGGGGTAGATTTTGAAGGTAGATTAAGGTGGCCAGATAAAAGAGGACACCCAGTTAAAATTTAATGTGGGATAAACAACAGAAAATTTTTTAGTATGAGTATGTCCCATGCAATTTTTGGCAGATGAGGCCCCAATTCTTCACTCCTCTCTGAATCAATGACCGTTGCCATGTAACTTAAAAGTTCCTCCCACTAAAGAGACAGAGTGTATTTCCCCTCTTGACTTTGGCTCCAGCCAGGTGATTTGCTTTGGCTCATGGAATGTTTGCAGGCATAACATGACCAAAGGCTTGCAAAGCTCCTGTGCAGCGGGGCTTGCTCTCTTGTGCCTCTTCCATCACCCTAAGAAAAATATTTCCAGGCTTCATGGGTCCCAGGAGGAGGCTGGCCACACAGTCCAGCCTAGATTAGCTCATCTGCAGATAGCCAATAGCCCTTGAATTGAATAAATGCTTATTGTTATATGTTGCTGATATTTGTATGTTTATTTGTTACACAGCATTATTCCAGCAGTAGGTACCTAATAGAGTTGTCTCAGTATACAGACAGTATGTAAAACTACAAGAGTAGATGAGATCACCAACACACTGAGTGTAGACAGAACTGAGAAAAGGACCAAGGACAAAGACCCTGGGGCACTCCCTCATTAGGGAGTTAAGGAGGAACCGAAAAAAGAGATTGAGAAGGAGTGACCACTGAATATGCAGAAAACCAAGAAAATGTGTATCCCAGAAGCCAAGTGACGTGGGGGTGATCAACTCTGTGAACTATTGAGTCAGAAGATAATATCTAAGAGCTGACCATTGGATTTAGCAGTGGGGGCCACTGGTGACCTTGACAGGTGAGGTTTGGGTGAACTCTGGAAGCCTCATAGGAATGATGAGTACTTTTTAGAAAGAATAGTATGGGAGAAAATTGGGAATAGTGATAGTACAGATAACTCCTTAAAAAGTTTTGCTAAAACCTAGAGGGTATTATGCTAAGTAAAGTAAGCCAGACAGAGAAAAACAAATACTCTATGATTTCCCCTATATGTTGATTCTTAAAAACAAAACAAGTGAACAAGCAAAACAGAAACAGATTCATAGATACAGAGAACAAACTGGTGGTTGCCAGAGAGGAGGGGCATGGAGGGATGGACAAAATAGGTGAAGAGGATTAAGAGGCACAAACTTTCAGTTATATAAAATGAGTCATGGGGATGTAACACACAGAATAGGGAATATAGTCAACAATACTGTAGTAGCTTTAAATGGTGATAGATGGTAACTAGACTTATCATGGTGATTATTTTGTAATGCATATAAACATTGAATTGCTATGTTGTACACCTAAATTTAATATAATATTGTATGCCAATTATACTTCAATAAAAAGGGGGGAACTTTTTGCTAAAAGGGAAGAAGCAAATGGGATAATAATGGGGAGAATTAGGATCAAGAGCTTTTTTTAAAAGAGAGAAATAAGACGATGTTTGTATATTCAAGTCAAAGATACCTTAGAAAAAACTAAGGGAGGAGCAAGAGGGGAGATTTCTGGGCGTACATCCTTGAGTAAGTAAGAGAGATGGAATCATGTCCACATGTGGAAAGGCTGACTTCAGACCAAAACACAGTTCACTTGCAGCCCCAGCTAGGAAGGCCAGGTGTATGGGTGCAGATGATGGAAGGGAGGCAGAGGAAGGGGTAGGAGGATGTGGAAATCTCTTCAGATTATGTCAAATAGGAACAGATACTGAAAGTTTGGAAAGAAAAGTAGCTATGAAATAATCAGGAGAATGGAAACGTGAATGGACCAGGGAAATATGGTGTGATGCCAGGTAGCTTTAAGGACCCAGTTGAGGTTCATGGTCATGAATTTAAAATAAGACCAGTCAATATTGTTATGCGTTTTTTTCTCCAGTCACACTCATCTGATAGGTACAGGTGTTGGTAGATGGAAAGGCAGATTTGACGAGGGTTGTGTTTAGCCAAGCAAGTCTGAAAAAGTAGAGGTCAGGAATGATGTAGGCAAGAAGGGACTGTAATGACTGACTTGAGAAGGGAAGACATGAAGAAGGGGAGGAACAGTGAGAGGCAATAGGATCAATACAGTGCTGTCCAGAGACAGAGGAAATGGTAATCAGAGAATGGGAGACTTCGGACTGACACCATGGACAGGCTGCAGTTATTGATAATAACAAGTTCTGTGATATGACCATAGGAATAAGTAACTGAGTGAGGGTGGAAGATGAAAAAAAAAGAAGTCTCTGGGGAAGACGAATTTGAGGAACTGAGAAGCCAGAGTGTCAGAAAACACTGTACTAAGACACTGTACTATGTGTATTAATACTGAAATCAACAAGAATTAAGACAGGAATAGTTTAGGAAAGAGTAAAAAGAGCCAGGAATTAAAATTGTCAATAAATGAGAAAGTCAGGGTAAGTAATGTGAGATTCAGAGCTGGGTGTTTTTAAAGACAAGGTGGGAATGGTCTGAAGGGGGAAATGATGAGCAAGGAAGATGCCTACACCCTGGCCTTAGTCCAAGGACACTCTTCTTCAGGGAAGAGCTGGGTTTCCATTAGACTAAGAAGGGAAAGGAAACAGAGCACATGAAGGACCATGAATTTCTGATGGAGGAAAACTTTCAGGAATTGCGATAAGGTGGGAGAAAGGATCTGGACAGGAGATGTGCAAGGCCTTATGGAAATTAGAGTGAGAGAGATGAAGGGTGATCTGGGGCTTCTTGCAGGGACTGAACAGAAGGAAAGTACACAATGCCATTAGACTTGGTAGACTCAAGGAAATTAGCAATGGCAAGGCTGTGAGTCTGGGCCTCCCTTGACTACCACTGATAGAGGCAAGAAGGTCTGGGGAAGCCTGAGTCTTACTCTGAGCACATGGCCCTCCTTCCAACACTCAGCAAGGAAGGGTAGCTCTGCATGTCTGTGGCAGGTGGGACACTATGCAGATATAAAATGATTATGACAGTATAACCTATATTATAAAAATTTTAAATACCATTCTCCTCCCTGGTAGCCTGGGGAACAACCTGACATGAGGATGAATAAAGAAGGCAACACACACACACAAACATACATACCACAACCTATATACAACCTATATATCATATATACCCACCCTATTGACCTCATATAGTTTCCTATATACCCACCCTACAGACCTTATATGGTTTCTTATATACCCACCTGTAGACCTCTGTAGTTTCTAGGTCAGTGCTTCGCTCCATCTATATGCAACAATTTTCTTGGCTCCAAATAATAAAAAGGTGTCCCAGTTTCCCTAGATACCTTCTTACACTTTCTTGTTATTATGAGAATCTTTTTCTTCCCCCTGCCTGGCTGGAGCATGACCTCTTCCCAATACATTAATGTTCATTTGACAAGTTTTTACAGAGCCCCTCTGAGGTACACAGCTCTGTCCTATGAGGCAGAGAACGACTGGAAATCTCAGGAAATGCCCGAGGCAAATAAAAGGGCTGAGCCCTTCTCTCAGGAGTTGCTTTTGTTATGCAGTAGGGGGAGAAGTGCTGTGTGACCTGGGGCGGGGCACATCACCTCCCCAGAGTGTCAGCGTCCTCTTATAGGAAATGAGGGATTATACTAGAGGTCCCCAAGATTTTTGCCAGTGCTCAATGTTCTGTAGTCTATGAATCTACTAAAATAATCATCCCTGGCCAATCCCATTTTTTCTAGAGATTCACATACTTTTTTGTTTTTTTTTAAAAATATGGGCTGAGAAATGAAGAAACATTCTGATCAGTATTATGATAACAGAGCAGAGAACTGTGTTTTAGGATGAGGTGGGCTATCAGCTTGTCACTTTTTCAAGTTAATCTTTCTTGGAAACAGTGCCTCCAAGGAAACACAAGAAACGGCATTTGAGGCAGGAAGTGCTCGTACTATAACAACTTCACCATCAACTGGTGACCATGGATTAGAGTCTAGGTTGTAACTGGGCTGTTTTTGGTTCCTGAGGGCACACAATGTCTGCCAGACTGCTGATATTTGCTTAGAATATGTAATCAGTATAGACCCTAAATGATTATACAGTCAATTCTTAATCATTCCAAGCACTCTTTGCTTTATTTTAGCCCTTCATGATATTTTAGCTGTATCATAATTCACTAAAGTATAGCAGGAAAAAACAGAAAGCAATAAGAGTTCAATGAATGACTTTTGCTGTGCGAGGAAAACAAAAATGATACTTGGGATGTCTTGATATGAATTAATCATTGCCTCTTGTTGTCAAGGATGATCAAGAATTGAGTGCAGAGTTTAGAAACAACCAATACAGAAACATTTATGGAGCCAATAGAACCACATCTGAATCCAACACACTCCAGTAAGCAGGAAGGGTTCAGAGTGATAATGAGGCAATTATAATGTCATTCCTTGACATTATAAAATTGAGAGTTTGATGCATATCAGTGCCAAGACCCTAACAAGTAAAATGCAGAAACTTGCACGTTAAGGCTGGGAGAAAGAAGAGAGACGCGCTCACCTGGATCTTTCTGATCTCCCAATTTGTCTAGAATGTTGAAGGAAATGTCAAGGTACTCTCTCTGGATGGCACTGACCGCAATCTTCCTCTGTTTCCTCTGCCTGGGGACAATCTGAATCTTAAATTCAGATTCCTCAGCTCCCTCCTCTTCTGCCTTCCTTTCAGGGTTCTGTTCTGCGTCTGATTCAGCACTGGCGTCTGGCTTCTCACTTTCCATCGGATTCTCCGAATCTTCAGGGACTTTGAGGAGGACAGTTTTTGTCCCTGAACTTGGCATCAGCCCACCGGGCTTCCCTTCCTCGGTGCTGGGCTCAGGGTTATCGTCCAGTGACATCTCAGGGAGAGCAAGCATCTTCTGAAGGAGGTCTCGTTTTTGCTTAAGCGTGAGCGGGCTGCCACAGGAAAACTCTTGCAGCTCCTCAGGCTTTGATAATTCTTCGGAGTCTGTGGGGTCTTCCAGAGCTATGAGAGGGGAGTCCCTGTCACCCACTGACTGGTTATTTCCTGAGTCCTTAGAAGAAAAGTCTTTGGAACAGTCTTCCACACTTACTTGCACGAGGGGCGTCGTACTGAGGCTGAGGACAGAGGGGTGGTTGCGGATGGAGGGAGAGGAAGCAGCATCCTTACCAGAGGTACCATCGTCCCCTTGGTCCATGGTCTCCTCTTCATCACTCTCTACTATTCGGAGAGGGGGAAGAGGTTCAAACACAAGGGAGTCGCTGTCCGATGTTGAGAGCGTAGAGCGCTTTTCAGGCCCAGATGTTGAATCTGAGGACAAATCTATCAGATCTAAATCCTCTTTGGGAGCAGTCTTTATTGGGGAGTCCACTTTCACCTCAAATGTCTCCATGCAGTTTAACCTAACTTCTGGTATTACAGGCCTCCGAGCTTCTTGAAAACCTTCCATAGCCGGGTTCTCGGGGATTTCGGCATTGTCAGGCCTCGTAGCAGAATTCTGTCTAGACCGTCCATGGTCATGCTGTCTTTGCATGAAATAAGCAGCTTGGGCTGGAGGCTTGTCTATGTCACACCGGTCTATGCAGGACTTCCTACGGTGCTCATCTAGTGTAAACAAGAGGGAGTCTGCATTCCCTATATCAAGAGATTTTTGTTTTAAAGAGCGCAGCTTTTTTTTCTGAATGCTTTCTTCTCTCACACAGTGTAGAATGTTGTCTTGTAATGCACCCGTCTCTCTATATTCAGCCAGTTCTATTTCACCTGATTAAAACAGAAAAAGCTAGTACTATTTTACTTGGAGATTTCACCTTTCTCTTCCCCTCAAAACTTGGGCATACAATTGGCATCAACCATAATCATAATCCCAGCTCTACCAGAAGGTAAAACTGACTTCCTGGCCAAATTTTCATAAGGTTCATTCTAATTGCAAAAACCAGAAAATTTTGGAATGAGAGAACCCCAAAAGGCAGTTTAAGATCTTATTTCTGAAATCAGGCTTCGGGATAATTCCTCAGCTCTGTTCATTTGTGCACAGGAGAGGGGATCGCTTTTGGCTGAGGCGGATCTAGGAAACTTTATTCAAATTGTGTGGAAGAGAAGCAAACATTTTGCAACAAATCAAATCAAGCAATGGCCCTCTAAGACGATCATGACGTTAATGATGTACGTGTCAATTCACGTATATATATAAGAGCATATATATATATACTGGTTGTGCATACATATATATCAAATCAACGGTATTAAAAATGTGTAGTAACATAATAAAATTAAGATTTCACCCCCAAAAAACGGTAGAGTACAACATTTCTGCATAAAATTACTAAGAGGAAAAAATTCATACTTCTCTGAATATTCATCTCAACCGGCTGATATTTCACCATTTTGCTGCCGCCTATCCTTTTCAATCTTGCAAAAAAAGTTTGAGACTCTTTATTGCAGGGTCCAGTAGGTGTATCATGAATATCAGATTCATCAAAAACACTATCTTCTTCTAATTGGGGAGAGAAAGTCAAAATTACACTTAAGAGGTTATTCTCTCTTAGGCTGTATCTACACAAGCATTTCATTGAAAGCATTATGGAACACAGTCTGGGGTGGTTCTAAACCAGCCCAAGTCTAGCCTGGCTTGGCATTTCATTCAGGTGTCAAATTATTCATACGCTGAACACAGCAACTGCTACAAGTTTGCCCCTCATACTCCATGTCACAGTGGGCAGCATTTTCAAGAGAGGCATCTCGATATTCCAATAGGACCTTCATGGGAAAACTTTTCCAATGTACTTAAAACCAGATAACCAATACATGTCAGGAATCTGGGACACTCCTTAAATGTGCCTGCTTTTGGTGAATTTTCAGGCTAATTTGGCAAAAGAAAATTAAACAAAATGAGTGGCTGTTGCCCCTTCCAAAAATATATGCCTTCCTGGGATTTGAGAACTGGCATAGACACAGCCTAACAGTACATGCACCTTAAACTTTGTCAATGCAAAATACTGTACTCTACATTTGGCAATGAAACACACAACGCACAGAAAAAGCTTAGAAAAGCCACTGGTCATCTCAAAAGCTCCACAAATGATTATGGACTGATAGAGTAAACAAAGGAAAAAGAAAACAGAAAACAACATTTCCCCATATTAAAGTAAGAGTTTGCCACAGGTAGCTATTATGAATCCCAGAAAGAATCTTTGACTCTTATGGTCATGAGGCTCCATAAACAAACTGGTCACTTAGGGTCCTATCAAGCTTGTTTCTATGTTCTCTTCTATCCACATTTGGCTACTTATAAATCAAAGAGAAACCCAAAAACACAGTAATGAGGAAAAGGTTGCTATTTTGCAACCCATGAAGTCCACTTAATAAATTTTCTTCTTGCATCCTTTAGAAAAGCCAAAGCCATGTACAAAGCAGCAAGAGAAAAGGCTACAAAAATACATTTAATACCACAGTAAATGGAATCAACCTACTCTTCAAGTTGAACATCATTGAAATCAGAGTATTTGGCCTATATTTATATCTACCTATCTGACAAAATGAACCTCAGGTGTGATTATGATTATTCAAGATTTCTTGAGTATAAGGGGAGTACAAGCATAGGGTTAAGTTTTAAGGACCGATCCTGTCTTAAAACACAAGATTCTATAAGTTAATGAAATTTGAAGCAGTAGATGTTAGACAAAGTAATCATAATAATCTTTTTGGTCAAATAAAAAAATAAGCGTTAATGATCAAAATGGATACAAAACTCCCAGTGAACTTCTGCGATGATGAGGAAGCCTATCAACACAATGATCTGTTTTATTTATTTCCTTTTTAAAATACTCTCCTTTGAAAAATACAGTTTTTCGAAGAAATCATTGTGTAACTTCCCTTACATAACTTTGAAATAATTCTCAAAATGTACTGAATGAGAGAGATGGAAAGACTTCAAGATGGCTCCTCCCATCCAGAAAGGTTCATCTGGGATTGGCCCAAATACTGAGCCCACACTGACGACATCTATAGTTCAACTGAATCTGTCTAATTTCCCAGAAACTAGGACCTAAGATATTCTTCAGGAAGGATCTGAATGGTACCAGAACTTAATGAACTTCGTTCTGACAGCTCCATCTCTGGCCAACCTAGGCTCTTGGACCTTTTGGCAATAAATGAACAGTGGAACACTGGGTCCAATCCCTCCTATCCAGACATTTCCAGAGCAGTCCCACCAAAAAGGAATCTATTAACACCACAAAGGGCCATGGGGCACTTGGCTTTCTCCCAGGACTGGATTGATGTTGTCACCTTTTACGAGTCTAGTCACCCTGTGACATGCACTAAAGACACACACCTTGGCTCTTCAGCTGTCACCTGAAAACATCCAGGCTGGAAGATTATCTAAAGTTTCATTCTACTGCCTCCTTTGCAGAAAAGCTATCAATATAAAGAGTGTTGATACTGGAAATAATTTAAACCTATGCAGCAAAAATGTTTCATTTCAGTTGCTTGAAATTAATTCTTATTGAATAAGGAGGCTAGGAAAAAGCACTTCAGCAAATTTAGACTCCATTCAAATCTATGAGCACAAGGTCAGGAGCAAACTAGAGATGGACAAGATTATGGCTCCACTGAGTGCCGACCAAGATTTACTTCACAGTCCAAAGCAAGATGTTTCCAACATGTAGGAAAAGGTTTACAAAGCCTCCTTAACTAAACAGCAGACAATTTTTTTTACAAAACACGATTTCTTATGAAGGGGGCTTTAGAAGCATATCAATTATTTCTCGAGTGTTCATTTTAAATAATGAAAGCAGCAACATTCATGGGAAAGTTGGAAAATTAATGAAGCAGTAGGTCATTTTTTGACTCCAGAATGATATCTGGGGGGGCTCCTCTATCATCTAAGAAAAACATTGTCCAGAAATGGATTACGTATGCAAGCTAAGTTTGAGATAGAATTGAGATATGTAAAGTACCTTTTTCTTTTTCGCTGTATCTGCTTATGTTACTGTTGTCACTGTACAAAGGTCCTGCCGTGGCATGGGGCTTGCAGCTATGATACTGTGCATTGAGTGTATTGACTGTTATGTGAATCAGATGCAGCAGAACCTTGCTGATATCACAGTCTCGGTATGGATACTGCTCAATGAAATGGAGGGAGAAAAATATAAATGGTTATTTTGAAGGGTAAGTTTTTCCACTTGATCTTGCTAGATATTTTTCTCAGTCTCTTCTGGGTATAATAAAAAGAAAAATATAGAAAAGCAGAAACATAAATTCTTATCATGGCCTTATTTTGACAAGGGACTGTATTCCCTTCCTCTTGCACCAAATCATGGATGGCAACGCATGCCATTTTGTAGTTATAATTCCTTTCAAGAAAATTACCTGGCATAAACATTTGGTATATGAATACAATTTTAAATAGTTCTCTTGTTTTCTGACATAATAATTAATACACAGATAAAATATGAGGTTCTGAGCATTAAGGAGAGATTATTGATCAATATTCATCAGAGTTTGCTTTAAGCATTTTGGAGTATACACTGGCATGGTCTACATTTCTATTTTCATTCCAATGGCTCTTTACTTCTCGACACTAATTGTGTATCATGCATCTTCCTCTGAAGGTCAAATTGCTATCCTACAAAGATCTCTTAAATGTTCTCTCTAAGAGAATCATTCCACCCAAAAAATGAGTGACTACAGCAACTCACCTTGTAAAGGATGACAAGCAAGGCCTTCAACCACATCTGCCGGATGTGAGGTTTTAGGGACCAGAGAGAACAACGAGGCGGCTGTTGGAAATAATGCCGCAGTTGAGGACAAGAGCAGTATTTGAGCACCTGAACCACCAAGGGGAGAAGGTGTTTTCCCAAATTAATGTTATAGTCCATAACCTGAAATAGGAAAAAAACGTAATAACTGAAGGAAAACTATAAAGAACATTTATAAGCCAAAAGGAAAACTTTGAACCATCAAAACACGGGCGAAATATTTTACAGGTATCTCACAAAATAGTAATAGTAATGGCCAGTACACATAGAGGGGGAAAAGTCCAACCTCACAAGAAATTTAAAAACTTGTAACTTAAATAGTTTTAATCTACTTACCTATTTAATTTATCTGCTTAATTATCTGTTGAAAATAAATTTTATCTTTTAAAATGTCCTATTAAACTATTAACTAGAATTAAACTAGAATCAATGAAAACACATAGTATTGGTAATTATGTAGGGAAATGGGCATTCTCAGACACCACTGGCAAGAGTATTTCTCAATACGTTTCAGGAGAGCAATTTAGAAACATGTATTCAGAAGTAGGAAAAAGCACACAGCCTCTAATACAGCAATTAAATATATCCTAAGGAAATAATCTGACAGGCATTCCCAGATGTACGCATAAAGATATCCAGCATTATAGCCACCGCAAATTGAAAACAACCTCCATATTCAACAATATGGAATTAAATAAAAGATTGTTTATATGACAACAGAATATTGTGTAGCCATTAAATGGAACATGGTACAAATTTATTTACGTGATATGAACTTCATAATAAATTTTAGGTTTAAAAGATACATATATGTATATATATACATATTCATACACACAGCAGCCACATATATATATATATCAGTATGCATAAATGATCCATTATAAAAAATATGTGCACATATACACACATATGTATGTATGCATGTATATATGAATGTATGTAAATCTGGAGCCAGCGACATACACCAAAATGTTAGTAAGTTATATTTGTCATGGGTTTCCTGGAGATTTGCATTTTAATTTTTTTCTTATATATCTAAAATAAATATGCATAACGTGAATATAGAAAGAGAGAAGTGAGGGAGGAAGGGAGGTAAAGTTTGGTATCTGAAATGCTGTATTCTCTCTCCATCATAGACAGCTGAGTATTAGGGGTGATCCATCTAGTTATCAACACCAGCAGGAGACATACATATTGCTCCCCCTTTGCTTCTCTGTGTTCATTGTATTAATGATCTATTTGAGCTAAATAATAACAGCTACCATCACTGAGTTCCTACCATGAGATAGGCACTGATTAAGGCGTTTGCAATATGTTGTCTCTAATCTTTCCCCCCAAAATCTATTACCAGTGAGCAAAGAAGCAAGGATGCTTAACAGTTAATAACAGTGGCAGAGCTGAAATTCATATCCATTTCTCTCTAGCCCCAAGTTCTACACCCTTTGCAGATTGGGACAGCCATTTCGGACAGTGAGATTTGTAGCATTGGTCAAATTAGGCATATATATACCCAATGATCTGTTATGTCTGCTCCTGGACCCATATCCCAAAGGAATTCTCACACTGGTGAATAAGGTGCATGTACAGAATGTTCATTGCTGATCTGTATGGGGTGGTGAGGAGTTGGGAGCAATATAAGTGTCCATCACTGGGGGACTGGATAGTTAAATCATGGATAATGTATACCATGATGTATAATACAGCAGTCAGAAGTAGCAGAGAAACATGAAAAAAGCCAATGATGATAAGGTGACATGAAGTAAGTTGGATGATTAACTCAACTCTCCACTTGAAGCCAAAATAGGAAAACGATTTAAAAAAAACACAACCTACAAACAAAAATTCCACACTCCTTTATTGTTTAATGGGTAGAGTTTCAGTTTAGGATGATGAAAAAGTTCTAGAGATGGATAGTGGTGATGGTTACCTAACAATGCGAATATACTTACTGCCGCTGAACTGTACTCTTAAAAATGATTAAAATGACAATGGAATATTACTCAGCCATAAAAAGAAACGAAATTGAGTTATTTGTAGTGAGGTGGATGGACCTAGAGTCTGTCAGAGTGAAGTAAGTCAGAAAGAGAAAAACAAATACCATATGCTAACACATATATATGGAATCTAAAAAAAAAAAAAAAAAAAAAGAAGGTTATGAAGAACCTAAGGGCAGGACGGGAATAAAGACGCAGACCTACTAGAGAATGGACTTGACACGGGAAGGGGGAAGGGTAAGCTGGGACAAAGTGAGAGAGTGGCATGGACTTATATATACTACCAAATGTAAAATAGATAGCTAGTGGGAAGCAGCCGCATAGCACAGGGAGATCAGCTCGGTGCTTTGTGACCACCTAGAGGGGTGGGATAGGGAGGGTGGGAGGGAGGGAGATGCAAGAGGGAAGAGATATGGGGATATATGTATATGTATAGCTGATTCACTTTGTTATAAAGTAGAAACTAACACACCATTGTAAAGCAATTATACTCCAATAAAGATGCTAAAAAAAAAAAGATTAAAATGCTAAATTTTCTGTATATTTTACCCCCCCAAAATCCCCAACTCCCTTTATGATGTCAGGCTGTTGATGTCCTCCACGTACCCCTGCCTAATAAAGTAACTTGTGCAAAACTTTACACTCAACCAATGTCAGCTAAATGGAATTTAATGACTTGTTTGTACTAAAAGCCTAACGGCATGACTCCTGAAAGCTTACACTTACTTGGGCAATTCCTGCAATAAACGCATTAAAACAAGTTGACAGGCGCATTTTTTGAGGTGCAATCATGAAGCAACCTTCCTGCTGGTCGTAGCCAAGTAAGACATACAGGTGCCGCTTGACCGTGTTGAAGGCCTTGGCGCTGCTGATGTCTGACTCGGCGCTGCTCTCATCCTTGGCCATGAACTTCATGAGCACTGTAATCAGCTGGTGCACTGTCTGGTGGTCGATCCCAGCGTCTTCGGGGAGCAGGTCCTTGATGGTGTTGTCATTCTCAGGGGATTGTTGGCCTGTCAGTACAAGAAAGGCCATCGGTGGGTGGTTCCCCCACAGGTAAGTTTACACTAAAATCTCACTGATGAACGAAGCACCATAGCACCCTATTTCATTCTTTATATAGATAAAGCCTCTAAATATTTAAAGGTCTGTTCTAGACAAACTTAAAGGCACAATATGGCCTACTGAGCAAAGCACTGGTCCCAGGGTAGAAATTACAACGACCAAGTAATTTGGGAAGAATAAGAATAAGAATTACTTGGGAATTACTTCCCAAGTCATTTGGGAAGAATAAGGGAATGCAAAAAAAAAAGGGGACACTATAAAGCAAAGTTATCTTCAAACAGCAAGACAAATACCTACACAAACTTTGCATTAAGCAAATTTTTGAATATCTTGGCAAAGTTTTATCCTCACTAATAAAGAGAAGTTTCCCTTCCAGCTTTGTAAAATAAGCGTGTAAGAATAACCACAAAAATCATTTTCCTAAAATCTACTGAGCAACTAAAACATCCATTGAGTTATTTTGTTTAAATTATAATCTCAATTCAGTTATGTTCAAATATCAGCTGATGCAAAAAGAAAAGTTCTCTTCTCCAAATCCTAAGATATTAGCAGTGTGTACTCTGAATGATATAGTCAAAATTAGAAATAGCAAATTATAAGCCCTGCTGTATGTAATGAGAAACATATAAGGGGTGGGAGGGCACAGACAGAAAGAAAGAAGCATGAACTTTTAAAAACAAAGAAAAACACCACATGAAGGTGAGCTGAAAGTTCACATGGAAAGAAAAAATATCTTAGCCCTTGACTTACTCTTAACCTAACAAATAATTATATCTGAGTAGGTCCCTGACATTGACTTTCTCTGTTATTTCTCAAGGTCAGAAATTATATCCTGTCTCCCCTTGTTTTCTACCTTTTCTGATCTGGTTTAGTTTAGGACTTTGAGGGAAGGAAGAGTGAGATTTGCTCTTCCATATTTATGTTTATGTTTTGGGCCTTATTCAAAATACCCTATATGCATTCTTGTCCTTCCTTTGACAAGCAACATGAGAATTTCTAAACTGGAAACAAAGTTTTTGCCTGGTGGGTTAGACCCACACACCAGCATTCTCATCTCTCATCCTGAGAGGAAATGTTCTAAATGATGACAAGCTTTGGTTACAAATCATTACAAACCAAACTTTGATTCTATCCATTTTAATTATGGCATGCAGGATACAACCAAGAGCTAGGTAGTAATTTATATCCTTTAACGCCTCAACTAATTTGGTAAAAATCTCAATCTTCTAGGACCAGCCAAGAGAAGCAAGATAGAAGAAATGTTTCCTGGGGACCACAGAAGTTAGCTGTCTCAAGCCTAAACACTTTCTCTGAAGCAGTGGCATAAAGGTAATGTCAAATTCCGAATTTACTACTTTAGACCTGCACATAAGGTTACATGCTTGGTTGTCTAGTTTTCTGCAGATGATCAGAAGAATGTTGATCTGTTCAAAAGTGATACACTGAGATGAGATAGTTGACAATGAGTGAAGAGGCAGCAGAATCAACTGAGTCTAAGAACCTCTAGTATAGGGGAAACCATCTAACAAACTTCAATATGACCCTCGGACATTAACAACATTTTTCGGTCTCATAGAGTCTGTTCATGAAGGAATAAATGTATGCAATGTACTTTAGAGAAGTTTTAACCAAAAATTATTCAAATAAAACCTAAGGATTTGTTTATTACACTGTTTCATATGCAGAAAGTGGTCAATAAATTGTTACTATTATCATTATTTATTTGGCATGCATGACCCATCAGGAAAAAAATCAATTCATGTGGAACACCCTATTTCACGAAAGGTCATAAATGTAAAGCATTACTGTATATTATAATTAAATTAAATGTCTGAAATAGAAGATCAGACCAAATCCTTATTTTAAAAGTTTAAAGAACTATCTTTTCAGCATTGAAAAATATTTAGTCTTGATTTTTTTTTTTTTCCATCGGAGTATTCCTTTACAGCTAGCAGGAGGGTATTGCTCTGGGCAAGCTTGGGCCAAGAATGTGACAAGTGTGAGAATCTAGGTTACCTGCAGGGTTCAGTGTTATTGTAGCAGCAAGCAATGGCTGTTACGATGATATAGCTTCATTCCTCAATTTGTTTTAGCTCTGGGGGGCAAGGTTTAGGAGAGCGTGTATCACTCAGCCCTGCTCAGCCACCTCCAAGTCTAGACTGGCTTGACTCCAAAGTTAAAAATGGAACTGAGGAGCATTTGAGAAGGAGATGCACCTTTGTTTTATAGCCCTGAGAGTCTAGGGAACTCAAACAGAAGAAAGGGAGATCCAGACAAGGCCCAGCTAGGACACCGGCTCCCTATTTCCTCCTATCTAGTTCAAGTCTAGAAAATAAACAATCAGGCTTCAGCTTTAAATATTTCAAATCTCTTCGCCCCATTGCAAGTAGACATTCATTTTAAAAGTGTGTAACCTTAGTTTTTCCCATCAAATCATATTTTCCTAATGACTAAGTATCATTTCACAAAGGCCCCATCCTGATTTTGGATTCATCTTCATTGATCTGCAGTGCTTAGCTTTAAGTTTCCTGCTTTTTGCTTTCCCTGAACAGCCAGTAATGAGTGATCTTTCACAAACCATTAAATGTATTGAAAAAAGAACTAGTTAATGGAACTTTTTGCATAAAGTGAAAAAAATCTCTTTTCATTCCAATAATTTACCCCTCCAAGTGTGGGCTTTGCAAGTCTGTGCTTTGTATATTGTCTTTCTTTAAAAATAGTGTAAGCATGTGACTGACACCACTCTTCATCAAGAAAAGTTACCTTAATCAAATCCCTAAGAAAAATGAGCTTAGGAAAGCTGAAATTTTCTTTATGGATAAAGACAATATTACTATTTTAGTTATCTATAAAATATATAAAATTGCCATTTTAAAACTAAATGCCTATAATATTTTCTCTAAATGTGACACTTAAAACACTTACTTTTGAATTCTAGTCTGTGAAATTCCTATATCTGTTTTAACTATAGAGATTTAACAGGCTAAGGGATTTGATTTTATCATTTTTGTAAAGAAAAATGTAAAAATCTTTATTATTATGGGGGCAGAACTACCCTCACTTTAACATGGACGGGGTCCATCATGATCTGTCCACAGAGTGGCACAACTGATTGAAACGCCACAGTATAATACAATTTTATTTATTCAGAAGATTTGAAACCAGGCAGGATCAGGATCTGCTTTTCCAGACTTATCTGCTCTTGCTCCACCCTAAATGCTCCACATCCTCACACACTGGGCTACTCCTGGATCTCAGAACGGAGCCAGTCTTTCTCCACCTTGGTGTCTTGGCTCATGGTGCTCTCTTCATCTTGCAAGGTGGTCCTCCACCCACACCCCCAACTTTATCCCATGGATCTGGTCCCCAGAAGACATTCTTATTAATATGCCCACCCTCCTCTCAGCAACTGGGGTCCCTAAATTCTATACATCTCCAAAAACAAGAAAGGAGGGAAGATGGGTGGGAAAGAGGGAAGAGTGCAGGAAAATTTCCTTTAGCATTTCCCAACTCTCATGTGGCAAATAACTATTATGCGAGGCAGAACTTTTTATTTATCCATTTGCTGTATTTCCCCTGTAAGAACAAAGACTCCTTGAAGGCAAGTGCTATGTCTTATCCAATTTTACATCCCTCACAGAATACGGGGCAGTGTTTGATATATAGTAGATGCTCATTATTCGTACATGTTTAAAGTGCATTGAATTCAAATAAATATTTCAGATCTTTTCTACATGGGCGAAAACCTGATGAAGTCCCCAAACAGCAAGGGAGTGGGTAGGGAAATAGGGAACATTCCTCTGTGTAAGTCGACTCACTGACCCCTCTGTCAAGCTGACAAGTGACAATTAGGTAGTGCAAGGAAGTTTCTATGAGTTTACTCTACATTTGGTCCAGAGAAACCAATGATCAAGCACTATAAATGAGTCTGCATTATGTTGGTAGTTCTAACTACACTGCCTCACTGGTCTCCGTGGCTATCCACCTGTCTAGGCCTGGCTGAGTCACCTGTCCACAAAACCTTCCTTGTTCCCTCCAACTCTCCTCCCATTGCATTTGACGTGAACGATCCTATAGTACTATCACTTTCACACGAGATGAGAGTTCACCTATGTTCATACTTTATCTCCCTTACTTGACTATAAGCAAGTTGAGAGTACAAGAATTTCTGATGTATCTTTACATTCTTCATATTTTCTAGTACAGCAGGTGCCCAATAAGTGTTTGTTCAATAGAAACTGTCATTTTCCGAAACTATCATTTCAGTCAAGGGCATTCCTATAAAAACAATTGAATTCTTTGATTTATTGGCTCTTAATGATCAATAGGCATTTTGCAAGTTGGTGAAGACATGAAATGTAAACCACCTCTAGAAAGAAAGAGCCCAAAGAGAAGTAATTTGGAATTCTAGGCTGGACATTGAGGGAGGTGGGAAATACAAGAGAGTTTTACCAGTGCTACCCAGTACTGGGTACCTTCTCTTGCTGACACAAATTCAGACCAAGAGATCTCAAGATTTCTCTGCAGGCTGGAGTAGAATTGAAAGTATATATGTCCCTTTAGGGATTAGGATAGCTCTAGACCAATCTATAAGTCCTAATTGGGAAAGGTCCTTTGGTCTGGACACTCATGGGCTTAAGTCACACTGTAGCAGGCCTGAATGCCCAAGTCAGCTCCCTAATAAGACTGGCGTCCTCATGTACCCCAGGGCAGGAACACCCTAAGCCCAATTTATTGAGAGATAGCTGTAGTGGAAAGAAAGCAAATAAAGCCTCCTGGACTCAAGTATCAGTCTCTATCTAACTAACTAGTTATATGTGATCATGAGCAAATTATATAAGCAGAGTTACTTAGTCCCTCAGGACCTCAGTCTTCCTGTCTGTATGTAAAGTGAAAAAAAAAATAATACTTTATATATACACAGAGTTGTTGTGAAATCGAAATTAGATGATTTGCATTAAAAACACCCTTTATAAAGAGGTACTATACATATATAAAGTGCTATTGCCGTTGTTATTAACATTATATACCTATTGTTTAATTATTCATCCCAGGGGATGAGGAATAAGATATAACTAAGTCTCCCGTGATCACATGGGGTTGATACCAATTTTCCAGTACGGTCCAATTGTAACCTACCATAACTGCTGCATTATATTCAATTAATATTCAACAGGTGTTCTGAATCACCAAAAACAAAGAATTCCTGGTTCTCACAGCATCAGTGAAAAAACAGCTAATATCTAATTATAATTATACCAAATTCAGACTAGCAGGTAAAATTGTATATTTCATCAATTGGGATTAAATGAAGGTGCTGAGCTCCTGCTAGCATTACCACACATGCTTTGCAAGAGAGATCAAGACATCTGGGCTTCAGACCCAGATCTGTCACCAACAAGCTTGTGAAACTTGTTCCTTTCTGGGAACCTCAGTTTCCTCTTCTGTAAAATGAGAATGTTAACATATCTCTAATGTTTCAGCTATGATAGTCTATGAATTTTACTTATATGCACAAAGGCCTTTGATTTGACTCATAAAAGTCACAGAGGAATGCAACTCTTCAGTAGCCTTGCAGAGTTTACCCTCTATACAAGTGCATTTCTGCTGCAAAATTTGCTGTGGGCAATATGTAAATGCTAAGATCAGAGAGCCATAAACTGTAAATCCAGTGTCCAAAAGGTCAGCCTAAACAGCAACTAAAATTAAGTCTTGCTGCATGATTAAAGGACATCTGCTTTATTTCAGGCCTGATCAATAAGAGGTGTTGCACAGAGGAGCTCATTACTTGTACCAAACAAAAGTTATTTCGTTAAATAGCAAGGTCTCCGGTTTCCATTTAATTACTATCTTAAACCACTCTGTACAATCTTGTGATTATCCTGGCCTACGTTTGCTTCCAAAGTTAAAACACTCAGTGTTCAGTAAATAATAATGCAAAAATGAAAAACTAGTTTGAAATTGCCTTATAAGCTGAGCCACCTGTTTCCAAATCTAAGCAAGTTTTGTTTATGGTGGCGTCATGTAATTATCTTTCCAGAAGCTTTAGCTTTATATTTAATTTAGACAATACTGTTATCTGCCCCTTTTCCATCTGATCACTTTTGATGGGACAACTAGACGCCTAAAGGCTTTTCTTCAAGAAACATATGTACATGTTTTTCCAAAGAGATGTGAGAGGACTCCTACGGTTGGATTGTTAAAATGGATAATAATAATTAAAGACTAGCTTTTCAACTAAGCCTTAAGACAAAAAGAAAAGACAGGGTAAAATAAAGGTAACTTACGAAATTGCGTAAGACCAATCTCAAAAAGACCTAACTGAAGGGAAAATGGATATTTTCACATTTTAAATGAAGCTCAGGATCAGAAATTCTTATTTTTATTCTTTTTTTTTTTAATCCCAGCACAATTGAGGCCCGAGTGATGCTCAAAACAAGGTAGAGGGACTCTGCCAAGTGTGTGCTCCCCTTTTCTCATCAATTTTAGAAATGAAAATGCACTTAGGCCAACATCTGCCATCTGCATTCATAGTATTTAGGGCTCTCCCTCTTCTCCTCGTCTCCCACGCCTAACTGCTTCTCTTTCTAGCATCGTTTTTATAACACGTTCTTGAAAGTCTCCTTACTTGAAATTGTCCTTCTGAGAGTATCGGTACCATTCTGAAAAGTTAATTTTAAAACTATTCTTAGATGAAAAGCCAAACGTTGTATAGCATGATACATAGGTGGTAGTTACCAGGTTTGTTTTGGACAAATAAGCAGGTATTCAGAACCTCCACAATTTTCCCAGCAAGTATGGCATCATGTGTATAGATAACATTCAGTCTGTAACAGGCTCGCAGCGTCCCTTCAACCCTTAAGAGACTTCATGATAAGTTAATCTATCAAGAACGTCAAAGGACAGTTACACTCTACCAAGCAGAATATGATCCCATGGTCCTCTAAACAATGGAAATCCTCCTTTCTCGAGAGACAGAAATGCATGTAAGAGTTGCAAAGAATCGGAAATGGCTAAGGGGATGAGTGAATGATGGTGGTTCAAATGTATAATCTTTTCAAATGTAAATGAAATGTTTTTCCTAGAGCAGATATATATGAACATAATATTTCTATGTGTAAAAACACATACAAATATAAGTACTAGGTATAGTTCTAGTCATACTGGCTCTCGGGGGAAAAGTGCATACTCAGGTAACATGATGCTTCTTACTGGACCATAAGTTAACAGGATCAAAAGTCATCTGCCAATTTTAAGATGGAAAGAATTGCCATGTCAGGGGCTCAAACACTTGAGCATCTGGGGTAAAACCCTTCGAGCTTTCAAATCCTAAATACATCACTCTGGTCCAGTTAGAGACACCGCATTCTTTACCTTGTCCACCTGTGATAGACACTTGCACACGGCCCTTCAACGTCAGAAGTACCCACCTGGCATCTGTTCGGGTGTCCCACCGAGAGCTGGAGCAGACTGCTCATGCCTGGTCAACCTCACAGCTTAAAAATCAACAACAACTCTATTTAAATAAGCATTAAAAACAACTTGAGCCTAGAAAACATACTCAGTGCTAACTGGATAGCAGGAGCAAGTTTAGTTTTCATATTTGTAATTAACATCACATACAAGATGTTTACGTCACAGAAGTTCTGTGGCTTTCTTTGAATCTAAAGAACATCCTTCAATGTCACTTCAATTCTTATTCTTCAAAATTGTCATGTGAATCAATTAACAAGAAATAACAATAAATAAACTTTATATCCCAAACTGATTAGTTAGGTTATAAAAGAGCTGGGAAATTCATATAGAAATTGTAATTTATTGAATCTAGGTACTGGTTTCTAGAATCTGATGCAGTTTCACTGGGCCTAGCAATGCTAAAGGTTATTCTTAAATGGCCATCTGTTTTTATCTTTGCTCCCTGAAAAGCTGGGTCATTGATGGCTTAAAGGGCTTTCATTGACTCTTCCAAAGTTCAAAATACCACATTTCCGTAGCTTGTCATAAAATAGAGAGAAATGCAATAAACAAAATAAAATCATATTTATGATTAAAAATGGTTATGTTACATAAAGCTGTCTTCTAAGAAATGTCAATGAAAAAGCAAACATTTCAGCTTCTGACAGGATAAAAAAATATGTTTTATGGTGGTATTTTATTAACTTCATGACATTATTTAAAAATTAAATCATTTAATAAATGTTACAAGTTAGTATTATATTTAATGTACTCATTCGCTAATATGATTTAGTTATGAATTTTTAATTATTTGTCATTCATGAGCCATTGTTAATCATTACAGTTCATCTAGTCATTTGGTAATTTTTTGTTTTCTTTAAAAGTGCAATATAAAAAAAAGACATTTAGATAACAAGTATATATGGTCTTTTTTTAGCTGGCAATGATGTTTGTTTTTATTTATAAATTATCTGGTGAAGTTGGGCAGAAATTCAACTTCTTATCAGCCTGATTTTTCTTTTCTGAAAACACCATTATTATTGGTTTTCTAGGAGCTTGTTGGCTGCCTTTGTCATGCATGAAAAGAAAATGCATTCCAAATTTCTACTCTACCCTCTTAGTTGCCATGGGTCTTGACAAAGTCTCATCCAGGAAGCTCTTAGGTTATAATGGTGGTGGTGGAAACCTTCATATTCTAGGACTTAGGAGCAAACGCTTCTCCTGCGTCTCATGTCATGCATCAGTGGATTTACTGCCTTCTACATTTCAAAACAATCTACTGCTGGATCAGGGATTTGTTGTACCAGCAACTGGGAAAAGCCACCCAGGGCATTGACACACCTGGGGGGACCCTCTAGGGAATGTGAAGGCCAATGCAGCTGAAGGAGCTCAGTTTGCTAAATACACTACTCTCTGTGAACATTCAACAAGACATGTCAGCCTCAGAAAGACATCAAACAGATTTAAGGGAAGGATGGAAGAAGATACTCAACGGATTTTGGAGGTTAGGGTCTCAGGGAGGGAGAGCGCCCTCTTGGATTCCGCGGGCCCTTTCACGCTGTCTCTGAGGGAACGCACACTCTTCTGGCGGTTCCTTGCAAAACGAGCCCTCTTGATCTTCCACAATGCTGCATCACTGAGATTAGCGACATTGGTCCTCACAGCAGTGATAGCTTTGCAAAAGGAATTAAAGGTGATCATTTTCCTTAACTCGCTATGTTATACAAGTAGTTTGAAACAATCCATCTGTGTATATTTTCAATATTAAAAGTCATCTTCCATGGATACATTTCTCATTCATCTATCTCCCTCTATGATAAGCCTTATATTAAAAAATCATGGCTATTATCTATTTTGACTATCGTTTATCATTTTTCTGTTTAGATCATAAGATTAAAGTATCTAATTTTGTTATCACTGGATAAATAGTTGAGTGACCAAAGTCTTTCCTCCATCTATTTAGAGCTCCAGGTAACTGATTACTAAGCATGGAAGAGTAAATTTACAAAGAGCAAATATATCTCACAAAATTGCTCACGGACATTACAAACATGATGGTTGAATAATATTTAAGCAACACAGAGTCACAAATGGTTCTCAACGGTCCTCGAATAAATGAGATTTTTTTTTCTTTTTTTTTTGGCCACGCGACATGGCATGTGGGATCTTAGTTCCCCGACCGGGGATTGAACCCATGCCCCCTGCATTGGGAGCGTGGAGTCTTAACCACTGGACCATCAGGGAAGTCCCTAAATGAGAAAAATTTTGACGTTGGAATGCCAGAAAATAGTTAACCTGCAGATTACCACAGTAGATATTCAATAAACATTTGATGAACTGAGTACATGAAGTCAAGATATCCTCCATAATGGGAAATTAAACTACATGCGGAGTATCTTCCGTTTATCCAGCAAGCACCAGAATAGGAACTGTGACTGTTTAAAGCAAGTTCTTTGTTTTGCTTACTTGTAGGAAAAGGAAATTCTTTGTTACAATCCAAATGTAGCTGAGCTTCCAAAGAAAGTGTTTCAAATCTGTTGACAAAGAACTCCCAACTCAAAGCAGGAATATCTTGCTTAAGAAAATGCAAGAGTAAAAGCTTGCTCAATATTGTGGGTCGATCTTTAACCACAGTATCAAACTGGAAGTCAAGACAAAGACACAGACCCTGGGAAAAGGTAAAAAAACAAAAGCAAAAATGGAAAGTCAGATGTAAATACACCAAGCAAAGTCAGTGAAACAAGGCAGCCTCCTCAATCCATGCTTACAATGAAGAATGATTCAACTGAAATCTTCGATTGCATTTTTGGTAGGGGAAAAAAAAAATGCAGAAGAGGAGCTTCTCCTAATTGTTGAATATCTCTTGAATTTTGACTCAGAAATCTGAGCTAAATGTGTATTATTGATTTTTCTGATGCATCGAATAATAACCACTTAATTCAAATACCCTCAGACCAGTGTTTCTTTCTTTAATGTCTGTAGTTTCTATTAAGAGAAGCGTACTTCCAAAACTACATTTTAGAATACACAAGAATATGGTCTTTAAATTCCCTTTCAATGCTAAATTCCATGAGTCTAAAAGAAAGGAAAGTCATCTTGTCTTCTTGGAATGTGAGTGGAACATAGAATCTTAAGAAATCAAAGTTGGAATGGACTAAGCATCTATTTCTCCAGTATGTGAGTCTACCATTTCCCTTTTTTTAACTGAATGAAATTTTAAAACTAATTCATCCAATTATGCTATTAATTCATTCAACTCTCATCTAATGAGTGCCTCCTATGTTCCAAGCCCTGAGCAGGGGTTAGACATACAACTACCTTGTCTTATTAAGACCAACAGAGAAGGACTATCCAGAAGACAACTGGGAATTTTTACATGGGGAGGTATGGGTCCACAAGCAGCATAGCTCTATAATTTTTCAGATTCTGCATAGTTTGACCTTTCTTCTTAGTCTTTTTTACAAGAGAAGCTCTTACACTGGTTTGGGAGACCTTGTGTACACACACGCACACATACACACACACAATTAAGAACATGGACATTATTATGTCAGACCTGAGTTTGTGCTGCCACTTACTAGCCATGTGACTCTGAAAAAGTTACTTAACCTTTCTAACCCTCAACTTCTCTATCTGTAAAATGGGAACACACAAAATGTTATTGTAAGGATTAAATGAAGTAATGCATGATGGGACACTTCTAATACACTGCCCCGGAAACACAATACCTGTTTGACAAATGTTAGTTCTTGCCATTATTATTACTTTTAATAATAACAATATAATAATAAATCAGGTGCCAATGTGGAAAAACAGTAGATCAGGACTTTAGAGGTTTTGTCTTTGTTCTCCCATGAATTCACTCTGTGTTCTTTAAAAAGTCCCATTATCTCTCTGAGACTTGGTTTCTTCAAGTATAAAATAAAGGTGCCAAATAAGATAAATAAACAACTCTCTCCAGGTCTCATATTTCATGTCTCTTTGATTTTACTTTGTGGTATTTCATTTCAGTAGTATATTTACCATCTCTTGTTTTGCTTTGGTTTATATTATAATTCATCTGATTTCTCTTTGCATCTAGACTCAGTGACAAGGGCTTTTGGCCCAGGAGCCAGCTGAATGGTATAAAATAACCAACCTAGTTTAAAAATCTGCCACACACACAAAATTATACAATAATTACATCTGTCAGAAGCGATGGCAGCATAGGGACAAAGACTGGAAAGAAAGAATCAACAAATAAAAACAAGAGATCTGTTAATACGGTGCGGTTCTGGGATGCTTTTCTCAGAAATGGTAACAGTGGAAATTTTTAAATTTTTTAAAAAATTTAAAAATTTCCACTGTTACCATCATCATCAGTATTATGTGTGTTTACGTGACAAATAACTCAATGAATTAGTAGAGTAGAGCAGAGCACCATCCGCAGAGCAGATAATGCACATCTGAGGGACGTCACCTGCAAGGCTGGCCTCTTTATGGTGTCAAGCAGGAGACCAGCCCTCGTAGCCACCGCTGGGTTGACGTCCTCCACAGCCGTCAGAAAGCAGCAGAAGGCGTGTGCCAGGGAGTACTTCAGCAGGTGGTTTTTGGTCACTGAATGAATATCCAGAAATCTGCAAATTACAGCCACTTTTTCCACTGCAATGTCAAAGGCAGAGAACAAAAAAATTGACATTTATTTAGACGGTCTGAGAAATGAGCCCACAGAGAAAAAGCTAACTCTGGGCCCCCCTACACTGACGTTAAATACCAAAAGGAAATTCTAATGCCACCTTCTTGAGTGTTCCGTTTTATCCGTGCAGCAGACACCATTTCTACACAGTGTAGTATTTTTCCGCCAGGCAGCCTTGATTTAGTTCTGGGTTTTCTTTTCTTTTCTTCTCTTTTTAATGGTCTTTACCTTTGTTTAACTTTCAGCCACATTTCAAACTTTTCAAAATGCCTCCATGCTCATTTCTTTGTCCATGCTATAGAGGTTCTGCAGACCACACAGGGATGTGGGATGATGTGCCCACCAGGGCTGGCTCTAAGTCCTTAATATGTCATGAAGTGATATGACAACCAGTCTTCCTGGGGCTATAGAAGCCACATATTTCTTCCATGAACCAAATGCACCATTATTCTGCACATCTATATTAAATTATTCTAGCCACTCTTTAAACATAGCTTTATAAAAAGTTATAATAACTAGTGAAGCAATATAGTTCCATGCAAAGACATTTCAGGACTTTACTTAAGCTGTTCCAGCAGCCTAGATAGAATATTCTTTCTATTCTTTTCTGCTTATTGACACTCTACCATCCTTAAAGAGTCTGCTGCTGAAATTCTACTATTCTGTAAAGTCACTCTGACTTCCTAGAGTGGCCTTTCCATCCCACGAACTCCTGCAAAAATACTATTCATTTACCTATGGCATTTGTGTGTTCATAGATAGCTATATGACATATCTTCTGTTGTCTGAATTATATTTATACCATTATCTTCTGTTGTCTTGAATTATATTTATACTGTTATAGTTTCTTAACCTCTTACATGTTTATATTTGATCTCATCAATTAAATTAGGAGCTTCTTGAGGGCAAGAATCTGCTCTTATACTCTTTTTATTGCTCCCATGATAACTAGTACATACGGTATTTATTCAATAAATTCACTGATTCACTTATTTTTAAAATATATATTAAGCACATTATATATACATAAGAGATCATTCTAGGTACTTGGGGAAGGTGGGAGTAAATGCAAGAATGAATTGTTATGGACTGAACGTTTGTGTCCCCTCCCCAAATTGATATGTTGGAGCCTTAATTCCCAATGTGATGGCATTCGGAGGTGGGACCTTGGGAGGTAATTACGTTTAGATGAGGTCATGAGGGTAGGCTCCCATTATGGGATTCATGTCCTTATAATAAGAGGAAGGGAGACAAGAGTTCTCTCTCTCCCTCTACCATGTAAGGATACAGAGAGAAGAGAAGCCAGGAAGAGAGCCCTCACCGAGGAACCAAGTAGGCTGGAGCCTTGATCTTGGACTTCCCAGCCCTTAAAACTGTGAGAAATAAATTTCTGTTGTTTAAGCTATCCAGTCTATGTTATTCTGTTATGGCAGCCCAAGCAGACTAACATGTGAATCATTCACAGGTCTTGACTTCAAAGTCAAGTCAACTAAAAGAGATAACACAGGTACAACTGTAACGGAAATGTAATACAAAAGGCTGTAACTGCCACTAATGAGGTAGAAATAAAATGCTATGAGAGATCAAAGGATAAAGAAATGACTTTCCACCAATGGAACCGAGAAAGTGGAACTCAATAGGGGCATTTGAAGGTTCATGAAATGGAGGTGGCATTTATTTTATTATTTTTTTTAAACATCTTTATTGGAGTATAATTGCTTTACAATGTTGTGTTAGTTTCTGCTCTATAACAAAGTGAATCAGTTATACATATACATATATCCCAATACCTTCTCCCTCTTGCGTCTGCCTCCCACCCTCCCTATCCCACCCCTCTAGGTGGTCCCAAAGCACCGAGCTGATCTCCCTGTGCTATGCGGCTGCTTCCCAATAGCTATCTACTTGACATTTGGTAGTGTATATATGTCCATGCCACTCTCTCACTTTGTCCCAGCTTACCCTTCCCCCTCCCCGTGTCCTCAAGTCGATTCTCTACGTCTGTGCCTTTATTCCCGTCCTGTCCCTGGGTTCTTCAGAACCATTTTTTTTTTTTTTTAAGATTCCATATATATGTGTTAGCATACGGAATTTGTTTCTCTCTTTCTGACTTACTTCACTCTGTATGACAGACTCTAGGTCCATCCACCTCACTACAAATAACTCAGTTTCATTTCTTTATATGGCTGAGTAATATTCCACTGTATATATGTGCCACATCCTCTTTATCCATTCATCTGTCGATGGACACTTAGGTTGGTTCCATGTCCTGGCTATTGTAAATAGAGCTGCAATGAACATTGTGGTACATGACTCTTTTTGAATTATGGTTTTCTCAGGGTATATGCCCAGTAGTGGGATTGCTGGGTCATATGGTAGTTCTATTTTTAGTTTCTTAAGGAACGTCCATACTGTTCTCCATAGTGGCTGTATCAATTTACATTCCCACCAATAGTGCAAGAGGGTTCCCTTTGCTCCACACCCTCTCCAGCATTTATTGTTTGTAGATTTTTTGATGATGGCCATTCTGACGGGTGTGAGGTGATACCTCATTGTAGTTTTGACTTGCATTTCTCTAATGATTAGTGATGTTGAGCATTCTTTCATGTGTTTGTTGGTAATCCGTATATCTTCTTTGGAGAAATGTCTATTTAAGTCTTCTGCTCATTTTTGGTTGGGGTTGTTTTTTTTTTGACATTGAGCTGCATGAGCTGCTTATAAATTCTGGAGATTAATCCTCTGTCAGTTGCTTCATTTGCAAATATTTTCTCCCATTCTGAGGGTTGTCTTTTTGTCTTGTTTATGGTTTCCTTTGCTGTGCAAAAGCTTTTAAGTTTCATTAGGTTCCATTTGTTTATTTTTGGTTTTTTTGGTTTTTTTTTAATTAATTAATTTATTTTATTTTATTTTTGGCTGTGTTGGGTCTTCGTTTCTGTGCAAGGGCTTTCTCTAGTTGCGGCAAGCGGGGGCCACTCTTCATTGCGGTGCGCGGGCCTCTCACTATTGTGGCCTCTCTTGTTGCGGAGCACAGGCTCCAGACGCGCAGGCTCAGTAGTTGTGGCTCATGGGCCTAGCCGCTCCGCGGCATGTGGGATCTTCCCAGACCAGGGCTCGAACCCGTGTCCCCTGCACTGGCAGGCAGATTCTCAACCACTGCGCCACCAGGGAAGCCCTATTTTTGTTTTTATTTCCATTTCTCTAGGAGTTGGGTCAAAAAAGATCTTGCTGTGATTTATGTCATAGAGTGTTCTACCCTTGTTTTCCTCTAAGAGTTGTATAGTGTCTGGCCTTACATTTAGGTCTTTAATCCATTTTGAGTTTATTTTTGTGTATGGTGTTAGGGAGTGTTCTAATTTCATTCTTTTACATGTAGCTGTCCAGTTTTCCCAGCACCACTTATTGAAGAGGCTGTCTTTTCTCCATTGTATATTCTTGCCTCCTTTATCAAAGATAAGCTGACCATATGTGCGTGGGTTTATCTCTGGGCTTTCTATCCTGTTCCATTGATCTATATTTCTGTTTTTGTGCCAGTACCATACTATCTTGATTATTGTAGCTTTGTAGTATAGTCTGAAGTCTGGGAATCTGATTCCTCCAGCTCCGTTTTTCTTTCTCAGGATTGCTTTGGCTATTTGGGGTCTTCTGTGTTTCCATACAAATTGTGAAATTTTTTGTTCTACTTCTGTGAAAAAAGCCATTGGTAGTTTGATAGGGATTGCATTGAAATTGTAGATTGCTTTGGGTAGTATAGTCATTTTCACAATGTTGATTCTTCCAATCCAAGACATGGTATATCTCTCCATCTGTTTGTATCATCTTTAATTTCTTTCATCTTTCTTATAGTTTTCTGCATACAGGTCTTTTGTCTCCCTAGGTAGGTTTATTCCTGGGTATTTTATTCTTTTTGTTGCAGTGGTAAATGGGAGTGTTTCCCTAATTTGTCTTTCAGATTTTTCATCATTAGTGTATAGGAATGCAAGAGATTTCTGTGCATTAATTTTGTATCCTGCTACTTTACCAAATTCATTGATTAGCTCTAGTAGTTTTCTGGTAGCATCTTTAGGATTCTCTATGTATAGTATCATGTCATCTGCAAACAGTGACAGCTTTACTTCTTCTTTTCTGATTTGGATTCCTTCTATTTCTTTTTCTTCTCTGATTGCTGTGGCTAAAGCTTCCAAAACTATGTTGAATAATAGTGGTGAGAGTGGGCAACCTTGTCTTGTTCCTGATCTTAGTGGAAATGGTTTCAGTTTTTCACCATTGAGGATGATGTTGGCTGTGGTTTTGTCATATATGGCCTTTATTATGTTGAGGAAAGTTCCCTCTATGCCTATTTTCTGGAGGGTTTTTATCATAAATGAGTGTTGAATTTTGTCAAAAGCTTTTTCTGCATCTGTTAAGATGATCATATGGTTTTTCTCCTTCAGTTTGTTAATGTGGTGTATCACATTGATTGATTTGCATATATTGAAGAATCCTTGCACTCCTGGGATAAACCCCACTTGATTATGGTGTATGATCCTTTTAATGTGCTGTTGGATTCTGTTTGCTAGTGTTTTGTTGAGGATTTTTGCACCTATGTTCATCAGGGATATTGGCCTGTAGTTTTCTTTCTTTGTGACATCTTTGTCTGGTTTTGGCATCAGGGTGATGGTGACCTCGTGGAATGAGTTTGGGAGGGTTCCTCCCTCTGCTATATTTTGGAAGAGTTTGACAAGGATAGGTGTTAGCTCTTCTCTAAATGTTTGATAGAATTCACCTGTGAAGCCATCTGGTCCTGGGCTTTTGTTTGTTGGAAGATTTTAAATCACAGTCTCAATTTCAGTGCTTGTCATTGGTCTGTTTATATTTTCCATTTCTTTCTGGTTCAGTCTCGGAAGGTTGTGCATTTCTAAGAATCTGTCCATTTCTTCCAGGTTGTCCATCTTATTGGCATATAGTTGCTTGTAGTAATCTCTCATGATCCTTTGTATTTCTGCAGTGTCGGTTGTTACTTCTCCTTTTTCATTTCTAATTCTATTGCTCTGAGTCGTCTCTCTTTTTTTCTTGATGAGTCTGGCTAATGGTTTATCACTCTTGTTTATCTTCTCAAAGAGCCAGCTTTTACTTTTATTGATCTTTGCTATCGTTTCCATCATTTCATTTTCATTTATTTCTGATCTGATTTTTATGATTTCTTTCCTTCTGCTAACTTTGGGGTGTTTTTGTTCTTCTTTCTCTAATTGCTTTAGGTGTAAGGTTAGGTTGTTTATTTGAGATGTTTCTTGTTTCTTGAGGTAGGATTATATTGTTATAAACTTCCCTCTTAGAACTGCTTTTGCTGCAACCCATAGATTTTGGGTTGTCATGTTTTCATTGTCATTTGTTTCTAGGTATTTTTTGATTTCCCCTTTGATTTCTTCAGTGATCTCTTGGTTATTAAGTAGTGTATTGTTTAGGCTCCATGTGTTTGTATTTTTTACAGATTTTTTCCTGTAATTGATATCTAGTCTCATAGCATTGTGGTCAGAAAAGATACTTGATACAATTTCAATTTTCTTAAATTTACCAAGGCTTGATTTGTGACCCAAGATATGATCTATCCTGGAGAATGTTCCATGAGTACTTGAGAAGAAAGTGTATTCTGTTGTTTTTGGATGGAATGTCCTATAAATATCAATTAAGTCCATCTTGTTTAATGTATCATTTAAAGCTTGTGTTTCCTTATTTATTTTCATTTTGGATGATCTGTCCATTGGTGAAAATGGGGTGTTAAAGTCCCCTACTATGATTGTGTTACTGTCGATTTCCCCTTTTATGGCTGTTAGCATTTGCCTTATGTATTGAGGTGCTCCTATGTTGGGTGCATAAATATTTACAATTGTTATATCTTCTTCTTGGATGGATCCCTTGATCATTATGTAGTGTCCTTCTTTGTCTGTTGTAATAGTCTTTATTTTAAAGTCTATTTTGTCTGATATGAGAAATGCTACTCCAGCTTTCTTTTGATTTCCATTTGCATGGAATATCTTTTTCCATCCCCTCACTTTCAGTCTGTATGTGTCCCTAGGTCTGAAGTGGGTCTCTTGTAGACAGCATATATATGGATCTTGTTTTTGTATCCATTGAGCCAGTGTATGTCTTTTGGTTGGAGCATTTAATCCATTTACATTTAAGGTAATTATCAATATGTATGTTCCTACTACCATTTTCTTCATTGTTTTGGGTTTGTTATCGTAGGTCTTTTCCTTCTCTTGTGTTTCCTGCCTAGAGAAGTTCCTTTAGCATTTGTTGTAAAGCTGGTTTGGTGGTGCTGAATTCTCTTAGCTTTTGCTTGTCTGTAAAGCTTTTAATTTCTCCATCGAATCTGAATGAGATCCTTGCTGGGTAGAGTAATCTTGCTTGTAGGTTTTTCTCTTTCATCACTTTAAATATGTCCTGCCTCTCCCTTCTGGCTTGCAGAGTTTCTGCTGAAAGATCAGCTGTTAACCTAATGGGGATTCCCTTGTATGTTATTTGTTGCTTTTCCCTTGCTGCTTTTAATATTTTTTCTTTGTATTTAATTTTTGATAGTTTGATTAATATGTGTCTTGGCGTGTTTCTCCTTGGATTTATCCTGTATGGGACTCTCTGCGCTTCCTGGACTTGATTAACTATTCCTTTCCCATATTAGGGAAGTTTTCAACTACAATCTCCTCAAATATTTTCTCAGTCCCTTTCTTTTTCTATTCTTCTTCTGGGACCCCTATAATTTGAATGTTGGTGCGTTTAATGTTGTCCCAGAGGTCTCTAAGACTGTCCTCAATTCTTTTCATTCTTTTTTCTTTATTCTGCTCTGCAGTAGTTATTTTCACTATTTTATCTTCCAGGTCACTTATCCGTTCTTCTGCCTCAGTTATTCTGCAATTGATTCCTTCTAGAGAGTTTTTAATTTCATTTATTGTGTTGTTCATCATTGTTTGGGAAGTGGCATTTAAATGGAACCTTGAATAGAAGAGGATTTCAGATGGAGAACACAGAATGGCCAACACATGGATGAAGGGAAACAGGAAGCAATGGAGAAATAGCAATGGTATATGTAGAAAGAAGAGTGGGAAATGAGGCTGCAAACACTTGCAGTTAGACCATGGAAAACTTTGAATGCCAGTTTAAGGAGTCTGAACTTTATTCTCTCGGCACTGAAAACCCATTAAAATTTTTTGAGTAGAAAAGCAACATAATCGGAGCTGTGATTCAGAAGATTAATTTGGCAATAATCTAATCCTTAAATTGTAATGAAAGAGTATAGTTAAATGTTTACCTGCTTTATTTGTATTCAAATGCCTATAAAATGTGGCCAATACCATGTAGACTTTTGCTAGAAAGTTTTACTCTAATTTCGTACAACATCATGTGCTATCACATAAATAAACCAGCCCCTGGGATTCATGAGGCATTAAAAGCAAGAACTCTTTGAGGTGGTCAGATATTAGGGAACTGAACTCAAAGTATAGTAGTTAACTCACCTGATGGAACTCCCATTTCTCTGCAAAATTTTTGAGACACTAAAATATACGGAATCATCCTGATAAGGTACAGGTTGGTATGCCAACCCTGCTTGCTGCCCCCTGAGAATGGGAGTACCAGCAGATTAGGGTGACAGTGAGACCAGCAGATGTAAGACTAAGAGAACACATCCGATTCCTTCCTTACCATGTTCCTCAGGGAACTTGCCATTCTAAGCACTAGGAATTATACCCATCACTGCACCAGATTTGGTCACTGATGCTCCAATGACAAGAGTACAACAGCAGAGCTTCTCAAACTTCACTGAATTACCTGGAGAACTTGTTAGAAAATATAGATCTCTGGCCTCACCTCCTGAGATTCTGATTCAGTAGGTCTAGGATGAGGCCCAAAAATCTGCATTTTTAACAAACTTTCCCAGGTACTCAAATGCAAGTAACCTATTAGGTGACTACATAATTTATTATTCAAGCCAGGACCCATTTGAGAGTAAACAAGGGTGCAATTAATAAATACACCTGCACAACAGGCATAAACTAGGACTATCCCAGACAAACCTAGACATGGTCAACCTACCTAAGGACCACTCTGAAAAATTCTATTATCAAGGGAGTTCAACTAAGTAGAGCCACCAAAGAACACTAGCAAGCAGGACAATGCCTTCTAAAAAGAAGGGAGGGAAAGGGAGGGCCAACAAGAGATGTCATGACTGGACATCTGGTTTACCTTGTGACCCAGAGAGAATTTTTAAGCTAATACAGAGGTACCTGCTTCAAACCTCATCTTCCAGTCTTTGCTGTTGAAATTGCCATTTATGATTGCCCAAAAGATGTCAGCACCATGAGGAAGTGACAAAGCGTGAAGAAGGAGAGGAACTGCCAATGAAGATAGCTGGGAGAATTCAGATTTGACGACTCTCCACAGGCTGGGGAATCAAGAAGAAGCAAAGTGGTTACAGTTATGATAATCTTTCTAGGAAAAAAATCTTATTATCTTAGTTTGTGGGAAGTATAGTTAACAGAGGGCTGGTAGGGATGCTTTTGGTGAAATTCCATTCATTCACAAGAGTATAATCCTTGGATAAACTGTTCCTGCGCTCTTTTCCTATGTTAATTTTTTTAAAGAAATTACTTTTATGTAATAACATAGGAAAACACTACCAGTTAACAGTGCATTTTTAACATAAAAAGTAAAAATTGTATATTATAAATGCAGGTACATAAATGAACAATGACTGTTAAATAATAACTGATATTAGTTACGTCAAGATGATGGGGTGATAAGTGATTTTTTAAATTTTTCTTATAGTGAACATCTGGAGAATTGTGTTGGTTTTGTCTGCCCAGCAGCCTTTTCCTCTTATTCTATCAAAGAACAACTCTTTTTCTATTAAGAACAGCCTCTCCACCAACTGGCAGGGCTGTCAATCAAGTTCCCCCACCTTCTCTATCCTAATAATGAACACAAAACCCAGGGTGATCAAAATACTTCAATGTCATGAAAAGTGATTAGTCCAGGGGTGGGTGGGCCTGTGACCCAAGCATGAGAGTGCTAGCATTTTTTTTCCAGGTTTTGATATGTACTCTGAAATCTCAAAAATGAAGTGTTATGTCGATCTAGGGCTGCTAGCAACCCTCTCTCTTTCCCACCTCACAGGAACAGCCTGAGGAGAAGAAGCCAACACAGAGAGAACTAGGGAGGTGATGGGGAGGGAGAAAGGGGCGGGGAAAGAGAGAGAGAAAAAAACAGAGAGAGAGAGGTATCCGTGGTAACATCTTATGAGTACTTGCCATTCTTAAAACCAGACCACTACTGGTCAAAAACATACCTTAGCAAGTTTAAGCTAAGTCCGTATCATTGTATGCCAGAATAATGCTGAATATATATTTCTAGTAATAATGTTTTCAAACATTTTATTCAATTATTTAAAGTATGCCTTTTGTTTCTTTTTGTTTTGTTTTATTTTGTTTTGTTTTCTATTTGGCTCCAGAGTTAATATCAGAATCAAAACTATGTTCGACTTTAAAAACTTATAATGCAGCACTAAGAGAAAGGAGAAGTGACACATTATCTCCGTTTTACAGAGAACATATTGAGGTACATGTCACTAGAGAGCCTTGTTTTTGAGAAGACGTACTAAAGCTATGGAATGAAAAGGAGTAACTTTCAAACACTGTGTGCTTCATCTTAATAGTAGAAATCAGACAAATATAGATCTAATCCCAACCCTGCCATTAATTAGCTGTGTAACCAAGTGTAAATTTCTTAACTTCTCTGAACTTTTGTTTCCTCCCAATGCTGGTTGTATTAAATGAAATGATACATAGTACTTAACACATAGTAGGTACTCAAAAAGCTTGAGCTACTGTTATCATTGTATGATGAAGGATGATGATGCTTCCAGAGCACAACAGTAGGTCTTATATAAGAAGAATGTCCAAAAAATTGCCCTCATGGAGCTTGCAATTTAGTTGAAGGAGGCAAAACATATATATATATATATATATATATATATATATATATATATACAGCACTAGTAGAAAACCATCTCAGTGACAAAAAATTCTGGATTTGGCCAGTAACATATAGCTCTCCCAGTTCTCTAAGGCAGTCTTGTTTGAAAAATGGAAGAGTGTCCCTTCCCCAAATCCCTACATTGTCCACCATGGCTTTTGTGTCAGGGTGGTACTTTGGGGGAAAAACCTGGGCTATAAAGCCCAAAGGCTGAGGCAGAGATCCCATGGCATCAGCAATCCAAATGGCCTGGGTACATATTTGGTAGAGATCGCTTTAACAACAAAAGTCAGCCCACCTAGAGTACACAATATTCTTAAGCCATCTAACAACTGAAAGGCATAAAATAATCCTTATTTTCCTTTTCTACTTCTAAAGTACCTAGCAAAGACAATTACTATTCTTCATACTGACATACTCAAAAATTAGACTACATAAAAGAAATAAAAGTAGTTCCCATAGGTAATTAGCCTGTGCTGGCTAAGAGAAATAACCCAATGAGTTGGTAAGTCTTATTCTAAAATTGATTTTCACAGATAAAAGCCTAAAATATGAACAAACAAAAAACTACCAGAAAGACATACCTTGCAATCAACATGTGATCCTGAATGTAGGCTAAAAATTGAGGATGATCTTTTCTAGCACTGTATAAACACTCTCCATGTAGACAGAGGATCTTCAGGCAATTGAGCATATTAAAAAGAATGTCTGGCTCTTCAAACTTGGCCATTTCCTATGCAAAGAACCACAAGTTTACTGAGTTATCTAAAATGGCAATGCTACTAAATATAATATTCAAATATTTCAAAAAATATACCTGGAAAATGGTGTATATTAGTCTCAGCGTTACTGGAAGCTGTTGGTAGCAAAACTTTCTTTCAGTATCATTCTTTATTGCTGGGAAGAAATAATTACACAAAGGTTAGCATAACTCCTTCCCTCCACCATTCGTGAATTGATTAAGACCATAAAACAAAGAGGAGTAAAAATAGAAATGGAATATATTAAAAAGTGTTCATGTAATGTGTTTCTTTGTTCTCCAAGGTAGCATATATCCTTTCCATGATGCAAGTGCAGGAAACCTTCTAGATTTAGGATCCTCAGCTTCCACCTTCCACTGTGTATTCAGATGTCTTTGATTCCCTGAAGCAACCCCAGCCCAGCCCTATGCTCCTGTGGGCAGCTATTTCTGCTGATACCTGGAGGGGTCTTAGGGCCTGCCGAGGTTTGCCTTCCTAATTGAAAGGGAGATAAGCAGGTATTAAAGAGAGATATGCAACTTATACTAGCACCTAAGGAGGGATTTACCCCAGGACTCAAGTGTACAATATTCACACATGCACAGGACTCCCATGTGCAAAAAGGGAGCCTTTTAAAGCAGTTGAGCATATTCAAATCAGAACTACTCATGGTTTTATCTTCTTGTGAGGAGCTCTAAAAAGACCTTTGGGGACTTCCCTGGTGACGCAGTGGTTAAGAATCCGCCTGCCGATGCAGGGGACACGGGTTTGATCCCTGGACCGGGAAAATCTCACATGCCGCGGAGCAACTGAGCCCGTGAGCCACCACTACTGAGCCCACGTGCCACAACTACTGAGGCCGCGTGCTGCAACTACTGAAGCCCGAGCACCTAGAGCCCGTGCTCCACAACAAGAGAAGCCACCGCAATGAGAAGCCCGTGCACCGCAACGAAGAGTAGCCCCCGCTCACCACAACTAGAAAAAGCCCGCTCGCCATAACTAGAAAAAGCCCGCGCACAGCATGAAGACCCAGCGCAGCCGTAAATAAATAAATAAAAAGACCTTTGCCTCTACAGTGGGTAGTGGTGGCATATTTTACATGAGGCATGCTAGAGAAAAGAATTCACAAGTTAACCAGATATAGAAACTAATGTAAAATGTTTTCAAATCACCATTATAAGTTTTGGCAATTCCTAGGATCACAGACAGTGAGAGTCAAACCCTCTTGGTGTATATACTTGTTTATTGGGGATCTTCCACTCCGATGTATTTTATTTTATTTTATTTTATTTTATTATTATTTTTTTTTATGTTGAAATGGACCTCAGGTTATTTCTCTTTTTATTTATTTATTTATTTATTTATTTTTGGCTGTGTTGGGTCTTCGTTTCTGTGAGAGGGCTTTCTCTAGTTGCGGCAAGCGGGGGCCACTCTTCATCGCGGTGTGCAGGCCTCTCACTATCGTGGCCTCTCTTGTTGCCCAGCACAGACTCCAGACGCGCAGGCTCAGTAGTTGTGGCTCACGGGCCTAGTTGCTCCGCGGCATGTGGGATCCTCCCAGACCAGGGCTCGAACCCGTGTCCCCTGCATTAGCAGGCAGAGTCTCAACCACTGCGCCGCCAGGGAAGCCCCCGATGTATTTTAAATACTTGTTATCGGCACTAAACTCTATTTTGTCTAGCATGAAAAAATTTTTTTAACATTTTTAGTGGAGGACATCTCTGACTGCTATAAGGAACAGGCACCAGGCCACAAAATGCAGAAACAGGAATTACTCTAGAATAAGAGAGGGAACCGCTGGACATGTGTCGGTAGAGCACCCATCTGGTCTCTGACAGAGGAGCTCAAGACCGGCACCTGAAGACCCACAGAGCAGAAGCAGGGTCAGAGTGATTAGCAGCCAGGAAGGCCGGTCCTGGAAGAAAATTCCTCTTCCCTGAGGAGACAAGCGATAACTGTGTCCTGTAAGACAGCAGAACGTAAAAGAAGGAAAACAGACCAGAAGCTGTGACCAGAGCCTGAAGTAGTGCTTGGGGGAGATGAATAGAGCAAATGTTTAAATAAGTGGAGTTTACAACAGTGAAGCAAAGGAAAGAGTAATTTATAAAAACAAATTGCTTAATTTTCACCATTGTTCAGATAAAATGTTACATATAAATAAAAATGGTAGTTAATTGATTTGTGTGCTATGTCAGGCTTAAAAATATATATTTAGAGGCTTCCCTGGTGGCCCAGTGGTTGAGAATCTGCCTGCCAATGCAGGGGACACGGGTTCGAGCCCTGGTCTGGGAAGATCCCACATGCCGCGGAGCAACTAAGCCCGTGAGCCATAACTACTGAGCCTGTGCGTCTGGAGCCTGTGCTCCGCAACGAGAGGCCGTGATAGTGAGAGGCCCGCGCACCGCGATGAAGAGTGGCCCCCACTTACCGCAACTAGAGAAAGCCCTCTCACAGAAACGAAGACCCAACACAGCCAAAAATAAATAAATAAATAAATAAAATTTAAAAACCAAACCCATAAGACCAGAAAAAAAACTTACAAAAAAAATATATATATATATTTACATCTAAAGAGTACAGGTTATTGGATCGTAAGTGAAATCGTTGCTTCCCTTAGGCATCAATGCCTGACAGAAACATGGCCCTGGGATCTAGTCTCAACCCTGCCACTAACTAGTTGTACAATATTTGGGTTTCCAATTCCCAGTCCCCCACCCCCAAATATGCCCAGAATCAGGGGTGAGCAGATGGAGGTCATTTCATTTTGTGTTGCAACTCCTCAGATGATCCTGATGCGCTATTACAGTTTTGAAATCATGTTAAGCATAAAGCATAAATCAGGAATAACTTGTGCTCTATGACCATGGGCAAGTTGCTTAACCCATCTCGGATGTACTTTCCTCATCTGCAAAGTGAGAAGGCTGACCTAGATCAGCAGGTTTCAAATTCTTTGCTATGAAATCCTTTGTTGAAAGAGAATCTTACTTAGAACTCCAACATAGGAAATAGCGCAAGTCAGAACACTCTGGTTGAAGCACGGTGGGGAGCCTGGGTCTTTATCATTTGCCCACATGTTCTCACCAATTGCCACCCCAATTAAGGAAGGTCAAAAGGAAACAACACAGAGATTTACAACTCCAAGTACACACTGAATACCAATGAAGTAGGTTATCTCAGGTGTTCCCTCATCTAAGTTTCAATGGTTCTAAATAGTGTGAGGCAACCTATACATCCTCAGCTACTTACACAATCACGCTGAAGCAGTTAGTTTCAACCAAGCATTTTGTACTAATGATGTAGTTACCTTGGTCTGATAAGACACCCCATGACTTGCAATGAGCCCCACAAAACAGTCACTTAATAATGTTTGCTGTTCACTGAAGAAATGAGGGAAAGCTTCTCAAACTTTGGTTCTGGGGAGTAGGCTTCCCAGGGACCAGGTATTCTAACAATTTACGATAGTGGAAGCAAGAAGATACAAATTCCGAGAGTGTCACAGTGCAGATCCAGAAACCAGGCTTTCTCAGAGGCACATGGAGTCCCATCCTAAATTCCTGAAACTCATTCAGAGTTTGAGGAGCTGGAGATGATTCCAGGCCCACCTGCCATTTGCTGGTCCCAATTCGCCTACATAGAGCCTCTAAACAAAGTAGAAAGAGGTCATCTCTCTTCCCAGCTCTCAGCAGAGCCAACTAGCCTTAGAGTACGACTTGTACAGCTATTCACGGTGAGCCCATCCAGGGTCACAGCCATGCCCCTGGGGCTCAGAAGCTGCACGAGCTCAACTTTGGTCACCTCTATCCAAAAACACTGTGCTTTGGCCAAATGCCCTGAGTGGCTATCAAGAGTGTTGGCACCCTCCACTTGGGCCCTTCAGCCTTGGTTCACAGCTACTTCTCCACAGAGAACGTGATTCACTACATGTAGCGGTGATGCTTTCACGGACAGGGTAGGTTTTTATCGACAGCATGCTCCTGCTGCCAGAAATATGCTCAGTGACCTCTCTTCTATGACAAGCACATCCTGGACCTGTTCACTTCATAATCTTGAGAGAAATGGTTCATGTGCACAAGTCTGTACTGAGGAACCCGAGTCTGAGCTTGCCCAAGCCGATGGTGATCTAAGAAATCCGGGTTCTGAGTGTTAGGCCTGTGCAAACTGGGATGTGCACACCTCTCTCCCCATCAGCCAGAGTTCACCTACCAGCATGTTCCATGGGCTCGGTGCGATTGCCTGGGTTCTCCTCATGCTTAGTTGCTGGATTCTCCTCCTCCTCACCTTCCGGGCCTATAATAAACTCTGGTCTGGAAGAAAGGAGGCTATCCTCAAGGATGTCTGTGGGCTCCTGAAACAAATATGACAAGCAGCCAGGTGAGCAGCCCTTTGGGGATGTAAAGAACGATTCCACTTAGTTCAACAAAGATGGATGAGCACCTGCTGTGGCCCAGGCCCTGTGCTGAGCCCCAGAGGGCAAACGCATGTGCCTCCATAGAGACTTGAGTTTATTGCCATAATGGTTAAAGGAAATTTGGATCAGCTGTTTTCTGAAATATTTTCATTCCCTTAAAATAAATATGGAAAAAATCTCAAAAACATTGTTAAATCTTCCTAGGCCTGCTT
The DNA here is from genome assembly GCF_028023285.1 of Balaenoptera ricei. Classification (NCBI taxonomy): domain Eukaryota; kingdom Metazoa; phylum Chordata; class Mammalia; order Artiodactyla; family Balaenopteridae; genus Balaenoptera; species Balaenoptera ricei. The sequence goes on along the minus strand of NC_082640.1, from coordinate 177,119,529 downwards.
TCTCATCTCTGCTGTAATCCCTGTGAGCATGTCCCACTTGCCAGGTGATTCCAATCCATGCTCATTTTGTTTAATCACAGCACTTAATTAGCAGAGAATAATAAGGGGTTCACACCAATATATTTAGATACAAATACTGGTTGCTGGGGGAAGTCAAATTTTTAGGAGCAAGAAATTTCTATAATATGTGAGTTAAAGAGAGCAAGGTATGGCAACCCAGGTGTCCATCAACAGATGAACAGATAGACAAAATGCATACAACGGCATATTATTCACCCTTGAAAAGGAAGGAAATTCTGACACATGCTGCAACATGAATGGACTTTGAGGACATTATGCTAAGTGAAATAAGCCAGTCAAAAAAGGACAAATTTTCTTTTTTAACATCTTTATTGGAGTATAACTGCTTTACAGTGTTGTGTTAGTTTCTGCTGTATAACAAAGTGAATCGGCTATATGCATATGTATATCCCCATATCCCCTCCCTCTTGCGTCTCTCTCCCACCCTCTCTATCCCACCCCTCTAGGTGGACACACAGCACCGAGCTGATCTCCCTGTGCTATGCAGCTGCTTCCCACTAGCTATGATTTTACATCTGGTAGTGTATATATGTCCATGCCACTCTCTCACTTTGTCCCAGCTTACCCTTCCCCCTCCCCATGTCCTCAAGTCCATTCTCTACGTCTGCATCTTTATTCCTGACCTGCCGTTAGGTTCTTCAGAACCATTTTTTTCTTTTTTTTTTTAGATTCCATATATATGTGTTAGCATACGGTATTTGTTTTTCTCTTCCTGTCTTACTTCACTCTGTATGACAGTCTCTAGGTCCATCCACCTCACTACAAATAACTCAATTTCATTTCTTTTTATGGCTGAGTAATATTCCATTGTATACATGTGCCACATCTTCTTTATCCATTCATCTGTCGATGGATACTTAGGTTGCTTTCATGTCCTGGCTATTGTAAATAGAGCTGCAATGAACATTGTGGTACGTGGCTCTTTTTGAATTATGGTTTTCTCAGGGTATATGCCCAGTAGTAGGATTGCTAGGTCGTATGGTAATTCTATTTTTAGTTAAAAAAGGACAAATATTGGATTATTGCACTTATATGAGGTATCTACAGGAGTCAAACTCATAGAAACAGAAAGTAAAATGGTGGGTCTCCAGGGGTTAAGGGGAGGGAGAAATGGGCATTATTGTTTGATGGGTATAGAGTTTCCATTTTGCAAGACAAAAAGATTGGTTGCACAACAATGTGAATATACTTAACACTATATCTGTATGTCTATATATAGATATATAACAAGCTGGAAAATGGGTGAAAAAGAAGATTTAAAGAGAGAGAGAGAATGTACTAGGAATAGCTACCATTTAAAATATCCATCTCTAGTTATCCTCCTATTCCAGTTTTATTCTCTCTTTCAACTCCCACCTTCAAATGTCCTCTTTTAAAATCATCCTCTTTTAGGGGAAAGGTTGGGGGAGGGATAAATTAGGAGTTTGGAATTAACATATACACAGTACTATATATAAAATAGATAATCAACAAGGACCTGCTATATAGCACAGGGAACTGTACTCAATGATCTGTAATAACCTATATGGGACAAAAATCTGAAAAAGAATGGATATATGTATATGTATAACTGAATCACTTTGCTGTACACCTGAAACTAACACAGCATTGTAAATCAACTATACTCCAATATAAAATAAAAATTAAATTTAAAAAATTTTTAAATAAATAAAAATTTAAAATATCCTCTTTAGCTAACACTTTAACCAGTAATAACTTTAACCAGTAATTTGAAGAATTACTTGATAGCCAGCTGAAAGCAAGAAGGAGGTAAAGATTGTTGGGATACATGAAGGACACCAAGAAGAAAGAAACCAGTGCTAAAACGGTGTCTGGGAGGGTTCTGAAGAGTATCTTTGCCAACTTCGCAGTTTTGCTGATGCTGGCCCTGTTCCTTGGTCACCCATGAACAAGACACTAAATCAAATTATAAACTGAGTTTCATAAAATTCGATATGGCAAAAAGTTTCCTGCTGCATACACCCAGTTCTCTTCGGCGCACACCCAGTAACTCACGTGTAATTTTCTGTAAATGGCAACATCATCACCTCCCAAGCCAGAAAACATGGATTTGTCCTCAACTTTTCCATCGCTAAACGCTAACTCAACACCAAGTGCTGTTGATTCTCTTTCCTAAAAATCCGTCAGGTCCACACCTTCTCTTCATCACCACCATCACTGCTTTAGTTCAGGCTCCCCTGTTTCTCCCCTGAGTGACAGCATTACCTTCTGACTAGATGCCTGTCCCTGGCCTCCAAATCCTCTAATCTCTCTCCTCCACTGGCAGAATTTCTCAAATTCATCAAATTATATCACCACCCTGATTAAGATTCTTCAGGATTCCCCCATTGTCGCCAAGACAAAATCCTTACCTCTTAGCTTGGCAGACAGAGCCCTTAATAAATGTGACTATAAAACTGATGATTTTATAGCATCAGGTCTACCTTTTACTCCTTTGCCATCCTCCTCACTGTTCTAGCAACGATGAACTACTCGTAGTTTCCTGAGTGTATCATCACCCCCTTTCCTCTGTATCATTTAAACAGAGTTTTCTGGGTCTCAACAGTCCTTCTCTCCTATCACCTTCATTTCATTAACTCCACTCCTCCTTCAAATATGCGCTCAGCAGACATCTCCTCCGGGAAGACCTTGCCGATCCCCATCACCTCTAACCTAGATTCATCCTCTCTCTGTCCTCCCATAGCTATCTTGTTCATCTCTTCCTCACTATGCTCATCATGAGCATCTTAGGTTTTTCATTTACGTAAACATCTTCCTGATTAGGCTCTAAGCTAGACGATGTTTTCGAACCATCTATTACTGTGACTGTTTTAGAACCATCTATTACTGTGACTGCTTTAGACTATATACCCAATGACGGTGTTAAAAGACCGTACTACAGGAACATTATGTTGTGGCAGGTAGGACTAATGAGTTACGTGGGCTGAAAGGTATTTAAAAACTGAAGAAACACTTTACTGCATATATACTATACATCCCCAAAATATTTTTTTAAAGAAGTCGCTTTCTACCTAGACAAACACTAGGGGAAGAAAAAGAGAAGATGGCGAACACTGGCTCAAATGATTCAGGTTCATCTACCTATGATGCTATGTGGGTATTTTGGTGATGTGTGTATCTTAGATGGAAAATAGGCTAAACAGGGAATAACTAATATATGGAGTAGATAATTCATGGCATATATTAGCTGTTCCCTATTTAAACAATTTTCTTAAAAAGCAGAAAATGAAATGAAAGCTTTATTGGTTGTTGATCAAGTCAATGGGTTTTACACACTGAGGTGACCAAGGAGTTTTCAGTGTCCATATCCAATCTACTTACTCAATATTTGATGTCTATATTTTGTAGTATTCATTGTTATCTAAACTTTGTAACATAACTTTGTGATAAAAGTTATTTCAAGAATACCAGTAATGCCTTGTATTTATGAAAATTGTATGAGCGGATATACTACAACCCTAACTCATGACTCAAGAATTCTAACTCAAGAATTCTGTGTAATGTAGCTCCATCTCGTGTCTCTTTCCAGGAGCCTGAGTTAGCGGAAGGAACAGGGAAACTTTCTTTTAACGCAGTCTCGCATATAACCCAGCATGGAGCATAAGATAATACTGGAGGAAGACGCCATTACACCATCTACTGCAGTCTTTATTACCATTAGACATGGATCATCTCGTGTCTTCAACTGCTTACCACCAGCCGGCTTTCTTCTTTGGGAGCCAGTCTCTCCAGGAGCTCACAAGCAAGTTGATAGCAGAGAATACTAGACTGACATAAGTTACACTCAATTGCTTTTTCTTCCTTCTGGCAGGTGTGGGAGCCCCCCCAGGGGGCTTGGAAGACATTGTTTATAATGGAAATAATGTCCTTTGATAAGCTGTGCTCTAAGCCCATCGTGATCCCATCGTCTTGTAACTCCATCTGAAAGATAACCAAAAAAGGCCAAAAAAAAAAAAAAAAAAAAGAAGAAGAAGAAGGAGTTTGGTCTGTTTGTCCAATATTCCACTGGCACACTAACTGGGGACAATTTTCACTAACTGATGACAATATAAATTATTTAAAGATGATAAGGCTTACAGACCGTGAGCATACATTACTTTCCATGGACTCTTCTAAAAAGAATATAAACACAATACAAAGTAATAGGATTTATTTTTTAAATCATGTAGGACATTTAAAAAAGAGAGTTCTTTTTTAAAGCCATCAATTTGTGAGATTTTACACATTTAAAAAATGCTGTTCCTCACCTAGTGTCCAGATCTTGGTTTCTAAATACCATTATCCACTAAAGGAACCAGGACTCCTTGGAGAAATGGCTGATTCCAGGGTTGGGGCTAGGAAAATATAAAATGAGCCTGGAACATTCTGTCATGTGAGACATTAAGGAAGTGTTCAAAGAATGATGGGAATATTTCAAAAGAACATAGAAGCCAGCTTGAAGGGACTCTCATTAGCCAAATGTGGGATGAAATGAGCCTCAAAATAAATAATCATAGTAACAGATTTTAGCCCACTGAACAAAAGAATCCATGACTACATTCGGGTATAAGTAGATTAAACAAATAACTATATAAATGGGAGAGGCAGGGAACCTGTTCCTTCAGTAGAATGCCAGCTAATAAATTAAAAGAAATGATGGAATTAGAAAATTATCATTTGGTAACCAATAGAGTAAAAATTGATTCAGGCATGAATCATCCATGGATACTAAAACTAGAAGGTGAAAGTCTGATGAAAAACAGGAAATCTGTCTTAAAGTAGCTCCCTACAAGTTAGTTATTAATTACAAAGGGGAAAATAGTGGCTTTGTAGTAGAGAAATCTGGCAGAAATCACCTTAACCAAGTTATTACCACCAGTAATGGGACATTATCATGTCATGTGCTCCCTGATATCATGCACTGAAAACAACATAACATCACATCTGTGGTATGACTGACAAAAATGCTTAACTCAAACTGATTCATAAGGAAACATCGGACAAACTCAAATTGAGAAATATTCTATAAAGTAACTGGGCTGTACTCTTCAGAAATGTCAAGAATATGAAAGATAAACAAAGATTAAAGAACTAATGAGTGAGGACAAATCGTTGTAATGAGTGATGCTGGATTGTGTCCTCAGTCAAAAATAACTTTTTACTTTTGCTATAAATACGGTATGATTATTATATCAATTTTTAAAATGAATAATTTCTGTAAGTTTTATAATAGATAATAATATTATAACAATATTAATTTCCTGATTTTGATAACTGCACTTGGTTATGTAAAAGTATGTCATTTTTTAGAAAATACACTCTGAAGTATTTAAGGATAAAGGGACATCCTGTTTGCAATTTACTTTCAAAAGGTTCATTAAAAAATTCTACAATTCATACATACACATACAGATTAAGAGAGAGAGAGGAGAAATACATGTGGTAAATGTTGACATCTGGAGAATTTGGGGGAAAGTACTTGGGAATTTTTTGTACTATTCTTGCAACTTTTCTGCAAGTCTGAAATTATTTCAAAATAAAAAGTTAAGAAGAAATGTTCTCCTGACCAAAGCCTTTTTTAAACTTTTCTTTTAAAATTAACTTCAAAAATCAATTTATATAATATATTAAAATCAGCCCATCACTATAGAGTTGTACCTTGCTCTTCCCAAAAACAGTATTACCCAGTTTGTTCACCAAATTTGTTCAACAGAATCAATTCTAATGATGCTAGGGTGTTTCTAAAATTCATATCCATTCTCACGTGTCAACATCATTGCAGTTATTCATACAAGTATTTTTCAGACTCCTTAGGAAATCCCCATAGAAGTTTGTGAAATGTCTTGAGAGATGCTGCATCATTTCAGTAAGTGAGAAGATGCCCAACACATAGAAAGAATCACTATACGATGCCTTCCCTCATTCTTCACCTCTGAACTAAAGGAAGTTCATGCTTCAGCTACCTGCTTCAGGAGAAGATCAAACATGAGGATGAAACAATTTAGATTCATTTCATCATCTTCACAATCAAAGTCAATAGTCCTTCCTCCTTGATGTCCAAAATTCTTGAAAGGACTACGAAACGGACTACGGATTGGACTCCGAAATGGACTCTGAAAAGGACTCTGAAATGGACTCAGCATATTGTGCTGAACTCGTCGACCAGGATCAGAGGCAACACTCACCTAGAAAAAAGAACATTAACACACATAAGTGAACTCACAGAAGCTCAAATGGCTGTACAAAATATTTGCGGACTCTGTGGAAGGTATTTCCAGCTGTCACACTGATTTCCTTCCTTAGCCAATGGCATTAGTACCTCCAAATCCTATGAATCTTCTCAAAACATAAAAATAAGAAATAAAATATCCAAACTTTCTAATTGTCAGGTGAATGAAACATAAGTACCCTGAAGAATGAAGGCAGCTCTCTTTGCCATTATATTTTTCATTCCGTCAAACATTTCCAATTAAACTAAACTGTCTGCATCTACTTAAAACCATAACCTGAAAAATGATAACTTACAGAAGTAAAGCATTGCAAGATCACTTTTTAAATCATTAGCACAGAATCTCAGATTGACATGACTGGTTAAAGAAAAATGGTCTCTGGGTATAGTAAGTATGAAACTGTCATGAAAAAACAATATATGTCAAGCCTGCTGTACTGTTTATTCTCCATTTGCCAACCCAACCCTTCCCCCCAAAAGGACCTCACTGCCCTTTTCTGCCCTGTTCTATGCCCAAGGATGCCAAGGACTGAGTCTCTCCTGGCCCTCTTGCTGGCTGGCTTCCAGTTGGGTTCAGTTAATGAGAGGCGCCAGTGGAAGACCTGAAGCTGGAGGAGCGAGAGGTAGGAGTTATTTCTTCCCACCTCCTGCCTCCTTTGATGCTACATCTTTGGCAGTATCTCCATCCTCTATAGTTTCTCTAGCCAGCCTTTCCTTATAATTTCAGCTCCCAAAAGGCCCAGGAACATTTTCCCTTGTTCCTTCAGCCCTAGGGGTATAAAGGCTTCCTAGTGAACTACTGCTGGCCTCTGGGTGCCTCACCAACCCCATCGCCCCCTTAACCTTTCCCATAACTCTATAGGCAGAGTATCCATTAAAATCTCTTCATTTGAACCATCTGGGATAAATTCTGTAGCAGGACGCTGACTGCAATACCTGTACATCATTCTGAAATCATATTTTTTCTCTTTGAGATCTCTCTAATGATCAGAAATCTCCTTGAACACCATATTTAAAATAAAAAAGAAGAGTACCCCCATTAAGAATCAGAATACCTGGATAATGATAGCGTTATCTACAGCAAATCACTTCAGTTCACTGAACCTCAGGTTAAGTAAAATGAGGATCATGAGTTCTTCCCAACTGCCTCAGACAATCCTGTGATGTCATTAAGTGTGAACACGTTACACAGTATAAAGTGCTAATAATGTACTGTAATAGTAAAGGTTACTGAAGAAATAAATAAAATATAAATGTTTGGCAGCTGGCTCCTATGAGGCAGATGAGAAAAGAAGTAATGATTTTTTAAAAAGAAAGCACTGAATACAAACTATGATCCCACGATCATGTTATATTCTCATTTTCTAATCCCCAGAGAGCAGGTAGAATGACTGGGGGCCTGCAGTATACAGCAGGGAAAATGCTATGGAGAGGCTTGGCAAGGAGACAGGTGAGAACAGTCCCTGCCTTGGAGAGGTTGATGAGAGTCAACCTCTCCAAAACTGATCATGGTCTGGGAATGTCAGAACAACAGCAGAAACTTTATCAGGTCCTCCATAGAAAAATTATCACAGATGTCCAATAGTTCTCATACACTGTAGACCAGACTATATTTTCTCATCCTTAAAGGTACAAAGGGGTCAATAAAATGGGCTCAGTTAGTTTACAGTGACAGCATCACTCACAATCACCCCTAGTTGATCATCTTTTCCCAAAACACAATAGGGAAAAACAAAAAGCAAGCAAACAAAAATATCCAAACTCCTCATTCCCAGAGTGAAGCAGTGATCTGCCCACTAGCTGGTAAAGAATTCTTATTCACCAGAAAACAAAACAAAACAAAACAAAATTGGAATAGTACCACAAAAGCTCAAGCTACTCTTTTTGGTTTATCGAGGATGAGAGGTAGCTAGCAGAGATGTGTAGGAGAAAAACTCAAAGGAAAATGAAAACTCAATAACTTACTGATTACAGACTATACCAAACATGTCTTAGAACAGTGTTTTCTGTTATTTAATGTGCTTAAAAGGTTAACAGAGTGAGTGGGATAGGATGAAGAAAGCATTTTCAGAGCAGTTTATGAGGATGTGACTTTAAGCCCCACTATAATTGACAAGAGTTTTCAAAATCTTAACAAGTAAGACAAAAACAATTGTGGCAATAATTACCCTTCGAGCTGCAAGGTTCCCTGCCAGTTCACTGACTCTTGATTTTCTTTGATTTGCCAGTTCTTTGACAGAATTAACTCCATCAGAAAACATACTGATTAATAGTTGAAGTGGAACCATGATGTCTAACTCTGATAATACCTGGGGAAAAAAGGCATATGTCCCCCAAAATATAAACATTAAAACTCAAAAAAACTACATTTAACATTTGTCCCTAAGGTGACCTATTGAACATAAGGACATTTAGCCTCACACATATTCTATCTGCAGTCATCCTCAATTATCCATACTAAAAAATTCAAAGCTATCATTGAACATTCCCGCTCCTCCACTCCCCACACCCGATAAATCGCCATGTTCTTTCTATTAAAACTTCTAAGTATCTCCTGATGCTCTCCCCTCCTTTCCATACCACTGCTGTTGCCTTAATTCATCACTTTTCTCCTGAACTAGTATAATCTGCGAGCAATCTTCCTCCAATCCTTCCCAACTCTGACCTGAATGCCCCATCCGACCTTGCTCTCTGGTGCAAGCTCAGGTACCCTTCTGTCAAAATCATGTTACTTTATCTGTAATGAATTTTCTAGACATAGATGCCTCCTTCCTTCAGACAGAATTAATCCATCTGTCTTCTCTGCTTTCTTAAAACTTTGTACATACCTTTATTAGAGCAATTATCACTTTTTATTATATTTGATTATTTGATACTATCTCCCCAACTGTGAGTTCCTTGAAAAAAGGAAGTATGAGGAAAGGATCATTTCTTATCCCATTTTTATCCTACTGCCTATTACTGTGCCTGGTACATAGGAGCTCTATAAATGTTTCTATAATTAATTAATAAATGAGTCAATCCAATCACTATATTGTTCACTCAATTCCCCGAATTGTTAGACCAGAGGTTTAAAACCTCCTTCAACTACAGCACTCTGTCTTCAAAGCAAAATTGTGTCAAAGCCCAGTCTGTAAAACATATAAGCTGTTATTGCTCTAGCTATGGAGAACCTCTACGTTCTGGAGGTTTACAGTCCTGTCTGCTCACCTCCAGATGGCACAGCTAAAGGGTGTATAACTGAATAACTGAGGCGATATCTAGCCATCTGTAGAAGGATGGGCTTTCCTAAAGTGGAAATTATCTTATGGAAGTCTACTTGGGGATGAAAAGTTAAAATTCTGAGTCCCAAAAGTGACTTTTTTTTTTTAATCCCTTTACTACTTTTTTTTTAAATCCCTTTACTACTTGTCAGTTATGAAAAATATTATTCTTTAGTTTACAACCCAGAAAGGCATCTACAGAACTTGAAAAGCCTTTGGGATCACATGCTTCCATGATACAGAAATGTATCTGCATCCATAGCTAATCTAAATATTGACTCTGTCCTCCTTTTCTGAAATTGTCCAAATTTTATAACAGGAATTCAACTCAATTTAATAAATTTTTAAGAATGTACACAAAATAACAGATGCTGAGAGGAAAGGATGAGGGAGTTATAAATTCAAAAATGAAAAAGACCTGGACCCTGCACTCCAGGCATTTGTAATCAGGAAAAGAGACAAAAGTTAACTATAATATTAAACAGAAATAGAGTTTACACAGAGAACCTATATGAATACTGGGGGAAGGAATAATGAATTCTAATGGGAAGATAGGGGTGTGACATAGGAGGAAACTTCATAGATAATTTTGGAGCTGAATTTTAAAGAGTACGCTAGAGTTCACATATGGAGACAGAAAATGAAGTCATTCCAGGCTGAGGGAATAGCATGAACTGCTCCCTAAATCAGTAACTTTCAACCTTTCCAAGTAAAGAACCTACTTAATATCAAAAAATTTATCAGAATCCCACAAGACAGCTATTACACTTTTAGTATCTATTGATAGAAGAAATATAAGAACCAAAAGCTACTATGAATTCAGTAATAGTATTGCACAAATTTGTATTTTATTAACCACAACTATAGCTAATATATTTGAAATATAGCTATTTGTCTATGCATATGAGTTACCAGTCTACAGATAGTCCTGAGCAAACATACATCTTTAAGGATTCTTTGCAATAACTCTCTGCCCCTCTACCCAAGGAGCTAAAGTTCATAGGCTAAAAACAATTGCCCAAAATGATCAAAAGTATCATTTACTTACATGAAGCCACAGTAAAGCTTGTTCCTGCACAGAGGAAGGGTATCCTGTGAACCGACAACTAATAAAGCCAAACATCTCTTCCATTGAAAAAGGTAGAGGACAAAGCTCAATGTCAAACATTTTGCTGAAAAGCAGAGCAACAAAAGTAAATGACCAGTGGGCATATAGTAGGGTCTACTGTTGCATTTCCATCTATATCTTATTTGGGGAGCCAAACAGTTTAGTCTGTGTTCTGAACTATTAGCATGTTTCATTTTACTGAAAAAGCTTATGTCGTTGGAATAGATATAAATAATTCATACAGTTGTTAATAACATTGGGGTTCATACTCATATCAGGTTTAACAGAAGGAATTGCATTTCTAGGGAACTGCACTTCTAGGAAATTGCCCCCCAGCATCTAAAAACATTGTCCCTTTGTACTTTTCCCACTTTATCCAAATCATAATTACATTTGAAAATAAACAGTATGGTGTATCTTTTTATTATCCCATAAGAATGAAATCCTTTCTGAACAATTACAAATCATCTTAGCACAATTTATAGCAACTATCTCATTTTGAACCCTCAAATTTTTCTATAGGATCATTTAAAAGTAAATGAGATTATATAAAATGCTTAGCACAGTGCCTGGCACACAGTACATGCTCAATAAATGGTAAATATCATAATTAACAGTGACTTCATTAAACTACTTACCCACCTTAATACTTCCCTGAATTCTTTTAACTGATTATCTGGGACTTCTGTTCTGATGGCTTCCAGCCATTCTGGCATGATACACTCCCACACGGACTGACCGATCACATTGTAGGGAATCAGGCAGAGGATTCGGTTGAGACCTTCCTTCAACTGAGTCACTGTGCTACAGGACTTATCCCAGTATCCACCAACCTGATGGCATTTCCACAGCCACAGGGGAAAAGAACAAAGTGCACTTGTTACATTTATACTCAAGGAAATACTAAATGAAATGGGTACAAAGACCACTATCCATTACATCTGAAACCTGGACCAAGTATATTGAGTAAGATTTGTAAAAAACTACAAACCACCAGGATCCCTTAGTTACCAAAAAGAAACCATAGTTACAAATAGGTCCAAATATTGATCACAGACTGAATTTGAACTATTCTACCGCAGGCTTTTCAAATCACACATGAATTAAAATTCCAAAGATTTATTCCTAGTAGGGTGAACAGGCTATTGGAGCATTTTTTCTAAGGTTTGACAAACCCATTGCAAATATGTGCAGTTATACCTGTGTTTCAAAGGAACACAGATTTCTGCTACTGTACACTTTGTATTGAAGATTTTTCATTATGGAAAACGAAGTGACAGAGAGTACTTTTCTCCCCTATGCTGCATATTCTGCCACAGTTTTTTCCCTAAGAATGTTCTAAGGCTGGTTGAATCCATGACTTTTTTAAAAGTTATATTTTTTACTAAATAAGATAGTATATTAATTTTCTAATGCAGAAAAACTTAAAATTACAAATTGAGGTTCTGTTTGTAATTCTGATTTTAAATAAAGATCCTATATTACTATTATATGTATCAAAGTAACAAAGGGTTGACTGGTCCTAGATTTTTACCATATAACACAAGATTTGTGGGAAAATACGTTATTTTTTCCTTCCAGTTTTATTGAGTTATAATTGCCATGTGGCATTGTATAAGTTTAAAGTGTACTCTACACCATAATGATTTGACTTACATACATCATGAAACGATTACCACAATAAGTTTAGTGAACATCTGTCACTATAGATACGAAATTAAAGCAATAGAAAGGTATTTTTCCCTTGTGATGAGAACTCTTAGGATTTATTCTCTTAACAACTTTCACATGTAACATACAGCAGTGTTCATTGTATTTATCATGTTTTTACATTATATCCCTGGTACTTATTTATCTTATAACTGGAGTTCTGTACCTTTTAGCTGCCTTCATCTAATTCCCCTTTCCCCCACTCCCCACCTCTGGTAACCACAAATCTGATCTCTTTTTCTATGAGTTTGTTTGTTCGTTTTTGAAGTATGATTGACCTAGAGCACCATATCAGTCCCTGTTACACGACATAGTGATTTGATATTTCTATATATTTCAAAATGATCACCCTAATAAGTCTAGTTATCATCTGTCACCATATAAAGATATTACATAGTTATTGACTATATTCCCCACACTGTACATTTCATACCTGTGACTCATTCATTTTGCAACTGGAAGTTTATACCTCATAATCTCCCTCACCTATTTCTCTCTTCCCCCTAACCCTCCTCCCCTCCGGGAACCACCTGTTTCTTCTTTGTATCTACAACTCTGTTTCTGTTTTGTTATGTTTATTCATTTGTTTTGTTTTTTTAGATTCCACATATACGTGAAATCATACAATATTTGTCTTTCTCTAACTGACTTATTTCACTTAGCATAATGCCCTGTAGGTTCATCCATGTTGTCACAAAAGGCAAGATTTCATCCTTTTTTATGGTTGAGTAATATTCCATTATATATGTACCACTTCTTCTTTATCCATTCATCTATTGATGGACACTTAGGTTGCTTCCATATCTTGTCTATTGTAAATAATGCTGCAATGAACATAGGGATGCATGTATCTTTTCTAATTAGTGTTTTTGTTTTCTTTGGACAAATACCCAAGTGGAGTTGCTGGATCATATGGTAGTTCTATTTTTAATTTTTTTGAGGAACCTTCATACTGTTCTCCATAGTGGCTGCATCAATTTACATTCCCACCAACAGTGCAAGAGGGTTCCCTTTTCTCCATATCCTCACCAACACTTGCTATTTGTCGTCTTTTTGATAATAGCCATTCTGACAGGTGTGAGGTGATATCTCATTGTGGTTTTGATTTGCATTTCCTGATCATTAGTGATGTTGAGCATCTTTTCATGTGCCTATTGGCCATTTGTATGTCTTCTTTGGAAAAATGTCTATTCAGGTCCTCTGGTCAATTTTAATCGGATTTTTTTATAAGAGTTGTATGAGTACTTTGTACATTTTGGATATTAACCCCTTATCAGATATATCATTTACAAATAGCTCCTCCCATTCAGTACGTGGCCTTTTCCTTTTGTGAACATTTCCTTTGCTGTGCAAAAGCTTTTTAGTTTGATGTAGTCCCATTTGCTTATTTTTGCTTTTGTTTCCCTTGCTTGAGGGGACATGTCTAAAAAATATTGCTAAGACTGATGTCAAAGAGCATACTGCCTATGTTTTCCTCTAGACATTTTATGGTTTCAGGTCTTACATTTAAGTCTTTAATCCATTTTAAATTTATTTTTGTACACTGTGCGAGAAAGTAGTCCAGTTTGATTCTTTTGCATGTCTAGTGTTCCCAACACCATTTATTGAAGAGGCTGTCTTTTCCCCATTGTACATTCTTGCCTCCTTGGTCATAGATTAATTGCCCAAAAACTATCTTATTTTAAATGAATCCAATTTTAAATATTTAATTGTTATATCTAGAATTCCACATTATTCAAAACAAATAAACTCCATTTAAAGTTCAAGTATCTATTTGGTATCATATTGGCCAACACGCTAGATGATTGACTAGACATTTTCAGGAAGTGACTATATTTCTGGGGTTGTTGTTAGTTACATAGTCTCAGAAGAGCTACCACTGATAATGTTGCGATTGTGGAATGTATCATTACTGAGGTCCCTTTGGCTATTTAATTTATGGTTAAGCCATATAAAGGCCTATTGGTTTTGGGTCACATTTTGGAACAGGTATCCCCATGGAGATACTAAATTGTCAGTGACCAGACAATGGATCCTTTGATTTGGAAAAGTTTTTATGTTTAAAAGGATTTTAGAGAGTTCTCACCCTAAATAAATGTCCTCTTACCAATGGGGAAGGATCAGATTGACAGAAGCACACCAAAAAAGGATCACAGTTAGCCTAAAAGACTCCCTTAACAAAACTGAAGAACAGAAATCTGATTTAGAAAGAAAATTAAAATCCACACCCACCATACACCTCCCCCCTCCACCACCTCCCTCCTACGAATGACCCAGTTGGAGGTTGACATTCAGAGCCTGGTAGGAGCCATTATAAAGGCCTTCGTCAGAAGTTTAATTGGATTAAAATGGAATGATCTACTTGGAGAAAAGGAATACATCCTAAAACCCTTGTCACACAATTTATAAAAAATATTGCAAAGGCACATAGCTCTAAATCTACATATCTCAGATCATAGGAGTCTTTTTTTTTCTACTTTAGTTGAAAATCTTGTTTCTGATATAAAGAAGTTAGTTCAAAGTAATGTGGTTGCATGGGCAGCCCAGCTCCTTAACGTTATTATTGAGGCTGTCACCTAATTCTTTGAAGAATTAAAAATAAGCGGCCTTGCCTTACTAATTAAGTATTTACAAAAACAAAACTGTGGCTCTAGAAGAATCCCAAAGCTCATCCATCTTTCTTACCAGTACCAAAGCCTCCCCTATTCATCTCAAAATGCTTGCAGATACTGTAAAAAGTCAGGACATTGGAAAAGGAACTGCCCTGCCCTTCAGAAGAAGAAACACTTAAATAGCAATTGTCTTAGGCCTCAGCCTCCTCGGACAGCCTCCTTTGAGTCTTCTTCTCAACGAAGGCCTTGCCTTGGACCTGTTAAAAACTTCAGACTCTCAACACAAATAATTTTGTCCACCTCCCATGAACTTCCTCCCTCAAAATGCCTGCTTGTAAAAGCTCAATGCTGCCAAGAGAATTTATTGTTTGTCCCAGTCAAAACCTGTTAAGAGACAAATATGCCCTTGAAAACCCTCTTAGATTATTATCTTACAAGCTTGCATCCTTTCTCTCCTTCTTTGAGATTTAAATCTTCTACCACCCAGCACTATCTTCTCAAGGACATGAGAATCATCTCTTTAAAATGCAAATGTTCAAGGAATTAAATGTGGCTCTCTAAGGGGTGCCTTTCTTTTATTTGTACTATTGCCTCCTCTCATAAAATAGGAGAAATTTATTTCTCCTCCTGATAAGCATCAATTAACACTCCCCTTAACAAACCTCCAATGCCTTTTTCCTTAGCACACTCCAGCCTTTAAAAAGTAACTTCTTAGTCAACTAAAACAACTGTCTTAGGCTGAATCACAGCCTCCATAAGATTATATATCAGGGCAAATAAAAAGCTCTTAAGGGTCTCCCCGTACAAATATTGATTAAAAACTTTAACCCCTATATTGAACAGATTAACTAACAACTTGGTCCATCTGCTAGAAACACAATTTGAATAAAAGTGAGGTAAAGATGAAAACCAGCTCTTCTATAAACTAGTGAGTTTTGTATTAGGTCTGTATTTGTTATAAGGTCTGTATTTGTGTCTGCCTGTATGTTTATATATGTATGGTATGTATATGTGGTATTTTCTTCCTCTGGATGGTTTTGCCAAATTAATTTATAAAACACATTAAAAGATCTCTACTCTAAATGAGCTTAAAAAAAATAAGAGCTTTTAAAAATTAAATATTTCTCCAGTCCCTCCCATCAGGAAACTTGCACAAGCCTCTTAGATAGCCTCATCCACCAGAGGGCAGACAGCAGAAGCAAGAAGAACTACAATCCTGCAGCCTGTGGAAAAACCACATTCACAGACAGATAGACAAGATGCAAAGGGAGAGGGCTATGTACCAGATGAAGGAACAAGATAAAACCCCAGAAAAACAACTAAATGAAATGGAGATAGGCAACCTTCCAGAAAAAGAATTCAGAAAAATGATAGTGAAGATGATCCAGGACCTCGGAAAAACAATAGAGGCAAAGATCAAGAAGATGCAAGAAATGTTTAACAAAGACTTAGGAGAATTAAAGAACAAACAAACAGAGATGAACAATACAATAACTGAAATGAAAACTACACTAGAAGGAATCAATAGCAGAATAACTGAGGCAGAAGAACGGATAAGTGACCTGGAAGACAGAATGGTGGAATTCACTGCTGCGGAACAGAATAAAGAAAAAAGAATGAAAAGAAATGAAGACAGTCTAAGAGACCTCTGGGACAACATTAAACACAACAACATTCACATTATAGGGATCCCAGAAGGAGAAGAGAGAGAGAAAGGACCTGAGAAAATATTTGAAGAGATTACAGTCAAAAACTTCCCTAACATGAGAAAGGAAATAGCCACCCAAGTCCAGGAACCGTAGAGTCCCACACAGGATAAACCCAAGGAGAAACATGCCAAGACACATAGTAATCAAATTGGCAAAAATTAAAGACAAAGAAAAATTATTGAAAGCAGCAAGGGAAAAACGACAAATAACATACAAGGGAACTCCCATAAGGTTAACAGCTGATTTCTCAGCAGAAACTCTACAAGCCAGAAGAGAGTGGCATGATATACTTAAAATGTTGAAAGGGAAGAACCTACAACCAAGATTACTCTACCCGGCAAGGATCTCATTCAGATTCGATGGAGAAATCAAAAACTTTACAGACAAGCAAAAGCTAAGAGAATTCAGCACCACAAAACCAAATGCTAAAGGAACTTCTCTAAGTGGGAAACACAAGAGAAGAAAAGGACCTACAAAAACAAACCCAAAACAATTAAGAAAATGGTCATAGGAACATACATATGATAATTACCTTAAACGTGAATGGATTAAATGCTCCAACCAAAAGACACAGGCTTGCTGACTGGATACAAAACAAGACCCATCTATATGCTGTCTACAAGAGACCCACTTCAGACCTAGGGACACATACAGACTCAAGTGCGCACGGAACATTCTCCAGGATAGATCACATCTTGGGTCACAAATCAAACCACAGTAAATTTAAGAAGATTGAAATCATATCAAGCATCTTTTCTGACTACAACGCTATGAGATTAGAAATGAATTACAGGGAAAAGAACGTAAAAAACACAAACACATGGAGGCTAAACAATACGTTACTAAATAACCAAGAGATCACTGAAGAAATCAAAGAGAAAATCAAAAAATACCTAGAGACAAATGACAATGAAAACACGACGATCCAAAACCTATGGGATGTGGCAAAAGCAGTTCTAAGAGGGAAGTTTATAGCTATACAAGCCTACCTCAGGAAACAAGAAAAATCTCAAATAAACAATCTAACCTTACACCTAAAGGAACTAGAGAAAGAAGAACAAACAAAACCCAAAGTTAGCAGAAGGAAAGAAATCATAAAGATCAGAGCAGAAATAAATGAAATAGAAACAAAGAAAACAATAGCAAAGATCAATAAAACTAAAAGAAAAAAAAATTAAATATTCCCAAAACTCTCAGAAATATAGGAAGTAACCCAAATGTTTTTCAAGTTCATGTGATCTTGAAACCGAGCAGAACTTTGAGCCCCCACCCCACCCCCAAGTACAAAGGCCCCTCTATGTCCCCTGCCTCTTGTTTGTAGAAAAGCTGAAGTCTCCCAGGCCTCCCTGAGTCACCAAAAAGCAGGCTCAAGCAGTTAATGATTAGGACAAGAGAGTCACAGAATCTTTCAGTGTCTGGTGCACATTCCTGAGCTGTTTTACAGATACTATAACTGCCACCAGCGGGAAAAAGCTGACTGCATGATGACCAGACTGTAGCCATGACATAAGGTGCCCTACTTGAGCAGTACTGAATCTATGGCTAGCACATTTCTAAGAACTGGCCTCAATAGAATGGGATTAACATTATTGCTCATAATAATCTATATCTTTGTGGGCATCAAAATAATTGTAGCTTGCTCTGCCCATATATATAAGTGGGCAACTAAAATTGTCAGCAAAGAAATGCTACAGACCCATGTCGACATCTTTCACTCTGAGAATACAGTGCCCTATGTCAGCACGAAGAAGTTACAGAAAACAGACCTTCACCCCTAATCCCACAGAAATGGAATGATGTCTGAAAAGTGGGGATTTATAAGCAGCTCTTTTGCCCCTTTCCTGTTTGCCTATTTCTGTTCCCCTCAAACCTTATAGGAACGAGATCACTAGACAATTTAACCTAACTCCTGACTTATGCTCTCCTGAGTGCACACCATGCCTTGCCTAACTTTTTGATTCTTTTCCTAGATTAAAAGAAGCAAGAATGAAGAATTAAGGAGTTAAAGAATAACTAGCTCTCTACCCCCAGCAGCCCCCTTAGCAATCCTGCAGGCAGATCATGCAGGCAATATAACATCTGAAGAAAGAGTCAGCCGGTCTGCACCCAATGGGGAATGATGCAGAACCCAACTTCCTGCCTCAATGATTCACTGAGATTCTTTCCCCTTTTTCCTTTTAAAAACTGTCATGGCTGAGCACAATCTTCCGACTTGGTCTTGGGACATGAGTTCACCTTCTCCCCAGATTGCTGGCTTTTCTAATTAAAGCAACTTTCCTCTCTATGAATACTTGCCTCTCAAGTATTGGCTTTTGAGCAGTGAGCAGCCAAATCTGAGTTCAGTAACAATTTGTGTAAATCTTTGATAAATAAGACTTTTAATATTGTTGGTTTAATAAAAACAGCTGCATCTTCTGAGTTATCAGCACTGAGTATGATATGAGCATACATTTTTATTCTACGTGGGTTTACAAGTCAAATAAGCTAATATTATATTTACTAGAGGTTTAAGATTATAAAATTTATAGATTTCATTTTAATCAAATTAAATTATTATTATGACAAACTTTATTTCAACAGTAATTGTGTGTTATAATATGTCTTCTTAGAAGTAGGTTCCAAAATCTTTTTGGTAACCTGAAATTAAATTTATATTGAGTTAAATAATAGATATTCATTGAATATCTAGATCATTTCTAAATAAGATAAAACACCAAAACATTAACTACTGAATATAAGTTTAATTTTATCTACTTTTGGCTTCTTATTTTTACAGAGAGCTAAAGCTGTTTGGATCTGTTAATAAATGTGTTCATTTTGCCACTCTGAGAAATTATACTATGAAGAAGCATATCCTCTAGAAGTTATGAGATGGTATAATCATAAAATTTGCTAATATGCTACAAAATGCTGGTATGTGACAAGCAATTCACAATTGTTTACTTCCTGGTCTTCGTTGAAAAATAGAGGTTATTAAGTGTTGAAAATTATAATCAATATATAAATGAAGCTTCTAGAAATAATAAGGATGAAGGAAAAGCCTCTTTATGCAAAATATTCAAGGAATGAGGGGTGTTCTCGTCAAGGAAAAAGATTGTAATTCTGTCCTAAAGTATCAATAGTGGTTTAGAGGTTGTGTGAAGGCTTTCCAGATGAGAAAGAGGAAAGTGAAGGACAAAAACCTGAATGAAAATATGAAGTTGTAAAGGAACTGTGTGTGGGGAGGGGGGGAACATGTCTTCATCATGTCCTCAATTATTTAAAAGAACCGAATCTTCTCAATTTTAAATTATGTTAGATCCCATATTTACTTTTGATAGCGGTATTGCCATTTTGGTTAAATGGATAACTAAGTATTATTTCATAGTGACCTGTCATCCTGGTTAATTAAGTGTCCAAACCTTTTGACATTTTGACAACTTTTGATATTTTGCTTCCCCAAATCAAATCCTTATGCTCGCTTCAGCAGCACATATACCAAAATCAAATCCTAAATAAAATCCTGATCTCAACTTGACTTTGAGACTTCTGAGAGGGCCTCTGGAAAACCTCAAAGGATTTGTTCTCTCCTAGTAAAAAGAGATGTTAAACTAATTAGGTCTATTTAATATGTTGAACTGCATGAAAATCATGGTCAAATAAGAAGAGATTCTTAACCTCCCCTAGCTTATATCTGTAGAGGTAAATGTTTTTAACATAAATACTTCAGGAATTAGATGTAATTTCTAAAAATCTGTCAATGCCTTTTTTGTTCACTATTATATTCTTATGCTATTTTGCCTGATAGTATACAATAATGGCATAATTTTATCATCATAATTCCAGTTGCTCTCATCAGATCGTTAATACAGCCATTTTAAGCCTTTTATCATTCACAGACAGTTATTGTTTTATTCCAGTGTTTTCCTGAAAGCTCTTGCAATCGGCTACTATCCAGAATGCTTCATCTTCAGCAAAAAGGACTGTCTCTGAGACCCATGGAAAGAACTATAACAGGTAATCTGGGGTACAGACTTCTGATGGCATTGCTCAAGTAACTTTGAGACCATACCACTGGACTGAGGAAAGATTCCAGAACTCTAGTGGAGAAGCCAATGGGTTCATAAAACTGCTAACCCAAGACCAAGCAGAACAAATAATTAATTACATGGGACTGAATGAACTGATGAAGGAAGATGATAATTTTTATGTGTTTTTTACTGCTGGTTCATTAATATTCTGTTTTCTGGGTATAAGATTTCTCTTAAGCTATCTATAACTCATGACTATTTAGTAGATTATACCTTTGTAAACAAAAGCAAAACATTTCTTTTTCTCCCTACCTGAACCTCCCAGAATTCAGAAACTCTTACAATACTCCTATTTTTACGGCAATATAGCTATTTACACAAGTTCAGTAAGAATCTGTTCTCCTTGTAACAGGACATAATTGGAAAAATTGGTTATATTATCAAGGCTTTGACTGAAATGTCATATTTGAGAAAGATATGCATAGAATCAAATATGACCAGATAGCTTTAAGGAACTAAGGTTGACATCATGGAACCAATGCTTATAAAGCCCTCTTGGAAAAAACCAGCCTGGTACCTGACTTATGATGTTCCCAGCCTACAGGCAAATAAGGAAAGTCACTTCTTGACAGGCCCAGGAAACAGAGTATTTTGGGGATCTGAAGAAGAGAAATTCACCCAAATCTATAGGTACTGCAGATAAGTATGATGACAGATTGGCTTCCTAGTGTGGAGAGGCTTTTAAAAGCCCAATTTGAGGGACCTTCCTGGCGGTCCAGTGGTTAAGACTTCACCTTCCAATGCAGGGGGTGCAGGTTTCATCCCTGGTTGGGGAGCTAAGATCCCACATGCCTCGCGGCCAAAAAAACCAAAACATAAAACAGAAGCAGTATTGTAACGAATTCAATAAAGACTTTAAAAAATGGTCCACATCAAAAAAAATCTTTAAAAAAATAAATCAATAAAAGTCTGAGATTCTTTAAAAAACCTCCAGCAAAGCAAATTTTTAAAGGCCCATGTGGTCAAATACCATTTTTGCTGCACTTATGCAAATAATCAGGCCAAATTTAACGAGACTAGACTTATTTTGTGAACAAGAATCATCTTACTTTGATTTTCTTTGATCAAAATGGCGGTAATTGAGAGAGAAATTTTATGTTTCAACAGAAAATTATAACCCATCCTTGTGGATTATCAGATTCTAGTCCTGTTCATTGCCCTTGAGCTATTTTTAACCTCTTTATAAACTGGATCCTGCTGTCTTGCACATTTTGTCAGTAATTAATGTTTCCAATTTTTCTACTACCGTCTTCACTTGGTGTCACTAAGAACTAAAACCTGACTGCCCAGATCCTTATTGAGATTCTAGGTTGTCTTGTCCCAAAGCCCTGTAAGCTGAAGCAGGACAACTTGACATAAACTTCAAAGGACTTATTGCTGCAACAGTTCAGGCCACTCAGGAAGTTCACCAAACATCCACATCTTCCATGCTCTGCTCTAGGAAATAACCATGACCATGACACTGATGGTCTCATTCATCATCTAAAGATGCTTCAAGCCCAACCTCTAGAAACCTTCTTGACTGGCTGCCCTTCGGACTCAGAAACTAGGTTTATAGTCTACTCTAACCACTAATATTTGTTTTCTTTTTATTTCCTTGTTCTAATTTATGCTCTTTTCCTCCTTTTCAGATCTCTTACCTAGCATTTCCTAACCCAAATCTTCTCTCCAAGTCAATCAACCTAGATTCCTTTTTGTGTGAAACTTCTAGGGTAGTTACAGATAGGAGAAATGTGGGGACTCACTCAGACCACCCGAGTTGGTATAAAGATTATTTTTCAGTGAAAACGTTTGAGCTAAAGAAGATGTAGAGAGAAACCTTATCTGAACTTCCCTTATCTGACTAAAGCAGAGCCTCCAGAAAAATATAGCTGCCATTAACCCCCTTCAAAGGGAGTTTCCTGTGAATTCAGCTGCCTTGGAGACAGGCTGCCCATTTCCATTGGCATCAAAATGCCCAAAAGAACTTTCCATATCTTCCCATTCAAGCCTCCTCCCAAATGCCTCCTCCCACCCCTAGCCCCCAGAAGTTTGGTATATAAACCTTTTACCTCTGGCTATTAAAGAAATTACCCATCAATGAGGAGTACTCCTGTGCGTAAATATTAATAAATATTGTCTCTTCTCTTGTTAATATGTCTCTTACCAATTAATATGCAGGCTTACAACCACTGGACCCAAGCTATAAGAGGAATAGTTTTCCTCCCAACATAATCACTTCTTCTTATCTTTCAGAATCAGATCACACTAGTCCTTTACTATTCCAAAAGAAACAATAATAGAAAACATATCAACACAGTCAAAGAATGCCAGGAAATGGCATTCTCTGCACATTTCCATCATGCAAAAATCTAATTTTATATATGAGTCAGTAGGTGGCACCAAAGAAGAAAGAAGTGTACCTTGGTAAATGCAAAGAACGCTCTGAGTCCTGGAAATCTAATAAAACCTACTCTTTAGAAGGTCTGTGTTCTGTTTTATCCTTAAATGTCTTATTTAAGCTGAAAACTGGGACTTCCCTGGTGGTGCAGTAGTTAACAATCCACCTGCCAATGCAGGGGACATGGGTTTGAGCCCTGGTCCGGGAAGATCCCACATGCCGCAGAGCAACTAAGCCCGTGCGTCACAACTACTGAGCCCACGTGCCACAACTACTGAAGCCCACGCACCTAGAGCCCGTGCTCCGAAACAAGAGAAGCCACTGCAATGAGAAGCTGCGCACTTCAACGACGAGTAGCCCCTGCTCACTGCAACTAGAGAAAGCCCGCGCGCACCAATGAAGACCCAATGCAGCCATAAATAAATAAATAAAATAAACTGAAAACTGCCTCGAGACTTCATTGAAAGTAAACCCAAAAATCACACACAAAAAATAAAACTTAGAAAATACCTTGAAAAAAATTTCATATATTGCTGCCAGAAACTGATTCTAGATATCCATCTTGCTGGGTTAGACACAAATCATATTGTATTCAAGAAATATGATGTCTTACCAGCTGTATATCTGAAGCCTGTGATCCACCAAGGCAGAAGCAAGAGGATAAGCTCAGAGAAATTTGTCCTATAAGCCAGAGGAAAAGGAGCACTGTGGCAGTTCCTAAATCTTTTGGGCATTCCAGATGGGAGGGCAGGGACCATTCATTTCTAGAAATATATGTGAAACCACAGAAATTGCCCCTAGTCAAATGTTAGCCTTTCCACAGACTGTAAACCAGAAAAGGACTGAGCTCTTGCCACCTCATGGGAAGGCTTTTTTTTTTTTCCTGTTTCTTAATAAAAATATTCAGCGATATCAGGAAAGAATATTCCCTTAAATTTCTTAAAGATACTTTGCACATTCCTCTTGCCATTCTTCCCCATCCAAACTAACATCAAAGCAGCACATCACTTAAAATGTAGTTACTAAACTCACTTAGCTATAATAAAAATTAATATAAATAAATAAAAGACTAAGTTAAAGAGAGATGTCCCTCTTCTACAGTCACTGATAATACTCTAGTGGCTAAGGTAGTGTAAGCAGATAGGGTAGGGTGTCCCCAGAGAAAGAGAACCAGGCATGGCTTTCTTGACAGAAAAGAAGCCATTTCACCTAAGCTATTTTGTGATCTAAGCCTGGCCACAATGCTTGCCCTTGAACAGGTCTCAGTAATTAATGATTTTAAGGGCAGGAACAAAGGAAAAGCAGTCAAGAAACAATAGTTCAGCAATAAAACAGAGTTATAGTTCCTCCTCAAGGAATATACATCACAATCTGATACATATTTTTGAGTTCTGCAGGAACTAAGGCCCCCCCCCCACCAGGTAGAGGATGGTGACTACATGCTGAGACCCCAGACTGGTCAGAACCTAAGGAATGATGATGTTGACCTTTGCTGACCCCCCTGACTTCTATCAACCAAAGTCTGGACTCTGTCCATCTTTGCCCCAATTCTATGCTGAATTCTCCTCTGCTCAAGCCCGTTCATGAATATGCATGTACCCTTAGCTTAAAACTTCCCCAATTTTGCTGTTCGGAGAGACACTACTTTGGGAAAGATCCCTGGTGTTCTCCTCACTTGCTGCAAGTAATAAATCCCTCCTTCTCCCACTCTTTGCCTTGGTTGTGTCTTTTGGCTCGACACCCACGAAGAGGCAAACCCAGTGTTTCTGTAACAACAGTGCTTCTCCCTAAGTCCTCCTCTCCAACAAGGTCCAAGCTGTAGGCCTTGATGAAAACAATTCATATTTTATAGCAAGACAAGAAAATTTTAAACATAAAATTTTTCTCTGCCCATTTGGGCCTCTTGCATCCCCTTTAGTGTGTGTTGTGCAACTGCATTAACCAGACTTCCTTAGGAGATAACATTCCTTCTTAACCTCGTCAAGGGTCACAACTCCTTAGAAGATAACTTTCCTTCTTGATCTTGTAAAGGGCCATGATGACCCATGACCCACTACGTGCTTTGTATGTGTAGATGTGGATTCTGTAAACTGTCAATAATACATCATTTGACGTAAAACCCTTTGTCTCAAAATTTTACATACCTGGGCTCTGACCTCTAATGGGCGGAACAGTCCTCAGAACTTTCTGAAAGACTCTCTCCTGGGTTATAATCCTCAGGTTGGCTCAAATAACATTTTCCATTTCTTTCTTAGATCAATTATTGATTAATTTTTTTCATCGACAGCCTCCACTTACCCTGGCAAATTCCATTGGTTTGGGAAGAAGGCACATGACCATGACATCAAAGCGAACATCACATACTGTCTTCAACCACTTGGTGACAAACTGAGGCTTCAGCTTTTCCACTAAACTTCCAACTTCATCATCCATCATATAGGCTGTGGAGTGAAACCACTGAAACACCATGGCCACCAGCCTGGCCAAGCTTTCCGTAGGGGTGTTCTCACTGGGCGTGCAGAGGCTCACCTGGAAATAGGTAGATCAGACTCTCCTTCAGCCTCCTTACATAATTATTACATGTTTGGTTAAAGACGAAAAAAAAAAAAAAAAAGATGCCCCATATAATCCATTTGAAATAGGCAGGGTTTTTTTGTGTTTTTTTTGTTGTTGTTGTTCTTTGAACCCTCTGAATGCCCATTTATTTCTTTAAATTTTTGAACCATTTTAAGAATTACTGAAATATGATTTTTTTAAATTCTTATTAAAAGTACATTTATGAGTAATTGAAATCTCCCCCCCTTGACAGGAGTGAAATAATACCACTTTAGGGTAACTGTTTTACCTTGTCCTTCTCTTCTTGATATCTGCTGCAGCTTATTCACTTAACAAGAGGTAGAGGCCTTTCCTGGTTTTTGTTTTTGTTTTTGTTCTGTTTTGTTTTTTAATCTACAACTTGTTAATATTTGGCCAGGGAAACAAGTCTTTGTAGCAATTGTATCTCTATCTTTTGGGCCAAAGCTTTTTTTTGTTTGTTTTTTGTTTTCTGTTTTTTGGTTTTTGGTTTTTTTTAATTTTATTTTATTTATTTTTTTATACAGCAGATTCTTATTAGTCATCCATTTTATACACATCAGTGTATACATGTCAATCCCAATCTCCCAATTCATCATACCACCACCCCCACCACTTTCCCCCCTTGGTGTCCATACGTTTGTTCTCTACATCTGTGTCTCTATTTCCGCCCTGCAAACCGGTTCATCTGTACCATTTTTCTAGGTTCCACATATATGCGTTAATATACGATATTTGTTTTTCTCTTTCTGACTTACTTCACTCTGTATGACAGTCTCTAGATCCATCCACGTCTCAACAAATGACCCAATATCGTTCCTTTTTATGGCTGAATAATATTCCATTGTATATATGTACCACAACTTCTTTATCCATTTGTCTGTCAATGGGCATTTAGGTTGCTTCCATGACCTGCCTATTGTAAAGAGTGCTGCAATGAACATTGGGGTGCATGTGTCTTTTTGAATAATGGTTTTCTCTGGGTATATGCCCAGTAGTGGGATTGCTGGATCATATGGTAATTCTATTTTTAGTTTTTTAAGGAACCACCATACTGTTCTCCATGGTGGCTGCATCAATTTACATTCCCACCAACAGTGCAAGAGGGTTCCCTTTTCTCCACACCCTCTCCAGCATTTGTTGTTTGCAGATTTTCTGATGATGCCCATTCTAACTGGTGTGAGGGGATACCTCATTGTAGTTTTGATTTGCATTTCTCTAATAATTAGTGATGTTGAGCAGCTTTTCATGTACTTCTTCACCATCTGTATGTCTTCTTTGGAGAAAAGTCTGTTTAGGTCTTCTATCCATTTTTGGATTGGGTTGTTTGTTTTTTTAATATTGAGCTACATGAGCTGTTTATATATTTTGGAGATTAATCCTTTGTCTGTTGATTCGTTTGCAAGTATTTTCTCCCATTCTGAGGGTTGTCTTTTTGTCTTGTTTATGGTTTCCTTTGCTGTGCAAAAGCTTTCAAGTTTCATTAGGTCCCATTTGTTTATTTTTGTTTTTATTTCCATTACTCTAGGAGGTGGATCAAAAAAGATCTTGCTGTGATTTATGTCAAAGAGTGTTCTTCCTATGTTTTCCTCTAAGAGTTTTAGAGTGTCTGGTCTTACATTTAGGTCTCGAATCCATTTTGAGATTATTTTTGTGTGTGGTGTTAGGGAGTGTTCTAATTTCATTCTTTTACATGTAGCTGTCCAGTTTTCCGAGCACTACTTATTGAAAAGACTATCTTTTCTCCATTGTATATTTTTGCCTCCTTTGTCATAGATTAGTTGACCATAGGTACGTGGGTTAATCTCTGGGCTTTCTATCTTGTTCCATTGATCTATGTTTCTGTTTTTTGCCAGTACCATATTGTCTTGATTACTGTAGCTTTGTAGTATAGTCTGAAGTCAGGGAGTCTGATTCCTCCAGCTCCGTTTTTTTCCCCCAAGACTGCTTTGGCTATTTGGGGTCTTTTGTGTCTCCATACAAATTTTAAGATTTTTTGTTCTAGTTCCATAAAAAATGCCATTGGTAATTTGATAGGGATTGCATTGAATCTGTAGATCGCTTTGGGTAGTACAGTCATTTTCACAATATTGATTCTTCCAATCCAAGAACATGGTATATCTCGCCATCTGTTTGTATCATCTTTAATTTCTTTCATCAGTGTCTTATAGTTTTCTGCATACAGGTCTTTTGTCTCCCTAGGTAGGTTTATTCCGAGGTATTTTATTCTTTTTGTTGCAATGGTAAATGGGAGTGTTTCCTTAATTTCTCTTTCAGATTTTTCATCATTAGTGTATAGGAATGCAAGAGATTTCTGTGCATTAATTTTGTATCCTGCAACTTTACCAAATCCATTGATTAGCTCTAGTAGTTTTCTGGTGGCATCTTTAGGGTTCTCTATGTATAGTATCATGTCATCTGCAAACTGTGACAGTTTTACTTCTTCTTTTCCAATTTGTATTCCTTTTATTTCTTTTTCTTCTCTGATTGCCATGGCTAGGACTTCAAAACTATGTTGAATAATAGTGGTAAGAGTGGACATCCTTGTCTTGTTCCTGATCTTAGAGGAAATGCTTTCAGTTTTTCACCATTGACAATGATGTTTGCTGTGGGTTTGTCGTATATGGCCTTTATTATGTTGAGGTAGGTTCCCTCTATGCCCACTTTCTGGAGAGTTTTTATCATAAATGGGTGTTGAATTTTGTCAAAAGCTTTTTCTGCATCTATTGGGATGATCATATGGTTTTTATTCTTCAATTTGTTAATATGGTGTATCACATTGATTGATTTACGTATATTGAAGAATCCTTGCATCTCTGGGATAAATCCCACTTGATCATGGTGTATGATCCTTTTAACGTGTTGTTGGATTCTGTTTGCTAGTATTTTCTTGAGGATTTTTGCATCTATATTCATCAGTGATATTGGTCTGTAATTTTCTTTTTTTGTAGTATCTTTGTCTGGTTTTGATATCAGAGTGATGGTGGCCTCATAGAGTGAGTTTGGGAGTGTTCCTTCCTCTGCAATTTTTTGCAAGAGTTTGAGAAGGATGGGTGTTAGCTCTTCTCTAAATGTTTGATAGAATTCACCTGTGAAGCCATCTGGTCCTGGACTTTTGTTTGTTGGAAGATTTTTAATCACAGTTTCAATTTCATTACCTGTGATTGGTCTGTTCATATTTTCTGTTTCTTCCTGGTTCAGTCTTGGAAGGTTATACCTTTCTAAGAATTTGTCCATTTCTTCCAGGTTGTCCATTTTATTGGCATACAGTTGCTTGTAGTAGTCTCTTAGGATGCTTTGTATTTCTGCGGTGTCTGTTGTAACTTCTCCTTATTCATTTCTAATTTTATTGATTTGAGTCCTCTCCCTCGTTTTCTTGATGAGTCTGGCTAATGGTTTATCAATTTTGTTTATCTTCTCAAAGAACCAGCTTTTAGTTTTATTGATCTTTGCTATTGTTTTCTTTGTTTCTATTTCATTTATTTCCACTCTGATCTTTATGATTTCTTTCCTTCTGCTAACTTTGGGTTTTGTTTGTTCTTCTTTCTCTAGTTCCTTTAGGTGTATGGTTAGATTGTTTATTTGAGATTTTTCTTGTTTCTTGAGGTAGGCTTGTATAGCTATAAACCTCCCTCTTAGAACTGCTTTTCCTGCAACCCATAGGTTTTGGATCGTCGTGTTTTCATTGTCATTTGTCCCTAGATATTTTTTGATTTCCTCTTTAATTTCTTCAGTGATCTCTTGGTTATTTAGTAATGTATTGTTTAGCCTCCACGTGTTTGTCTTTTTTACTTTTTTTCCCTGTAATTCATTTCTAATCTCATAGTGTTGTAGTCAGAAAAGATGCTTGATATGATTTCAATTTTCTTAAATTTACTGAGGCTTGATTTGTGACCCAAGATGTGATCTATCCTGGAGAATGTTCCGTGCGCACTTGAGAAGAACATGTAATCTGCTGTTTTTGGATGGAATGTCCTATAAATATCAATTAAATCTATCTGGTCTATTGTGTCATTTAAAGCTTCTGTTTCCTTATTTATTTTCATTTTGGATGATCTGTCCGTTGGATAACTGAGGTGTTAAAGTCCCCCACTATTATTGTGTTACTGTCGATTTCCTGTTTTATAGCTGTTAGCAGTTGCCTTATGTATTGAGGTGGTCCTATGTTGGATGCATATATATTTATAATTGTTATATCTTCTTCTTGGATTGATCCCTTGATCATTATGTAGTGTCCTTCCTTGTCTCTTGTAACATTCTTTATTTTAAAGTCTATTTTATCCAATATGAGTATTGGTACTCCACCTTTCTTTTGGTTTCCACTTGCATGGAATATCTTTTTCCATCCCCTCACTTTCAGTCTGCATGTGTCCCTAGGTGTGAAGTGGGTCTCTTGTAGACAGCATATATATGGATCTTGTTTTTGTATCCATTCAGCAAGCCTGTGTGTTTTGGTTGGAGCATTTAATCCATTCACGTTTAAGGTAATTATCAATATGTATGTTCCTATGACCATTTTCTTAATTGTTTTGGGTTTGTTTTTGTAGGTCCTTTTCTTCTCTTGTGTTTCCCACTTAGAGAAGTTCCTTTAGCATTTGTTGTAGAGCTGGTTTGGTAGTGCTGAATTCTCTTAGCTTTTGCTTGTCTGTAAAGCTTTTGATTTCTCCATCGAATCTGAATGAGATCCTTGCCAGATAGAGTAATCTTGGTTGTAGGTTCTTCCCTTTCATCACTTTAAGTATATCATGCCACTCCCTTTTGGCTTGTAGAGTTTCTGCTGAGAAATCAGCTGTTAACCTTATGGGAGTTCCCTTGTATGTTATTTGTCGTTTTTCCCTTGCTGCTTTCAATAATTTTTCTTTGTCTTTAATTTTTGCCAATTTGATTATTATGTGTCTCGGCGTGTTTCTCCTTAGGTTTATCCTGTGTGGGACTCTCTGCGCTTACTGGACTTGGGTGGCTATTTCCTTTCCCATGTTAGGGAAGTTTTCAACTATAATCTCTTCAAATATTTTCTCAGGTCCTTTCTCTCTCTCTTCTCCTTCTGGGATCCCTATAATGCGAATGTTGTTGCGTTTAATGTTGTCCCAGAGGTCTCTTAGGCTGTCTTCATTTCTTTTCATTCTTTTTTCTTTAGTCTGTTCTGCAGCAATGAATTCCACCATTCTGTCTTCCAGGTCACTTATCCGTTCTTCTGCCTCAGTTATTCTGCTATTTATTCCTTCTAGTGTAGTTTTCATTTCAGTTATTGTATTGTTCATCTGTTTGTTTGTTCTTTAAGTCTTCTAAGTCTTTGTTAAACATTTCTTGCATCTTCTCGATCTTTGCCTCCATTGTTTTTCCAAGGTCCTGGATCATCTTCACTATCATTTTTCTGAATTCTTTTTCTGGAAGGTTGCCTATCTCCATTTCATTTAGTTGTTTTTCTGGGGTTTTATCTTGTTCCTTCATCTGGTACATAGCCCTCTGCCTTTGCATCTTGTCTATATTTCTGCGAATGTGGTTTTTGTTCCACAGGCTGCAGGACTGTAGTTCTTCTTGCTTCTGCTGTCTGCCCTCTGGTGGATGAGGCTATCTAACAGGCTTGTGCAAGTTTCCTGATGGGAGGCACTGGTGGTGGGTAGAGCTGACTGTTGCTCTGGTGTACAGAGCTCAGTAAAACTTTAATCCGTTTGACTGCTGACGGCTGGGGCTGGGTACCCTCCCTGTTGGTTGTTTGGCCTGAGGCAACCCAACACTGGAGCCTACCTGGGCTCTTTGGTGGGGCTAATGGCAGACTCTGGGAGTGCTCACACCAAGGAGTACTTCCCAGAACTTCTGCTGCCAGTGTCCTTGTCCCCATGGTGAGCCACAGCCACCGCCTGCCTCTGCAGGACACCCTCCAACACTAGCAGGTCGGTCTGGTTCAGTCTCCCCTGGGGTCACTGCTCCTTCCCCTGGGTCCCAATGCACACACTATTTTGTGTGCGCCCTCCAAGACTGGAGTCTCTGTTTCCCCCAGTCCTGTCGAAATCCTGCAATCAAATCCCACTAGTCTTCAAAGTCTGATTCTCTAGGAATTCCTCCTCCCGTTGCTGGACCCCCAGGTTGGGAAGCCTGACGTGGGGCTCAGAACCTTCACTCCAGTGGGTGGACTTTTGGGGTATAAGTGTTCTCCAGTCTGTGAGTCACCCACCCAGCAGTTATGGGATTTGATATTACTGTGATTGTGCCCCTCCTACCGTCTCACTGTGGCTTCTCCTTTGTCTTTGGATGTGGGGGTATCTTTTTTGGTGAGTTCCAATGTCTTCCTGTCGATGACTGTCCAGCAGCTAGTAGTGATTCTGGTGTTCTCGCAAGAGGGAGTGAGAGCACGTCCTTCTACTCCGCCATCTTGGTTCCGATCTGTCCAAAGTTTTAACTGTACACTTTCCTTTTGGCTATTAGGAATTGTATGTTAAGAAGTCCAAGACTGGCCTTCAGAAGAAGCTGAATCAGGCACTCTCTGCCCCTCAGTCAGAGTTTGGGACTAGAGCTGTGTCCCAACCACCTCCTGCTACTAACTGGTTGTTAGCAGTGACTGTGGGCAAGTTGAACTGCCTCTCTGGGCTTCTCTGTCCTCATCAGAAAAATGAAGGGGTAAAATGGGCAGTTTTAAAATTGATGGAGGACCACTTAGCCTGGAAACTGTGTTCTCCTCTACAGAGAGAGATGGACTGTAAGAATTTCCCCTCAAGATTGCACCTCCCTATAAGCTTTTCCCATATAAGAAATCTGTTACATAATCTGCACTAGATACTTTTAAGAAGTTAAGTCTACAAAGTGAAATTTCATAAATATCTTCAGTAAAAAAATAATCTATATACATTTCAGTTCTAAAATGATCAGATTTAGCCAAGAATTTACTATCAGTAATAATTCTGAAACCTTAGAGCCCCTCCAGTTCACCACATTATAAATAGACTTTCCAAAACTGCTCATCATTTAGTAATTCAATCATTCTGAAATAATCTCTTATTAAGCACTGAAGTAGCATTCAGGAATATAAAAAATAAGTAAAACACTATCTTTGCCTTCAGGAGTTCACAATAGTAGTCAGTATGTCATTAGATAATAAGTTCTAGGAGCAAGACATGCGAAATCAACAATTAAACCCCAATTTAGTAAAACAAAACAAAGCAAAACAAAACCAAAAAAATGTGTGAAAGCATAAAAGAGATGTATCACTTTGGAGACTTAGTCCATGTCTCCAATGGACAAAAACAAAAGTCTGCTTTTCTGCAGAACTGGCAAATTCAGCATGCCTGGAACTTTGGATCTGTATGTTTGATCTTTACTGAATGAATACTGCAGTTGAATCAGTCAATAGCAATCAAATTCCTTGCGTTGGTTTGGCTATAATTTTTCTGGCTGTATTGCAGACTTGCCGTAAATACACAAAAAGCTCCACAGAGACTGAACTTTCAAGCAAAATTTCATGTCGATGGGATGAATGATCTGTAAATTATATTGAATCCAATATTTCACAATATACCCTAGCAACTTTCCCACTTGTTTATTGTCAAACTGTGCATTTCCAACAGTTTAGGGTCTGGCACAGTAGGTTTCAACACCTGGCTATTCATTAGAATCAACTAGGGAGCTTTTTAAAAAGTTCCCAAGATTCTGGGATGGAATCTGGGCAATGGCATTTTTTAAAAGCCTTCCCAGGTAAATGCAATGTGCAGTCACTGTCCTAGAGTATAGAGTCCCTATGCTAAGTTTAATTTTTCACTATTTACTATTTACTTCTTTAAAAAGAACAGAAGAAATTCCTCATCAGCGCAATGTTGGAATGAAACATAAGAAAGCAGAGAAGAGTTAACTTCTTTTCTTACTAAGAACCATATTCCAAATTGACTGAGTAGCCGCTGGTCGTGTTTATCATCATCTTTGTTGTCAAAGTCAGCGTTATCCAGGGAATGGTGGGAAGAGGAGAGGCCCAGCTGCCGCCGGCGATTGAGCTCATGTTCCCGCTGCTCAGCATGGAACTCGGCTTCTTTCAACAAGCTGCCAAAGGAGACAGATTTCAAGTTAGACTGCCAAAAAACACATTCGAGATCATGACCTATTCAGAGCAATTACTTCATGAGTACTCAAGCATCACTCATTGCTCTCCTTTAAATTGGAAGGAGCCTAATTTCCTTACTATTTTCTACTCCATCCCCATTTCAAAGATGAACAAACTGAGGCACAAAGAGGCTACTTCCTCCAATCAATTAGAATCAAGCAGAACTGATGCCTTCTGGCTTCTAGTTCACCAACCATCCCACTAGATATCAATGCTTCTCCTATATCTAATATGAAGCTGTGTGGACATCAAATGCATAATACAAGGAAAGACTGAGGAACTGGTACCCAGATGGAAAAATATTTAATATCTAGTATTCAAAGACCTGACAGTGAGCAACGAAGATTCCTTTTTCAACTTGCTAAGCAAATGACAATTTAAAAAAATAATACCCAATGTTGGCAAGGGTGTAGCAAAAACTATCAGTTTCATACAGTGATGTATGAAATTCACATACACTCTTTGAAAATCAGTTTGGTAATGTATCAAGCACCATTAAAATATTCAGACCCTTTGACCCAGTCAACCACATCTGGTCATCTACCCTAAGAAAAAAAATATAGGAACAGCACTATACACAAAAATAGTTATCAGAGTTATTTTTAACAGTAAAAAAAAAAAAGGAAGAAATTGAAATATCTAATGGTGGAGGAAAATAATCTAGATAAATATTACGTACGCACTAAAAAGGATAAATGTGGAAATACACAACATGGAAAAGAGCTAATGGTATAAGTTTACATCTAAAAGAATGTGGATACACTGTGATTACAGTTATATAAATAAAGTATGCATTTGAATAAACCTAGAAGAACATGTGCAAAAGTGATGATGATGACAGCAGTACGGCTGATTTTTTTTCTACTTCCAAACTTTCTGTAACGTTTTATTTAGCAAACATTTATTGCACTTCTACATGTGTCAGCCACTGGGATAAGAGAAACAGAAGACTTAGTCCCTAGCTTTAAAACTTGCATTCTAATATTGTTTCTTAATTTTTAAAAATCTTGCCTCAGTGCATATTATACAAAAAGAGAACAAATCTAGAGGTTATCACATCTAAAGCTTCCTTTTTTGTGTGTGACAGAAGGAGAAAAAGCCAGAAGCCTGCAGGATCAGGCCCCTGTCTTACTCCACAGCCTTCTGGCTTACTCCAGTACCGAATTATCTAGAGCTCTCCCATCCCTCACTGCTATCAGTCATGTCTGGGACAGCCTTATTCCCACCCCTCACTCTGACTGGCGCCTCCACTTCATTCCCCTAATACCCCCGACTCTGTGTTGGCATTGTGCTCACCATACTGGACTGCAATTTCGTTCTTCTGTTTTTATAGTCCCTACATGGGTAACTTGAAAGCAGAGGTTACATTTTACTCTCTTCTGTCTTCCAAGTGTCTGATACATGCCTGGCACATAACTGGCATTACATAAAAATATTTGTTGAATGAATGAATTAAAACATCGTCATTGCAACATTGTGGAAGGTGAGCTGCCCGGCTGAGGGCACTTGAAGTTGAATTAAATTTGCACATCTCGGACTTCCCTGGTGGCGCAGTGGTTAAGAATCCGCCTGCCAATGCAGGGGACATGGGTTCCAGCCCTGGTCCGGAAAAATCCCACATGCCACAGAGCCACTAAGCCCGTGCGCCACAACTACTGAAGCCCACGCGCCTAGAGCCCATGCTCCGCAACAAGAGAAGCCACCGCAATGAGAAGCCCGCACACCGCAATGAAGAGTAGCCCCTGCTCGCTGCAACTAGAGAAAGCCCGCGTGCAGCAGCAAAGATCAAGGCAGCCAAAAATAAATAATAAGTAAATAAATAATTTTTAAAATGAAAATAAATAAATAAATTTGCACATCTCAATGTGAACAGGGTGTCTCAAAGCAAAGGCAGTGTTTTCAGGGTAAGTTTCTAATGAAGCTGTTACCTAATCACGGCCTCCACGGCGCAGACAAGTTCCTCGGCACCACATTCCCGAGTGTTGATGGGTGGAGGGGAGGTCTGATAGAGGTGGGTCTCCGAGGCAGCCCCCAGTTCGTTACTGTGATGATTTGAGTGGCATCTTTTGCAGTA
Source organism: Balaenoptera ricei (assembly GCF_028023285.1). Taxonomy (NCBI): domain Eukaryota; kingdom Metazoa; phylum Chordata; class Mammalia; order Artiodactyla; family Balaenopteridae; genus Balaenoptera; species Balaenoptera ricei. Next base: position 177,083,630 of record NC_082640.1, on the reverse strand, counting down.
CCGAACAGGCCTGTTTCCATGACGACCACAACACCCTGCTGAAAAGCAGGTGACAACAGCTCTCCTAACGTGGGAACTGCAGTTCTAGAAGAAAAAGAGTGAAATCAATTAAAAGTCACCACTGAGGTAAATTTGGCTACTAATTGGAACAAATGGAAACTTAAAGGGCCACTGGAAGTGGCAGCACATTTCTGAAGTGCCACTAGTTTCCAAAATGCAGGTCATCTCTAACCAGTGAGATTTCAGCTATAGTTAAAAATAAAGGTGAGAAGTGGTTTCTATTAGTGTGAGTGGTAGAAACGTTCTAAATATGAGTGAAACTGTGTTGAAAAGTCCTCTGTAAAGTGACCTCAGCCATGGGGCATGGGGGGCTTCCTGGATTATTTCAAGTTAGCATTTCAAGAGTTTTCAGCAGAAATATGAAAAAAATTAAAACTGTGGTCCAGAGAGAATGCATCACGGCACATCAGAGTCGGAAATAAACAATTTTAACCCTTAAAATAAACTTTCAAAATTATTTTATCCACCACCTAAAGGGCCGATTTCCACTGCAGCTCATCTGTCCTTGGTGCATTCAAGAACAGGCAGGGAGCTGTGCTGCACCGAGCTGATGACCCCAAAGCTGGCCTGTCCATCCCCACCGGCACTGTTTCTATCAAGACCTAGAGAATATGTCAGTGGACACCACGGGAACCTCAAAACACAGCAAGAACCATTCACAGACTCAGTGGCTGACATCAACTAGAGGAAAGGAGTCAACAGATGAAGTGAGAAAAGTGGTGGAGTATAAGAGAGATTCTGAAGCTCAGGGGGGTTTATTATCAGAGCTGCCCTGACAAGAAGCAGGGGAGAAAGGCAGCGCCCACATAATGCAATTTGAGGAGCAATCAGGAAATATCCCTGACCTCTGCACAAAACTGTGCCCAAGCCTTTTAGAGATGTCACCACCACATAATCAATGTCTTGTGTCAAGAGAGCATTTCAGTCTTTCAATAGAGCTTATTAAGATGGAATATACTGAAAAAGAATGAATATATGTATATGTATAACTGAATCACTTTGTTGTACATCTGAAACTAACACAACATTGTAAATCAACTATAATCCAATAAAATTTTTTTTAAAAAATGGAATATAATAGGGGAAATAATATCCTAAGCCATTATGAACTCAGGGCTTGGGGAAGACTGAGAACCTTCCATGACAGATATCTTGGGAAGTGTGGAGACAGAAGAAGGAAGAAGGCAAGCACAAAACCTATATCCAAACATTGATAGTGTATTGAATTGCCTATCGGAACAACCATTTCAAAGTAAGGCTTGTTCCACTTCGATTTTAGCACAAGGCTTTGGATACGAGTGCTGGGAAATCTCATTTTCTGAACAGGACTCGGGTCAATAAATCATAAAAGCAAGTTTAAATTTTTTATGATCTTTTTTCCCTTTTATTAACAAGTTTTAGAAAATTATTTGTTAAAATACAGTGTGCTTCCTCTGCATCTGAAGCCCAAGTCTTCTTCAGCATCCAAGTCAGCCCTGACTTCTCCAAGTGAGGTATCTTTCCTGCTTTGTGCCTTTTCTTTCTCTTTCACATACTAAATTTCATTCTGGAAGCACATGAATCCTTACTGGTTTGGGGTTTCTCCAAACCAAACCAAACCACATCACTAGCAGGGTGGATTATATCGGAGTATATTGTTAGTGTTTATTTCTTCCTTTCAGTTGTAGTTAGTCTTTGTTCCTCTGGGATTCCCACTGTTACATAAACAATAGGATGTGGATATGGGTTTAGTGGGTAGTTATTAGCTATAATAAAGTCCCGACATTTAAGGCTTACAATTTCCAATCCTATTTTCTGGTCACAAATTATTTACATTCTTCCCACATGCAAATTCCTGGCTGGAGGTCCAAGGTCGTCTCATCTAAATTAAGTCCAGCTGTGGGTGAGGCTCTTTTGGTTTAGTTCCTCAGATATGCTTTCATGAGCCTTGAATCTGGATGGGCTGTGGCTGCTTCAACCAAGAGAGCATGGCAGAAGTGATACTCACATGACTCCCAAGGCAAATTCTAAAAGGACATGCAGCTTCCAACTTGCTGTCTTAGAATATTCTCTCTTCAGAAGCTTCCTCATCAGGATACTCTTCTCAGAACTGTGCCATGGCCAAGGCACATGGAGAGGCAATGTGTAAGTCTCTACTCTAAGCCCAGCCTTCAAGTCACCCCATCCCAGAGCCCAAACATACGATCTAGATGCCTCTAGATAATTCCAGCCCCTAACTATTCAAGTCTTCCCAGATGAGGCCCCAAACATCATCAAGCAGAGATAGGCTGTGGCCTGTGCCCTGTCCAAATCCCTGACCCTCAGAATCTGTAAACATAATTAAATAGTTGTTGTTTCATGCTGCTACATTTTGAGTGATTTCTTAGGTAGTATCTGGACATACTGCGTATGTTAGTATCTGGAATATCAACTAAAAGTCAACCTGCCTTATCCCCATGTGCCATCAATTCTAAGTAATATCAGCAATAAAATACTTTGCCCCTAAATAACCTCTGGTTGGTCAAAGTTCTAAACAATTGCTGTGGTTCCTACTAAGTTTTAATAATATATTTCCAAGCCACAATCAGTCCTAAACCCTGTGGACTCAGCTACATGCATTCATTTCAAAAGTAAATTAGAGAGATTTCCCTTAGGTTCAGATTCAGCTGGGCATGTTTTCAAAGGTTCGCTCTAGCCACTCTGTTTCACTGCTTTGAATTTTAAACATAAATAAATAATTCCAAGTGGTCTCATAGAACAGCAGAATTGAAATAAAGCATCTGTCTCTTGATGCTTATTTGATACAAACTTTTTCTAATTTATTTTTTTATTGAAGTATAGCTGATTTACAATGCTGTATTTGATACAATCTTGATGTTTATCTCAAACCTACTATTCAAATGTAGGAATATGTAGTACTGAATATGTAGTACTGAAAGACACAAACTTTGCCCAAAGCAAGCTCAAACAATTCTGATCTATTAGGAACTTAAGGAAAGTTCTCCAAATTAACTTTCATATAAAACACAACATTTATTAAAGGATAAGTAATAAAAATGTGCTAATTTTAACCTTATTACTGAAAATAATTTTGTCATATAAAGGCGGGGAATGTTAAAAAATGATCCACCCTGGGTGTCAAGCATGTTACGTATAACACCAGAGCCAGGAAATGCCAATTTAGAAAGAAAACTGTTTCTCATCCTAGTCTCTCCAGCTTGTAAAAGATTCTCAAAGTAGGAAATAGCCTCGGAATAAAAATGAAATCAAACGTATGCTGAATGACTATATGATCCCTTGTTAAAACTTCAGAAAGCTAGGTAAGGCGATGCCCAGTTGAGCCTCTCAGCTAGAACAGGGCTTCCAATAATGTTAAGGGCTGAAATGCCCAAAGTATAGAAGGCATTTCTATACTCAAAAAGAATTATAGATGTGGCTTTGAGGGCACTGAACCCCAATTAGATTCATTGAAAATCCACAAAGTTTTAAAGAGAGGCATACTAGCAAAAGCACCACCAGCAGACCAAACGGGACAGACACAGTTCAACACGAAAAGAGGTCTATGGAACCCCAACTTCTACATGCAGGAAGCAGACTGAGAGGGTTACTCAGCTGCAACATGGGCCATTTCTTATTATAAAGGAAAGATGTCTTAGAAAGTGGAGCAAAGATCCCAGGAAAGAAATGAATTAGGAAACTATTCCCAGGAAGCAAAATCAGATCCTAATCAAGGCACATTTGCTATTCCTTAAAGACAGAGGAACTGTTGACATGTTCATGGCTGGAACTGCTATTGACTAGTAACAGCTATCTGCTTCCCCTTCCTCTTTCTGAACAGAGGTCTACTGCTGTTATCCAATCCCTGTCTCACATTTTGTGTTGGGTATGTAACTTGCCTTTTTAGTTCACAGGTCTCTGGTTCAAGAAAATTCGTACCCGAGGGGTTTCATCAGTGACCAGACCAGATGCAGATCATAAGACAATGGACTTTAAGCCTGAAGCCATAAATGGGTAAGACTTTCGGAGGTCTTATAAGGTGCTGAGAGTATTTGGCACGTGGAAAGAATGTAAGTAATGATGCCCAGGGGGTAGACTGTGGTACATTAAATATGACCACAAAATTCTTGCTGCTCCTTCTATAAAGAGGAGGAGTCTATTTCCCCACTCCTTGAAACGGAGCTGTCCTTTGGACTTGTTTTGGCCAATGGAATGCAGCAGAAGAGATGCTGTGTTAGAATTAAAGGTATATGATACAAACTATGATTTAGAAATTAGTAATGAGTGTTCTCCTTTCTACAGTATAATGCTTGGAAACGCAGCATCGTAAATGTGATAAAACATAACATTTAACATTGTAAAAAAAAAAAGAAGTGATGCTGTGTGACTACAGAGCTTCAGGCTCACAAGGCCTTGCAACCTCCCCTCTCAGTTTCTCAGAACACTGATACCTTGTGAACAAATCCAGCCTAGCCTCCTGGAAGATGAGACACCTAATGGAAAGAGGGAGGGCCAGACACCCCTGTCATCCCAACCATTCCAGCCATCCCAGCTGAAGCCCCAGACATGGGAGTAAAGTCATCTGGGACCAACCAGTTGCCAGCAAACCCACTAAATGACTGCAAATGTCAATACATGAGTGAGCCTAGAGGAGTTTATCAAGAGAACTACCCAGGCAAGCATAGGCAAAACTGCCGATCCACAGCATTGTGATCAAATAAATGTTTGTTGTTATAAGCCAGTACATTTCAGGATGGTTTATTAGGTGGCAATAGATAACTGAAACAGCCCTCCAAAGTTATCCACTCATAACCAACTCCCAGAAAGCTTAAATGACTTGTACATAGTGTCATAGCTAGGTGGGAATAGAGCTGACCAGAACCCAAGTATCAAAACCAACTAGTCCAAAGTTCTTTGGATGACACCATACTACCTTCTCTTGTACTTTTCAACAACTGGAGCAAGAAAAGAAGATGGAAATGGCTTAGGGAAACTGTCATGAACAGTGGCTATTCGAAAGTGGAATCGTTAACTAGAGATATCATTCAACTTACATATAAATTAATATTTTCCATATATACTTGGTCTGGGTATGTTTCTGACACACATATATTAGACTATTTGCATTCCACTTCCAAACAGTAAAGACTTTTAGCAAACACGATCATCCTTTACCAAAGTTAAGTTGCATGTATTGCATTGTCACTCAAACCTTTTTGTATTTAGGCTTCTATCCCAGAGTTACACATATGCTTTTATTTCAGATTACTTTTCAAAAACACTGTGCATAGATGGGTAAGCAAAAGCAGAAATGTAAATAGAGACCATCCAGACACAGCAATCTTGCATGCTGAATTATTTCCTTTCCCCCTTCACAAATACAGTGACATGTACATACTGGGAAACCATGGTGCAGAAATGAGGCAGATGTCAATGAATGAATTTACATACAAACACAGCAAATCATGCCCCACCACACAGATGGTTTGCTCTTACCTTCTTCTGACATATAGCAGATATTTCAGCTGTAAGGGGAAGGTACACAAAATATCAACAAAGAAAGAGAGCCCATTTTAAATAAGGGCAGCCACCAAGGTGAGCAAAAACAAGCTTAGTAACACAACCTCCAGACTTGGCCAAAACAGCTTCTCCCTTCTCTCATAAACTGTCATCTACATATGTTTAATGAGGTTAAAAATACCTGTGGTATGTTTAATGAGGTTGCAAATATTTTCACCTATTCTTAGAAATAATTCAATCTTCTCAGACATGACTTAGAATTCAGATCAAATAACTTTAACCTCACCCCCTCATTTGACAGAGAACAAAATTGAGGGTTACATGGTTTCTTCAGAGTCACACAGGCCATCAATGGTACAGGCCAATCTGGAGCAAATGTCCCTGGATTCCCTGTCTACTGTTCTTCCATTATGCTATGACACTGAGTTGATATGATATACTTAGAGTTTCACCATGGAGATGATTTTCTATATTAGAACTATAGGAAAAAACTTAATAACTTGGATGAATTAGACTCAAACTATCAACTTACATCAGTCCTTAACTGGTACAAAACCAGCTGCAGGCTTATTTAAGAGAAAGCAATTTCAAACCCATGGATTGGCCAGCTGGAGTAAGGCTGTCAAATTACTTTAGTACTTCAGGATTGACTTTAATAAATGGATAAAAACTCTTTTCAGTGGGCATACCAATTATTTCCATGAAAACTGATGCTTGAGAGTAATTGAAAATAATTTTTCCAAGAATCTGTTATCATTTCCCCTGAAATAGGAAGTGCTCAAAAAATAGACTAAACGCCTATGTCACAATTTATTAAAAAGATCAAAGATAAATGTCTGCCAAACTCTGTCTGGAAATTATGAATTAGCGGATGTCAAATCAATGAAATTAACAACTCAGTTGTTAAAACTGATTCTGTATAATTAATGGTTATTTAACAGTTTGATATCTTGGAGTTTATCTTAACCTGAGGTTAATGGGTCACATCTCTGGATAAATAATGAAAAGTTATTATCAGTTTTCTTCCACAGATGAATATCATCTGCAGATGATGGCCAGAATTCAGCAACATATCTGAGATTTAAAACGTAGTTTAGAACTTGACTATGGGTTTTACCTCGGAGCACTGGAAGTTCACTAATTTAAGGGGAAAAAAAGGTTACCTTTACCCATATAAGCCCAAATCTTTTTACAGATATTCTTATATAAAATTTTTAAATGTCTCTTTAAAGGATATAGAGGCTGACGTTATTGACCCATTTTACAGATGCAGAGCACTCACTAAACAATTTATTTCTTCAGGTTAAGATAACCTAATATTAAGAGTTAGACTACAAAGAAGGAGTATAATTATCATCAGGCAAAGACCTTAAGTTTTGAAAAAAGTGTTTACCGAATTTAGTTAACATGAGGTTTTTACATTTCTTTTTAAATAAGGCCTTTCATAAAAATTCTTTTATTATCTACTTCTGAAGTTATACATCAAGTTCTTCCTGGGTGCCTGATCTGTGCTCAGTATGCCCCCAGCTTTTTCCACTTTTCATCTTTCCTCTGCTAAGTATTTTTCCTGGTCATTTCATCCTGCAATTAGGTGGCTGGAATACCTGCTTCCCCATGTGTAGGGAAACACTCTGTCTGCAACCTGCCAACTTATCGGGCACAGCTTTCAGAACTATAACAAACTGCAAGCATTACAATCTCGTCTTTTCATTGAGATGGGTCAGATATATTTATCCCCATTTTACTGAAGGGGAAACTGACTCTCAGAGCGATTAAATAATTTTCCCTAAAAACACAGAGCTGGTAACCGTGGCAGGAGAAAGACCCATTATTTGATGCTCTCCACACTGATGTTCCTTATTTCCTTTCTGACTTGCACAGCAAACGTATCATTGGCAACACCTGTTATATACACAGAAAACCCCTTAAGGCAGAATCCAGCTTTGGTCATACAGAATCCTAATTCCAACACCTACCTCTAATTGTGGTGGAGATGATACCTCTTCCCTCATTATTAAATGTGTGGGTATATTACAAGCAAGACTGATATCATGCTTAATATCAGTGAATATGCACAGAAAGTAATACTTTGGTTGCTGTCTTTGTAAAATAAAACAGTACAAAAGGAGAAAAATCAACGGTGCCATTAGTCATGATTACTCATTATTCATCCCTTCTGAAGTAAGCCATACCTTGCGGCAGAAGAACATCAATCAACCATTCACTGTGGTCCCTATAAAGAAAAACAGAATTCATTTTTGAACTTTGTTGCAATGTTACCCTTCCACATGAATGCTTATAAGCTGCACACTATTGCTAAAAGGCTTTTAATGTAAAGGATGTGTAATTAAGAGCACTATCATAGTAAACTTTTTAAATGTCTAATGCATTCCATCTAAATTATAAATTATAGGCATTTCATCATATTCAGTTATCTTTAAATGATACTTTCCAGATGCTAATTAAGTCAACCAAAATACAGCATGATTTGTACAAAGCTGAGTGTGATTCTGTGAAACGAACAAGCATAGAAAACCCATATGAATTTTATGTCATGTTTGAAAACCACAGCTTTCTTTTATTTTTCTCTGTGGCCTTTTTCACAGGGTCACTTGAAAAGTGGAGCTGCTTTATTAAGTGGAATTGCTTTCTCTTGTCACATGGAGAGAAATACTGCAATTTTTCAAAGCTGAAATCTTTTCAAAGGAAAGCTTGATATATATTAAATATCTGACAAACTAACCTTTAAAAACACAGAGAGGCTAGTGTAAAATGAAGGTAACATAACCAATTTAAGTCGAAGTGATTATTCTTCTCTTCTCATTGTAGCCCTATTTTCTTTTCTTATACCTACCCTGCAATCCTCTGGCTGCATTCTTCACAGAGATACAATGGGGGTGGTTTATCACCCAAAGCTACAGACAGGGAGGGGTCTATACACATCTGAAACACATGAAAAGACAGAATGAACTCTCCTGTCCTGTTTTATCACGTTCCCTATATCAAGCATACAAATGTTTCGATAATAGATTTTCAAAAGCAAAGTAGAATAAATATTTTCAGTAAAACCCATTCAACCTATAACTGTTTTCCCACATTGGAGGTTTAAATGTGGCTGCTGTGATTTTTCATTTCTCCTGTTATTTGCAATTCAAGTCACAAATAGTGTCAAGAAATCCACCCTCTGGACTTCCCTGGTGGCGCAGTGGTTAAGAATCTGCCTGCCAATGCAGGGGACACGAGTTCAAGCCCTGGTCCGGGAGGATCCCACATGCCGCGGAGCAACTAAGCCCGTGTACCACAACTACTGAGCCTGTGCTCTAGAGCCCGTGAGCCGCAGCTACTGAGCCACAACTACTGAAGCCCGTGCACCTAGAGCCCTTGCTCCACAACAAGAGAAGCCACCGCAATGAGAAGCCCGCGCACTGCAACGAAGAGTAGCTCCCACTTGCCACAACTAGAGAAAGCCCGCGCACAGCAATGAAGACGCAATGCAGCCAAAAATTATTTATTTATTTATTTATTTATTTATTTTAAAAAAAGAAATCCACCCTCATTCTATAAAGATAAAAAATCATCTTGTGGATTTCCCTGGTGGCGCAGTGGTTAAGAATCCACCTGCCAATGCAGGGGACACAGGTTCGTGCCCTGGCCCAGGAAGATCCCACATGCTGCGGAGCAACTAAGCCTGTGCGCCACAACTACTGAGCCTGCACTCTAGAGCCTGCGAGCCACAACTACTGAGCCCACGTGCCACAACTACTGAAGCCTGCGTGCCTAGAGCCCATGCTCTGCAACAAGAGAAGCCACGACAATGAGAAGCCCGCGCACCGCAACAAAGAGTAGCCCCGGCTCACCGCAACTAGAGAAAGCCCGTGCGCAGCAACGAAGACCCAACACAGCCAAAAATAAACTAAAAAAAAAAAAAAAAAATCATCTTGTTCAGTGGCTGCTCAAATTGCTTCTGTATTACTCATATAGTAACTCCTTCTTTAATGCAGTAAACACAGTAATCTCTCTTCGGGAAAAGGAAAATGTATTATTAAGATTTAAAAATCATAACTGTTACCAAAATGCTGGCAGTAGAGAATTTTGCTTCTCAAGACAGACCTCATTCAGAAAACTTAGCATTAAATCTAACATTGAGCGATTCACTTTTCTTACTCTAGAATAAGTTCTATATAGCCAACTTTCAACTTCAGGTAGTTTTTTTTCTTCCACATATGAACTGTAGTTTCTTTTAACCCTGTAGTGCTCTGTTCAGTTTTGAGTTATTTACGCCTTTTTCATTAGTGTAAGTACAGAGATTAAAGTATTAATCTTAAGTTGATCATTAGGATATTTCAAATATCTGGATGTTTTAAATCAAATGGACAAAACATTCAATGACTAGTAAAAAATGAATTTTGTACTTTGCATTGGTTTAAATGTCTATGACTTACCAAAGTCCTTTTTTTTTTTTTTTTTTTTTTTGGCTGCGCTGGTCTTCGTTGCTGTGCTTGGGCTTTCTCTAGTTGTGGCGAGTGGGGGCTACTCTTCATTGTGGTGCTCGGGCTTTCGGCTTCTCATAGCAGTGGCTTCTCTTGTTGCAGAGCATGGGCTCTAGGTGCGCAGGCTCCAGTAGTTGTGGCACGTGGGCTCAGTAGTTGTGGTGCATGGGCTTAGTTGCTCTGCAGCATGTGGGATCTTCCCGGCCCAGGGCTCGAACCTGTGTTCCCTGCATTGGCAGGTGGATTCTTAACCACTGCGCCACCAGGGAAGTCCCACCACAGTGGGTTTTTTTTTTTTTAAATAAATTTATTTATTTATTTTATTTTTGGCTGTGTTGGGTCTTTGTTGCTTGCTGCACGTGGGCTTTCTCTAGTTGCGGTGAGCAGGGGCTACTTTTCATGCGGTGCACGGGCTTCTCATTGTGGTGGCTTCTCTTGTTGCAGAGCACGGGCTCTAGGCGCACGGGCTTCAATAGTTGTGGAGCACGGGCTCAGCAGTTGTGGCTCACAGGCTCTAAAGCTCAGGCAGTAGTTGTGGCGCACAGGCTTAGTTGCTCCGCGGCATGTGGGATATTCCTGGACCAGGGCTCAAACCTGTGTCCCCTGCATTGGCAGGCGGATTCTTAACCACTGCGCCACCAGGGAAGTCCCAAAGTCGTTTTGAATTCTGTCCTGCCCTTCAAGAAATAATCAATCTATGCTACAGCTGAGTATGCAGTTAACATGCCTAGTACACAAATTCTTCTAGAACTTCACTCTGCCTTTTCTTTCGGCTTTTTTTTTTTTTTAATTGATTTGAAGGGGATAAATGAACCGAACTTATGACCCAAGCAGCCTGTCGTTTAAAGTTAAAACCCTTAGGAGTTTCAATGGTTGGGGAAATAAGAGTTAGAATTCCTAAATTTAAATAATTATACCATCAAAATCTGTAAATTATATATTCCCTGGTGCTAAAGGCCCAGTGTGAAAATTTTCCTTAGGTAAGTTTCATGCTTCCTTTGGTACAGTGAATAACTACTTTCTGGTGTGTTAAATCAGGGATTGGCAAACTTTCTGTAAATGGCCAGGAAGTAAATATTTCAGGCTTCATGGGGCATAAGTTCTCTGTCACAACTACTCAACTCTGCTGTTGTAGCATAAAAGCAGCCAGAGACAATATGTAAGCAAAAGAGCACAGCTGTGTTCCAATAAAACTTTACTTGCAAAAACAGGCAGCAGGCCAAATTTAACTGCGGCCATAGTTTGCTGACTCCTGTGTTAGCTAATTATCTGGGATTCAAATATTTCATAAAGTGATTTTCAAATAGGACCAAGTAAAACCAAAAAGCAGAGTGGGCTATAATGAACTACAATTTCCAACACACTGTCATTTTAGGATCCTATCATAACTTTTGGCTCTTGCCTTAAAAGTACTTTTTTGTAACCTACTGCAAAAAAAAAAAAAAAAAAAAAAAAAAAAAAAAATATATATATATATATATATATATATAATGCTTTTCTATTTGGCAAATCATTATGTAACTGAGCAGGACCTTATGGGGCCTTCCCGAGACAGACCCTTCCCCCATATCCTCTGCTGTAGCTCCTCTCCGAAATACCTAGTTATATAACAGTATCTGATAAACATTTCCCGAGTTGTTTTACGGATACTAAAACCACCACTAAATGGAAGAAATTAACTACTTGATGATCACGAGCACTTTGTAGCCCCCAGACCTACTGGCACCTAAGGATTGATAATGTTAACCCCTCTGACATCGTCGTGTTACCTCACCATCAACCAATTGGAGAATTGTGCACAAGCTGTTCACAGACCCTGCGACCCCTCCCCCCCGCCCCCACCTGGCCTTTATAAATGGTTTGCCCGCCAGAGAGTTTGGGTGTTTTCAGCACTAGCTGTCCCAGACTACTTGTATGGCGCCTTACAATAAATGCTGTGCTTTCCTTCACCACAAGCCAGTATCAGTAGATTGGCTTTACTGCACACAGGCGAGCAGACCCAAGTTTGGTTCATTACTGCCAAGAGGTATAACTCACTATTATGGAGATATTAGGCTTTTTGTGAAAATAAATCTATTTTCCCTGAGTTTTTCCCATGCACTGCATGTAGACCTCTTCTTCAGTATAGTTACTTTACTCTCATTTCTAATGAGTCATTGATACCTCCGTCACGTAAAGATATTTTTTCATTCCATCCCAAAGGAAAAACTCCTAGGATGTTAGAACTATAAAGAGTCATTAAAGGTTAGCTAGTTGACCTCTGACATGTTAAATGAATTAACATGACCCTTCAGATTTGTGGCTAGTAGTGTCAATCCTGTTCCACACTGAACAGGTCAGTTTACATCCACATTAATATGTTCATATCTGACTGTTACATTTAAAAATAGTTATTTTCTGTCTACAAATATAATACATGCCCAAGGTAGAGGCTTCAGAAAATGAAGAAAAGGAAAGAAGAAAATTTAAATAACTCATTAACCCTCCATCTCAATGCAATCACTGGTAACATTTTGATGAGAATTACTGGTTGGTGTTCACTATGAAGATGAATATAAAATTCATACATGTAATTTTTAAACTACAGTTGCATCATACTGTACACTTCATAATTTCCTTTTCATTTAACATTATTCTGTAAGCATCTGGATGTTGGGTACCCTTGATCTACATGTCATATGCTCATACTTCGGTGGGTTTGTGGAGTGCTCAGATTGTAAAGAAAGAACAACCCTGAGCCGGACCTGTGGTAGTGCAAAAACAGCCCCTGCACAGGAAATGTCAACAAGAATATTCCCTTTCTGGGAAGCATAGAGTGAAAATGTAAAAGGAAGCCCTTTAAGAAAACTGGGGTTGAGAAAGTAAAATTTGGGGCGGGTGAGAAAAACGTTTACGAACTAGATAGAGGTAGTGGTTGTACAACATTGTAAATGTGATAAATGTCATTGAAATGTCCACTCTAAAATGGTTAGTTTTATGTTATGTGAATTTTACCTCAATTAAAAAATGACAGAAAGTGGGATGGTTTGGCTTATCCTGGAGGACTGGCTATAGGGAACAGCCTGTGAGAAAAGTGAGGCCAGGCCAGAGGAGTAGACTGGGCTGTTTGCCTAAAGAGAGGGAGAATTTCTAATTCATGATGACTTCTGTGGGAAGGAAGCCAAAAACCATTACTAAACAGGAAGTCAGAGGACTCCCGAGAATGCAGTCTGACATAAAATCAAGGAAAAAATAACTGGAAAAATTAAACAGATTTTCAGTACCTCCTTTCTGTTGATGTCTGGGTGAACGAAAAGAGGGCATTGTAACTTAGGCAGAAAGAAGAAAGGACAGATATAGAAACTACGGGAATTGTGAAAGTCTCACCACTGTGAAGAATTAAGCTGAATAATATAGGAACTCACCTGTGTTTAGCTCAAAATGTCCTCACACCAAAGAAAAGTACCTTTGAACCCCAAATGTTTATGGAAGTTCAGAGGAAGAGTACACATCGTAGAATGGGAGAGGATTAAGCTTCCATTGGTGGGTTACCCTCACCTGCTCTTTCTCATCATAAATTCATTCAATTTACTTTCATCAAAAGCAGAGATCAAGTATAATAATATAAGGATGTCCTTTGTTGGTAAGATATATCTAGATGACAATGTGATAATTGGCACTCCTGTGCCACTTTTGGTATATGAAATACATGCTTTATTCCATTTAGATTTCTTTTTGTTTCCATTTATATTTATATTTTTTATCTCATTTTACCTCTTCTACTCTGTTTCTATAAAATGAGAGTGTTATTTTTCTATTATTTGATAATCTTTACAATCTACCTCTCTATAGAACAAGAGAGGCAAACTTCCTTGACAATAGGTTCTAAAAAGCAACTTGAACTCTAATCACTTGACCTAAATCCCACTCCTCAGAATATAAAAATTAACCCTTGTAAATCCAGACACAGGTCTCTCCAGCCAAGTGTTGTATCCGACAAATATACCATAAGTAATTTTGTTAAGTGGTGTGATTATTTTTCTCAATTTTCAACTTCAAAGATTCGGGATTATAACAGGACAGAACCAATTAGATGTGGTAGCAAAGGAATAAGGCTGAGAGTCAAGGTACCTAGTTCTGTCTGAGTGACCTTAGGAGAGTGACTTGATCTCTCTAAACCACTGTTCCCTTACCTCCATTGTAATTTTCCATGTGTTTGCTGTCCAACTACCTCTCAGTCATTTTAACTAACTCACATCTGTGATCTGAGCTAAGACTTAACAATTTTCTGTTTTTGTCCTACGACTCTTGAATTCACATAGTCACACACTAGACCACTCATAACTTGTAGCAAACACATGAAAACAGGGCCAAAGTACATCTCCCTGAGTTTATTAGCCCAGACAGAAATCAGTCAAGGACTATGTAAGTGTTTCACCAGGATTATTCTGATAATTAGCCCAGTTCTCCACAGCACTTGGTTATGAACTCAGAGCCAAATCTGCAGATATCACTATTCACTGCTCTGTCTTGAACCAATCCACCAGAGTACAGTCAGATCAAAGTAGAGTACAGTAATTTGAGATGACCACAGAGTACAGCCTTCTGCTTTACAGAGAAGGATGCAATCTCCATTTCATTCAGCAATTTGCTCCTGATAAGTTGACCACTGACAATATAATATAGCACCATGTCTAATAAAACAGTACCTTCACAGCTGGTTTGTTAATTGCGTTGTGGCATTCAGTGTGCTGGCAGTGGATGGGGTTCCAAGCTGTAAAGCAAAGCATAGCTGATGAGTATTTCTCACTGACATTATTCGTGCCCTGGGAAAAACACAGCAGATACTTCACTAGTTTTCCTTAAATAGAACCATCATCAGAAGGTTTCCTAAAATAATTATTTTTTTTTCAATCTATGAAGTATTTTTAAATTAAGCAAAGATATAACAACCCCATCCATTTTCCCATGGGGAGAGACAAGCTAATATAAGGTGGCATACCCAATACCATAATATTATTTCACAATGATATACCATTAGTAAATTCTTAGAAGTTTTTACATCTATGTTTTCACTTGATCCTCCCAACAACCCTGTGGGATAGATACAGCAGATTATTAACCTCATTTTATGTGTAAGTTAAAATTTAAAAGGTTAAGTAGTTTGCTATGGTCACAGAGTTAGTAAATGACAAGCTGCGACTAGAACATATATCTCTTGGTTCTCAAAACTGTGCTCTTTTCACTATAGTATACTATGCTAAACATCTAGATTTTTGGCACCAGGAAGTGTTTCAGATTAATAATAACTGAAATGAGTGTAAGGCAACCTCTACCATTCCATTTCCCACCCATCCCCATTAAATGTGGAGACTGAAAAGATGAGTTTCTTGCCCAAATGAAATGCATCTCTCTCACACATTACCCACAGTCTAAACCTCTGCTAGTTTGCTAATACCCAACTCCTCAACACAGTATACACACAGAATGAGGACAAGAACCAAGTGATCTGAGACAGATCAGAAAGAGAATTACAATTACTTATCATCATCCAGATGATTCTGTAGCCCAAGGCACTTAGCTAACAATATTCTACCATATAAAAAAAAATGTAATAGGATTTTATGTTTGAAAGTAGGACATTTTTCTAAGTCACCATATTCTAATCCTATAGGACCATGGTTGGCCTAATATATAAAAATCTGCAGATGAGAAGATATTCTTAGTTACATGTCTAATTATAATTCAAAAATATTTGTTATTAATGATCTGAGCCTAATTTGTGCTCTGAACATTTTATAAAATTTTCTAAGAGTGTCCCAACTTCAATTCTTCTATCCTATTGTTAGGCCAGGAATAAGATTATGTGTCTGATTTGGAATTCAGGAAAATATGGTCAACAGAACCGTGACCTTAAAAAAAATACACAATGGGTCTATTCATTTAAAAAGAAGTACAGACTAGAACTACTACTATAATAACATAATATCATATTGATTATATCTTTTGAGAGAGAGAAAGAGGAAATGAATGAGTAAGGAATGGATGAATGAAGAAATAATTTTAATAAAGACATTCCATATTTGTTTCCTACATGTGGAAAAGTCAAGATAGAGTAGCAACAAGTTTTCTTGTGTAATTAGAGAAATCTAGAGAAGAAAGAGTGCCTTCAACCAGTACAGAAGTTGCAAATACATGGAACGTGTACCCCATTCCTCCAATCCCAAACTCATGACAGGTATCACTAATCCATAAGAGCATTCTTTCCTGCTGAGTCCAGAACTGGACTTAAAATCTTTCTCAACACTGAGCTCCAGGAAGTCACCACTAATCAAAACAGAGTTGGCATACAAGATGAAATCTGCTAACCATCTCTGAATCCATGTATTATGAGAATATTTGCAGATCACTTTATAAATATTAAGAAAAAGTTCATGACATTTTTAGATAAAAGTAATATTTAAACTACATAACAACTGTTATGGCACAGGTACAAACAAATTAGAACGTGAAACAGCCATAGCACTTGATCAGAGCTCCAAAAACTCCTGCTCTGCCAGAAATTAATGCTTTATATGTGGATGGTGGGGATATCTAGGAGGTCCTACTCCTCTAACTTTTGATTCTATTTTTACAGGGTGTCACTAACTTAAGCACAGGTTGTAGAATACCTCCTTTAAGTTCACTGAAGTCACACTAGATTTAAGCTTACTAGACCAGTGATTATTGGTTTTTGTTGTGTATCAAAAATCACCTGTAAAGGTTTTTAAAATATGATGCCTGGAACCTCAAAACCCAGGTATCTGTAATTCGGAAAAGCAACACAGTTGATTCTGATGCAAGGACAATCTACATACCTTACCATATGGCAAATATTTTCAGGACAGACCTCCTTTTATTTGAAAATAAAAACAAAAATATAGCATAAACAAGGCAGACAAGAATTCTGCTTCCAACAATGACAGAGTAACTGGTATTAGACTTGCCCTCTCACCATAAATAACTAGAAAACTAGAAAAATACATGAAACAACTGTTTTAAGAAACTTGACTACAGGTAGTACAGGATAATGACCTTTGAGAGAAGAACAATGAAGTGAGTCCTACAATTACTCTTGGTTTCTTCCTGGAAGCAAGTTCCAGGTCTTGGTCCTAGAGGTAGAAAGATATGCACAGTAGGGTGGTTTCATTGAGTTGAGGGGACAAAAAAACAGAGTTTAGAAAGGCAAAGTGGCTTAAATTTGCTGGGTAGAGTATCAAAGAAGAGGGATCTATGCAAAGAAAGAGCTCCAGATATCTGAGTAGGAATCCTTTTGGGTCTTTGGCTTTACACTAAGCTGAGCATGTGTAAGGCAAAACTCCATTAAGCTGCTTAGAGAACAACTATGGGGGATCTGTAAGCTTAATAATTCCTACATCTCATACAGGGCTGAGAGATATTTGAGCTTCAACCAGCCAGAGTGGAGGGAACTCAGTGAAAACCTGGGATATTCAATTGAGACTCTAGGAGGTCACACCTTAGTAGTTGGGCTAAACTAACATTAGGGAAATGGCTAGCCCAGGTTCACCCTAAGAAAATATAAGAACAAGTCTTGAAAGGGTCAAGCTGATCCACCAGTAAGTTGGCTGCCAAAACAAACTTCAATGCACTGTAATGGAAGGCAGCAAAATCCAGACACTCAATAATGTAATGTTCATGAAGTCTAGCATCCAGTCAAAAATTACTTGATATTTGAAAGGGGAAGAAAATATTACCCAAGAAAATATTACCCAAGAAAATATTACCCACAATTAGAAAAAAAAATTGGCCAATATAAACAAACCCAGAAACTACAGAGATGAGGTAATTAGCAAACAAAGACTTTAAAACAGCTATTATAGACATATTCAAAGTAAAACATGAACACAATGAGGACAGAGATGAAGGACATAATAAAACAACCAAATGGAATTTCTAAAAATTAAAAATACAGTATCAAAAATTAAAAATTCTCAGAATGGGCTTAAAGGAAGATTAGACAATGCAGAAGAAAAGATCAGTGATTTCAGAGATGTAACAACAGATCCTATCCAAACTGAAGTACTGGAAGAAAAATAAATAGAGCTTCAGTAAGCTGTGGGAAAATATCAGGCAATATACAGCACATGTGGTTAAAAGCCCAGAAGAAGCAAGGTTGTGGGGGTGGGGGTGGAGGCAAAAATTTGAACAAGCAATGGCCAAATTTTTTCAAGTTTGATGAAAACTATAAACCCACAGATCCAAGAAGCTCAATGAATCTTAGGCGAAATAAAAGCAAAGAAAATAACACCAAAACTCATTATAATCAAATTGATGAAAACCAATGATAAAGAGAAAAATCTTAAAAACAACCAGGGAAAAAAATACACATTACTTACAGGGGGACAAAGATAAGAATGATCACTGGTTTCTCGTCAGAAACAATGCAAGCCAGAAGACAATGGAATGACATCTTTAATAGGCTGAAAGAAAAAAACTGTCAACCTATAATTCTAGACCCAGTGAAAATATCCTTCAAAAATGAATATGAAATAAAGACTCTTTGAAGACAAACACAAGATAAGAGAATTCATTGCTGCCTGAGTTCCACTAAAAGAAAAGCTAAAGGAAGGTCTTCAGGCTGATGGAAGATGATACCAGATGGATGCTAGGGCCTACACAAAGGCATAAAGAGTTCTGGGCATGATAAATATAGTGAATAACTACAAACAACTTTCTATATATATAGAAGTAAAATATTTGATAAAAAACTAAAAGGATGGGAAGGGGAAAATGAAAGTGCACAGGATTCTTGCATTACGTGTAAACTAGTATAATATTACTTGAAGGTAGACTATGAAGTTAAAGGTGCATATTGTAATTGTAGAACTGTAGAGTATTCTTTTTAAAAAGAGGTATAACTAACAATTTAAAAAGAGAAACATGGAATAGTAAAAATTAACCAAAAGAAGGCAAGATATTGAAATGAAAAGGAACAAAGAATAGATGGGACAAATAGAAAACAAGCACAAGATGATAGACTCAAGCCCAACCATATCTGTAATTACACTAAGTATAAATAGCCTAAACAATAAATACATTACATGTAAATAGTCTAAAACACAGAGATTGTCAAATAGGATTTAAGTTTTCAAAAAGCATGACCAAATATATGCTGCCTGTGAGAAACACAGTTGAAATATAAAGGTAAAGAAGTTAAAAGTAAATGATAGAAAAACTTATACCATTTAAATGCTAGTCATAGGAAAGCTGGAGTGTCTATATAAATTCAGACAAGTAGACTCCAGGACAAAGAATATTACCAGGAACAAAGGAGGATGTTTCACACTGATGAAAATGTCAGTTCATCAAGATAACAAAACAGTCATAAATATGTGTGTATCTAAAGATAGAGTTTCAATTTACATGAAGCAAAACTAACAGAACTAAAAGGAGGAATAAGTCCATAATTAGTGTTGTAAATTTGAACAATCCTCTCTCAGTAATTGATAAAACAAGCAGACAAAAAAAGTCAATAAAAATAGAAGACTTGAACAACATTCTCAACAACTTGACTTAATTGATAACTATAGAATTCTCCACTCAATCACTGTGGAACAGACATAGTGTCTAGGCAACATTTACTAAGACAATATTCTCATTCATAAAGTAAGCTCCAAAGATTTAGATGGAGTGATAGAATAAAGTATGTTCTCTGACCACAATAGGATTAAACTAGAAATAAATAACAAAAATATACCTGGAAAATCACCAAGTATTTGTACATTTAAAAAAATATACTTCTAATCAATCCATAAATCAAAGAAGAAATCACAAGGAATATTAGAAAATATTCTGTTCTGAAATACAATGAAACCACAGCATATCAAATTTGTAGGATGCAACTAAAGGAATGCTTAAAGGGAAATTTATAGCTTTAAATTCTTATTTTGGAAAATTTTAAAGGTCCAAAATAAATGATTCATGCTTCTACTTAATAAGATAGAAAAAGAGCAAATTAAATTAAATATTAGTAGAAGGAAGAAAATAATAAAGATAGAAGCAGAAATCAATAAAATTGAAAATGGAAAACCAACAGAGAAAATCATAAAACCAAATGCTGTGGGTTTTTTTGGAAAGTTCAATAAAATTGATAAGCCCCTATGTAGCCTGATGAATAAAAAAATAGAGAAGAAGCAAATTATCAATATCAGGAAGGAAAGGTAGGACATCACTGCAGATACTGCAGACATGCCAATAAATTGGATAAGTTGGATAAAATGCCCACATTCATCAAAAAACTTGGTTACACAATTACAAAATTCAACTCAATAAAAAGTAGACAGTTAAATGCCCCATAACTATTAATTTGAATTCAAAATGTAAAACCTTCCCACAAAGAAAGCCCCAAGGCCAGATGGATTTACCAGATGGATTTACTATTAATTATTAAAGGAATAAATAAAACAAATATTACATAAACTCTTTCAGAAAATAGAAGAGGAGGAAACACTTTCCAACTCATTTTATGAAGCCAGCATTACTCTATAAACAAAACCAGATGAAAACATTACAATAAAAGAAAACTAGATCAACATCTCTCATAAATGCAGGGCCAGAATCACTTAACAAAAAATTAGCAAATTGAATCTGGCAATATAATATAGCCAACAACGTGGAATTTATCCCAGGAATGCAAGGTTGGTTTAACATTGCAAAGTAAATCAATGTAATTCACCTTATTAACAGAATTAAGGGGAGAAGTCATATGATCATCTAATAGGAGAAAACACATTTGACCAAAATTGACATTCACTCATGATAAAAACTCTCAGCAAACTATGAATAGATGAGGACTTCCTCAATATGATAAAAAGCATCTATGAAAATCCTACAGCTAACATCATGTCTAATGGTGAATGTCTGAACACTTTCCCCCTACAGATGAAGGGAAAAAACAATGATATCCACTCTCAGCACTTCTATTCAATACTGAACTGGAGATATGAGCCAGCGCAATGAGAGAAAGAAAAGGAGAACGGAAGAAGGGAAGAAAGAAATGGAGGGAGGGAGAGAGAGAGAGAGGGAGGCAGGCAGGCAGGTAGGCAGGCAGACAGACATACAAATTAGAAGAAAAAAAGTTTTAATTATCTTTATTTGCAAGAAAGCATAATCATGTATACAGAAAATCGTAATAAACTTACAAATAAGCTACAAAAATTAATAAGTGAATTTAGGAAGGTTGAAGGATATAAAAGTCAATATACAAAAATCGATTATATCTCTATATAAATAATGTCAATAAACAAGTAGAATATTACATTTTAAAACACTATTTACAATAGCACCCAAACCCATAAAATATTTAGGAATACCTTTAACAAAATATCTACAGGACCTGTACACTGAAAACTAGCAAATATTGCTAACAGAAATTAAATACGACCTAAATAAATGGCTAGAAATGCCACGTTTATGGATCAGAAGACTCAATATTGAGTCTTTTCTCAGGAGGTCAATTCTCCCCCAGATTAAACCACATATTCAATGTAATCCCAGTCAAAATGCAAGCAGACTGTTTTGTAGAAACTGACAAGCTGATAGTAACATTTCTATGAAAATGCAAAGGTCCTAAAATAGTCAAACAATTTTGAAAAGGAACAAATCTGGAGGATTTACACTACATAATTTCGAGATTTATTATAAAACTATAGTAATCAAGATAGTGTGATATTAGTGAGAGGACAGACAATGAAATAAAATATGGGGTCTACAAATTGATCCACACATATGTGGTCAATTGGTTTTCAACAAAACAGTCCAGGTAATTCAACGTGGAAAGAGTAATTTTTTCAACAAATTGAACTGGAACAATCGGATATCCTTACAGGAAAAAGTCAACCCTTACGTCCCACCATATACAAAAATTAGTTCCAAATGGATCATATACTTAAATGTAAAAGCTTAAAGTATAAACTTCTAGAATAATACACAGGAGAATTTCTTTATAACCTTAGGAGAATTTCCTTATAACCTTAGGGGAGAGGAAAGAACCATAAAAGAAAAAAATTGATACATTGAAATTTACCAATATTTGAAAATTTTGCTCTTTGAAATACCTGAAAAGGAAATCCCCTGACTAAAAGAACATATTCACAATACATATATCTGAAAAAAGTCTTCTATTTTGAACATATAATAGACAAGCAACCCAATTTAAAAATGAACAAAAGATTTAATTGAGAACTTCAAAAATATATGTATACAAATGGCCAATAAGCACCTGTAAAGATGTTCATTATCATTAGTCATCAGAGAAATGCGAACTAAACAATGTGATATTACTACTTGGCCATCAGAATGTCTAACATTAAAAAGACCAACAATCCCAAGTGTTGATAATAATATAGAACTAGAACTCTCATATACTTCTGGAGGGAGTATAAAATGGTACAACCACTTTTGA
The DNA here is from genome assembly GCF_028023285.1 of Balaenoptera ricei. Taxonomy (NCBI): domain Eukaryota; kingdom Metazoa; phylum Chordata; class Mammalia; order Artiodactyla; family Balaenopteridae; genus Balaenoptera; species Balaenoptera ricei. Next base: position 177,061,142 of record NC_082640.1, on the reverse strand, counting down.
AGAAGTGTTTGGACATTTCTTATAAAATTAAACACACACCATATAATCCAGCATTTTCATTGCCAGGTATTTATCAAAATAAATAAATGTATATCTTCATAAAAACACTTTTATATGAATGTTTATAGCTTTACTCATAATAGGTAAAATGTTCATCAAGAAGTGAATGGATAAACTGTGATACAGCCATACAATGCATTACTACTCAACATTTTAAAAAATGAACTACTTGTATACCAACATGGATAAATTTTAAAAACATTATGCTGAGTGAAATAAGCAGACACAAAAATAGTACATTCTATACGATGCCATTCATATGAAATCCTAGGACAGACAAAACTAGTCTATAATGACAAAAAGCAGATCAGTGGTTGCCTATGGTGAATGGACTGAAAATAAAACTAGGAGATATTTATGGGGTGATGGAAATGTCCTGTATGTTGATTACAGCTTTGGTTCCATTAGTGTATACATTTGTCAAAAGTTATCAAACTGTGCTTAAAATGAGTTATTTTATTGCACGAAAATTATATCTCAAAAAAATTGATTTTTTTAAAAAATGAAGGACCAACCAAATGTATACTTCAAAGGAAATGAAATAGTATACTGAAACCTGAGAGAAAACATTTGTCTGAAAATTATCTAGTCAATGAATCAAAAGATTTTAGGAAAGTGTGTGGCATCTGCAACATGAAGCAAGAACATAAGACCTCTATAAAAACAGGAGTAGACAGTCACAGAAATTCAGGGTGACATAGGACACTAACAGAATGAGATAAAAATAGAGTTAGATAAAAGACATGATAAATGTAATTAAACTAAAAATGAGATAGCAAAATTAGAGACCCTCATTCAGTGCAATAAATAGAGCTGATTTGGGGGAAAAATCAAGTAAGTTATAGAGTAAACCAACCTGAAAAGCTAAGAATATAGAGGAAAAGATAAATGTATGGAAAATAGTGGCTATTAACAGCTACACAGCACAGAAAATGAAAACATGACCTATGAATTACAGGTGTTCCTGAGGAATAAACCAAGACAATTTGAAGAAAGCAATAATTTAAAATTTCATTAATGGGAAATTTCCTGAAAAAAGGACCTGAATTTGCAGATTGAAAGTGTTCTTCACATTATAGAAATTAATGAAAAGATACTTATATAGAAATATTTAAGAAAAGTTTTTTTTAAATAAATAGATAAGACTCCAAGAATTAAGAACAACAAAGGTTAACTCCTGTAACAGATAAAAATCACTGGTCTAAGATTTGTCTTCTATAACTCTGAAATGCCAGAAAACTATGAAGCAATTTTTACATATTTTTCACAGTGAGGCAGAGGCTTCTTTCATGTGTGAAGAAATAGAAAGACATTCTTAAATATGCCTGACCTCAAAAAATATATATGACCTACATTCCACCATTGAAAATATTACATAAAAAAAAAGTCTGGGTTCCATTTCTCCAGAAACAATAGACAAATAAATTCAAGTCAGTTCTCCTAATGAGAACAATTAGAAAACCAGACAAGATTAAATGCAAAAGCAAATAAACAAACAAAAACCCAGAGAATTGTATGGGAGAATTATGGGGCCATGATCCAAAAGAAAATGGGATTGCCAAAAGCTAGGCCTGGCATTTGAGGCCACTCTTTCTCCTTTGCCTATTTCTCTTTCTGCCAATTCCACAAGATGAGCAGATTTCAACAGACTCTCTGAAATAGGGGAACTAAATTTGGAATTGGGTGACTACCAAGGAATGGGAAACCTAAAAATCTCCCTGTGCTGTGGGTAGAGGTCCCAAAAGGCCACACCCTAGGAGTAAAGAGGAACCAGAAATAGACCAACCCTCACAGGGACTGAAAACCAGCTTCAAATCATCTCAAGAATTGACCACAGATTTTTTTTCTGAGCTGCATTAAAGTGACCTGGGTTACCAATGTCTACAGCCTCCTGCCAGAAGCAAACACACAAATACTCTCTGAAGAAACATAACTTAATCCTAAACCTCAAATTAACTCTATAGTTTTTCTATCTAATATCTTGCACACAATTATTTTAAAAAATACAAATAAGAAGACAAGAAAAAAAAAAGAAATGACAATAGAATCAGAATCTCCAGAGATCCGGAATATAGAGTTATCAGGAAAAGACTTTAAAATAACTATGCTTAATATATTCTATAAAGTAAGAGACAGTTAGAGAATATAATCAGATATTGGAATTTTTAAAGAACCAAATGGAAATCTAGAACTTAAAAATACAATTAACAAAATTAAGAATACATTTGGGAAGTTAACAGTTAATGATGAGGAAGAAAAGTCAGACAAAAAGATTCAGAATGAAGCATAGAAAGATGAAATGAGAGAGGAGAATACGAAAAAATATTCATAGAAGACATGGGAGAAAAGATGTAACATATGTGTCATTGGAATTCCAGAAAGAAGGATGAGAATACGGTATATGCCATTGTTGAAGAAATAAGAGAACTTCCAGTTACAGCCATGATGTTTTAAGAATGTATTGGACTTATCCTTCAACTGGACAAAATGTATGAAGCAACTCGTTTCCAACACTGGGCACAGATTTTAACACAAGGTTGCAATCCTCTGAAAAGAGAGGAGCACACAAATTAAGTTCTACATTCACCTTGGTTTTCTGCCTGGGAACACTTGCAAACTGCAGCAAAGAGAAGTGAAGCCCAATTAGTAATTAGCATTTTCACTGGGTAGAGGAAACATCAGAGTGAAGAAGTGCTAATGCAACTGGAATTTGTGAGTAAAGTGAGAACAGCAGGGAGTGCCAGAGAAGAGGTCCCATAAATCTGTGTAAGGATGCTCCTCAGGTCCTTGGCCTAATCCTAAACTGCATGGTCTCACAGCAAAACTTTACAAGCACTAGCAGAGAACACATACTTAATGGTTGAAAGCTGAACAGAGATTTTATAGGTCACATTGTGCTAGACATGCACTGTATTTCCAAGGTAGCCAAAGTGAGGAACTTTGGTGAACACACCAGATATTCAGGAGACCACAGATAGGTCACTACTAAAAAACTAAAGGTCAATATCCCTGATGAATATAGATACAAAAATTCTCAATAAAATACTAGCAAATGAATTCAGCAGCACATGAAAAGGACCATTCACAATGGTCAAGCGAGATTTATCTGTGGAATGCAAAAATAGTTCAACATACACAAATCAATAAATATGATACATTACATTATTAGAATGAAAGAAAAGAATCATATGATTACTTCAACAAATGCAGGAAAAGCATATGATAAAACTCAAAATTCATGATAAAAACTCTTAACAAATTAAGCATAGAAGGAAAATATCTCAACATAATAAAGGCCATATATAACAAGCCCATGGCTAACATCATACTCAATGGTGGAAGGTTGAAAGCTTTTCCTCCAAGATCAGGAACAAGACAAATTACCCACTCTCAACACTCTTATTCAACATAGTACTGAAAGTCCCAGCTAGAGCAATCAGGCAAGAAAAAGAAATAAAAGGTATGAGAATTGTAAAGGAAGACATAAACCTGTCTCTATTTGCAGATGACATTATTTTATATATATAAAATCCTAAAGACCCAACAAGAAAACTGTTAGATCAATGAATTCAGTAAAGGTGCAGGATACAAAATTAAGATACAAAAATCAGTAGCATTTCTATATACTAACAATGCATTTTATGAAAAAGAGATAAATCAATTTCATTTACAATAGCATCAAAAACTATAAAATACTTAGAATAAACTTAACCAAGAAGGTGAAAGATCTCTAGTGTGAAAACTACAAGACATTGATGAAAGAAATCAAAGACACAAATAAATGGAAAGGCGTCCCATGTTAATGAACTGGAAGAATTAATATTGTTAAAATTTCAATACTCCCAAAAGTCATCTATAGATTCAATGCAATTCTATCAATATTACAATGGCATATTTTATGGATGTAAAAAACACTCCTAAAATTTATATGGAGCCACAAAAGACCTCAAACAGCCAAAGAAATTCTGTAAAAGAACAAAGCAGGAGGCATCACATTCCCTGATTTCAGGTTATACTATAAAGCTATAGTAATCAAAACAGTATGGTACCAGCATAGAAACAGACATACAACCAATGGAATAGAACTGAGAGCCCAGAAATAAACCCAAGCATATATGGTCAATTAATATTTGACAAAGGGAGCCAAGAGTACTCAAATGGAGAAAAGACAGTTTCTTCAATAAGTAGTGCTAGGATAAGTGGATATTCACATGTAAAAGAATGAAACTGGTTCCCTATCTTACACTACTCACAAAAATTAACTTGAAATGGATTAAAGACTTAACTGTAAGACCTGAAACCATGAAAATCCTAGAAGAAAACATAGGAATAAAGCTCGTTGACATGGGTTTGGTAATCATTTTTTGGATATGACACCTAAAGCATAAGCAACAAAATCAAAAATAAACAAGTGGGACTACACCAAACTAAAAAGCTTCTGCACAGCAAAAGAAACCTTCAACAAAGTGAAAAACAACCTATGGAATGAGAATAAACATTTGTAAACCATATATCCAATAAGGGGTTAATATCCAAAATATATAAAGAACTCATACAGCTCGATAGCAAAAAAGAAGAGGAAAACAATTTAAAAATGGGCAAAAGACCTAAATAGATATTTTTCCAAAGAAGATATACAAAAGGCCAACAGGTACATGAAAAGGTGCCCAACATCACTAGTCATTAGGGAAATGCAAATTAAAACCACAAGGGGACTTGAGGACATGGTGGGGGAGGGGGAAGCTGGGGCGAAGTGAGAGTAGCATCAACATATATACACTACCGAATATAAAATGGTTAGCTAGTGGGAAGCAGCAGCATAGCACAGGGAGATCAGCTCTGTGCTTTGTGATGACTTAGGTGGGAGAGGGAGGGTGGGAGGGAGGTTCAAGAGGGAGGGGACATGGGGATATATGTATGCATATGGCTGATTCACTATATGTATGCATATGGCTGATTCACTTTGTTGTACAACAGAAACTAACACAGTATTGTGAAGCAATTATACTCCAATAAAGATCTATTAAAAAAAAAAACACACAATGAGATACTACCTCACACCTGTTAGAATGACCAGCATCAAAAAGACAAGAGATAACAAATGCTGACATGGATGTAATGAAAAGGGAACCCTCGTGCACTATTGTAAATTAGTGCAGCCACTATGGAAAACAGTAAAAGGAACACTCAAAAAATTAAAAATAGAACTACCATTTCCACTTCTGGAAATATATCCAAAGGAGACAAAAATACTAACTTGAAAAGATATCTGAACCCCCATGTTCACAGCAGCATTATGACAATAGCCACGACATGGAAGCAACCTAAGTGTCCATCAATGGATAAATAGATAAAGAAGTTGTGAGTACAAATTTCCAGTTACAAAATAAGTACTATGGGTGTAAGGTACAACATGATGATTATAGTTAACACTGTTGTATGATATATAAGAAAGTTGTTAAGAGAGTAAATCCTGATTTCTCATCACAAGGAGAAAAAATTTTTTTCCTGTCTTTCTTTTCTTTGTGTTGATATATGAGATGATGGATACTAGTTAAACTTACTGCAATAATAGTTTCACAATATATACAACTCAAACAATCATGCTGTACACCTTAAACTTATACAGTGACATGTTAATTATTTCTCAATAAAACTGGAAAAAAAGAAAATTTCAATCAAACAGAAAAAAAAAGAGATCAATTTTCAAAAGAAAAAAAGAAGGCAGTTTAACCTTCAAAAGGGCAACAACTTGGCATGAAAATAGAAATCAACCACAGAAAGGGAAATGAGAAAAAATGATCACATGGAGACTAAACAACCTGCTACTAAAAAACCGATGGGTCAACAATGGAATCAAAGAGGAAATTTTAAAAATACCTTGAGAAAAACAACAATGAAAACACAACCATACAAAATCTATGGGATGCAACAAAAGAAAAAAAAGATATATATATATATATATATATATATATATATATATATATATATATATCTGAATCATTTTACTGTACAGCAGAAATTAACACAACATTGTAAATCAACTATACTTCAATAAAATTTTTAAAATTAAAAAAAAAAATCTATGGGATGCAGCAAAAGCAGTCCTAAGAAGGAAGTTTATAGCATTACAGGCCTTCCTCAAAAACAAGAAAAATCCCAAATAAACAACCTAACCCACCACCTAAAAGAATTAGAAAAAGAAGAAAAAACAAAACCTAACGTCAGCAGAAGGAAGGAAATAATAAAGATCAGAGAGAAAATAATAAAGATCAGAGAGGAAATAAATAAAATAGAGATTTAAAAAAAAATAGAAAAAAATCAATAAAACCAAGAGGTAGTTTTTTTAAAGTATAAATAAAATCAACAAACCTCTGGCCAAGCTTACCAAGAAGAAAAGAGAGATGACCCAAATAAACAAAATAAGAAAAGAAAGAGGAGAAATAACAACCAATACCACAGAAATACAAAATAAGAAATCATAAGAAAATACTATGAACAGTTATATGCCAATAAAATAGAAAACCTAGAAGAAACGGACAAGTTTGTAGAAACATACAGCCTGCTAAAACTGAATCAAGAAGAAACAGATAATTTGAAAAGACCAATCACAAGAAGTGAAATAGAATCTGTAATTTTTTTTAAAAATCCCTGCTAACAAAAGTCCAGGACCAGATGGTTTCATTGGGGAATTCTATCAAACATACGAAGGAGAACTTACACCTATCCTTCTCAAACTCTCCCAAAAGAATGAAGATGAGGGAACACTCCCAAAGTCACTCTATGAATCCACCATCACTCTGATACCAAAACAAGACAAAGACACTACCAAAAAAGAAAATTACAGGTCAATATCTTTGACGAATAAAGATACAAAAATCCTCAACAAAGTATTTGCAAACTGAATCCGAGAACATATAAAAAGGATCATACAACATGATCAAGTTGGATTCATCCCAGGGTCTCAAGGATGATTCAATATATGCAAATCAATCAGTGTGATACACCACATCAACAAAAGACAAAAACCACATGATCATCTCAATAGATGCAGAAAATGCATTGGATAAAACTCAACTTCCATTCATGATAAAAACTCTCCCCAAAGTGAGTATAGAGGGAACATATCTCAACATAATAAAAACCATTTATGACAAATCCACAGCCAACATAATACTCAGTGGTGAAAAGCTATAAGACTTCTTACCAAATTCTGGAACGAGACAAGGATGCCCACTCTCACCACTCTATTCAACATAGTATTAGAAGTCCTAGCCATAGCAATCAAACAAGAAAAAGAAATAAAAGGTATCCAAATCAGAAGGGAAGAGGTAAAATTGTCATTATATGCAGACAACATGATACTCTAAATAGAAAACCCTAAAGAGTCAACACAAAAACTATTAGAACTGATAAATGAATTCAGCAAGGTAGCAGGATACAAGATTAACATACAGAAATCTGTTGCATTTCTTTACATTAGCAATGAAATATCAGAAAGAGAAAGCTTTTTTAAAAACCCATTTAAATCTCATCCAAAAAAAACCCACCTAGGAGTAAATCTAACCAAGCAAGTGTAAGACTTATACACTGAGAACTGTAAAACATTGATAAAGAAAATTGAAGATGATTCAAGGAAATGGAAAGATATCCCATGCTCCTGGATTGGAAGAATGAATATAGTTAAAATGGCCATACTACCCAAAGCAATTTACAGATTTAATGTGAACCCTATCAAATTACCCATGACATTTTTCACAGAACTAGAAGAAATAATCCTAAAATTTATATGGAACCACAAAAGACCCAGAATTGCCAAAGCAATCCTGAGGAAAAATAAAAAAGCTGGAGGCATAACCCTTCCAGACTTCAGACAATACTACAAAGCTACAGTGATCAAAACAGCATTGTGTTGGCACAAATGTTGGCACAAAAACAGACATATAGGTCACTGGAACAGAATAGAGAGGCCAGAAATAAACCCAAACACCTACGGTCAATTAATCTTCCACAAAGGAGGCAATGGAGAAAAGACAGTCTCTTCAGCAAGTGGTGTTGGGAAGGCTGAACAGCCACATGTAAATCAGTGAAGTTAGAACACTCCCTCATACCATACAAAAAAATAAACTCAAAATGGCTTAAAGACTTAAATATAAGACATGACACCATAAAACTCCTGGAAGAGAAGATAGGCAAAACATTCTCTGACATAAATTGTAGCAATATTTTCTTAAATCAATCTTCCAAGGCAAAAGAAAGAAAAGAAAACAAAAGCAAATGGGACCTAATCAAACTTATAAGCTTTTGCACAACGAAAGAAACCATAAATAGAATGAAAAGAGAATCTACAGAATGGGAGAAATTATTTGCAAATGAAGCGACTGACAAGGGCTTAATTTCCAAAATACACAAACAGCTCATACAGCTCAATAAAAAAAAAACAACCCAATCAAAAAATGGGCAGAAGACCTAAATAGACATTTCTCCAAAGAAGACATACAGATGGCCAACAGGCACATGAAAAGGTGCTCAACATCGCTAAAATTAGAGAAATGCAAATCAAAACTACAATGAGGTATCACCTCACACCAGTCAGAATGGCCATCATTGAAAAGTCTACAGATAAAAAATGCTGGAGAGGGTGTGGCGAAAAGGGAACCCTCCTACACTGTTGGTGGGAATGTAAATTAGTACAGCCACTATGGAAAACAGTATGGAGGTTCCTTAAAGAACTAAAAATAGAGTTACCGTATGATCCAGCAATCCTACTCCTGGGCATATATCCAGAAAAAACAAAAACCCTAATTTGGAAAGATACATGCACCAAAATGTTCATAGAAGCACTATTTATAATAGCCAAGACATGGAAGCAATCTAAGTGTCCATCAACAGATGAATGGATAAAGATGTGGTATATATATATACAATGGAATATTAGTCATAAAAAAGAATGAAATATTACCATTTGCAGCAACATGGATGGACCTAGAGATTATCATACTAAGTGAAGTAAGTCAGACAGAGAAAGACAAATATTATATGCTATCACTTACACATGGAATCTAAAAAACAGCATAAATGAACATATTTACAAAACAGAAACAGACTCACAGACATAGAAAACAAACTTATGGTTACCAAAGGGGAAAGGTGGGGGAGGGATAAATTAGGAGGATGGGATGAACAGATACACATTACTATATACAAAATAGATAAACAACAAGGATTTACTGTATAGCACAGGGGACTATATTAATTATCTTGTAATAACCTATAATGGAAAAGAATCTGAAAAAGAATATATATATATGTATGCATATACATATATATATATGAAACGGAATCATTTTGCTGTACACCTGAAACTAACACAGTATTGTAAATCAACTATACTTCAATTTAAAAAAGAGCAAAAACTGACAGCTCAACAGAAACAATGAAAACAAAAAGATCATTAAATACCTCCAAAGTACTGAAAGAAAATGCCAATCTAGAATTCTATACACTGAGAAAATATCTTTAAGAAATCAAGCCAAAACAAAGACATTTTCAGACAAACACTAACTGAGAAAATGCATCCCCAGTAGAAAGGCACTAAAGGAAACATAGAAGGATATTATTAAGGAAAAAAATTAAATCCTAGATGGGAGCTTACAAATATAAAAAGTGAAAAGAGCAAGAAAAAATCTAACGAATACTGACTGCAAAGAACAATAATAATTATGTTTTGTGTAATTATTAAAAATAGAAAGAGCATAACAGCATAGCATGAAGGTCAAGAGTGCATAAAAGAAGTTAAAAACTTCTGCCATTTTACAGAAAAAGGTAAAAGTACTATTTTATACTGGACACTGACAAGTCAAAAATGCATGGTGTATGGTAATCCACTCCCCCGCCCTTATCTATGAGGGATACGTTCCAAGACCCCCAGCAGATGCCTGAAGCCATGGATACTACTGAACCCTGTGTATAATATGATTTTCCTATACATATATATCTGTGATCAAGTTTAATTTATAAATTAGGCACAGGGTTTCCCTCGTGGCACAGTGATTGAGAATCCGCTTGCCGATGCAGGGGACACAGGTTCGATCCCTGGTCCGGGAAGATCCCACATGCCACGGAGCAACTAAGCCCATGCGCCACAACTACTGAGGCTCTGCTCTAGAACCCGTGAGCCACAACTACTGAGCCCGTGTGCTGCACGCCTAGAGCCCGTGCACCACAAGAGAAGCCACTGCAATGAGAAGCCTGCACACCGCAATGAAGAGTAGCCCCTGCTCGCTGCAACTAGGAAAGGCCGCATGCAGCAACGAAGACCCAAAGCAGCCAAAAATAAATAAATAAATAAAATAAATTTGTTAAAAAAAAATTAGGCACAATAAAAGATTAACAATAATAACTAATAATGAAGTAGAACAATTATAACAATATACTGTAATAAAAGTTATGTGAATGTGGTCTCTCCCTCTCAAAATATCTTATTGCACTGTATTCACCCTTCTTAAGATAATGTGAGATTAAAATGCCTACATGATGAGATGAATTGAGATGAATGACGTAGGAATTGTGTTGTAGTGTTAGACTACTGTTGACCTTCTGACAATACATCAGAAGATGGATCTTCCGCTTGGGGTGATCCTGGATCATCAAGCCATGATGATGCTGATGACTGGATGTCAGGAGAATATGATGTCTATGGTTGGGAGCCCCAGGTGGGACACTGCAGGAGGGTGTGAGATTTCACCATACCATTCAACACAGCACACGATTTTAAACTTATGAATTATTTCTGAAATTTTCCATTTAATATTTTCGGACTGCAGTTGACCGTGGGTAGCCAAAACCATGGAAAGCAAAACCATGGATAAGGGGGGACTACTGTAATCTCTAGGGTAATGTTTAAAATTAATGTTTAAAATGAATAACTCACCAGGACAAAGATGAGATATTTAAATATACTCAATTAGTGCAAAATAGGCAAAAAGAGAGAAAAAAGAGAACACAAAAGGCAGGAGAAATAGAAAATGGTGGATTTAAAATCAAATATCCTAGTAATTACATTGCATATGTATGGACTGTTTCAATTAAAAGACAAAGATCGTGAAAACTGAGTTTAAAAAACAGAACTTACAAGACACACATGAAATAAATATACAAATCTTAAAAAGCTGAAAACAAAAGGGTGGGAAAATTTATACTACACACACACTCATGAAAGCTGATGTAGCTATATTAGAATAAAACAAAGTAGATTTTAATATTTAAAAAAGCATTATTAGAAATAAAGGCATGTATTTCATAATGGTAAAAGTTTCAATTCACCAGGAAGATAGTGTATTCTAAATTTGTCCACACCTAACAAAACAGTCTCCAAATTTATACAGCAAATACTGACAGAACTACAAGGAGAAATACACAAATCCACAATCATCAGTGGGAGAGTTTAACATTCTACTCTTAGTAACTGATGGAAGAAATATACAAAAATGCAATAAGAATATAGAATATTTGAACTACAGAATTAACAAATTTTATTTAATTGATATATTTATATAGAACACAGTATCAAACAACTGCCAAATACAAGTTCTTTTTAAGTACACAGGCATGTTTACAAAAATGACCATAAGCTCAGCCCTAAAGAAAGTGTTAAAATTCTCAGAGGAATGAAATAATACAAAGTACGTTGTCTGACTATAGAGGAATCAAGCTATAAATCAATATAAAACTTCACTATGAAAATCCCCATATGATTAGAAATTAATCATCATCCTTCTAAATGACCCATGGGTCAAAGAGGAAACCATGAAGGAACTTAGAACTCAGCATAGCACAGGAGGTTTTAGCCCATACAACAAGGCAAGAGACATAAAAGCCTTAAGGACTGAAAAGGAGACATTAAACTGTTATCATTCAACAATAATATAATTGCACACATGAAAAATTTTTAAAAAACAAAACTACAGGTTCATTATTAGAATTAAAAAGTGATTTATCAAGGTTGCTGGATATAAGATCAATATACTAGAATTAATTGCATGTCTATATACTAGCAAAAAGAGTTAGAAAATGTAATTTCTAAAAGATATATCATTGACAATAACATCAAAATAAATAAATAAATACCTAACAACACACTACATGAGACATAGGCAAGACATCTACACAGAAAACTACAAAACAGCATTGAGGGAAACTAAAGAAAGCCTAAATAAATGAAGAGAGATACTATGTACATGGACTAGAAGATTCAATATTACAAAGATGTCAGTTCCCCAAAGTGATCTATAGATTCAAGGCAATTATCAATCAAATCCTAGTTGTTTAGGTATATGTTTGTGTGTGTTTAACTTGACAAACTCTTCAACTTAGCAAATAGCTAGGAATACCCTTGAAGGAGGAAGAGAAGAAGAAAGAACAGGAAGAAGAGAAAGCAGGGGAGACAAGCAAGAGATCAACAATTACAACAAGGTAGAAAGACTTGCACTGAAGGATATAAAATTTTATTATTAATGTACGTTAATTCAGACAGTGTAGCATTGTGAAAAGGAAAAATACACAAATAGAACTAAATAAAGAATCCACAGACAGAGCCATCCTCAAATAGACACCTGATTTATGACAAAAATGGTACAACAGAGCAGTAATAAAAGGACAATAGTTTCAATAAATGATGTTGAGTCGACTGGCTATCCATAAGAGGACAAAAAAAATTGTCCCTTACCTCACACCATACAGGAAAATTAGTCCCAGATACATCTAAATGTAAAACGTAAAAAACAAATATTCTGTAAGATAATGAAGAATATTGTCATAATTTTGGAGTAGGGAAAGATTTTCCTAGGATATAAAAAGCACTTTATATAATGAAAAAGATTGCTAATTGATTACATTAAAAATAAGGAGCTCAGTTAACCAAAAGTCATCATTAAGAGAGAGAAAAAATAAGAAAAGATATTTGTAACATATATAACTGACAAAGATTATATAAAGAGGATATCCAAATGGCCAATAAATATATGAAAAAGTGTTCAACTTCATTAGTAATCAGGGAAACACAAACTATAAGCACAATAAGATACTTCTACAAATCCTCGAAAATGACTACAATTTTGAAAACAAATAAAATTAAGTATTGCTCAAAATGTGAAATATAGACAAAAAGAACTCTCATACACTACTAATGGTAGTACAAACTAGTACAACCATTACAGCCTTTGGAAAACTGTTTGCCATTATCCATTAAAACTGGATAGATTCATACCCTCTGATCCAATAATTCTACCCTAGGCATATATCTAGCAGACATGTGTTCATGTGTGTATCAAAAGATATGTGGAAGGATGTTCATGGCAGCATTATTTGTAAGAGCCAAAAAGTGTGAACAACCCAAATATCCATTAATAGTAAAATGGATACATAAACTGTGGTACATACATTTGGTAAAATATTGAGAGATATATATATATCTATATAGCAATAAAAATGAACAAAGCACAGTTATGCTCAACCCACAGATAAATCACACATACACAGACACACTGGCACACACACACAAATAATGTGTGATTCCATTTACATAAAATTAAAAACTAAGCAAGAATAATCTCTGATGTTAGAAGTCAGGCTATCAGAGAAATGGGAACAAACCAACCCCGGAACTGAAGATTAACTGTACTTAAGACAATCAAGATGATGCTGGTCAGACCACCAATGACCAATTTCAAGATGACTGTCAACAGCTGACTCTGCTGTTTCTGCATGTAGCCCCCTCCCTCCGTCTATAAAAGCTCTTGCCCGCTGACTGTTGGCAGGGTGGGGTGGTGGGGAGGGAGGGAGTCAGCCTTTGGACAGGAGTCCCCCCGCCAACCCCCTTGTGTGCCGGCATCCAAAATAAAGCAAACTTTCCTTTCCAAAAAAAAAAGAAGTCAGGCTAGTGGTCACCTGTGGGACAGAAGGAGAAGGTAATCATGGTAGTAAACATGGTGGGAGGTGTTCCACATATACTTAAAATTTGTATTTTTTTACATGTCTATAATGCACCAATAAAATGGTTTAAAACATTTTAAATTATGTGGACATAAAATCAATATAATAAAAAGATAAATAAGAAGTCAATGAGGAGGAAGTTAGGACATAAAAGGACTAGTAGGCCTTCTTGTATTTTTAACTTGTATACAACTCAAGAATCCAACTCTACTACTGTAGGGTTAGATATCTGGTAGACTAGACCAAAGTTTAACCTTGTAGTGCTATCTTAAGTCATTCTCAATCTACTTTTGCCACAATCTTGGTCTTCGAAAAGTATATCTTGTGCCACATTTTTGTCCTCTAATTCAGATGGAAACTACACAATAACTCGTGTTCATCTTTGCTAGCAAAGGCTAAATTATGTACTATTGCCACACTGTAGCAAGAAAATTGCTAAATAATTTCTTTCTCCCCCACAGCAGAGCTTTATAGAACAATATAATGGCTATTTCATTCCCAAGAAACTTGTAACTTTTGTATCTTTAAGATTTGTAGGGCTTCCCTGGTGGCGCAGTGGTTGAGAATCTGCCTGCCAATGCAGGGGACACGGGTTCGAGCCCTGGTCTGGGAAAATCCCACATGCCACGGAGCAACTGGGCCCGTGAGCCACAATTACTGAGCCTGTGCGTCTGGAGCCTGTGCTCTGCAACAAGAGAGGCCACAATAGTGAGAGGCCCGCGCACCGTGATGAAGAGTGGCCCCCGCTTGCCACAACTGGAGAAAGCCCACGCACAGAAACGAAGACCCAACACAGCCATAAATAAATAAATAAATAAAAATTTTTTTAAAAAAGAAAAAGTCTTACAAATATATTAAAAAAAAAAAAATTTGTATTTAATGACCAAAACAATTGGGGTAGTTTTTGTTGTTGATAAATACTAATAAACTCAAAAGAAGCAAACATTGTAGATTACCAAATCCTCACTATTTGATCATCATCGTCATATGAGCTGTAAATATTCCCATGTTATTATGCTTTAAGAGCAATAAATAAATTAAATACATATATGTATAGTTAAAATTATGGTGAATTACTAACAATTATTAAATTTAGGTGGCTATATGTGTGTTCATAGTGTTACTCTTTAAACTTTTCTGTATTTGAAAAATGTCATAGTAAGGGGGGGTAACTTTGTATAATTATATACAATATGACCTCTATTGTATTTTAAAATGCTCATCAAAAAAACTGGAGGGAAATATATCAAAATGTTAATAATGGTCATTTCTAGTTAGTATTTTTTCTTTCTTTCATATTTCTATAATTTTTCTAGAAGCAAATTTTCCTTTTATAAAAAATAAAATTTACTTTTTAAAAAGGAAATAAATCACTGGGAAGACATACAGTGTTGTTGGTCCCTAAGAAAGCATTTCATCTTTGAGCTTCCAAGTCCATAAAATTCTATCTCCACATAATTTTTTTATTGAGAATATTTAGGGTTTTAATGCCATCTAAATACCGAAGATACCCTTTAGTGCATATTTCATTGTCGAAAGCATTGCAGAAAATTTCTAGTGCTCCAGCTGAAGTATAATTACAGAACTGAATTGAACAGAACAATGTGGGTTTTCAATTAAGATGATCTAGGATCAAATTCAAACTGTGCTCCTTTATTATCTGTGTGAACTTAGTGCTGTTACTTAAACTCTCTGTCCTACACTTCATCTATAACATTGCAATAAGAAAACTACCTCTCAAGATTTTTGTGAGAATTAACTGAGAAAAAGGTCTATAAAACCCAATATGGCGCTTGGTCCATAAATTTTGTTCAACTAGAAGGCTAACGTATTAAATGAGATAATAAGCAGCTACAATGACGTCAGACAGACAGCCAGTGCTGGATAAATAATAATACATAGATCAGAATGATTAATTTTTTTCCATGATCTCTTGTTTCCTGCACAAAACACCATGGTCAACTAGCATGGGAGTTCCAAGAGAGCTGTTTCCCAGGGCCTTGGACAGAGGCTGGCAGGTAGCAGACACATAATGACACACTGAAAGGATGGAAGTGTGTGGAGGTATGAGTAAAAGAATGGACTGGAGAATGAATGCCTTTAGACAGAGACATCTTGTTCAGATAAGCCAAGAGAAGATGAGAGCGTCTCTTCTGATCTCAGTAAGCATAGGCTGAGCTATTCTGGGGAGAGAGGTTTGGCTGGGCCTTCCAAGAGGATATGGTCACGGGGGTAAATGGAAGTGGCTGTCAGTTTGCCAGGCTTCTCGGATGCTCTGAACAGGCAAATCTCATCATGTGGTTTCTCCATTTAAAACCTGTGCATGGTTTTCACTTTGCTGCTAGGATAAAATCCACACTATTTCACAGGCCCTGTCAGACTTCCTGCTTCTCTCTGGCTTTTCTCCTCTTGTCCCTCCACTATCTGGCTGCATATGACTTTTTCCAGTTCCTAAATACAATCATGCTATCTTCGGCCTCCAAGTCTGAACCCATGCAGTTCCTTCTGCCTCAAACTCACATTTTAGCCGTTCATGATTCACTCCCCTTATGACTCTATCTATCGTGCGCATATCTTTCAGGCATCAGCTTACATGTCACACACTTGAGAACTTTCCTTGACAACTTAACCCTCCCCAAATTTGCCCATCATCAGGGTGAGTTCAAAGGCCCTTCCTCTGTGTTCCCACAGCTCTCTGTATTTTGCTCTACCTTAGTGCTTATTACACTGTCAGGTAGTTTCCTGGTCTTTCCCCCACAGCTGGAATGTTCGTATCAATGTTTTAGCCTGTTTTTTTTACCACTGTATCGCCAGTGCTTAGGATAATGTCTGGCTAATAGTAGATGCCCCATAAATATGTGTTGAGGAAATGAATGAATTTCCATATCTAGACTGCATTAAGCTCCATGAGGTCTAGTTTTGTGTCGGTTCTTCTATCATCAACACAAAGTATAGTGCCTAGCACTATACTTTCTCTTTCCTATAGTACTCTTCAAATATTTATCGAATGAATAAATTTCATTTGATACTAGTTACCCATTCATACATCACATAAACATTTATTTCAGGGATCTATTGGGAAGGGATTGGTGTCAAATATTTCCATCATTTCACCTTTTATTTTATTAGTGCTTCCAACTTCTTGCTTTTACACTCAAATTATCCACTCAGCAATGCTTAAACATTCTCCACTAGCAATGATATAAAACATCAATGATACCAATTTCCATTTTTTTAAATTTACCTACTCTCTACTTTCATCATTTCAATTAATACTATTGTTACCACTAAGGCCAATATTATTTGTTCTGAGTTTAGAATAAGCCCACCAAGGACCATCAATACCTCTAACACTTGGCTTTAATCAGGAACATAAAACAGACACTTGAATTATGTTAAATTCCCTCTGAACTACCTCAAATCACCTTTGGAAAGATGAGTGATGCCAAGAAAAAAGTACTTTCTCAGAATATCAGTATACAACTCCAAAATAACTTGAATAAAAGCTATGCCAAAATATCCATCTCTTCCATTTTCAGAAAAATATGTATACAATTAAGTGGGGGGAAAGGGTAGTCAGGGGCATCAGAAACTCCATTAGCCATAGATTGCTTCTTTGATTTTATAACATATAAACATAAACTACATAAGGGTTAGTTTGTTTGGTTTTGGGTAAATATATATCTTTATAAATAAACTCAATGTTTACTTGTTGGTGATTAATTATACCAGTATTCACCAATGGTTGACTCTTCATGTCTACCTAGGCTTTCAGGGTCATTTAATTTTTATTTAATTCCTGAACTGGTAATGTTGAAAGCACTCCAAGCCTTCTCAACAGAGCAGAATTAGCCACTTGGGATTTTGCTAAATCTGAGCCAATCTGCAGCATTACTAACTGCTCATACCTTTGCAGTGATCAGCGTTAGCAATGTTAAGACCAGACGCCAGGTGTACAGCAAATGGGACTGGAACTTAACATGATTTGCTATGATGTCATAAAAGCTTTTGAAATTAATTTTAATTAACTTATTTTTATACCACCTAGTTTCAGAAATGATTTATGACAATGTCTAAAGGCACAGTAAATTTAATCTAGCAAGATTAAAAAATACAAGTAAGTGAGGCAAATGTGGCACAGAAGAAATAAAGATGGGGCATCACAGAGCTATTCTCCTCTTACCTGTGTACTGTAAGCCCCTGTACTCGCTTATTGCCCCAGGAGGTTTTAAATTGGGCCAGTAATGGAACAGCATTTGCACAGCTGGAGGTTTCACCTGTGAAGGCCCATAGGCTATCACATACAAAAGATCCTAAAGGAGACAAGAAGCATATTTTCACTAGCATCATCAAATAAAAATAAAGGTAGCTCATTCAATATTACCAAAGCAGTGAAAATTCTAATGGACAGATTGAGGTGGTTAATTTCCCTGGAATCTCATCATCCAGATGGGCTTTGCAGATTAAATCATATTATAATATTTTTTAATTATTTTTATGGATCCTGTAAATAAGCCCCCCAGTAGTGTTCAGATGTACACTATCTTTTAACAAATTCTTCTCTCCTCAGAATAACGTGAAAGATTTTAGAATAGCATAAAGCCGGTTTGCCAAATACTGCATTTTTAAAAACATTTCCCTAAAACATATTTCTTAATAATTCACATCTCCTATTTGAAAGAAGAAAGTTTCCCAAGCAACCTTTCAAATCAAGTAAAACTGTCACATAATATAGTATTTGCTAAATTTCAAGAATAAGATATATCCAATTACATTTTCTGTCAAGCCACTGCGTTCCTCAAGTATCATTTCTGCTCTAAATGGTAAATAATTAACCTGTAAGGAAAGGATTATAAGTTCTACCATACCAAAATAATAAGACATCAATAAATTTGATCTAAACAATAGTTTTAATATGCAAACAATTTTTACTGTATTATATAAATTGAACTTGTGACTATGAGTTTAATGTGGCCCCAAACTTACTTTCCAGACTTCTTGTTTATATTTCATGAGGCATTCCAATAATTGACAATGATATACTGTAAGGAAGAAAATATAATTTGAACATGAAATGTAAATACCAGACAAAAGATCCTTTAAAATAAACTATATTAGTCTAAATTATATTAGACTTTTCACCCTAATCATTAAATTAGAAATTACTTATTTTCATATATTCATGCCTTTCAAAAATCATATAAGCCCTTGACTTTATCAAGCTTTATTCCAAGATCCTTGAGAAGTATTTTATTCATCTTAACAAAGGAAATATTAAGAAAACTCCCTAGTAATCATACTTTTATAACATAAACTTATATCAATGTAATCAAGTACTACACGGGGAAAAAAATAGCCTAATAGGATCATAATAAAAGCTTACATTTATTGAGCGTTCATTATGTGCCACGTACTGAGCTAAGAGCTTTATGTATTATGTATCTCATAACCACCATGTTGCAGTTAAAAAAGTGAGGTTTTAAAAAAAAAAAAAAAAAAGTGAGGTTTAGTTTCCTATCTTGCCCAAGGTTGGACAGATAGCAAGTGACAGACTGATGGATTAGAATGGGAGTCTTTTATCACCACCTCCATCTTGTTGAGGAGTCCTTAAAAGCTATACAACAGCAATCTTCTTTGATTTGCCTATGTTTACTTGAGGAATAAAGATACTTTCACCCTAGTTAGATACCCGTTTTATACCTTCCCTAATCTATCTGCCAACCCTATCATGGCACTGAAGTAGGTCTCCCTTTTGTCACCGATGACCTCCATGTCGTTCAATTCTATGGACATTTATCAGTCTGCCTCCCACTTGACTTCCAGCAACATTTAGTACTGCTGACCACCCTCTTTCCTTGACTTCATGACTGACCCTCTCCTATTACCTGTGGCAGACACTGTTGTTGCTACTCAACTGCTATCAACAACCCTTTCTTCCTTGTTCAGCTCCCAGTACACACACTGCCAAGCAAGACAATTTCCCAGATTCTGTTGCAGCTAGGGATGGCCATGTGACTCAGTGCTGGCCAGCAAGACCTAAGAAAGAATCTGCTGAGGAGCTTCTGAAACTCATTTTTCTTCTTTGACAGAAGGAAAAAGGCACACCAGGAGACCTTTCTCTGATTACCGTGACTGATCCTATTTTTGATAGGATTTGATAGGATATATTTTTGAAACCTGTTTTTAGAAGTAGTTATGTAAGAATATAATAACCTCCACTGTGGCATATCTTGCAAACATGAGGAGAAGTTCAAGAGAAACACAAAGATGGCATCTCAGGCCCCTGATACTGCGGAGCTATCTCTAAGACTTCTTCTTCCACTGGCCAGTATCTGTTGGAGTTCCTGAAGGCCTGGTCATAAGTCAAATCCACTTTTCATTCTATGCTCTCTTGTAAGCAATGTCACACTCATATACAGCAATATCTCAGAGATATTGCAGGTTCCATTCCAAATCACAGCAAGAAAGCAAATACTGCAATAACGTGAATCATACAAATTTTTTGGTTTCTCCATGCATATAACAGTTATGTTTGCACTATACAAACATTAAGTATATTAATGTATACTTTATATAAACATAAAGTATATATTAAGTAGTCTATTAAGTGTGCAATAGCAATATATCTTAAAAACCAATGTACACACCTCAGTTTTAAAATATTTCATTGCTAAAAAATGCTAAACATTGTCTGACAATGCAGGGTTGCCACAAAACTTCCATTTGTAAAAAACACAATATCTGTGAAGCACAGTAGAGCAAAGTGCACTAACAGGAGGTATGCCTGTACAACTTCAGGTACCATCTATATGCAATTCAGTGAATAGCACTGGACACTTACATGAGGGCTCAAAGTTCATTACTTCTAGCCCAGAAGTCAGTTCTGAGTTCATAATACAACTTCCTAATTACTATTACCTCTTTTTTCTGAAGAAACCTGATTTATTTGCATTTTTGTGTTTTGGATATGTAGAACTATTACTGAGGTTATGTGTGATTTTTTTCCACAGTTTTATTAAGATATAATTGACATATGACATTGTATTAGTCTAAGGTATATCATCTCCTCTCAAAAGTCTCAAAGACACTTCTAACATAACATGTCCAAAGTAGACCTCATGATCTTCCCTTAGAAACCTGCTCTTTCTCTTCCAGTGGCTCTTTTTGCAGTGAATGGAACCACCATGCACCCAGTTCAGAAGCCAGAATGCAACCATATCCAATACATCACCACACCCTATCAGTTTTACTTCCTAAATAGCTCTCAGATGTATCCACTTTTCTCGGCCTCAACCAACCCTGACTTTTACATGCCTAGACAAATGCAATGGCCTCCTCATGGGTCAATCTGTACCCACTCCAGCTCCTTCTTAATCCATTCTCAACTGCAGCTCGGGTGACACACACACCACCACTCAAAGTCCTTCAGCGCTTTTCCATTAGACTTGGGATGAACGCAGGACTCCCAGAGCCTACGACATCCTGCATGTTCTGGCCCGCAGAAGTCTACAGTCTCATCTCACACCAGGCAGCCCTCACTCTGAGCTCCAGCTACAACGACCTTTCAGTCCCCCCTGCTTGCCAGGCTCCCTTCTGACATATGAGATTCCTCTGCCTGGAAACCTCCATTCCCTGATAGGCCTTGTTAATGCTACTCATCCATCAGTCCTCAGACCAAAGGTTATATTCCCAGAAAAGCCCTCCCTGACCTCTTCAATAAAAGAAAAATCCCCTTTTATAGGGTCTCATCATAGCACAATGTACCTCTTTCGGAGAACTTGTCACAATTGAAACTGGGCATTTGCTGTTACAATTATTTGATTAATGTCTTCTCCTTCCACCACACGATAAGCTTTATGAAGAGAGGAAAGGGTCGGTTCTATTTTGCTAATTATGGTGTTCCCAGTGCCTGGCACATAGCAGATACTCAGTAACTGTTTGTTGAGTATATAAATGGTCCTCTAGACTTGGAATTTTGTGAAGCCATGACTGAGTTCTCAAGTGCAGATGCTCCGGGGTACTTTCTCTTACACGGTGTCTGCTATTCTCCATATGTTTGCTACACGAACCTTGCTCAGAGGAGTCCACTGACTGCCCATGAACAGACCTAGAGAGTCCCTTTATTTAAACTGCTTCCCTTCCTCAAAAATATACAATGGAGAAAAGACAGCCTCTTCAATAAGTGATGCTGGGAAAACTGGACAGCTACATGTAGAAGAATGAAATTAGAACACTCCCTAACACCATACACAAAAATAAACTCCAAATGGGTTAAAGACCTAAATGTAAGGCCAGACACTATAAAACTCTTAGAGGAAAACATAGGCAGAACACTCTTTGACATAAATCGCAGCAAGATCTTTTTTGACCCACCTCCTAGAGTAATGAAAATAAAAACAAAAATAAACTAATGGGACCTAATGACACTTAAAAGCTTTTGCACAGCAAAGGAAACCACAAACAAGACGAAGAGACAACCCTCAGAATGGGAGAAAATATTTGCAAACAAAGCAACTGACAAAGGCTTAATCTCCAAAATATACAAGCAGCTCATGCAGCTCAACATCAAAAAAACAAACAACCCAATCAAAAAATGGGCAGAAGACCTAAATAGACATTTCTCCAAAGAAGACATACAGATGGCCAAGAAGCACATGAAAAGCTGCTCAACATCACTGATTATTAGAGACACGCAATCAAAACTACAGTAAGGTATCACCTTACACCGGTCAGAATGTGCATCATCAGAAAATCTACAAACAACAAATGCTGGAGAGGGTGTGGAGAAAAGAGAACTCTCTTGCACTGTTGGTGGGAATGTAAATTGATACAGCCACTATGGAGAACAGTATGGAGGTTCCTTAAAAAACTAAAAATAGAACTACCCTATGACCCAGCAATCCCACTACTGGGCATATACCCTGAGAAAACCATAATTCAAAAAGACACATGCACCCCAACGTTCATAGCAGCACTATTTACAATAGCCAGGACATGGAAGCAACCTAAATGTCCATCAACAGAGGAATGGATAAAGAAGATGTGGAACATATATACAATGGAATATCACTCAGTCGTAAAAAGGAACAAAACTGGGTCACTTACAGAGATGTGGATGGACCTAGAGAGTGTCATACAGAGTGAAGTAAGTCAGAAAGAGAAAAACAAATATCGTATATTAACACATATATGTGGAATCTAGAAAAATGGTACAGATGACCTTAATTGCCAAGCAGAAATAGAGACACAGACGTGGAGAACAAATGGATACCAAGGGGGAAAGGGATGGGGGTGGGAAGAACTGGGAGATTGGGATTGACTCCTATACACTGTTGATACTATGTATAAAATAGACAACTGATGGGAACATACTGTATAGAACAGGGAACTCTACTTAATGCACTGTAGTGCCCTAAATGGAGGGGATATATGTATATGTATGGCTGACTCATTTTGCTGTGCAGTAGTAGAAGCTAACACAACACTGCAAAGCAACTATACTCCAATGAAAATTAACAAATAAATAAATAAATAAATAAATTGCTTCCCCTCCCAGAACGCCCCACTTACCTTATCAATCAAAATTCTATCTGTAATTTAAGACCCATTCTTTGCTCAAGTGGCACGAAGCCTTTCCTGATTATTTTAACCCATAGAGTTCTCTGATGAATTAATACAGTCTATAGTATTTATTTGGTACTTTTTACATACTACTTTACATTGTAAATTAATGACTTATGTAAACATGCCTAATCTTCCCAATTAGACATAAGCTCCACAGCAAGCATCATATCTTACATTTCAGGGTGGTTTTCGCAATGCCTAGCATGGAGCCATGTACACAGGAGTTTTACACAATGAATTCCTGGTACCTGAGCAAGAACCCTGCTCTACCCTTGATACACAATCAGCTACAAGGACCAGGCTGCCACTTGCTGTCTCCCCCAGTAAAAGTTCAAATGATAATGATGCCCTACCTGCTTGATCTCAGAGAGTCCCCTGGTGGATAGCACCTCACTTCTTATGTTTCCCCCATCACAAGATTAATTTGGGGTCCCAAATGTCATTCTTAGTATAGAATAGCTGGCTATACACGTTCCCCCATGAACAGATGAAGATACAGATTAAGAAGTAACAGAAGTATTTGATCACAGTGGTTTCCCAATGAAACGTTCAACTCCAAGAAGACAATGGCAGATTGTAGAGATCCGTGTTGCCGTTTACTGAGCAGTGCTTATGATGTGTCAAATCACTATGCTAAGGAAGCACTTCACACACACTTAAGTCATTAAATCCTCACAACAACATTTTAAGGTACTACAGGAAGAATCCCCATTTTATAGATGAGGGAACTTGGTCTTAAGGGAGTTAAAGAACTTGCTCAAGGTTAAGCTACCTGGCAATCTGTGCTGAGCTCAGCTATGAACCCACATACCCTTAACCTCAAAGCACACGATTCTACCCAACCTGCTCTACTGCCTCCAACTTAGAAATTAGGACCAAACCCTGATGATGAGACTTTAGTTAACTAACTAGATTCTATGTGAAGGGGTTTTTTTCAGGACATAAAATCTAATAAATATAAATGACATTATGAGGATCCTTTAAGCCAGAGTGAGACACGAGGTATAACTTCCCCAAAAATATACATTTTAATTAAATGCACATAATAATCATAAGGAATTTCATATTTAAAGGATGATACTCCAGGCTAAGAAGCATTAAGATTTTGAAATGAAAAAAATTGTTTTCCTCATGCTGAGTCAAAAACTCAATTATTATTCATTACGTAATGAAGTAGAAGGCTGAAAACAGGGCCACCAAATTTGTTTACTTTCCAAATGAAAATAAAAACTGAGTTCATATCTTAGCATGTGACTCCAACAGTCAGCCCCCTTTTAGGTCAGTTTCCCAAAGTTCATCTGCAATTACACTGATGAATGGAAATCCAACAGAATATATCAGATTAAATCTGTCCCACATTACTAGAAATCGAAGAAACACAGATCAAAATGACATATTACTTTTTATCTGTCCATCTCTATACAAATGTTATAATAACACTCAATGACAGGTTACAATGTACTTTCACGTATAATTAGTGGGGATGTAACAAAAGATTTGTGTGCAAGGATATTCATGAGGTATTAGAGTAGCGAATTCACAAAATATTCCCAGTGGTTACCTTTAGTTGTTAGAACTTCAGGTGATTTTTATATTTCTAATTTAATTATTTCTATATATTTATATTCAAGCAATTTCCAGTCTGTTCTAAAATTGTGTTCTCAGACATTCTAAAAATATCACTAGTCAGCAAGATTACTGCTAATAGCAAGAGGCAAAGGAAATTTATTTCAATTTGAAAGTCTGTTTTCTAACACATCTCCAGTTTCTATTTACCAAGAGAAGTTCTTCTCACGTGAGAATTTCTAGCTTGCTTATTTGATGTCTTATTTAATTATTGGTTTGGAATTAGTGAAGCCATCCAAATTTCCACTTACCTGGATTGGATGTGTACTGCATTGCAATCATTAGCATGGATGATGCGGAGAGATTAACATGGGCAGGAACACCTTCTCTCCTTGAGGAGCCCACTGAAATGAAAATTTTTTTGATTAGACACAATTTAGTTATATATATATTTATATATTTGTACATTTATATTTAGTTGCTACTTTGCATAGAGCATGAGAGCTGAGAAGAAACTTGAAAAAAAAATCAGTAGAAGTTTTGCATAAATAAAACCACAAAATTTGTCCTAGCATACAAACGCTACAGTAGTCATTATCATAGGCACATTTAGGGAGAATCTTCAAGGCGCAGGAGTAATGCCAGAATGTAATGTAATCGTTTTATCAGAATTGTACTTAAATGTGATCTCTGTTTCCAAGATGTTTATATCTAGGTAGAAAAGAAAGAAAAAACAGAATCCTCCATGTACCCAAATATAAGGCATGTTGAAGGTTATCCAAATAAGAAGGTAAAAATAAAACGTTTTTGAACACGACTTGAATGTATTAACTTTAAGAGATGCAGATGAAAGAGTCTACTTTTAATGGGTACCATATGCATTTAGTTATATCAATTTTAAAATTATTTTCAACTCTCACCTATCATTAAACAATTTTATTCAAACCTTCACATGTAACTTCATCATCAGCATCTTAATCATCATGACAATCACTTTTTTAGTTTTCCAGAGCTTACCATCTTCACATCCACCTGAGCTGTTTGAAACACAGCACTTTTTGAATCTGTGAATAATGCGGTTGCTGGACATTTTATCCTATCCCGCAGTATTCAATCACAAAGCCAGTTGGTTTCTTCAAAATTCATCTTTTAGCCATATAATTGTGATCTCCATGAGATAACCACTTACATACTGCTTTTAAGAGACATCTTTAAGTGGCTTGTTTAGGAAGACATCCAATACTGTATTAACTTTCTTTCTCTTTCTTTTTGAATAGAGGGTATCAGGTAACCTCTATAAGCATCCAGAACTATCACTGATGGAGGTCATTTGGGGTAATATGTTGTCTCCAGAGTACTTTATTATTCTAAACACAGTAACTGAGAAAGGGCCCACAATACTTTACAAGGACTCAAATATAAAATGAATTCTTTTTCTCAGGATAATTGCAGGAATAGCAGAAACCTCTCCTTATAGCTGGGCTCCTGTAGCAAATTGTCAAGAAAGCATGAACAGAACAGTAAACAGTGACTATAACACCCTCAAAAAGTCAACTCTCAATTTCCAACACATACTGCAGAAGACCATCAACACAGACAAGAAGAAAAAAGCAGATAACCCTAAAATCTGCTTTATTTTAAAGTATTAAAGTGCAATGTGTGGGAATAGTATCTCACCTACAACCAACAAGAATAAGGCAGCTTATAATAAAACACAGGTATAAAAGAATCATTAAAGCACAAATAAAAGGTTTGTTGTATAGTAAAGTAGAGAAGACAAACAAAAATTTAACATGATTCTTCTTTTTAATGTAAAAAACTGAGCACCACAATGGACAGTGGCCTTTATAATAGCTTTACAGAAATAAACAAATAAAACAGATCCATAATTAAGTTCCATTTACCTGAGTTTGCTTCTATTAATAACTTACTGCTGGGCTGCTGCTAACCCACTAAGCAGGTGATATTCAGGTACATAAATTAGTTTGGTTATACAATATAAATAAGAATTAGTTATTATACAAAGATGTGAGGATCAGCTCGCTGCTCTTAGACGTTAAAGCTGATTAGTCAAATACGATTAATCAAAGAAAAAAATCTTTGTGCCAAATCCTAAAGAACAAGATTCAGTTTCTCTCAGAGTTTAGACAGGGAGATGGTTCAAATTCAGCTTCCGGGGCCCCATACCTAGAGAGTCTAACTCAATCAGTTTGGAAGCAGGAAAGCTACATGTTTAATAAGGACGTCAAGTGATTCTGACCAAGTGGGCCTTGGAGCTGCATTTGAGAAGTACTACTACAGGAATGAGAACAAGAAAGGAAATACTCAGTAAGGTGTCCAAGTGTGGGAGGAATAATTGCATGCCCTTGTGTTCTTTCTTTAAGGGGGAAAAAAAGCAAAAGAAAGTGTAGTCTTTGACATACGCAAGGAAAAATAATTATATGTATACTATATCCATTCCTTTTGGGACAAGTGTTTTCACCTTTGTTTAAACTCATTTCAAACTTTTAAACTATAAGTGTTTCTAAAAAATGAAAACTACTTATTAAGGTAGGCTGAGAAGCACTGTGCCTGGAGGCCTTTAAAAATGGGAGAGATGGGACTTCCCTGGTGGTCCAGTGGGTGGGACTCCACGCACCCAGTGCAGGGGGCCCGAGTTTGATCCCTGGTTGGGGAACTGGATCCCGCATGCATGCCACAGCTAGGAGTTCGTATGCTGCAACTAAAAGATCCCGTGTGCTGCAGCTAAGACCCGGTACAGCCAAAATAAATAAATAAATAAATATTTAAAAAAAAAAAAAATGGGAGAGGTGCCCAAATGTCTCAGATGATTTAGATGAAGTTTATTTGGAGAACAGGACAAATGGCTCGGTGACCTCTGAGTGTCCCCCCTACCCCTACAAATCTACGCTCTCCCTCAAGAATGGTCAGCCACAAAGCCAAGAGTGCTCCCGTGGCTCCAGCCCTCAGAAACTAGCTCCAATATTTCTATAAACAGACAGTGCCTTGCAATTTCATAGCTTCCTAACAGACTGAACAAAATCACCACAATTCTAATTTAATAAACATGCAGAGGCACACATCATTTATTGAATCTTGTTAAAAAGGCACGAGGCAAACAGATGTGCAGCTTGTCCCAGTGAGGCTGTCTAAGGTCAAAGCTACATACGATGGAAGGAAGCAGAGAAGTAATCAAAATAAGAAAATTTTACATTTAATGTTGTGCTCAGAAAATACTATTAAGTTTTAAGGCCTATTCCCTGATCCTCCTAGCACCACCAAAACAATCATTACCACCATCCCCTCCTTCTATGAACAATAACAATTTCTTAATCTGTTTCTGCATTTTATAATTCCTAACGTGTTATCATGTACAGCTCTTATATGATTCTCATTTTTAAAAAAAAGTATATGGGAAAAGCCATTTTATAAAAGAGAAACCAAATTTTGCATGCGAACACCAACCTAATTATTAGGACTACAGCCTAAGTCACTTGACTTCACAGCTAATGTGCTAGTCACTTACTTATTCACAGAGTATCTTTTTTTCAGTATCCAGACATTGTTCTAGGCCCTTGAGACACCGCCATAAATAAGATAGGCAAGTCTTTGTCTTTATGAAGCTTAAATGCTAGAGCTGTGCTATCCAATATAGTAGCCACACGTGGTTAAATTTAAACTAATTAAAAGTAAACTAAATTAAAAATTCAGTATCTCTCACTAGATACATTTTCAAGTGCTCAGTTGCCACATGTGGCTAGCGGCTATTCTATTGGACAGCACAGAATTTTATATAACATTTCCATCATTGCAGAAAGTTCTGTGGACAGCACTATTCCAGAGGAACAGGCAAACAAATACCTGTGAAGAAACATAAAGCAGGGCAAGGGAATATGTAGAAAGCAACGGAAGGTCCTATTTTAGCTTGAGAGTAAGGAAGGGCCTCTGGGAAGACTGTGATACTTGAGCTGAGACCTGAAGGGAGTGAGGAAGCAAATCATGTGACCATTTGCAAGAAGGGCTTTGGACACAGAGGAAAAAAGCCTGGAGCAAAAGCAAAAGCTTGGTGCCTTTATGAAACTGCAGAAAGGCCAATATGGACAGAGCAGAGTGAACATTAGCAGACGCAAGTGATGAAGTAGTAAGATAAGCAGGGCCCACATCACAAGGCAGAGGGCCTTGTGGGCCACAGAAGGGTGTTGAATTTGATTTGTAGGAGTGATGGGAGGCTATTACACGTTTTTGAAGAGGGAAGTGACATGATCTGACTCACATGTTTGGAGGATAGCTCTGGCTTTTTGGTGGAGAGCAGGCTGTAGGAGGGCTAAGAGTAGAAGCATGGAGACCAGCTCAGAAGCTATTGGTCTGGTCCAGATGAGAGACAGTGGTAAGAAGTGGTCTGAATTGAAATATATTTAAATAAACCCCTCTAGCCTTATACCTTTTTAAGGGTTAAAGGTAAGGGAATCACCTGGGAAGAAGAAAAACATTCTGATGCCAGTTCTACCATATGACAGAACCATTTCCTGTGCTGCCTGGATTAGCAAGTGGCCTCTGTTTGTGTAAGCAGAGGTAACTGTGTTCCATGAGATAGGGTTTGAGCATAAGATACCTGTGCTGTCAGAAGGTCATATCAGTTCAACATAAAGGGAGGACTAAGACACCATGAACCTGAAGTCTATGTAGCATTAAAATATGTGCAGATTGGTAGATTAATAAAAAGTCATAGAGACAGGATTGCCCATCAACACTGCAGGTTCTATGAGATCAAAACCTGACATAACAATTACTGTTATTATACAACACACTCTAGGGTAAAAAAATCCCAAACCTCAGTAGATGGCCCGTTATTATTTCAAGCAATATTTAAGATGATAAAATTTCAGGACAACGTGATTTTGAGCAGAATATTGGAATTAGTTGCAATGGGATTTGACATGTCTGTTATTTGACTGAGTGTTATACACTGGTATAACATCAGACAATATTCAAAGGTCATTCCCATATGTTATGTCATGGTCTTCACAACAAACATTGTGATGTAGACAAGTGAGGTTACAGTTATTCACAAATTTACAGCTAAAGAAACTAAAGTTTGATAAGGTTGAGAGATTCAGCCTACAATTCAGCCCTTCTGGATTCCTATTCCAAAACATTTCCCACAATTCAATAATAAAGCTCTTAAAGTATAGTAAGATCTACTTTATAAAAACAATCATTAGCTAATAAAACAGATTTTATATATAAAAGATTATTTAAATACCATCAATATCTTGTGTTGGTATTTTACTGTCTTTTTTCTATTATCTTTACTTATTACTGTTTGGAAGATCATAGAACATAACACGCATCCTCTGTAGTAGCAATAGAACAAAAAAATGATACAGGGCCAATGGTTTGGAAGCAGACCTTCAATTAAATCATACAATTGCTTTTAATTCAATGTAAAGATCTAAATGAACCTCTTTTTTTACCTGAGGATGAGTGATTTTTGAGGAAATTTAAGTTGGAAAAGAAACTAGATGAGACTGCACAGTTCAGGATACCAAGATACCACTAGAAGGCTCTTTCACTGATTTAATTGTTCAGCTTTACTATTCACTTTAAAATAATGTATCCTACATCACATAATGTTCATTTGGGACCCGCTTTTTCTTTTCTCTGCCAAAATATCATCTTCCCAACATCCATATTTCAATTTGGTCCACAAATCACAGAACCTTTGTGGAAAAAGAGAGGTTTCCATGGTGAAATGCAAATGACTTTTTCAATTCTTAGTAACTCCTTTAATATACATATATAAACAAAGCCTATTGCCCACATGTGGAATAAAAACAAGTGTATCTTAATATATACACAAGGAAAGAGTTAACAAGAAAAGGTTATGTCAAAGGAAATTTTTATAATAAATTGCAGTTTGCTCTGCAGCACCTCAAAGGAGTTATTTAAAATAAAAGCACAGTACTTGGTTTATTGACAAAAATGACATAAAAGACATAACTGATATACATGCAGGGCTCTTAAACTGAAGGAGCTGCAATACCTCATTAGGTCCACTTGAGAGCTCAGACTTTCATCTTCTAAGTCCTTAATGATACAATCATTTAACACCTGAAAAACTGTCCATGTATTACATTTGACCTTGTGAATACCATACCAAAGAGATAAAAGCCTTTTTGTCTTAAAGATTTTATCAAGTCCTCAGAAAATGCAACATCCTTCATCTCAGGTCTGAAATAAAAATATTCTGGAAGAAGTTAAATGCTCCCCTCTTGTTCTGGTCAGAATTTCTACACACTGAAACAACTTCCAAAAATAAAACCAACATGGACACAAACAAGAGACACACATTCTCACATCAATTTAGTTTGACTTGATTAATCTGGAACTCAATCCCCTCCATCTTTGGATCTATGTCCTTTGTATCTACTCTATGAAGGAGTAAGTACAAAAGAAATGCCTGAATCGTTTAATAGAATTTGGCTTTAAAGGTTAGTACCACAATTTATTTTCAAAGATTTAAAGATGATAAAGATTGGCTACTGTTGAACTACAGGAATGGTGACGAGAAACGAGAAAGTCAGAACTAGGAGACTAAAACCAGAGCAACAAAATAAATGAACCAGATCAGCGATTGCATTGGAGGAAGATATGTGCCTCTTACGTAAAATAAGATTGATGTTATTTAACCTAGAATTATTAAGCCAGAAATAACCTTAGAGATGGAACATTATTTTCTAAACCTCTCCTTTACAGTAAAAAAAAAATGGAGACAGAAATGACTTGTCCCTACCCTTTAAACGAACACCAAGCTACTCCACTAATGAGCACTAAAATATTCACACAAGTTTTGTAAACCCAACTTACTATTTTGTTCTCCTTAGTTGCCAAGTTCACACATTTAAATAAGTAAGGATTCCAATGTGACTACAAGGCATGTTTTGGGGTCTGTTTCTAATTAAGCAGAAATTAATAATCAAGGGTGAAGAAACAAGTTGCCAGCTGTCACATGCTCGGTTGCTCTTTATAACTTCAAGGGCCTGAAATATGCACTACATCTCCCAAAATTATTAACTTATTTCTAAGAAGGAAGGATACAGTGAATTTACACTCGTTATTAGAAAGATGCAGCCTCACCTGCTATTCTTAAAAGAAAAAAATTTCTATGCCTAAGTTTAACAGTTAACATACTTATTAAAAAAAAATACAACTATGCAATCCTAAGGCTGTATCCATAAGCAAGTACTTGCCAATAAGGTTACACAGAACCGAAAAAGAGAATGATCAAA
The DNA here is from genome assembly GCF_028023285.1 of Balaenoptera ricei. NCBI lineage: Eukaryota > Metazoa > Chordata > Mammalia > Artiodactyla > Balaenopteridae > Balaenoptera > Balaenoptera ricei. The sequence goes on along the minus strand of NC_082640.1, from coordinate 177,028,611 downwards.
TATTCTATTACTTGAACAGTATAATCAGTCTGCTAATTTTTTAAATAGCTATATAATTTAGGCAGAAGTCAGACTCTTTGTTTAAAAGACATGAAAATTACAATTCCATAGCTAAAATTAAACTCATTGTAAAATAAGTAAATGTGGCTCAAAGGTACATATGTTTACCAATTGTTATTACAAAGCAACAACTTTAATAAGATCATAAGTACATAACATTAAAACAGTGAAAAATGATCTCTAGGAATTGAATGTGACCAACACAGGCATTATTATAGAACAAGACTTAAGGGAAGGAGAGAAGTAAACTAACACTTATTGAACACTAGGCATTGTGCTAGCACTCTATCAATGTTCCAGTTAATCATCTCAATTGTCACAGCGACCTTATGAGGCAGTATTATCATTATTCTCATTTTACAGGTAAGAAACAGAAAGGTTAGGTAACTTGCCTAAGCTCACACAGCTAGTTGGTAGCAGAGCTGTGATTTGAATCTAGATCTGTTTGACTCCTAAACCCATAATCTTTTCAGATTATCCACTGAAATGTAGATTAATTAATCACCCATTTCTTTTAAAAAATACTTTAACAGGATTTTGATCATAAAAAAACACAACCCAACTTATTTTTTTCTCTCTGTTATCACATCTGGAAAGCCTGCAGAATTAAGTTTATAAAAGTGAAACAGAATTCAAATCGATTCCACGTTTATAAGAGTACCTTGCACATGAGTTGTAAACGTCAGCTTTTTTCAAAGTGTTTTCATAAATTTTGACTCATTTTGTCATCACAACACCCCTGTGAGGGAAAGCTGATGATATCATCATTCTGGAGATGAAGTTTCAACTATGTCAGTTGCCCAACCTCACATCATACAGCAGATTACAGACAGAACTGAGACCACAGGAGATCTACATATCCTGATTCTATCCATTGCTCTTCCCTGCACACCCTACTGCTTTCAGATGCAAAAGATAAGAATTTCTACATCTAAGGCAGCACTTCACTCCACGCTTTTTTCTAAAGTAGCCAAAAAATACCATAATTTATATGGAGGAAATACAGACTGTGCCTTGACATGTTCTTTCTTCCTATCCAATAAGATCAAACTATGTGAATACAACAGTTCTAAGGTATAATTGTCTTTTTCTTTCTATGATGTTCACCATACTATTCATGATGAAATAACTGAATTTAAATCAAAGCACATGTATACAGCAAGTGATTCCATTATAATCTTGAAAATCTGTAGCCTAAACAGCAAAAGCAATTTCCATTCATACAACACATAAAAATCATCTAGTATTAGGTAAGACCGAACTTACATATAGCCATTGGTAGAAAAGATGTGCTGAGATATTCAATAATATCCTTGTGCAGAAACGGAGGAAAGGTAGCTAAAGTTGATATCATCGTGTAGGGCAAAGTACTCAGAATATCATCATTGAGAAAGGGGAGCAAACACGTAGTTGTATAAAATATTGACTGTCCAAGATCTACAAAACAAAATGAAGTAATCAGTCACTGAATATTTTGCCATTTAACAAAAAATGCTAATTTTACATTTTAAGTTTTTATGAACTGGTTTAAATTATAAGCAACCATCACTCCCTTCCTATCAAGAGTTCTGTAGAGTACGTACACAGTCTTTGATGAATGATTGCATTAAGAAATATACAGTTGATTCGTGAACAACACAAATTTTGAACTGTTGGGTTTCAACAAGGTTTGAACTGTGTGGGTCTACTTATATACATGGATTTTTTCAATAAATATAGTACCTGTATCTTCATTTTACAGATCTTTAAATCAACTAAGTGCAGGGAAAAGTTTGTGTTCAATTAGAGATCACAATAAGTGGAACCCAAAGAACTAGGGTTTGAGTCCTGATTCTATCCAAACTATTTCAGCTCCCTGCCCTTAGGTGAGTCATTTATCAATTCCTTTGTTTTTGAGGCAGAGAGAGCAGCAGAGATTGCAGATTTTCAACTGTATGGGGGCTCAGTGCCCCCAACCCCACAAGTTGTTCGAGGGTCAACCGTATCTATGATGTGAGCTTTTCCTCAACACCTTATCCATCTTCAGTAGTACTTGGTATTCATATTACTCCCTGATTTCATAAATTAAAAGCACTTTCCAAGTGATAACGAATCTTGAAATCTTTCCAGCATTCTTACCTCTGTTACATTTTACACAAGATCACTGTGGCACAGCGATGTTAAATTATTTTCTCACGGGAATTTTTAGAAAAATCAAGGGCAAGACTGGAAATAAAACCATGCTATTTCTGCTCCATCGACCGAACAATCTTCCTACATCTGGAGTCCTGGGCAATGAAGTAATTTGCGTCTTCCAGCACAGCGGCAGATTCAGCACGCACCAAAGAAGGGAAGCCGTAAACTGATACTGCATGACCCTGCACACTTAGTTATCAATTATCACAGAAGGACGTGCCACCTCATAATAATCTTTCTATCAACGCTTTTAAGTGATAGGAACAGTACCTACCTCACTTCATTAGAAGGATTGTTAGGAGGTTTAAATGAGAAAAACGTAAAGTGCTTAACATAGCACCTAATGTGTGCTCCACAAATATTAGATATTATTATGAATATTAATATTGTTATTATTATTATTACCTGCACAAGGAGTAAAAATAGAGGACATTCAAAAAATCATAACGATTTAGCTTTAGAATGCATGTAAACCAAATCCCATCACACTGAATACATATTTTGATGTTTCTGGATCTCCTGATATACAGTTCATCAGCCAAGACTTGACAATGAAGGCTTTTTCTCATTTTCATATCCATTATAAAAGAAAACTATTAGACTTGTTTGTCTTGTAGCAGATGCACCTTCTTTGTGCTATTTTCATGCCTAATGTTAATTCTGATTATCATTAGAATTAATATGCCACCTCAACAAGCACATCAACTGACAGCAGAGAGGATGTGGCCACACTGCCCACTGGGGAGTGAGGGTCAGTCAACCTTGGGCTCAAATTGATGAAACCGAAAATTCACAAGTGTATTCCTGAGAACTGACTGAGCCTGTGCACATAAGACACCTCAGCTGCCTTTTAGCCTAGTTACAGAACATTGGCACTGAAAGGAACCTGAAGTCCCCCTGGAATATTTTTCAAATGAGGAGACTGAGGCCCAGAGAAGGGAAGTGATTGCCCAAGAACACCTGAGAGTTAGTAGCTGAACTGCAACAAAAATGCAGCTCTGCTGGGTACAGTGCAGTGGTTCTCAAACTTGGTGTACAGAAGAATCACCCAGAGAGCTAGTTAAAAATTCAGATCCTCAGGACCCACACCTCAGTCATTCTTGTTTAGAAGTTCCAGCTTGGGAACCAGAATTCCACGTTCCAAACTCCCTCCCTCAGAAAGTCTGATGTCATTCAGATCAAAACAGGGTTGTATTGGTTTTTAACCTCTAAGGGATGGTCTAGTGAGTTTTTCCTATCTTCTGAGATCTGTTATGCAGAACAAGAACACAGCCTATAGATAACAGTAAAGAGGAAGGTCACAAAATAGCTGTGGGTAAAAGAGCAAAAATACAAATAATCCCCCCTGAAATTGTCACAATTTACACATTAACTGCAGTTAAATGGGCTGTGAGATACCAAACTGAATGCTTTTATCTTAATCAAGGGGCTCTAACTCAGTGGCCCATCCCAAGACCAGGCAGGTGGTCACAAAGGAAAAGCACTGACAAGTTCACCACCATGGTAAGCTCCGGGAATATTACATTCAAAGAGTCATCTCCTTTAAGTTCTGAGCTGAGATAGGATCACAATAAAAGTGACTAGACTCAAACAGCTACAAAATTGTACAATAAGCAAACTCACAAGTTTCTACATTTTTTATATTCACTGTTATACAGAATTGTAAATATAAAAAACAAATTAATAATCATTTCATCATTTTTATAAAAGAAGATTTTTTTTTTTAAGTTCAGAACACATCTTACTAAATAAACCATTAAGCATTCTCTTAGGAAAGTTAGCCATAACTAAAAGACAAAATAACCTCTACCACCCACCCATTTCTGAAATTCCAATTTTTTGGACAGTGAAACTTTAGTTATCATACCTCCATGGACCAAATTATCAGTGCTTTAAAGTTAAGACAACTGGTGTATTAAAAGCTCATTTGCTGCAAAAGTCATTTTTCTTACTGTATGATTTTTCATTTGATTCTCCCAAATATAATATTGAATACTTAAGCAGTAGATATTATTGTGCTCCTTTTTATGAGTTAGAAGAATTTGGTAAGCATGCAAGATAATGAAATTTACTAAAGACACACAGTAGAAAGAGGAAGAGTTAAGAAAAGAAGCATGCTCTTAGGCTTCTGTCCTAAAGCACCACTAAGACTGTGTAGTGTATACCATACACGGCATGCATATACTACATATGGCATAAAGCACCACTATACACTGTACCACTTGGTCAACATTTTCTAATAACTATGGATTGTTTGTTAAATTTGGAAGCGTTCTAGAGATTTCTTATTATCTAATCTCCTGGGTTTAAAGACAGGAAAAATGAGTCCCAGAGAGATTCTATGATTTGCTCCCCAAAATCACAGAATTAGTCAGTGGATATGATGTGCCCTTTAAGCTCCACCTCTTACATTTCCTGGGGGGCAAGTTTTTAAAACTTAACATCCAAATCGTAATTTCAACCAGAGTCTCCTTGATAAGCAGATCAGGGGAGAATAGTTAAGTTCCTTTTATAGTCTTCCTCCTTTCTCAAGCCCATTCCTCCCACCCATGCAGACCCACTTGGATAACACCTCTCTGGCCATAAAACAGAAAAAAATGATAATAAGGCAAACACCATAATTAAGCTTCAGTGTAAGAAAGGTTTTAGCCACACAAAGACCTTTCAAGCAATTTATTATAATAACAACAACAGTCTCTAGCATCTATAAACATACATGTACATTTTCAAAAGTTTCAATTAAATGCTCACCATGTTGGCCATGCTGTAGTAAAGGAACTAGATCCAGGAGAGTCACCAAAGTCACGTAGAGGCCTTGATAGTCCAAAGAAGGGTAGTCTGACAAGTGAGCATCACGACTTTGCAGGCCACGTTCAGAGGGAGCATCTCGCAGGACGCTGTAAAGGAGGGAGCGAGTAACAGTAGGGTTGATGGAACTGACCTGCGGTCTTAGAGATGGGGTGAGTGGGAATGGCACAGGAAAAAGACACATGGTCATGGGCACTGTCAAATTGGAGGCATCTTGGTTTTCCTTCTTCCCTGTGCGGGACAAAATGCTGTTGGGGGGACAAAGAAAAAAAAGAGACAACAAAGACACAAAGAACAGCACATTACATTGAAATGACACTCTAAAACAAATAATAAAACACCAGATACATCCCACATAAGATGCAATTGCCACACCAGCAGCATCTACAAATCTAGTACGGGTCGCAGAGCTTCATGCACAGAGATACCAATAACGTAAGGTTTATTTTGCGGAAGTTGCATTGCATCTCATGTGTTATCTGGCTAGTAAGGAGCAAAAATATAAAAATGCATGTTTCAGTGCCAAACCCATGTTTTACAGTTTATTGATTTGATGAAGGCGAGGTTTCCGTAAAGGAAGAATGATGGCTTTGTCTAATGAGTTAGAGCTTTCATTGCTAATTAAAAGGAGCTTTCAAAGCAAAGGAAGTTTTCAGCAAGACTGTCTTAATCAGGTAAAGAAAAACTTGCAAAATATAGGTATGGCACTTGCAGAAACATGTTTTAGCAAAGAATAAACATGTGTGTTTATTAAGAGAGTCTTAAAAATCACATGTTTATTGCATCAAAATAATGTCTATATGTATATTATGATACTGTTTCATGACATTCTGTCAGTATCATTTGAGATAATGAAGTTTAAACAGGCATATGAATTTAGAAATAATACATATTTCTAAAATGTTAGCTAAACTACATTGGAAAAGCTATAAAATAATATAGAGTAGATGGTCCATAGCATATGTTTGTGAACTAATGATAATGGTTATTTATGTGTGTTTTTTAAATTTTGCATGTTAGGGAGGAAACATTTTATTTTATGAATACAAACAGAGGTTTATTAAATAGTTACCTTCAAAATTCTAAAGACTAAGCAAGCAGTATCTGTCATATAGCTGCACGTCATACAATAAGATCTCATATATATATTACTGCTGCTACTTACGTTATTATTCAACAAAACTCACTAAAAACTAAAGGAAAGATAATTTACAAAGTTAAAAAAATTTTAATGGAAATAAAAAGAAATTCTTAAAAATAAATTGGCTTTCTTTTAGCACTAATTTTTAAATAAAAACCTTTTAGTAAAAGCAATAAAGCAGAAAAATTGCTAATTTAAAAATAGAAGAAATGACTGCTTAGCCAAATGTTTAGTTTTTTTAAATTAGGTTATACTATTTAATCATTAAAGACATTATAATGGTAATATCTATACATTATACTGGTAATATCTGCTGCACTTACAAAGTGCTTTGATATAGTACACTTCGATGTTAATCAAAATAGATAACAATTTATAAATGTTTCATTACATAGAAATAATCTTATCTTACATTTATTCTATGTGCATCAAACATTACTAAGTTCTTAGTTAATGATATTACATTTACAATTTTACAGTGGTGTGAAGAATTGGTTAGTGTCAAGCATGCTCGCTATTTCAAATTTACATTTATTTTTATTTACTCTTAGTGCGAAATATGTTACAATGTAAGAAAAATGACTACATGCTTTTTATTTTCCATGTGCCTAATTTACCTCGATTTCCTTTGTCTTCTGTTACCCAATGTCCAGGGAAAAACAATTAATAATAATAAAAATAACTTCAGAATAGTTATGTAATACTTCTTAGCAATAAATAACTTAAGATTTAGTGTAATTTTTTAATTTTTAAAGGGATTTAATTTACCTTTTTTGTGTGTGATGTATTTAACTTTGTAAGCTTATACTTTACAATGGGATAATATCAACATTCCAGTTACCCCTGCCTGCCTACATCTATTATAAATACCATCAGATTTTCCATCAGACTTTATACTTTCCTCATATAACTCAATTACTCCTAAAAGTACCCCCTTTAAATGCTATATTCTTGATAAACCCACTCACCAAAAATCTGTTTTAACCCTGTAGGATTTTATCCCACTGAAAATTCCCTTAAAATCACAATGGATGTAAGTCAGAAATATTATTTCCCAAACTTCAGCCCTAACTTAGCCTACTACCAGCATCCTTCCAAAATTGCAACATGTGGCTCTTATAGAAGTGGCACGGAAAAACAATACTTTGCCTTAGAGAATAAAATTAGCTGTAGAGCATACATTAATGCTTTTCTCTAAATTAAGTACATTGCTCTCATCAAACTTTTCCTTGGTGGGGGAAATATAGCACATTATTCTTTTCAAATACACAGTAGTATTTTTCCAAAGTTTGATATAATTTAACAAACACTAGTTAAATCAACTTTGGAGGCTCTACATTGATATTTTTCCCTTCCTGTATATGGAGGGTTTCCAAATGATAGCAGCACCAACTTCATATACGTAGGGAAGAAAAAACGTCAGCACTGAAACAGTAAACTTCTCTCTCACTGCCTTTAGATTTAATAAGTAGGTGAGGTTGAGAAAAAATGGCTGAAGATGAATAATCCATGAAACCAGTTTTAAATTATCATTCATGTTTCAATGTAAGGAAATGTTTTCATTTGTGGAAAAACTTAAGAAGGGCTCATGAATAAATGTACAATGCATTGTGATTTCATGATGTTTTGTGAAGTTTATTCATTAAAAAAAAGAAACTTATTTCCCCAACCAAACTGTCTAACTTGGGAATGATAAAACCATCTTCCCCATCTGAGATTCTTTCCCAGAGGTCTGTACACCCAACCAAAAAGAATATTAAGAATGCCCTGCTCAGAAGAGTTTGACCCAGCAGACAACTCTTCACCTTTCCTCTTCACTCCTGAGATCCTCTTTACCAAGCATTTACTTCCAACATCAAGAGAAACCAAGAGAAGAGGAACACTGTGGGTGTGGGGAAAGATGAGGAGTCGCCCTGAGGTATCTATAGCACAGAAAATTAATATGTCAAATAAACTTTCTATAAGATTATGAACTTTGACATTTGAATTAGATTTATGCACTTCATAAAATTTACTTGATTATGCTATGCTCTAAAGCTACTCTGTGGACAATAAATCAGTCATTTGAAGGTCTGTATTTTGTTCCTAAGCCATTAGAAATTAGAATTCAATTAAGATTATCGAACTGAAACTAGAATCTCTTTTAAAAACATATTAAACATTTTCTAAACAGTTAGCAGCAAGTAGCTTTCCCCAAACTCAATGATTTTCTTAAAAAGATAGTATGTGCTAGCAGTTCGAATGGCACCAGAAGAGTGATCTGGGGGAAGGAATTCCAAAAGAATGTTTGAAATAGGAAGACTAGAAGAAAGCCTTTAAATGTTCTCCCAGATAAAAGGCAAGATCCCTACAGAAGACCTTAGATGTTTAAAATATGGTCCCAGAATGCTTCTAATATAAAATGGACAGATTCCTCTGCAGCCATGAGGGGAGATTAAACTAGTTGATCTTCATAGTCACTTCTAATGCTAAAAGCAAACAAAAAACTAAACTCTGAAGTTGTGTATAAACTGTGTGCCCATTGCCTCACTTAGACCCCTACTAAGTTAAAATGAGGACACCTCAGCACTCACATAAAATCTTACCCAGGACCCTCGGTCACTGCTAGATTAAGTAAATGCTCTAGAAGAGTTCCTGTGATGGATGAAATTTGGACTCAAGTCAATTCAATTCAACAAATACTTACTGATCCCCTTCTAAGGACAGAACATTGCTCTAGACTCAAGGGCCAGCAAGCTGAGTAACACAGAGGACTTGCCTGCTGCTCACCTAGAGTTTGGGGAACCTCCATGAATCTGAGTCCAATAATAAACTAAGTGGACCTATGTGGACTGTTCAACTGCTGAGATAGTCAATTATGGTCTCTATATTTCTCCACAAGTAATCTCTCCTCTCCTATGGATTAAATTAATTGAAGTTAAACACCTAGCCTAATCTCTGCCTTTGAAAATGTGTACAAACCTCTACTGAAATCAGAGAGAGTTGCGTGCATGCATGAATACCAAAGGACTATTACTCTAAAAATGCAATTGTGACTTAAATGATGCTGCTGGAACTTCAAGTCACATATTTTAACCAAAATAATTTTAACTTCATTGAGAATACCCAAAGAGAAAGACAGAGGGTTACTCTGTGAGAATATATCTTTAATGCTTTCTTGTTTCTTTCCAAGAACCTGAATTCTGAAAGCAAGAAGTGCTTCTGAATGTATATAATAAATTATATAAAATGCAAAGGAAACCATCTTGTTTGTAAGTAGAAAGCATTACTGTCAAAGAATCTTGGACACCAAATACTTAGACCATCTTATTTGTCTTGAACTTTCTAACAGCATAAGTAAAATGAAGAATTATAAATATGATTATTACGGATGTATAAACCAACAATGAGAATGATGAAAATGACCATAACTTGGTCTAATACATAGGACAATAGCTGTAAGTTCTGTATTATTGGAATTATTGGAAAGTAAACAAAAGAGATGAAAAATTTTTTGAAACTGAGGTAGGCAAAGAGAAGAAAGAAAATGCATTGGGTTCAGCCCAAGAGTTGAACTTGTGAGTATTAAAGTCCAGCCAGGGACTTGTTACTCAGTGTCTTCTTTCTTCCTCCCACTTGATATGTGTGTGTCCTATAGGCTGTCAACTCTGCTCTGACCTACTAGCCACAACGAATTGCTGAGTGGGAGATAGCACTAAAACATCTGGGAATTGAAACACTGTCCATATCACCTCAGGTATAGCTCAATTTAACTTTCAAAAGGATGGGGACTTCCCTGGCAGTCCAGTGGTTAAGACTCCATGCTCCCACTGCAGGGGGCATGGGTTCAATCCCTAGTCAGGGAACTAAGATCCCACAAGCCAGGCAGCGCGGCCAAAAAAAAAAAGATGGTAAATCTTTGTGCCAAGCACTTCCTTTCCTCCCTAGATCTCAAAGAGAGCCAAAATTATACTCTATGGACTCATAATGGATGCCAGCATTCCCAAAGGCCAAACCAAGTTTTTACTAAAAGAAGTGCCCCTAGAATATGATAACCAGCAATAGTAAGGAGAAGCAGCATAGCCTAACTGTTCAGAGCGTGTGCCGTGGATTAGGACTCCCAGGGTCGAATTCTGGTTCCAGCGCTCACCAGATATGTAACTTTGAGCAATTTAACCACTCTGTGCTTTAATTTCATTATATATAAAATGGGTATAATAGTATATTTATTTAATAGAATTAATATGAGGGGTTAAATGAGATGACACATGTAAAGTGCTTAGAAAAGTGCTTGACATATCATTACCATTACATATTATAATATAATATTGCTATGATAATAATAGCTATTGGTTAGTACTACCATTCGTTGTGGCTGTTGATATTGTCTGCCTTTGAAAATGGACTCAATTGCATAGAGTCTTTCCCAACAGCACTTGAATAAACTATTTTAACACTAGTTTTACCATTAAAATGCTGTCACCCATGATCATATTCTAATGATTCATTGCTCAAGAAAATGGAATCCTCATGTCTTGCAAACATGACTTCAATATCCCAAATTTCTTAATTTTTTGGCACCATGACTAAGACCTAAGCAGCAAGTTTCGAAGTGCCAACTAGAATGTCACAGTTTCTTTGCAAATGGAATTCGGAATTTGCTTCCTACTGAAAAGTGTCTCTCACTTAGAGAGCTTTCAGAATTTGTGATAAAGGAAAGTGTTTCCCGTTGAGAAGCCTGACCTCAAAGACAAAAGGAGAATTCAAGAGGACAGAATCGGATGCCTTGGTGCCTTATCTGATTATTACTGTGAAAACTGAGCTAATTATTCCACTGCCATTGGAAAAGAGAAATGTCCTATAACAAGGTCCTAAACTTACTATGTAAGTATGAAATCTACGAATCTGATAAACAGAATCCTTTTAACATAGAACAAGGACACTAGGGGTTCTAAAGAAGAAGAGACATTCCAAAGAATAAGAACACAGAGATAGTGGCACTGAAGACTAGGAGCTGACTTGCTCTAGTGAGGCTTCTTTCTACAAGGCATTCAGTCCGCCCAGGGCAAAGCCTTAGACTGCTGGGAACTCCAGTGCCACTATAGTCGTTCTGAGCTGGTGTTCTTTCCCTAATGCCTATCTTACAAAACTTTTGCTGTTATATAGCTGAAAGAAATGTGTTTCTAAAATCAGATTTGGAGTGAGGAGATCATGATAATGGAAGAGACCAAGCCTTAGAATTTAATGGAAAGTGAAGTGTGCTCTCACTTCTTCGATGTTATTTCCCCTACAATTGAGTCTTTACCTGAAAGGCTCACCTTTGTCTGCCTGCTTTTCCTAATGAGAACTGTGAAGCAGATGGGTCCCCCCTGTCTCTACCTTATAGTCAAAGCAGACAGTATAAAAAGGGCTGCCGTGGTTTTGTTTGTTGTCCTCCATATCGACTGTAAAGCATATTGAACACTTGAAGTGTTACATGGATTAAAAATAATTGTTATTATCATAAATTATGCTTCGAGAAATAGGAAATACTACTGATGAACTTAAAAATGCTTCGTAATTCTGATTTTCTTTAAGACCATATGTGTTTCCTGTTCTTAATTTTAAGCAAATGTAGGTTCTCCTTTTAATTCCACTCTATATTAGTGCCAAACATATAACTTTTATCACTATATAAATCTCTTGAAAAGGCGTTCAACTGAGGAAAGCAGGCAGTAGCCATTTTTATCAGTTAGGCCTCTGATCTCATCTGCTATATACACCCAGAAAGCTTGAGTCCAGACTCTTCTGGCAGAGCGCTAGAAAACATAAGGCCCTTCAAGACTTTCAGTTCGATAAAAATTTAGGTCCCAGTCAATTTAGTAGAACTACCTAATAATTCTTTCAAAGGACAGGATATTTTAAAGCTTACCTTAACAAGGTCTGAGAAAAGTATTTCAGGGTGTTTGCAATATCTGTTCCTGAAGGTACAGGATAAATGTTGTGGAGAACCCGGTTATGATATTCCTGTAAGTACCGGATCTTGGAAGCAACTAGATAAAAGCAAAAAAAAAAAAAAAAAGAAAAAAAGAAGAATCATCTTGTAATATGTATTAGGCATACAGTTATTTTTTTTAATGATCAGATACAGGAAGTTAATCAGTATTTTAAGGAAAATATGTAAATTTTTACTGGAATTCCATGATGGAAACAATTATAAAAGACCTTTAATTTACTTATAATTGTATTCCACACACAAAATTACTTTTAGTTATCTGGCTTAATATCCTAGTCACAAATTAGCCGTTACTTTTTATCACTAAGAAAGGCAGTACTCCAAATCATCCTATAATCACCCCCAAGTCAGCTTATTATTAGCAAAATAATAATAGATATATATCTCTGCCACCAGAGAATTATATTTAATAGTGCTTAACTAAAACTGGAGAAAACTCAAAAGGTCTTTCAACAACACTAAGACTCCTAAAATATAGGGAATCCGTTGCATAATAGCAACAATCAAAACCAGATTTTTAACACAATAAGTGATCATAAAGTGTGTTTAGTGAATGTTTGAACTGTGAGAATTGTTAACGTAGATTAATTTGGTGAGTATTAAGTAAGAATGCAATGACTGTGTGGTAACAAATTACAAAAAGTGAATGTCACATTTTTCGTCCAAGTAACTTCATAAATTAGGAGACTTCCTAATAGCTTTCTGAGCTTGCCTGCCCAGATCTTCTCAAGATTCAGGAGGGACTAAATAGGCTTATTTACCCTCCTAGACCTACCTGGAGTCACCAGCATTGTCCACATTCCTGACCTGACCTTTGACCTGGCAGCAGTGAATGGCCCAGTTCTAGTCATTCCTCTTTGCAAATCCCAAGGGGCCATGATGATCAACGTCTCTCAGGTCTCCTCTTCCACAGAGCTCTCAACACTGTCCATTTGTCCTTTCAATCTTTAAGGCTACCAAAGGAGCCTTTTAGGTGGTATGGCTCACTGTCAGCAGTTAACAGAAGACATATCAAGTCCTGGAGAAGCACGGCCTTGCTGTCCCCAACAGCCCATGGAAACAAGCTCCTGGATGCATTCTAACTGAAATGCTGGCTTAAGCAACTTGAAGAGAGTCAAAATGCTTTTGATAGGCATGGGACGTAGAATCACAGAATGATGAGATAGCAGAACTAGAAGGACCTTAGAGACCTTTGCCCATAACCATTTCATTTTAAAGGTGGGGAAAATGAGGCACATAGGGAGTCAACGGCCGAGCTATACTAGAACTTATGAACCCTGACTCCCATCCAGTGCTCTTTCCACTATGATACACTCTAGAACACCATCTGAAATGAAGTCAGTATGCAGATAGTGGGTGTTCACTGCATGACATCAAAGCAGTTTTCAGCTGTTATTAGGTTAATTATAGATTCTAAATCTCACGTATACCATTTATCAGATTTGCCTTTTTTCCCCTCCTACTATCTGCACTGTTTCCATAATATGGTTAGCATTTTCCCACACAAATAAGTCTACATTGCAGATAATAACACCTTGAGTTTATATAGCACATCACCTCTGAAGAAAGCAACAAGTTTAAATCCATTGTCTCAATTAATCCCAATAAGTGTTTGGTTGTAAATAATTTTTTTCCTGAGATAAGGTAAAAGTAGATGATAGTTGAAAATGTTTCAGTTACATAATCTACAAAAATCCATTTTCTTCTCCATGTTTTTGATCTGCTATTCATCATCTTTTTAAAAATTACTTTACAGGGAACCCCTACATTAATACATAGTTCTGAGATCCAAGAATTTGAGATACGTGCTAGGCCAGCATACGCTTTCTGCATACCCACCATCACAATAATGCTTTGTTACTATGACTTTTCTCAAGCTTTAACATTCAGCACGTTTCTGTCGAGTATTTCAGGAATACCATTAATCATTCTACCACCTTAAAAAGGTGTTGATAGTGCAGGTTTTGGACAATAAGCTCAAATGAGGAGAAAAGTCATAGATTCCCCCAACTCAATGCTTGCTCGTGATTCAAGAACTACAAAACTGTCACTACACAAAGACAGTGAGCATTCGAAAATGTGAAATGAACGAATGTGCTTTTTACAGTTCCTTTCATTAAAATGCAGCAAAGACTCCTTTCAATGGGTATCCAAATATGCAAGGGAAAGCACAGAGTCACTCCCTTCTTTGAGATCTTTTAACATTTTACAAATGTTACAATGTATTGCCTTTGTTTACTTACCTGTTTATTTTTCTTTACCAGGTTGTAAATTTCTTGAAGGCAAAAACTATACCTTATTCATGTCTCTATCCCAAGCCTAACACACTGCTTGGCACTTAATAGCAGGCACTCAATACATTTGCAGGATAAATGAACACATGAATTATTAATTTAATAACAGCACTATCACTTCGGAGTTTTTTGCATATATACCTGTCTCCCACACTAGATTGTGGACTCTTTTTATCCCTAGTGCCAGACACCTAGTAGGTGTTCAATAAATAATTGATGAGTGAAGATGGGGAAAAAAGGAAGAAAGAAAGGGGGAGAGAAAGAAGAACAAAAATAGCAGTGAGTAATCATTAAAAACAATTTTTTTTTATAGAACCGGTTGGAAAAATGTTCAAGTTAATTTGTTCATTGGTGAATGCAACAAAATCCTAGCAGTCACTGATTTATTTAACTTTCCTCTTTTCAACTATTTAAGAACAGCCAGAAAGGTCCCTGACATACAGTAATTTGTAATTGTGCTGAGGATGTGAATGAAATTCATTTACATTTCAACTTTGCACACAAGAGATGGTTGTTTGGCTGAGCACACAGCAGCCTCATGGCAGCAGAGAGGTCATATGTAATACTTTACTCCACCCATACGCCTAAATATTGCTGCAGAAACTCAGATAATTGGGTTGACTGGAGTAAACAAATCATCTCCAATCTCACCTGACCCTGAGGTTACATTTCTCTAGTAATCTCCTTCTTCTACCCTCTTCAATCACTGTTTCATCTTTCTCCACGCTTTTCAAGACTACCCCTACAGCCAGTTTTTTCGTTATACTTTAAGAAAACAGAAGCCATCTGCTATGGACTGAATTTTGTCCCCAAAAATTCATATGTTGAAGTCCTAATCTCAAAATGTGACTGTATTTGGAGATCAGGCCTTTAAAGAGGCGATTAAGTTAAAATGAGGCCCTTAGAATGGGCCCTCATCCAGGCTGACTGGTGTCTTTATAACAAGAGGAGATTAGAGCCCAGGAGAGACACCAGAGATGTATGTGCACAGAGAAAGGGCCATATGAGGACACAGTAAAAAGTCAGCCATCTGCAAGCCAAGGAGACAGTCCTCAGGAGAAACCAAATCTGCCGACACCTTGGTCTTGGACTTCTGGCCTCCAGGACAGCAAGAAAATTAATTTCTGTTGTATATGCCATCCTGTCTGTGATACTTTGTTATGGCAGCCCTGGCAAACTGACTAAAATACCACATTAGAGGAAGTCCTCTAAAAGTATAAGTAAAAGCTAAGAGTCTGAGCTCTGAAATTAAACAGCTCTGGACTAAGAATTTGGTTCTCTCTCTACTCAACCTCAGTTTCCTCATCTGTAAAACGGGGATAATCATACCAACTTCATGGGGCTATTGTGAATAATAAATCACTTACTGTGCTAATTACTTAGCATATACCTAGTACATATTCAACATACAGTAAATATCAAACATCAGTCCCACCACGAGTGCCCTCCATCCATCAGTTGTCTCTCCTACATCATTAATTTCTCTCTCCCTACGAAATTATTTCCATAACCATTCAAATAAACTCTAGAATCTCCCTTGTCAAAGGGAAACAAAAAACTTTCCCTCAACTTGACAATCCTTTCCAGCTATTGGCCTCTCTTCAGAGCCAAGATAATAAAGAGTTGTGTACACTCTCTCATCTCTCCATCATTTCTATTCTTACTTCTACGCACTCTCCAGTCTGGCTTCTACCTGCACCACTGCTCAGAATCTGTTTTTTCCACCATCGTCTAGAGTCTCCATGTTGCCAAATCCAATGGGCACTTCCCAGCCATCATTTTACTAGATCTTTCAGCACATTCCATCCGGCCAATCCCTCCTTCCTTGAAACTCTCTCGTTGGTTTCCCTGACAACCACATTCTTTTAGTCTTCCTCCTACCTCCCTAGTGTATCCCTCTCAACACACTTTGCCACCTCCCTTATTACTTAAAGTTTAAATGTTGGAATTCCTCAGCACTCAGATTCTCTGCTCCTCTCTCAATATTCTCTCCACAGTTCCATCCATCCAAAGGGCTTGAAGCACCATCTGTACCAACTACTCTTGAATGTATATCTCGGGACTTCCCTGGTCATCCAGCAGTTAAGAATCCTCCTTCCAATGCAGGGGACGCGAGTTCGATCCCTGGTCGGGGAAATAAGATCCCACATGCCGCGGGGCAACTAAGTCCGCGTGCCACAACTACTGAGCCCACGCGCTCTGGAGCCCGCACGCCGCAATGAAGAGCTCACTCGCAGCAACGAAGGACCCCCCATGCCGCAACGAAGATCCCGCGTGCCACAACTAAGACCTGACGCAGCCAAATTAATTAATTAAAAAGAAAACTACACTGAAAAGAAAATTGTATATCTCCATCCCAGATGGGGATGGATCGCTCTTCTGAGTAACAGACCTTATCTATTCAATTTCTCTTACAGATATTACACAGCAAACATGTCCAACACTAAACTCTTATCTCTTCCCTCACCACCATCCATGTAATCCACCAAGTCACCCCAGCAAAGTGTCCTCGACAGCTCCTATTCCCTCTCCCCCACTCCTTAATCCAATCTATCACTAAGTCCTGTCAATGCTACCACCAAAATACACCTCCAACTGTCTTCTGTTCTTTATCTTCACTGTAATCACTGGGCACCATCATCTCCCGATCAATTCTAAAAGCCTCCTTACTCACCTTTCTGCTTATTTCTCGCCTCTCTCCAGTTCTTTCTCCTCAGAGCAAACAAAGAGATATTTTTAAAATATAAACTGTTTCACGCAAATCCCTCAGTGGCTATCCATTGCCCTCAGAATAAAATCCAAAATCCTTAACCAGGTCCCTGCCTATCTTCCAACCCGTCATACCACAAAGGCCAGACACATTGGCTCTTGCCCCAGTTTTTCTGAACACACAAAGCTATTTTTTGCCTGAAAATCTTTATATGTGCTTGTCCCTCTTCCTACTATGCTTTTCCTTCCATATTTTGTCTGTCTAACCCCTTCTCATGCATCAAGGCTGACTTTAAATGTCACTTCCCCATGGAAGTCTTATGTCTAAATTGATTCCCTCTCCTCCACCCTCATTTTCCTCTCTCACAACACCCTATTCTTTTTTTCACAGTAGTTAGCACAATTCTTAGTTATATACTTATCTGGGTGATTGTTGACTATCTCTCCCAAGCGGACAGTAGGCTCCAAGAACTATGTCCCCTGTTCACCACTGTATATGCCCAGTGACTAGTGAATAGTGGGTGCTGAATTTACTGGATCCTAGTAAGAATGAAAGGAAGAGCAGGAAGGAGGTAGAAAGTGGCTTTTTGCAGTGGTTAAATGGGTTACACTTTGTTTCTTTATGAAAATAGCCAAGGAAGCCAAAGGTTAAAGCTGTGATGAAAATGAAGAAAACATGAAAGGGGGTCTAAGAAAGTGATGATTTTTATCCAGGCAAACACAAGTCTAATCTCTGCTCTCTGCTTCTTCATTGTTCATCCTATCCCTACCATTTTGGAAACTGCTACATTTTGAGAGAAAGAGCCACAGAAACAAACTTCAGTCATTCATTTTAGGCATAGATATAAAACTACAAAAATACTTTAAAAAAAATAAACTAATAACTTGCTTTTCTTTAAATCTTAAGCATTTTCCTATGTCTCTAAATATTTTAATTAGCAATCCATTCCTATTTTTAAAATTTTAATTATCTATGCTTATTACCATAAAAGTAAAAAATTCGGGTAAGAAGATAAAATTACCTGAAGGCCCACTATTCAGAGACAACCACAGACAACATTTTTGGTATATTATCCTTCCTGAAAATTTTCTCTTCATAAATATACATCTACAAAAATGGAGTTATACTGTATACAGATTTAGAATCTGCTTTCCTCACTTTCTATATCCAAAATATATTTCTACATCATTTCAATAGCTTTATAATTGTCTTTTTTGTAAGTGAATCATAATTTATTTACCAATCATCTATTTGTGAACTTTTGGGTTATTTTTACTATTCTATTCAATGCTGCAAAGAATACCCTTTTAAATATGTGCACACATCTTTATTCCTTAGAATAAATTTTTAATTGTGTAATTGCTGAGTCAAACAGGAAATACTCATTTTAAAGCTTTCGGTAAGAACTGAGACATTACCCTTCAGAAAGACAGTATCTCTTTACATACCAATAGTATATGTATAACTAATAATGAATAATAATGTTTATTGAATGTCCACTATTTATCAGGCAGTCTATATACATTATTTCTTAATATACATTATTTTTAATCCTCACAATAACTTTTCAAAGTGGTTATTATCATCTCCACTTAAGCTGAATAAACCAAAGCTCAGAAAGAGTAAATGACTTGCCCAAAGGCACAAAGCTAGGAAATAGTAGAACTGACAGTTTAACTGGTTACAAGCCAGGCTTCTCCACCAGGTCACATTGTTTCTTAATGATTCTTACTAGTTTAATAATATTTAATTATTAAATATGATATAGCATGAGATATTGACATTTCCCCTATTCTATTGTTTGACATTTAGGTTGTTTCCAATATTTCAGTAAGTAACACTAGAGTGAACAGACGAAATATTAGACTAAATCTGTTTACTTTTTTAGGAAATACAAAATGAAACTTGCTTACTTCACCAGTCCCACACTTTTCTGCTTGAAAAACCAAATCCCTTTAGTCCTTGAAGACCCACCTTAAGAGTCACACCATTCAAGAAACCTTCTAACTGACGCTTATCACTGCCTCCCTTTCGGAAGACTTAAAGCACTCGTTATCTGCCTCAAAAATTTTGCCACTTAATTATATAAATTTTTCACTGATAATAAACTGTTCTGGATGGTTCTAAATGAGTTTCATGTTTGCAGATCTAGTCTCCCTAACAACACTTTAAGATCTTTGAGGACAGAACTCTCTTATATATCATTTGTAATGCCCTTAGATCGTGTCACAATGCTGGGCATAAAACAGATGGTCACGTTAACACAGGGGTTGAAAGGAATTAAAAGTTTAAACGTCAGCTATCTTACATCTTATTAACGTCCTCCAGATAAATTCTTTAACATTCTAGTATCATTTACACAAATAAGTAATTTCCAGATAAAATTTGTTTGTACAACATGTAATTAACGCAGAACTCTTTTCCTGATTTATTTTCCCCTCATCTCTCATTCAATAGAACTCCAAATAATCATTTCACTTTATATATTCCAAAGATTTTTATAGGTTCTTCATTATTTTTTGCAGTATTTACTCATTTTTCTTTTTTTCGAATAGGCCACTTATTGTACTTTTCCTGACTTGGACCCAAAACATGCTGGGTAACTGTGGTGGAGCCATCACAATGTCTTGCAGAGAGCTCTGGGATGCAGTGAGTTCCAACCTACAGCTGTGTGTGAGCCTCAGGGGTTCTTGTTTGCTTGTTTGTTTGTTTGTTGGCTTGTTTTGTTCTGTTCCTTTTTTGCCAAGTGAGAAATTAAAATAATACTTCCTCCGCATTCTTTGCGAAAGTTGATTATTAATGTTGTAGATTTGAAAGCATATATCTTAAATCCATCTTATTTTTTTATTGGTTTCCTCTTCCACTCCATAAAGTCTAAGACTTTATGGATTTGCTGTCATTGCCTCCTTTTAAACTATTCATCTTCTTTTCAGTTTAACCTTTCATTGAGAAATGACAGACATAAACACAGAGTATTTGGACATACTTCACAAATTTGGATTGCTATAAATATTCACTTCAGGGGTTAAAGTAAGAATTATGCCTGGTTCCTTTTCCACTTCTTTTTTTTTTAATATATTTTTGGCTGCTTTGGGTCTTCATTGCTGTGCGCAGGCTTTCTCTAGTTGAGGCAAGCGGGGGCTACTCTTCGTTGCGCTGCACGGGCTTCTCACTGCAGTGGCTTCTCTTGTTGCGGAGCACGGGATCTAGGCGTGCGGGCTTCAGTAGTTGTGGCTCACGGGTTCTAGAGTGCAGGCTCAGTAGTTGTGGCGCATGGGCTTAGTTGCTCCATGGCAAGTGGGATCTTCCCGGACAAGGGCTCAAACCCGTAACCCCTGCATTGGCAGGCAGATTCTTAACCACTGCGCCGCCAGGGAAGTCCCTCACTTCTTCTCTTGATTAGAACATCAGACGCCTTAATCACCCTACATATCTGTCCTAACTTACTATTTTTGTGTCTCTCAAAGTGTTTGTCATGTCCAGTAGATTCTACTCCTTGGCCCAATTGGCTCTACCTAGAAATAGTCTCTAAAATCTATTCTCTTCTCCATCTACATTTACATCACCTTAATTCAAGCCTGCACATCTCTTTCCTAGATTATTGCTGTCACATCCAGACTGATTCCCTTCTGATCCTTTTTTTACATGACATCCAGAGAAATCTTTCCAATATGCAAGTCTTCCTCCTTTCCTGCTGGTTGAAATCCAGATAATTAACTTAGCATATTCAGTCCAGCATGAATGGATCCCTGCTCATCTGTCAAGCTTCATCTTCTGTCTTTTCACTACGTACCACACTTCAGCCATAATGACGCAAAAACCCCGACATGACGCTCTCACCCTTCCATAGTTTTGCACACACTATTCTCTCTACAGGAATGCAACCCATACTTCTCTGTCTGGCCACCTCCTAAGAATTCTTCATACCTCAGCTATAACCACTTCCGCTGTAGACAACTAACCCTCCCTACCACAAGCTGCATTAAATGGTCTCATTGGCACTCTCACAGCACACAGGGCTTCCCTCTATCATAGCCCTTATCGCCATATGCTATCGATATAATTACTAACTAACTGCCTCCTCCACTGCTCTGAGCCTCAATTTCTTAACCTATAAAACAGGGATAATGATATCTCTCTCGCAGGGTTGCTAAAGGATTTAAAATATTACATATATAAACTGTTTAGCACAATGACTGGCACATAGTGGATAATAAATTGCTACTAAAATTAGCAGTTACGTGTGAGATCCTTCTGCTTCCCCCTTCCCAGTCCAATACTCTGTCCCTCGAAATGGAATGACTGTAGAGTAAGGAAAACACAGCAGTGATCTTTCATCAACAAAATCAAGCATAACCCCCTACACACACACACACAATATAAATACTGCGTTTGGTACTAAAACCCAGTTCTATATTCAGAAACTCATCTTTTTTAAAGAATAAATACAGCTAATAATAAAGATGTTCAGAAATGGAGATGTGGGGAGAACAATGCAACAACGCATGGCTTGGGAGTTCTAATGAAGAACCAGAGTTCTTTGCAAATCCTTGATCAAAGAATGATCCTCCTTCTTTGAGGAAGGTCACCCTCTTGAACTGAAATCTCCTAAAAGTAACAAATGAAGGGATATGGGAAAGGATACACATATTTAAAGAGCCAAACAGTGAAATCTCCCCTCAAAAGCAAAAGGATGTCACTTGTCACAAATCTCATTGTTAATTCTTCCAAATATTCTTATACTTACATATATAATCTTCAGTGAGTTTTAGTTCCAGGAGGCAAACTTTATCTGGCACTTTCAGCAGACAGGAGAGGTCAGCGAATACTCCCATTCTTGGGCAAGTGATTCCAACACCACCATCATCATCGTCATTATCATCATCATCATCAATCACACTTGTATAGCCATTTACATTTTTCCAAGCATTTCCACATACATTATTTTTTACATTTTTTGAACAGTTAACTTGTGAAAAACAATACATCAGGAGTTCTAAGGAATTTCTGACATTAAGCAAAAGTTAAGCAGCAAAGGTGAAGGGAAAGATACTAGTGTTCTTATTCATTCATCAGATATTGTTGATTGAACACTCACTGTGTGCTAGGCACCTTGAGGCATGGGTAAATCAACAATAAAAAAAAGACATAATCCTCATCCTCTGAGTCACAATCACAATAATAATTCTAAATTGAGTGTTTACTTTGTGCCAGTGAACATAAAAATAATAGTTCTTTTGTTATTATTATTGCCATATTACCAATGAGAAAACCAAGGCTTAGAGAGGTTAAGTAACTTGACAAAGGTCACACGGGAGGTAAATGATAGAACACTTACATGTCACCTATAAAGAGAAATAATTGAACAAATTGTGGCCCACCATACATTTTTTAGCATATTTTTAAAAACACATAGATACATAAAATCATCCAATGCTTTCACACATGAATTAGTGAGACCTGACCACTTGCCAACTAGAAAAGGTCTTAACATGGAAAAACCTCATTTGTCAGAAATGGGGCACTGGAAATAAAGAAAGGGGGAAAAACAATTTATTCAAGTGAAAACTGAAGATTCCTGTTTCGTTCCTATTGCACTGTTGGTCCTGAGAGCTTGTGCTAGGAACTATGAAAGTCAGATTCATTTCATATTGTGATGGAGAAAGTGATAAAGGCAGTGAATCTTCTTCAAGTTGAGTGTTTGTTGGATATTAGTAATATTTGAAATGGAATATGAATCTCTATTTTATTTTAATACAATCAGGTTAGGTTATAGAAGTTTGTTTTTAGAAGTTTACTGGATAGCTTCCTCAGATCAAGATTTTGAAATCGAAGAATCTAAGAGGTCAAAATTTAAGTACCTCACATTCCATCTGAAGAGTTACTCACAAGCTTGTACTTTCTTTCTGATGTGATGAGACCTCTGAATACTGTACTTGAAACTGCAAGGATGGGGGGAACAAGAGTATTACCGATTTGTTCAAGGAAGTATAAATCTGGACATACGACTTTAGCAGAAGAAAACTAGAGAATATTTTAACTCTCATTGCTAAACTGTACTGAGCTGTCTATAAGCATAGATTTTTGAGGAACTGAGGAGATATTTGGTAGAAATTTCAGAGATATGCCAAGGTTGATGACTATGAATCATTCTCTAAGTTTCTACATCTAAGTGCAATACGCAAGACATATCTGAATTATCAACCATCTATCCAGTCAGTGTGGTTCCATCTCAAAAGAAAATGATTGTACCAAAAATAAATTATACTCCTTAAGAATATGCAGATATCGCGCAACTGCCTAAATAAGAACCTGACTTACAGACAGCACTGTCCTGAAACTTAAGTAAGTGTCTGGTTACATGGACAAACTCGAGAATATTTGGGATCCTGTTTTCCTGATAAAGTACACTCTCTTCCATGACAGTGCTACAGTCCAAATTGAGATTCATGATCAACCTGGAGTTAAAATTCAGATGTGCTGTGACTCAGAACATACTACACAATACTCAAGAACAATTCAGTCCATCACACAACAACATTTTCTCTAACCTGATCAAAACTGAACACCAGTTAAATATAAAATGATAACTCTTTAGAGACTCTTTTTTTAAGACTCTTAAAAATATAATGTCTCCTTAGTGTTTACCATGTGCAAGGCAATGCTCTAAGCACTTTACCCTTTTAATCCTTGTAAGCCTCACAACAATCCAATGAGGTAGGAGCTATTTTATTCCCCTGTCCTTCTTTTTCTACATATGAAAAAACTGAAGGCATTGCTATCAAGTTTAAAAATTCAGGCCTACATGTAATTTGTACTTTCACTCATTCAGCAAATATTTACTGAAGGTCAACTATGTGCCAAACACTAGGGATATAACAATGCATGAGACAGCTGCAGCCCTTGATCTCATGTTGCTTATGATAAAGTGTGAAAGATGAACGGAAAGGACAAAAAAAATTGCTTTAAAGGTCTATAAATATATGGGAACTAAAATAGAGAATAAAGCAAAGGATAAGGAATGCCTCCTTTACATAGGGTGGTTTGGGAAAGCCTCTCAGAAGAGATTATATTTAAGTTAAGACATAAAAAATGAGAAGACAATAGCCATGAAAAGGTGGGAGAAAGTTTCTAGGTTAAGACCACAAAAGTGAACACAAGCATCTAAATCACGCACACTTGAAATGCTACCAAACGACAGTAAAAGATTTTTTTTAAGACAAGAAGAAAGGGGCAATAAGCAAGAAGACACACAGCAACATAATTCTGGAAGCTTGAAAACCAATAGACAAGTAGCCATTGACTTGGCAGATCAAACAAAGTCAAATCCCAGGCCAGCAGTGAGGAAAGCTGAGAAACAATGATGTGCATCTCAGAATTCTCAAAAGGCATGGAATTGGCAGCACTGGTTAGCTCTGGAACTGGGGTGGTGGGGGAGGCTGGGGGGTATGAATAGGAACTTTTAAAAAGGGGGATTGGTTGAAAGCTGTTTAAGAAGCAATTGGGGGACTTCCCTGGTGGCGCAGTAGTTAAGAATCCACCTGCCAATGCAAGGGACACAGGTTAGAGCCCTCGTCCGGGAAGATCCCACATGCCGCGGAGCAACTAAGCCCGTGTGCCACAACTACTGAGCCTGCGCCCTAGAGCCCGCGAGCCACAACTACTGAAGCCCACGCGCCTAGAGCCCGAGCTCCGCAACAAGAGAAGCCACCGAAATGAAGAGTAGCCCCCGTTCACCACAACCAGAGGAAGCCCACATGCAACAACGAAGACCCAGCGCAGCCAAAAATAAATAAATAAATATTTTTTAAAAGAAGCAATTGGATCCCTAAATTCTCTCCCTACCTCACATCCCTGAGGGAGCACCTCTCCCCAACTCAGCAGAGCTGAAGTTTATTGTCTAAAGAGAGTGTACACCAGAGGGTCTCTGGAATGGAAGAAACTAAACACAATTGAAGACCAGGGTAACCTACTTAAACACAAGGAACTGGTGGTTATATGAAGTGTGAATACTGAACAGAGAGTAAGTCAAACTCTGCCCCCTCCCCACACACACACCTAGCAGCCAGACCCTTACTCTTCAAGCTGGAGATTAGAAGCCTCTTTTTTTCTCCTTCCTTCTGTGAATCTGACCAGTCAAAGAGGAAAGACCTAAAGACAGACAGTGACATCAGGGGTTCCCCCAATAAGTGGCCCACCGACATGCTCAGGTCAGCTCCTTAGTCCCAACTCGTAATCATGAGTGGATACCAAAGGATGTCCAGCCCTCTAAAAAAAAGCCTCTAGCATGGAAGACAAACCAAAGGAACAAAATATCAACTTGGAGAAAAAGAATCTATGTAAGAGAAGGAAACCTTTTTAAAAAAACTGTCATTAATATCAGAAATATGACACTCTACCCACAAATGATAAAAAAAGCAATATACAGAGAACAAAACAAAACAGAAAACAGTTCTTAAAATTAAAAACATGATCCCAGAAATAAACAATCAATACTCAATAGAAGGGTTAGAAGATGCAGTTGAGGAAATTTCCCAAAGTACAGCAAAAAGAGAGACAAAATAAGAGGGAAATGATCAATCCTAGAAATCTAACACGAGAATAAAAGGAGTTTCAGGAGAAAAAGCAACAGCAAAACCAAAAGGGTTAAAAAATTAACATGGGAATTCCCTGGAGGTCCAGTGGTTAGGACTCCGTGCTTCCACTGCAGGAGGCCCGAGTTCAATCCCTTTTTGGGGAACTAGGATCCCACAAGCCACGCGGCACAGCAGAAAAAAAAAATTAACAAAATTATTTTTTAAAAATTTAGAAAATGGCAGATTAAAAAGGTCCACCAAAATGAATAAAAATAGACATATAACAAAGCGCATCTTTATGAAATGTCAGAAACTGGTGACAAAAAATTCCACGTGCTTCTAGAGGTTTTTTTTAAAGCAACATCACTTAGGAAAGATCAGGAATTTTGGACTTCTCAAAAGCAACACTGGAAGCAAGACAATAATGAAGCAATGCCTTTAAAACCCTGGGAGAAAATGGTCCTCAAAGTAGAATTCTATATTCAGGCAAACTATAAATCAAGAACAAAGACATGTTTATACATTCCTGGTTTCAAAAAATTTATTTCCCATGCATCCTTTCTCCTGGGAAAGACCCAACTGCGCATCAGGCATAGACAGCAACCGGACAAGATCAGAGCACTGTGGTCCAAGACAGAGTGTTGAAAGCTGTCATCACAAAGAGCCCCATACCTATATACAGGGTTTTTAACACAAGGCCGAAGGCCTGGGTGAGTGTGCCCCAGACTCTTATTTGTTCTTGAGCCAGCAAAGCGCCTACTCTCTTCCACAGTCTCCTGGAACAGCTAAGAACCCTCATTTTACTCCCAAAGAAGTGTCCCTTGACCTACTTCTAAGGGCTAGGGGTAGGTCATGTTGAGCTTAAGCAGAAAATACAGAGTAACCCACTGCTCAACCATATTTTTGCCAGAGGTCCAGTACCTGGCTCACACTTCTGCATCCGGCAAAAGCCCCAGCTGTCATGAACCCTTGTTTTTCTGGACTCACTCCTGACCTTGCTCAGTGATATCCCTGGAAGGGACTCTCATGAATACTGAATTTGGACTGTTTTCCAGAGACTCTATTTAGTTTCTCTTGATGTTATGAAAGAGGACATAAAATTATATATACAGATTCAAAATAATATTAAATGCATACTCATGTACCCACCACCCAGATTAAAATATGGAACATTTCCTGTATCTTATGTGTATCTATCTCTAATTTCATCCCTCTCACTCACCATAAAAGTAAATACTTTTCTAAATTTTCTGAATCATTTCTTTGCTTTTCTTTATAGTTTCATCCCCTGAGCATGTATATAGTGTATATAAACATTATATTATTTCATTTCAGAAAACTGAAGAGCAAGCCTAAGCCTAGTGGTATAAGGAAAGCTCAATATTGCCATTGATTAGGAGGCTCCCATATTTACAAGTTTTGGTCATCTCCTCTTAATGGCAACAGGAAAAAAGAAAGGACTAAAGGGACTGCTGTGACTTCGTCTTGATACAGACGTAGAGAGTGGGTGAGTAGTCACAAGCCTGGTTCTAAAGGCAACAGCCATTTATCCAAGAAATGGATCTTAAATACCAGAGAATAGGGTTTTTAAAAGAGTCACTTTAAATACCCTAAAAAAGGAGGATTCCAGGAAGAGGGCAATGGCAGCAGCATAGGTTACAAATAAACCCAAGCCCCTCCAATAAAAACGGAAAGGTCAATGAGGGCGACAAACCCAAAGACTGGCTGACAAAACTATCTACAACAAAACTAGGTGACAAGGTAGTCCCATGAACCAATTACAAGTGGATAGGGACAAACTTCTGTTAGCTACACTTCCATGCAATATCAGTATCCATGTTGGAAGACACATAGGGAAGACACATAAGGGCCTCTGATGGTCCTCCGGTCAAGAGAACTCCCAAATCATCCATAGGTACTCACTGGAAACTGTGGTGTCCCAATCTGAAAATAGAAGTCAAAGCAAGGAGGGAGTTCTTCAGATGATAAGATCTGATAATGATGGAACAGACTCTCAGCTCTAACAACTAACAAGCCAAGCCTAACCTCGAGATAAAGCTCTGTGTTCAGAAGAAACTGCTGGGAAGAGAATCCCAATCCCAAGGCAGAACAGTGTAAGGATATTAGACGCAAAGAAAGTCCAAATTAAAATGGGAAAGAAAACCAAAGAAAGCAGGTCTCAGAAAGTACACAAGTATATTGTTTTATCACTCTGCCCAAAAAATAAAAAATAAAAGAAGAGCCCTAAAGTTATCCTGAACCACCCCCTCTGTCTTTAAAGTTGTAGAAAAACCTATTTCACTTTAAAAATGAGCAATGGAAAATCCCATGTGAATTTATCATAAGAGAAAGAGAATAAGAAGCAGAGGCACGTGCACTAAGCAGATGAAAACTGTAACCCAATACTTCAGAGCAAGCTAAAAGAAATTAAGAAAATGAAACTGTGTTGTTAACACACTGAAATTAGGTGACTAAAGAAGAGAGAGATTGTGACAATCAAGGTGAAAGAACTCTGGAGAGAATTAGAAATAAAAGAAAAAATATTTTTTAAATGAAGACTAAACCAGTAGAAACACAGGAGTAAATAAACGCAATGGATAATGCTTAAGAAAGATAAAGCATGGAAAGGAGGAACTCTTTAAAATTAAAAAGAAGGGCTTCCCTGGTGGCGCAGTGGTTAAGAATCTGCCTGCCAATGCAGGGGACACATGGTCTGGGAAGTTTCCACATGCCGCGGAGTAACTAAGCCAGTGTGCCACAACTACTGAGCCTGCGTTCTAGAGTCCGTGAGCCACAACTGCTGAAGCCTGCACGCCTAGAGCCCGTGCTCCGCAACAAGAGAAGCCCCCACTTGCCGCAACTAGAGAAAGCCTGTGCGCAGCAACAAAGACCCAACGCAGCCAATAAATAAATAAATAAATAAAAGAATCTGCCTGCCAATGTAGGGGTCACAGGTTTGAGCCCTGGTCCAGGAAGACCCCCACATGCCACAGAGCAACTAAGCCCATGCGCCACAACTACTGAGCCTACGCTCTAGAGCCCAGGAGCCACAACTACTGGGCCCACGTGCCACAACTACTGAAGCCCACGCACCTAGAGCCGGTGCTCCGCAACAAGAGAAGCCACCGCAATGAGAAGCCCGTGCACCGCAACGAACAGTAGCCCCTGCTCACCGCAACTAGAGACAGCCCGCACGCAGCAATGAAGACCCAACACAGCCAAATAAATAAATTTATTAAAAAAAAGAAAAGAAAAGAAATGAAGAGGCTCTAGGTTATGATAAAATAAACCTCTACCTACAATCCCTCTTCCTCTCACAGAAAACAACTAAGAAGCTTGTACATAATGAAAAAGCAACCCACTGAAGGTACAGGAGAATGAACAGAAGCAGATAGACTCTGATAGGGGAATTCCAGCTACCAAGGAGGAGGGAAGACAGGCAACTATACCAGCAGGCTCCTGTCTCCATGGGCCTGGAGCTAAGTGCAGCCCGTGCAGTGTGCACAGTGGTGAGAGCAGACATAGAAAAACCCACAAGCTTTCTGGCCTGGGGAAACAGAAAAGGAAAACTGGCAAACTGTGAATGTTGAAGAGAGTAGGGGAATCTACCTCCCTGACTGACCCCTGAACCACACAAGTACAAAACAGACTCTAAGCAGCCCAGCAAAAGGCAAAAGATTTGAGCAGAGTAAGGATTTACTGCATAAGCAACAGAGTTTTACGGTTCAAGTCCAGCCAAGAAAATGACCCATTAAAACAAAGGAAACACTATTTGCCAGTGGGAAATAACAGAATCCAAAGTCTTCACAACTTAACATTCATAATGTCCAGGACACAATCGAAAATTACCCAACATATGAAGAGGCAAGAAAATAAAACACATTCTCAGAAGAAAAGAAAATCAAACTAGTTTGATCACTAAATGAAACAGAGGTTGGAATAACAGACAAGGTTTATGTAACTACTATAATATCCTCAATGAAGTAAAACAAAACATGCTTTCAATGCATGAAACTCTCATCAGAGAAATGAGAAGTCCCAGCAGAAAAATAAAAATAATAAAAGAAGAACGAGATGGAAATTCTAGAACTGAACAACATAATTTCTGAAATAAAAACTTGACTCAATAGACTTAACAGCCAAATGGACATGACAGAAGGAAGAGTACATGAACTTGAAAATAGAGCAATAGAAAGCATCCAAGGTGAAGAACAGAGGAAAAAAAAGATTGAAAAAACCAAAGTGAACAGGGCCCAGAAACCTGTTAGATAACATCAAACAGTAAAATTAAGGATATGTAATTGGAATATCAGAAAAGGAGAATGGAAAGAATAGAGCAGAAAAAAATGTTTAAAGAAATAATGGCCAAAGATTTCCCAAATTTGATAAAAGACAGAAATTTTCAGACACAGAATGATAAGCAAACATCAAGCAGAATAAAATCTAGCAACCTATGCTAACAGAAGCCCATATGATATTCAAACTATTAAAGACAAAGATAAACAGTATATCTTGAAAGCAGCGAGAAAAACAATATATTTTATACATATTATGGGAATAATACAACTGATGGCTGAATTCCCCTCTGAAACCATGAAGGCCAGATGGAATAATACCTTTATAGTACTGAAAAAACCAAGAAAAGCTTTCAAAGCAGAACTCTATATTCAGCACAATTATTATTCAAAAATAAAAGCAAAATGGAGGGGATGAATTGGGAGATTGGGATTGACATATATACACTAATATGTATAAAATAGACAACTAATAAGAACCTGCTGTAAAAAAAAAAAGAAGCAAAATGAAGACATTTTCAGGCAAAAGAAATCTAAGAAATTTGGTCATAAGCAGAGCTGCAATTACAGTTTTTGGGCTGAAGAGAAAAGATACCAGATAGAAACTTGGATCCTCAGAAAAGAAAGAAGAGCATCAGGAATGGCAACTCTCTTGGTAAATACAAAAGACTATGTTTTCTTTTTCCTCTTAATTTCCTTATTAACTATACAACTTTAAAATTAAAGTTATAACATTGTCCTGTGTTGTATATAACATATGTAAATGTATTACATATAACTACAAATTAAAGAGGGATATGAGACTATAAGGTTGCAAGGTTTCTATATTTTAAATAAAGTAGTACATTATTAACTGCAAATCAACTGTGAAAATTAAAGGTGTACGTTATAATTGCTAGGAAGCCAATAGGAAACTATAAAACATTAAAAGAAAATGGATGGAAAACATACGCCACACAAACAGTAAACAAAAGTAGGCTGGAGTAGCATTATTAATATTAGATAAAACAGATTCCAAAACAAACTACATTAACAAGGATAAAAAAGACACTTCATAATGTTAAAATGGATGATTCAACAGGGAAACATAACAATCATAAATGAGTATGAACCCAGTATCAGAGCTTCAAAACACAAGAAGCAAAAAATGACAGTTTTAAAGGGAAAAATAGAGAGTTCTATAATCATAGTTAGAAACTACAATATGCTTTCATCAGCAACTGACAGAAAAACTAGACAAAAAACAGCAAGGACATAGACGACTTGAACACATCAACAAACAACTGCAGAACATACATTCTTTTCAAGTGCTTATGGAATGTTTACCGGTCAGTGTAGACCACGTTTTGGGCCATAAAACAAGTCTCAATTAATGTCAAAATACTGAAGCATATAGAATATGTTCTCTGACAAAAGTGGAATTAAGTTAGAAATTGAAAACAATAAATAAGATAATCGGGCAAAATCCCAAATATTTAGAAATTAAACAACACCCTTCTAAAGAAACTTTGGGTCAATGAAAAATATTACAAGATAAATTAGAGAATATTTTGAACTGAACTATAACAACAATAGAACCTATCAAAATTTGTGGAGTGCAGTTAAAGTAAGGCTTACATGGAAATTTAGGGATTTAAGTGCCTATATTCAAAAACAAGAAAGGTCTCAAATCAATAAACTTTCACTCTAAGAAGATGGAAAAAGAAGAGCAAATTAAACCCAAAGCAAACCAAAGGAAGGAAATAGTATAGATAGTAACAGAAATCAATAAAATAGAAAACAGAAAACAATCAAAATCAAATGCTGGTTCATTGAGAAGATCAATAAAACTGATAAGCCTCTAACTAGACAGATCAAGAAAAAAAGAGAGGAACATAAAATGTAATATCAGAAATAAAAGATAGGGGACTTCCCTGGCAGTCCAGTGGTTAAGAATCTGCCTTCCAATGCAGGGGA
Source organism: Balaenoptera ricei (assembly GCF_028023285.1). Classification (NCBI taxonomy): domain Eukaryota; kingdom Metazoa; phylum Chordata; class Mammalia; order Artiodactyla; family Balaenopteridae; genus Balaenoptera; species Balaenoptera ricei. The sequence continues at coordinate 176,996,622 of NC_082640.1, read as the reverse complement.
TGCGGGTTCCATCACGGGTCAGGGAACTAAGATCCCACATGCCGCGGGGCAACTAAGCCCACGGGCCTCAACTAGAGAGCCCGTGTACCACAAACTACAGAGCCCACGTGCTCTGGAGCCCACACGCCACAACTACTGAGAAGCCCGTGCACCACAGCTACAGAGAAGCCCACGGGCTGCAATAAAGATCCTGAGTGCCGCAACTAAGACCTGACCCAGCCAAAAATAAAATAAGATAAATAAATATTTTTTTAAAAAAAGAAATAAAAAACCGACATAGCAACAGATTCTACAGATATAAAAAAGGGTAATAAAGGATTATTACAAACAACTTTAAGACAGTATATTGACAACTGGACAAATTTGTCAAATGGTCAAAATAGACAAATTCCTTGAAAGACACAAATAACAAAACTGACTAAGAATAAATTAAAGCAACAACAACAAAAAAAAACTTGAAGAGTTCTATATCAATTAGATAAATTCAATTTAAAATTTAAAACCTTTGTTAAAAAGGAAAGAAAAAACCTTCAGGCCCTGATGGCTTCAAAGGTCAATTTTATCAAAAATTTAAGGGAAAATGAATATCAGCTCTATACAAACTCTTTCAGAAAATGTAGAAAAAAGGAACATTTCCTAACTCATGAGGTCAATTTTACCCTGATCCAAAAACCAGACAAAAATATTACAAGAAAATAAAACGGCAGACCAACATCTCTCAAGAGCATAGACACAAAAATCCTTAACAAAATATTAGCAAATATGGAGTTTCTTGGTGGTCTAGTGGTTAGAATTTGGTGCTTTCACTGCCGTGGCCCAGGTTCAATCCCTGACCGGGGAACTGAGATACCACAAGCCATGCTGCGCAGCCAAAAAGAAAAAAAATTAGCAAATAGAACCCAACAAAATTTTAAAAGGATATACATTATGACCAAATGTGGTTTATTTCAGGAATGCAAGGTTGTTCGATACTGTGAAAGGCTCAAAGCTTTCTACCTAAGACCAAGAACAAGGCCAGGATATCCACTCATACCACTTTTAATTAACACTGCCCTGGAGGTCCTAACCAGTGCTATAAGACAATGAAAAGAAATAAAAGGCATAAAGATTTGAAAGGTAGATGTAAAACAATCTTTATTCACAGATGACATGATGATGGGGTGTGTTGAAAACCTTAAATAATCCCCAAAAAGGCTACTAAACTAATAAGTGAACATTGCAGGGGTGCAGAATATAAGATCAACATACAAAAATCAATCGTATTTCTCTAAACTAACACCAAATAATTAGAAAATGAAATTTGAAAAACAACTACATTCACAAAAATACTTAGGAATAAATTTAATGAATGACGTGACAACTATAAGACATTACGAAGGGGAATTAAACAAGACCTAAATAAGTATACATATATATCATTCCAAGGATTGGAAGACTCTGTGTTGTTAAGATACTAATCCTGCCCAAATTGATCCATAGACCAAAATTCAAATAAGCTTCTTTTGAAAAAAATGACAGGTTGATTTCAAAATTTATATAAGAAAACAGAGAACCTAAAACAGCTAAAATAATTTTGAAAAATAAGAGCAAAGTTAGAGGACTTACACTACTCGATTTCAAGGCTTACTATAAATTTACAAAATAAAGACAGTATGTCACTGGCATAAGGATAGACATATAGATGGATAAACAGAATTGAGTCCAGAGATAGACCCACACATACACGGTCAATCGATTTTCAACAAAGGTACCAAAGTAATTCAATGGAGACAAGACAGCTTTTATAAGAAATGGTGTTGGGACAACTGGACATTATACATGGAAATAATGAACGTCAAGCCTCACCTCATACCATACATAAAAAGTGACCCAAAAATGTTCATTGACCTAAATATTAGAGATAAAACTATTATATTTCTAGAAGTAAACACTGGTAAAAATCTTTATGTCCTTGAGTTAGGCAAAGATTTCTTAAACAGGAGACCAAAACACAAATGATAAAAGAAAAAATTAATAAAATGGATTTCATGGTTTAAAAGTTTCACTTCTCGGGCTTCCCTGGTGGCGCAGTGGTTGAGAATCTGCCTGCCAATGCAGGGGACACGGGTTCGAGCCCTGGTCTGGGAAGATCCCACATGCCATGGAGCGACTAGGCCCGTGAGCCACAATTGCTGAGCCTGCGCGTCTGGAGCCTGTGCTCCCCAACAAGAGAGGCCGCGATAGTGAGAGGCCCGCGCACCGCGATGAAGAGTGGACCCCACTTGCCACAACTAGAGGAAGCCCTCGCACAGAAACGAAGACCCAACACAACCATAAATTAATTAATTAATTAAAAAAAAAAAAAAAAAAAAAAAAAGTTTCACTTCTCAAAAGTCATAGTTAAGAAAACACAAAGGTAAGCCACAGAGCAAAAGCGAAATTTTTCAGAACAAAGGCCTTCTATTCAGAATATGTAAAGAACTCTTACAACTCGATAAGAAGACAACCAAAAAAAAGCTAATAAAAATGGACAAAACATTGGAACAAACATTTCCCAAAAGATATACATATGGCCAATAAGCACATGAAAATATGTTCAACACTGCTAGTCCTCAGAGAAATGCTAATTAAAACCACAATGAAATACAGCTACACACACACTAGAATGACTAAGGTTAAAAAGACTGTCAATACCAAGTGTTGGTGAGGATGGGAGATGGAGCAGCTATATTGCTGGTGGAAATGCAAAACGTTACAGCCACTTTGTAAAACAATATGGCAATACCTTATAACACTAAATACCATATTGTCAAGCAATTCCATTCCTTGGCATTCACCCTAGAGAAATAAAAACATATGTCCCCATGAAAATATGTATGCAGATATTTTAGCAGCATTATTCATAATGGCCAAAAACTAGAAACAACCCAAATAATATATACAAACCATGGAACACTACAGAGCAATAAAAAGAAACAAAATATTAATATATGCAACAACATGAACGAATCTCAAAAACATTATGCTAAATAAAAGTAGTCAATTAGAAAGACTATGTACTGAATGATTCCATTTATATGAAATTCTAGAAAAGGCAAACTATAGTGATGGAAAGCAGATCAATGTCTGCCTGGGGCTGGGGGTACAGGAAGGACATCAAGAGCAAAGGGGCACAAGGAATCTTCTTAAGGTAAGAGAACTGTTTCATATACTGGTTAAGGTGGTGGTTACACGATTCTATCTGCTTTGCAAAAGTCATTAAACTGTGCTTTGAAAATGGGTGAATTTTATTATATGTAACTATTTCCACAATAAACAAAAAGAGGACAAAGCTACATGCATTCCAATATGTAGGTATTTGTGCATGTCTACACTAGAAGACAGAATGATGTAGTCAGATGCTTGTACTTACTTACAATGAATAAGTTTGGATTTATGAGAAATAAGGTAATATTCAACTGAATAGTGTCAATTTTATTTATATTTGACATTTCAAGTTAAGAGCTAAATAAATGTATATACATGTGGAATCACCATGAATAGGCTAGCTCATATAAAGACTAATAAAGATATACTGCACAGGTAACTCTTTTAAAAACACAAAAGAGGGGGCTTCCCTGGTGGTGCAGTGGTTAAGAATCTGCCTGCCAATTCAGGGGACACAGGTTTGAGCCCTGGTCCGGGAAGATCCCACATGCCGCGGAGCAACTAAGCCCGTGTGTCACAACTACTGAGCCTGCGCTCTAGAGCCTGCAAGCCACAACTACTGAAGCCCACACGCCTAGAGCCCGTGCTCTGCAACAAGAGAAGCCCCCTCAATGAGAAGCCCGCACACTGCAACGAAGAGTAGCCCCTGCTCACCGCAACTAGAGAAAGCCCGCACACAACAACAAAGACCCAACTCAGCCAAAAATTAATTAATTAATTAATTAATTAATTTTTTTAAAAAAACTCAAAAGAAATACAGAAAGAGATTTTAAAAACATTCAATAGAAAGTGATCCATACAGAAGATAAGCAAAAAAGACCCAACATACATATGATAGGGATCTCAAAGAAGAATGTCAAACAATAGACCAAAATAAATATTAAATTATATTCTATAATTTCAGAACATTTTCCTAAAATTAAAAAAAAATCTTGAATTTATACATTGAAAGGATACACCACAATCACTTCAGCATGACCAACACTGAATCCTATTACAGTGAAAATTACTTCAAAAAGAAAATAAAACATCATTTGGGCAACTAGGCAAAAAGGCTAAGACACTAATAAGGGAAAGAAAACAAGATTGCCCCCTGACTTTTCAACCAATTCCTAATACCCAAAGAACATGGTGTAACAAATTTAAGACACTCAAGGAAGGGAAATATGAATCAAGGATTTTACATGTACCCAAACTGGCCTCCAAGTAAAAAGCTGCAAACAAACTATTATAACCTTGCCAAAACTCAAGGTACATTGATCCTGTGAGCCCTTCCAAAAGAATCTCTCAGAAAAGAACACTCAGACAACCAAAAAGACTGAGAGAGACAGTGATATAAGAATCATTGGTGAGCACTAAATATAAATATTCCTATAGAACAAAGATAACCCATGGTCATAAAAGAGAGAATATAGCAGACAAGTATAATTATCAAAAATTGGGGTCGGGAGAATAAGGAGTGCATATGGATATGACTGTCCATTAAACATTAACTGGAAATAATAGCATATTACTTTAGATCAGATACTGGGCTAGAAGGAGCAAGGGAGAAGAGGTTACAAGCTAATTTCAATATTTTTCAACGTAGGGAACTAGTAAGTCCAAAAAAAAAAAAGTGGACTAATGGTATTATATAAAGGTATTAGTATAAAGTTAACCAACAGAACGAACAAGCAGGTAAAAGCAACTGCATAATGAAAAAACGTAGATACAAAAGACAAAAAAAAAAAAGTATGATAGAACTGAGGGCAAACATATTAATCATATCAATAGATGTAAATGGGCTTAACTCACCAACTGAAAGAAAAGGATTTTCAGATTGGCTAATAAATCAAAATTCAACACTATGCAGAATACAAGAGACACACCTAAAACAAAGAGATTCAAAAGAGTTAAAAATAAAAGGATGGAGAAAGACATATCAGACAAACACAAAAAGAAAATAGGAGTCTTAATCTTGATACTGACAAGGTGGAATTGAGACCAAAAAGCATTGCCATATATTAAAAAGGCCACTTCATAATGCTTAAGGCTACAATTCACAATGAGGATATTACAGTTATTAATATTTATGAACCCAATAACAAAGCAATAACTTTAATTAAGCTGAAACCTACAGGAGATGCAACTAGAAATAGACAAAAACACACTAACAATAGGAGATTTAACATACCTCTCAAAATCCAAGATCAAGCAGACTAAAAATTAATAAGGGTATAGAAGACCAAAACAACATAAATCAGGTGGATCTTTTAGATCTATATCAAACTTTGAATACCAATAATAGAGATTACAATTTCTTTTCAAGTACACGTGGAACATTCATAAAAACTGACCTGATCTGACGCCACAGAGAAAAGCTCAATAATTTCCAAAGAATAGAAATAATGCAAATATCATCCTCAGACTATAATGCAGTAAAACTCAAAATCAATAACAAAATAAAAAGATGTTAACTAGACTTGTGGTGATCTTTTGCAATATACACAAATATTGAATTATGTGCACACCTTAAACTAATGTTATATTTTAATTATACCTCAACTTAAAAAGAAATGAAAACGCACACACAAAATAACAAAATAAACAAAAATGCCCTTCCAAGTGGAAATTTACAAGCACACGTTTAAACAACACTTGAGTCAAAGGCAAAATACAAAATTAAATTGCAGAACTTTGTGAAAATAATAATAAAAACCTGACATTATCAGAATCTGTAGCCTACAGCTAAAGGAAGTGTCAAATAAAATATATTGCATGAAATGCCTGATCAAAAATATTAAAATAAATAAACACCCAACTCAAGAAGCTAGAAAATAAAACACCAAAGTTTCAAAAAACGATGTCTGGGACTTCCTGGTGGTCCAGTGGTTTAAGACTCCAGGCTTCCACTGCAGGGAGCAGGGGTTCGGTCCCTGGTCGGGGAAGTTCTTCATGCTGTGCAGTGCAGCAAAAAAAAAAAAGAAAAGACGTCTGGGGAAAAGGGAATTAATAATAAAAGTAGAAATTAATTTACAAACCAAAAAAAAAAAAAAAAACAGTGGAATTAATAAATAAATCTAAAACTGGTTCCTTAGAAAAGAAATTAATAAAACAGACAAACCACTAACTAGATCAGGAAAAAAGGGGATAGGGATGGGGAGAGAAAACACAAGTATACAACATTAAATATATAACATTAGAAATGACAAGGAGAAAATAAACATCAAAATAGCGGAAATTTTAAATTTTCTAAAAGACTCTTCTGCATAATTCTATGCAAACAAATTTGAAAACTTAGATAAAATGAAAAAAAATTTAGAGAAATAAAACTTACCAAAATTGACCCCAGTAGAAACAGAAAGTCTAAATAGAACAAGGGTCATAGAGGAAATAAAGGAAGAAGTTAAAAATTTCCACTACAAAAAAGCAGCAGGCCAGATGATTTCACAGGGGAACCCTAACAAACTTTTAAAGATCAGAAAACCTCAATATTACTTTAATTATTCCAGAGCATAGAAAAAGAAGGAAATCTTCCAAACTCATTTTATGTAGTCAGTATAACATTGTTCCCAGAACCTGACTAGAATTACTCCCCACCCCCCCCAAAAAATGAACCAATCTAACTTGTGAATATCACTGCAAATATTATTAAATAAAACATAAAATCCAATCCAGCATATTAATAAAGTTAAGAGAAGTCATATGGTCTCCATAGATACAGAAAATAAACTTGACAAAATTCAACACCATTCAAGTTTTTTTTAACTCAATAAAAAAGAATTGATGGACACTTCCTTAGAATATTACCTCAGCCCCCCCCTAAATCTTACTTAATAGAGAAATACTAGACGCTTTGCTACTAAAATTCAAAACCACACAAGAATATGCTCTATGCTATATTTAACATTGTGTGGAAATATTTGCCAATGCAATTAGAAAAGAGAAGGTAATTAGAGATATAAGAATTGGATGGAAAAGAATAAAATTATTTTCTATTTGCAGATTATATAATTATATATCTTGAAAACCCAAAGAATAGATGGAAAAGCAATTACAAAAAGAAAATAATTTGGTAAAGTAAGGTTACAAAATAGGCATACAAAAATCAATAGCCTTCGTGTATAAAAATAAAAATATAGAAGAAAAGACAAACCTCAATTATGATAGAAAAAAAAGAATTTCAAAAAACACTAAGCAGGGGCTTCCCTGGTGGCACAGTGGTTAAGAATCCACCTTCCAATGCAGGGACACGGGTTCGAGCCCTGGTCTCAGAAGATCCCACATGCCGCGGAGCAACTAAGCCCGTGTGCCACATCTACTGAGCCTGTGCTCCAGAGCCCACAAGCCACAACTCCTGAAGCCCGGCACCTAGAGCCCGTGCTCTGCAACAAGAGAAGCCACCACAATGAGAAGCCCGTGCATCACAACGAAGGGTAGTCCCCGCTCACCGCCAACTAGGGAAAGCCCGCGCACAGCAACAAAGACCCAACGCAGCCAAAAATAAATAAATAAAATAACTAATAATAAAAATGTTTAAAACAAAAGAAACACTAAGCATAAGCTTAACAAGAAATTCTAAAAGCACCCCCTCTAAAAGCACCTTTTCGGAAAGGCACAGAAAGACTTGAAAATAATTGGAAAGACATACAATGTTCTTAGATAGTGAGATTCAACATCCTGAAGATGTCAGTTCTCCCTAAGTTATTTTATAAATTTAATGTGATACTCAAAAATACCATCAAGCTTTTCTCTGGACCTATGCAACTTGATTGTGAGATTAGTTTGGAAGAATGAAAAAGAATAGCCAGAAAAACCTGGAAAATAAGAAAAATGTTGAATGGGGGAGAGGGGATTCCAATACAACTCTCTACCAAAAAAAAAAAAAATTTAGCCTACAGTTTAAAAAAAAAGGAGAGAGTGCAGTAATGATCCTAAGGAGCAAGTATTGGCTGTCTGTGAATAAGTCATGCCAAGTTCACTTCAATTTCTTATTTCTTTGGGGGAATCTGGACAGAGTAACAAAGGAAAGCTAAAGATAGAGTATATACATCTCAGCAGAGTAGACTCAACTGTAAGCTCCTCTAGAGCCTGGCACAGAGCCTGACACACTGCAGACACCCAATAGATATTTGTTGAATAAGAGAACAGACAAGTTGATAAAATATGGATTGGGTAGTACCACAGAGGATGCATTTGCAGTTGGTGAAACTGTCTTATCTAAAATGCATTGATCAATGGCTCAAAAGCAACTTGAAACAAGCTATTTAATGGCACACCACATTCTTTTTTTACTTCTTTTCTCCTGATCAACATTTTTATTTTGAATATTTTATATAGGGATGCATATCATTTTGGTAGTTGATGCAAAACTAATGGAGAAATGTCTATTATGTTGAATGATAAAATCAGGCATAACAATGAGATGACACTAAAAAGATGAAATTAGTAGTTTGTAGTGGGTTGAATCATGTTCCCCAAAAAGTTATGTTCAAGTCCTAAACCCTGATACCCATAAATGTAACCTTATTTGGAAATAGGGCCTTTGTAGATGTAATCGGATTAAAATGAGGTCATACTGGATTAGGCGAGGCCTTAAATCCAATGACTGGGGTATTTATAAGAGAAAAGAGAGGGAGATTGGATACAGAGACACAGAGGAGACACAGGCCATGTGAAGACGGAGGCAGAGATTGGAGTGATACAGCACAAGCCAAGGAACACCAAGGGATACCAGCAACCGCCAGAAGGTAAGAGAGAGGCAAAGAAGGCCTGCAGAGGAAGCAAGGCCTTGCCAACACCTTTATTTTGGACTTTTAGCCTCCAGAATTGTGAGAGAATAAATTTCTCTTGTTTTAATCCACCCAGTTTGTGGTAATTTGTTACAGCAGCCCTAGGAAACTAACACAGGGTTAAACAAAGCTCTATTATCGTCCCACTGCACAGCTGGAGAATGAAGGAAAACAGGCTTAACAGGTATTCCTATGGAAAAGATCTGGCAGTTTCAGCAGACCAGAGGCTTGACATTATAATACGAAGAGCTAAAGGAATCTTTACATTTTGAAATATAGATTCCTGTACTCTGCACTAGTGAAGGTATATATAAGGTATTGAGTCCTTTTCAAGTGCCACATTTAAAGGATGACATAAGAAGGACCTGGAACGCATATTAAAATGTAATGTAGGGCTTCCCTGGTGGCACAGCGGTTAGGAATCCGCCTGCCAATGCAGGGGACACAGGTTCAAGCCCTGGTTCAGGAAGATTCCCCCATGCCGCGGAACAACTAAGCCCGTGCGCCACAACTACTAAGCCTGCGCTCTAGAGCCCGTGGGCCACAACTACTGAGCCCATGTGCCACAACTACTGAAGCCCGTGCACCTAGAGCCTGTGCTCCACAATGAGAGAGGCCACTGCAATGAGAAGCCTGCGCACTGCAACGAGGAGTGGCCCCCGCTTGCCGCAACCAGAGAAAAGCCCGCGTGCAGCAACGAAGACCCAATGCAGCCAAAAATAAAATAAATAAAATTTTTTTAAAAATTTTAAATGTAATGTAAAAGTAAAGTGCCTCGAAATTAAGTCATGCTATCATCCAACATTAGTGAGCAGTTACTCTACGTATATGGTATATAGTCTAACATCTAGGAAGAGCTCACCCAACTCGCAAAGAGGTGGAGCTCTAACGTGGGTCAAAGGTGATAGTAAGGTATTTAAAGATAGGAAGTGTTTTAAAGAAGAGAATGATGAAAATGACACGATAGCCTCTGTATTTCAGATGGATCACTAAGGGGACTACGTGAGGATAGATTTGATGGGGACAAAAGCAGACACAGAGAGATAAATTAAAAGGCTGTTATAATAAAGAAATGATAAATTCCATAATTAGGATGGTGATGGTAAGAATAAAGAGGACGTGAGGTACCTAAGGAATATTTAAGACATAAAACCAGAGTTTTACATAATACAATAACACTTGACTCTCAAAAGTATTATGAGAATGAATTAAGCTAATATATGTCAAAGTGCTTAATACATAATAGGCACAAACAATAGATATCTAAACCCTCCTTTCTAGAGCTCTTAAGATTCAAATACATATAATTCTGACATGTTTAATTGGTTATATGATTAGGAGTTATCTATTTTCACTTCTGAGGCAAGCTCATTTCTTCTTAAAATAGCATTTTATATATATATATATATAAATGTATAGGTATATAAACACACATGTGCATATACATATACATAAGTACCTACGTACACACACACATATCCTTTAAGTTTTGTTCTAGTGTCAGACCAAGCTTCTAAGACCAATGAATTTGAAATACACTCTGAAATGCTGAATATCCCTCCAATTTTAATCCCACATCAAATAGTAAATAAGACTCACACAATAAACTATATACTGTTTAGAAGCATTGTCCTTTCAAGAAATGTCCAGAAGGAGAGAAAAACAAGACAGAAATAGAACGTATGGGTTGAAAAAAGCTAAAAATTCTAAATGAAATGATTGAGCTTTCCACACTACAGGAAGCGAGCTTGTTGATAAGGGTACATTTTTGCTTAATGTAGTTTTTTTATGCAATAAACATTTCATTTCTAAGCCAATGTATGTGTTCGTTTGTGCAGAGCTACCCATATCTTTTCAGAATATGAGAAACAAATGCATGTGAATTTCCAACATAATAATACTGCAAAATGAAAATCCCAATTTAAAGCCTATTTATTGGTTGAGTAATCAATACAGAAAATTTGCACAGGTATACTACCAAAGGATCCAAGTCAAGTTACAGCATGAAGAGTCCCTGACTTCAGATGTATTGTCACTTTATCTCAAAAGAAAAAAGAAGAAGCTGGCTGCGTGCTAAGATTGTCTACCAATTAGGAATCGTGATTATTATGCTGAACATACTAAGAGAAAATTTTAACTAAGAGAAAGAACCAAAAATATAATGAACATTTAGGAAAAGTGTAAGTTGTTATATAAATACTATAAGATTTGATTTAGCAAATATGTTTTAAGTACTTTGGACAGCTATATTTTTATTTACCTGTAAATCCATTTGAAAAGCATGTGAACATTGTATATAGTACAGAACTTCACATTAATGAAAATATGAAATCTTCAGGTGAATGATATCCAAAACATAATTATGTAATCCTTCTTTATGAAAGACATTTACTTCACCTTCATTCATTTTCACTTATTCAAGAAACAGTTTTTGTGCAAACACTGCCCTAGACAATGATTTGCGTGCTGAAGACACAGAGGTGAACATAATACCGTCTACACACAAATTAGGGCAACTAACAAGAAGACTAATGATTGCAATACAGTGTGAGCACACGAGTAGGGCATACAGGGGAAGAGTGACAATCACGCAGGGCTTCCAAGCTAAATAATGAACAATAAGTAAGCATTAGGAAGGCAAAGAAAAGGGCCAAAAGAGAAAGAAAGCATATCAGGCAAAAAGAACATCGTGCACTGGAAGAACTGGAAAAAAACAGTCCAATGTAACTAGATCAAGGAGCTAGTGCAGGGATTTAGTTGGATGGGCAAGAACCATTAGGGCTTAAATAGTAATGGTAGAGAGTAGGAGAAGTTTAGGAACACTCCCAATTTTTTGACTTAGGTGAATGGGTGGATAGATCATGGAGCCATTCACCAAAATGAGTATTATAAAAAAGAAGTACAAGTTTGGGACAGAAGACAATGAGTTTGGGTTTGAGTTGCCTATAGGACACTTCGATAGGTATAGAGGCCATAGTTCAAGAAACACGTTTAGACTAGAAAATTGAATTTGGGTGTCATCCACATAGAGGTGATAGTTAATACCACAAGAGTGAATGAGAGAAAGAGTCTGTGGGATTTTTTTTTTAAAAAAGAGAGAACTAATGACAGAATCCTGTTTTTAAAGATAGGGAGAAGAAAGGTAGCCCTGAGAAAAAATCTGAGTAGGAACGGCCAGCAAAGAAAGAAGAAAAGGAGAGTTTAAATAAGGAATAGAAAAGCTAGTGTCAAATCATGCAGAGAAATCAGAGCTAAAAACCTGGTGTTCTTTTTGCTACCACAAATATGGTTAATAGGTACACTCTAATTTTTACACATGTGAATAAAACTAGAGTTCCGTCTATAAGAAGTCAGCAATGTTGTTGGGCAAAGATTTCTAAATGGCTACAGGTTGCAATGTTATTCAAAGGAGAAGTGCTTTTATATTTTAGTCACATTACCAAATAATGTACATAAAAATAAATAAAACTCCCTATTGATTTCTCTAAGTATGACCCTTAAATATGTAGGGGATAGGGGAAAGTTCAACTTCAAATCATACTGCTAATTAGCTATACTCTTAAAACTGTTTGTTTTGACGTAATCAAAAGATTTTTAGTTATTGAGATAAAGACGTTGAGTAGGGTAAATACATTAAAAATGGCACACATTCACATTTCTATAATTAGCTATACTGAGTTTATACCCCAAATATCAGCAGGTTAATTTCCAAATTTGACAAACATTTTGATGGATATTTATATGAGTGATTTATGTTAACCAGATGCTACACTGTCATCATAATACAAAAGGTGATGGATAGGCAGTTCATGCCCTAGAAATGTTCTGTTTAGGTGATCAGCCAGTTCCCTGCTAGATATATCAAGTCAAGGAATTGCCATGCAGGGATCCACTCCCACCCAAATGGGTTAGGTTGATTGTTGTAGAAGAGACTTGGAGACAAGCAAAGGAGAAAAAAAATAGCCCAAGAGCCCATGTCCCATTTAAACAATGGCTACTTTTTTTTCTGCTCCACTCTGGGCTGGTGGGGGGTGGGGGGGACTAGATCCAAGCTTTATAATTATCCTTATTTTAGCAGTAAGTACAAGGTTTTATACTTGATGATAATGATGATAATAATGAGCTAACTTATTTATTAACTCCTTATTATATGCCAGGATTCTGTGCTATGCACTTTTCATGGATCACCTCATTTAATCTTCACAACTATGACTATCCCCATTTTACAAACAATGCAGTTGAGGTTTAGAGAGGTAGAGTTAACTTGTCCAAGGGCACAGAGAATGCAAGAAGCAGAGCCAGGATTTAAACCCAAGCAGCAGTCTGATTCTAGAACCCTGACTCTTAACTTCTGCTGTTATCAAAAGCAAGCTTCTTTTGAAAGAGCACACCCAAAGTACCCCAGATTGGTCAATTTTAACTCTTAAAAGACAGGGAAAACTGGGGGGCGGGGGGTAGATTCTTCTTTCTCCTCTTTAGAATCCCAAATGAAAGAACTATAAATTCTTATTTTTATCATTCTATATCAGCTACATAAACATTTTCATGACAGTGAACTTTGACTTTAAGAAAAAGAAGCATTTCAAGGAAAAAGCCTGTAACTCTTGTGCAATCGCCTGAGAAACTGCTAGGAAGCTTTCACCTCCTGTTATGATGTTCTGCACAAAGCACAGGAAACTGACTGAACGTATAAAACAAGCTCCAAAGTATATCTTAACTATACCTAGACTCTCTTTCATCATTATCACTTATTTTATTAAAGAAAATGCTACTACATAAAAATAAGATCATCTTTCACATAACTGGGATATGTTACATTTCAAAGGTTAAGTCACGTAATTTGTTTGGTTGAAATGCAATACTTCCTCTTGCTGGCTCAACCAAACTATGTCCACTTCCTGTACCAAAGAAGCCTGTACCTACATCAAGAGGTCTCAGGAAGAAGAGTAACAGAAATATCATTTTGACACTGCATTAAGCCTCCATCTCCCCCTTGGTCCTTAGGCAAACGGTACTATGCACACTCCTGAATGCAGAAACGAAATGAAGTCTCTCTCGTTCTCTCATGTTCTGGTGGCCTTCACATCCAGTAGAAGAGAAAAATCTCACGGCCCTCCCTTCTCTTTCTCCTTCCTCCTAGCCGTACTCCTACAGAGTCCAAGGATCACAGATCTGCAACTTCACTTTATTAAAAAGTATTCACCCTTCGTAATCAGTAACCATGCAGCCTTTCATGTATGTGCTCTATTTTCGGGTATATAATGTGCACTGGAGTGTCAGCTCATCCATGTTAGTGCACGTCAGAGAGAGAGAGAAAAGAGAGTCTTAACTTCCCTCCACCCTAGATAAAGATACCGAAAAACACCCAAAGCACCCTTATCATTTTCACAGCCTACTCCCGTGTTACCTCCTTTGCCCTCCAAAATGCTAATGGCTAAACAAAGAGAGCTGCTCCTCCTACTCCTTACTTTACAGATGGAAACTCTGAGGCACAAAACTATTAAGTTAATTGCCCAGTTATTTGTGTCTCACAGTTAATCAGAAGGACATGAAAAACTCAAATCCATATGTCCTAGCTTCAAATATGGTATCTTTCCATCCACAGATAAAAAAACAAAACAAAACCTGTTTTACAAAAAATTCTAAACTACCTCCTAAACTACACACTATGTGCACTACACAACCAAGTCCACAGATAGATTTTTATCCATCTTGGCACTAACTGCCCAGGAAAGAGACAAGACAAAGCATCCAGTGCATCTCAAAATATAACAAGGAAGAGGACAGTAATACTCACTAGCTTTAACCTGATATTTCTTACATAATACGTAACTGTAAAAGCAAATGACAGGTAGTGGTCTTTTTAACAACTGTACTAAAATAAAATCTTTAAGGGTGTGATATCCTCAAGTTCTGCACCGATTCCAACTATGTTACCATTACTCAAAACGTAATGCATAATTTTTTCAAAAGCCTCTGTAGAAGCCAAATTTATCTTTGAGGTTTAGATTTAACTAAAACAGGCCAAAAAATCACAAAAGAACTTCCTAATGATTTAGAAGAGATGGACTAATAAGTGGGAAATGACTGTCAATATCATAACTGTCATTTATTGAGTACTTGCTATATGCTGGACTCACTACTCAACATTTGATGTGTATTCTCTCACCTATAATCACAACCACCCCACTGGCATTATTACCCCAGGTCTACAGATGAGGAAATAAAGTTCATAGAAGTCAATTATTTTGCCCAAGGTCAAACAGTAAACGGCAGAACTAGGATTCAACCTCAGGTGTTCCAGATTCCAAAAAAAAAGAAAAAATTTATGTAGAGGTACAAGCACTGGATGGTAGGTGCTCATAAAGGATCTCTAATGAAGCATCAATCTGGGAATTCTATGAGTCTTCAGTTCATTTAATCTACCTGGTGAATAAGTGACATACTGCATTTTAACAAATTCAAGCTACTGCCCCAAAATAATGAGACTACTGTTTTTTGGTGTCTCACAAAATGGCTTTAATAGCCATTCCAAAGAAGAATTAAAAAGACTTTCAAGCAGTGACAACATAACCTTGTGCTGTTCTGAAAGAAACTAGAGTCAATTCGATGAATAGGTTTTGGTATACTTGTCAAAAATTCAAACTCATTGCTTAATAAAAACACCTTTTATTTACAGAAGTTTAAGTTCCTGAATCCTTCAAGTGCACTCAGGAAAAGCTTTCATGTTAATCAACCTACCAAGTACATACCAAAGGCCTACTAATGCGCACTGCAATACGAAAGGCTATAGGGAGCCTATTAGAAACTTCCTCTGTCCACAAGGAGTTAGCAGCTTGTTTCCAACGAAACACACAGCCAATCATTCCTGGGACAACTACAATCCTCCTGCTATTTTTTATAGTTTGTGTGAGCTGCCCTACAAAGGAAACCTCTCTGGAAGAATAATTAGATCATTTTTCCAGAGCCCCTTTCACTTTCTTGCAAGCACTGACTCTGGCTTTAACCTCTGGTTGTGGTTAGTTTTAGCATTAGTGCTGGTGTTATTGAGCTGATTTTCCTCACACTGAATCCAGGATTCAGACTCCAGAATCCTCCCTCCCCCTTCTCTGCCTTCTAGCCTCTCCAACCCGAAGTGGAAACTGCAGACTCGAACTCCCCTATGGCTCCAGCACCGAGAACTGGGCATGCTCAGAAGGCCCGGCGGACTCGGGTGGCACCGACAGCTCCCCGCCCCTCATGTGCTGCTGCCCCTTCCCCCACTCCAACAAGACATACCGAAATATTTATCTGAAAGATACGAGGCCCCTTCTTCCCGAAAATGACCCCATTTTAATTTCGCTTCGTAGGGTCTTTCGGTCTTGCCAAACCCCGCCACCAGCCGAGGAAGCCCGCATAATTTTTCAGCACCGGGGACAGCGCCGCGTTCCCCTTAGCGTCCGCCCTCCCCCCACCTTCTCTTCCCCCCCCCCCACGCCCCACCCCCCCACCAACTTCAGCCCCCACCCCCGCACCAGCACGAGGCCAAGGTCTCCCAGCAGCCGCAAACGCTGCAGCTGCAATAGCTCCCAGCCGGAGGCCGGGCCGGAACGGCGGGCCGGCTGCTACTTACACTGCTCCGCTTTGGTGGACATGGTGCTGTCCAGATGCAAAGGCTTTGCCCCAAAATCTGTGTCGTGTGAGCTCCCTCGCTCCGCCAGCGATGTTGCGAGGAAAAGAGCGCATACCCCCCACCCCCACCCCCTCGCTTTCCCCCTCCCTTAGGCCCGTGTCGCTACCATTCGGACAAAACGCACATCAAATTGCAGAATTCGGTCCCGGAAGGTTAGGAAATCGCCCCCGGAGAAATGGGTGGGATTTAATAGGCGGCCAAAGGCTTCCTGTCCGTCCCCTCCTGGAGCTGCCCGCGTTGATGTGGGCGGGGAGACCGAAAGGAGGGAGCAAGCTGCGGCTCCTGGTGAAATGGGAGAATGGGCTCGACCGGGGGAGGAGGATTTCCATTCATAAGGCGCACGGAGGGGACGGGTGTTTCCCAGAGAAAAGCCTCTTAAAGTGCCGGAGTCCCCGACCATTTGGATCTCCCATTGGCGTTCTCCGGGCCTGTAAATCCTGTTCCGGGAGCAGCCCCGGTGTCTCAACGGGGTGACCGGAGAGGGACACAGGTGCGTCCCACGCCTGGTCTCAGCCTCCGTGCGGAAGGAGAGGGAGGCGGATCAGGGGCGGGCTGGAGAGAGCCGGGGCCGGAGGGCGGCGAGGACGCTCCTGAGGACCGCGAGGAAGGAAATGCAGAAGTAACCCTCAGCATGGCTTCCCGGCGTGCTGCGGTCCGTGCCCTCTGTCTCCCCTCTCTGATGGGCTCTCCCTCCTGCTGATGATCAGGATGGGAGGTCCCAATGCCAGGGGGCTGTGAGAAGACTTTGGAAGTCGAGTCTAGGGAAAGAGGAGATTTCCACGGATGGTGAAGCTGGAAGAGCCACAGAAAAGGAAAATGCAAGATTGGAAACAGGAGGAACCTCGGTGGGCTCCCATGCAGTCACCCAGGAGGGAGACAGGCACGTTAGGAAGCCCCTCTGCCGGGAAACCAAATGAAGCCAGGAGAAAAAGAAGGCAATGGAAACACACCTCAGGCATATTAATAGGAAAATACTTAAAGAATCAAGTAGTGGAAAGACATTCTGAGCCTGGACTTGGAGTCAGGAAGAATCAGATTCAAGACTCAGTTCTACCACTTATTCATTCTAGGACAATCCTAATCTCCCTAAGCCTCAGTTTCTGTAAAATGGGAACAATAAAACCTGCCCTGTCACCTAAAGAGTTAGTGGGTGGATCAAATGATATAATGGATGTGAAAGTCCTTTAAAAATTCAAGTACTATGCAAGTGTCAACCATTATGACCATTCTTAATTCAAATAATTTAAATAGCAGGTGAAAGCTGAGGAGCAATGATCAAAGCAGGTTAATATAGCAAAAAGCTTTGGGAACAGAACTGAAAGAGGTGACCAATTATTTTTAATACTGATAACTGTGGTGACTAAATCAATGTTTTTCCACCTCAACAACAACAACAAAAATCCTTAGTTTAGGTAAAAGAATGTTAAATTATATATGATATGGGCAAAATATTCAAAAGAAATCTTTGACAATCATGAAAAAAAATAAAGATCATGGCATCAGCAGTTGCGGTGTCTGGTGAGGACCTGCTTCCTGGTTCATAACTGGTGTCTTTTTGACATGACCTCACATGGCAGAAGGGGCGAGTGAGCTCTGTGGGGCCTCTTTTATAAAGGCACTAGACCCAATCCACCTCCTGAAGGCCCACGTCCTAATACCATCACCTCGGGGACTAGGATTTCAACATATGATTTTGGGGGGGACAGAAACATTCAGTCCATGGCCATGTCTGTCTGCAATCTCTACCCTCAGGCTAAGGTCCTGGTTGGGTAATATTCCATGGGTTCTACTTTCTCTGCCTGGGCTGAGAACACTCCCTCTATTTCTTGAAAACCTCTAACTTTGTAGCATTCAAATTTCCTTTTCAACAAAAAGCTCTTCCCTCGACAACCTTTAGTCATTCAGTAAACACTTTTTGGGCTTTGAATACAATCTTCATGGGGACAGCTCCCTAAATTTACCTCCAGCCTAGACTTTTCCCTCTATTCCAGACTTGGTCCCCTACTGTCTACTCAACATCTGCTATTGTGTGTCTAGTGGGCACTTCAAACCACGTGTGGCCCGAACTAACTCCTTGTCTGACCCAAGCCAACTTAATGTCTCACATGGCTCATTGTATAGAATCCTCACTAGTCCCCCCTCCATGATTTTCAATACAGTTTCCTGAGTAGTCCTATTAAAATCTAAGACAGAACATCCTTCTTCTCGGCACAGAACCCTGCAGGTGCTTTCCATCCCATTCAGAGTAAAAGCCAAAGTCCTTATAATGGAGAACAAACCCTAAATGGTCTTTCCTTCCCAACTCCCGTCATCCTCTCTGACCCCATCTTATCCCACTCCCTTGGCCCCAGTGACCCTGAGCCTGCTCCTTGGAAACTGCAGGATCACTCTCATCTCAAGATGTTGGTCCTCGCTATTGCCTCTGCCTAAATGCTACTCCCCCTGTAAGCTGGCCTCATGTAAAAACTGTGCCCAGCGATCATCCCTTGGGGGAATTTTAATTTGAAGCTAAGATCATTGGGTTTTGGGGAGCAATTAAAATGATGATTCTAAAACTGTTTTATTTAGCCTTGAATAAAATTAAATTTCCAATCAAGCCGGACATTTTTAATAGCAACTTAAGAAAAAGGGAAATTTTGAACTGTGAATGCAAGTACTTCAAAATACAAGGCATTGAGACAGCTGTTATATTTAGTTATCTAAATAAAGGTGAAAACTTTTGGATGCCTGTAAAAAAAAAATGAACAAATGTCAAGGAGAGTTGTTACTGAGTAACGTAAAATAGTCTATGGACAACAAAGAAGCTGCCCATTATGATACACACAGTGGCCAAGTTTCATGATACTGGTGAAAATGTTCATAAAATGTTAGTGACTTGGCTCTTTAGGATGTATACACAACTGGACTGTGTCACCTCAGTGATTGCCGGGTTGGTCTGGCTAATCAAGCCGATCATCCTATACTATTGTTCATTCCTAAAAACACATCCCAAAGAGAAGTTCCAAGCTTCCAAGATAAATGATGATGTAAAGAATGATGCTGAAGAGTTAATTTCAAGTAAAAAATTGGAATCATTCTGAAAGAAAATGTGAATATAATATAAATTTCTGAGAAGATGACAAACGTTCTGTGTGAATAAAAGAAAGCTCAATGATTTATTCAGAAATTTCCGGGAGGCTTGAGGCTTTGATAAAGAAAATAATAATTGAATTTTTTTCAAGTGGTATCTTGGATAACCCAGAAACAAAGTAACAAAGTACATTACTCCCTCTTGGCCTGTTTTACTAACCCTGCTGTTTGTCATCAATTAAACCTTCTACTGCCTCATTGAGAGCGTATAATATTATTAAGGAATGGACTCAGGAGTTAGACAGCCTGGGTTTGAATTCCAGCTCTGCCTGGGTGTGACCTTGAACACGTTACTTCCCTATGTCTCAATTTCCTCACCTGCAAAATGCACATAACATAGCTATGTCAAAGGTTGTTGTCAGGATTAAATGGATGCACATAAAGAATCTAGAACAGACAAAACTATAATTCAAAAAGATACATGCACCCCTATGTTCATAGCAGCACTATTTACAATAGTCAAGACATGGAAACAACCTAAATGTCCATCGACAGAGGAATGGATAAAGAAGATACGGTATATATATGTGCAATGGACTATTACTCAGCCATTAAAAAGAACGAAATAATGCCATTTGCGGCAACATGGATGGACCTAGAGATTATCATACTAAGTGAAATAAGTCAGAAAGAGAAAGACAAATACCATATGCTATCACTTATATGTGGAACCTAAAATACGACGCAAATGAACATATCTGCAAAACAAAAACAGACTCAGATATAGAGAGCAGACTTGTGGTTGCTAAGTGGGGGCGGGGCAGGTGGGGGGGAGAGGGAAGGATTGGGGGTTTGGGATTAGCAGATGCAGATTATTATGTATAGGATGGATAAACAACAAGGTCCTACTGTACAACATAGGGAACTATATTCAGCATCCTGTGATAAACTATAATGGAAAAGAATATGAAAAAGAATATATATATGTATAACTGAGTCACTGTACTATACAGCAGAAATTAAACACAACATTGTAAATCAACTATACTTCAATAAATGTTTTTTAAAAAGAATCTAGAACAATCCCTGGCACGTGTTAAATGACATACGAGAATCTAGAATAATCCCTGGAACATATGAGTGTTTGCTTTTGTTAGCATTACTGTCCAAGCCACTCAAATGCACTCATTCCATTAAGGTTTATGCTGACTATTTCAAACCATTCAAAGCCTGAAATCATCCATATTATTGATACCCTAATTATCAACCTAGGCTCTTACAACTTCAACCTCCTAACATGTCCACTGGGCTAATTCACTAACCTGAACCATGTCCATTATCCAGTTTCTCCATTCCAACAGATGGACTGACTTACTATTTCAAAGAAACAAATAGGAACTCCCTCACCGTTCCTTCTCTTTGTCTCCATCGATCTTCATCAACCTTTCTTTCTTTTCTTCTATTTCAGAAGTACTGCCTCTCTACATTGCCAAGTGAAGGGCCTTTTTCTTGCCTCTAATTATAAATGCATCCATTAATTGCCCTTTCTTTCCAGCATTTTAAGTCTCTGTCTTTTCAATGGATTGTTCCATTCTGCTCACAAACATGAATAAATTTTCCACTCTGGAAAAGCTCTACTTGGCATCACACTGAATAAGTGATCTCCATTTCTCCACCCACTGTCTCCATTTCTTCAGCATCTCACCTATTATCATCTCCTTGCTGAAACAGTTTCTTGCAATAGTCACTAATAATTTCCTAATAGTCAATTACAATTATCTCTTGGTGACTAATTCCACATTTTAAATATCTCCCTATCCATTTTTGAAACTCCCTCTTCCCTTAAGTTCAATGCTATAATGTTCTGAAAAATCTTCTCCAAACTTTTTGGTGTTTGTATTGTTTAAGGAAGTACTTCCAACATAGAAATATAAAAAATAATGATGTCATAAACACTAATTTTGCCTCTACCCAGTGCCATCAGATCTTAATACTTTGTCATATTTACACTAGATACTTTACTTTTAAGAAATAAAACATTTTAGATTCATTAGAAGCTCCCAGAAAACTTACCTAATTTGTGGTTAATCAAACCTTCATATTTTTATACTATCTATTTATTCATTCAGCAAATACTTATTGAGTACCTATTATATGCCAAATAGTGTTCTAGGCACTGGGGATACTGTCATGAACAAAGAAGACACAAATCTCTGCTTTCATGTCTTCTAGTGGGGAAGACAATCCGAAAAAATTTAAATAAGTAAAACATATAGTGCATTAAGTACTGGTAATTACATAAAAGAAAAAATACTAAGCCAGGGAAAAGAGACAGGAAATGTTGAAAGAGGTTGTAATTTTGGATAGGGTACATTTCAGATAAGGTAGCTACATACACTATATATATCTATATCCAAAACAATATGTATTGTTTCACATATTTTTAACTTTATATAATTAATACTATACATATATTTCTGAAACTTACATCTTTTAACTTAATTAAATTGATATATATATATATATCACTAGTTTATTCATCTTTACTACTGTATAGCATTTCATTTTATAAATATCTCACTGTCTATTCACCTACTGTCTTGTTGATGAACATTTAGGTTATTTGAAATTTTTACCTATTACAAAAAAAAATGCAATGATCATTCTTATACATATGTACTTCTGCAAAAAACTCTCTAAGATATTCTCAACTTCAGCTTTTACTAGATACTGCCAAATTCCTTAACAAAATGATTGTTATCAATGTATATATTCTCCCCAGTTTCCACTTCCAATGTGCCCAAATAAACTACTGCTGGTCCTACTCTCCCAAAAATAATAATTACAAACTCAACACTTGGAAGAAGGGAATGGCACAGGAATATGAGTTTCCACTCTTTATGGCTTTTAGCCTGAGGGATGGCTTTAGTTGGTGCTGTACAGGGTGGCTAAAACTCCAATAGCATACTCACAGCCTTTTTAGTCTGAATTACCAAAGCACATAGTTTAGAACAACCATATCTACTGGAAAGGGAAAGGGTAACTCCTAGAAAAAGAGAGCCTGAAAGGAAGAAATGTAAATTATGTGTTTCTGCCCAAATCTCCAGCTGATCCCTGAACAATACACATGCAGGGGATGTGCAAACAACAATCTAGCTAGGGATAAAAGAAATAAATTCAGATTTAAGCTACCACCTAAGAGTTAGTTTGTGGTTTACATTGAATTAAATTAGTTATCTGCTAAAACAAAAAAATCAACACCTTTCAGTGGAAAATTACAAAGTTCAATCTTTACAACATAACATTCACAATGTCCAAAATACAATTCAAACTTCCCTGACACATAAAGAAATGTGACCTATTCTTAAGAAAAAAGACAATCAACAGAAAAAAACTCAAGATGACCCAGATGTTGGAATTAGCAAACAAGGAATTTAAAGCTTAATTCTGCTCACTGAGGTAAAAGAAAATATGCTCATAATGAGTGAAAAGATAGGCATGTCAGCAGAGAAATAGAAAGTATTTTTTTTAAAAAGCCAACTGGAAATTTTAGAACATAAAAATACAGCATTTTAAATTAAACACTCACTAGATGGACTTAATAGATGAAATAGTAAAGTGAATATAAATCCAAGGAAATTATCCAATATGAAGAATGATGGGGGCAGGGGGGAATTGGAACAAAATAAAGAAAGCCTTAGGCCTGAGGGTCAAATAGCAAAAGGTTTAACATATATGTGATGTTAGTCACAGAAGGAAAGGATAGAAAGAACAGGCAGAAAAAATATTTTAAGAAATAATGGCTGAAAATTTTCCAAATTTGCTACAATAAAATTTACAGATTTAAGAAGCCATGCAAACCTCTAAACAGGAGAAATACAAAGAAAATCATGTCCAGATACATCAAATTCCAACTGCCAAAAAACAAAGATAAAAAAGAAATCTTAGAAGAAACTAGAGAAAAATGACAAATTACATACAAGGGAATATCAATTCTTAGCCACTGACTAATAATGGAGATCAGAAGATAATGAATAAATGAACACTGTCAGGATATTTATAGCCAGCAAAAATATCCATCAGAATGAAAACAAAATAAAAAATGCTCAGGGCTTCCCTGGTGATGCAGTGGTTAAGAATCCGCCTGCCAATGCAGGGGTCATGGGTTCGAGTCCTGGTCCGGGAAGATCCCACATGCCGCAGAGCAACTAAGCCCATGCACCACAACTACTGAGCCTGCAAGCCACAACTACTGAGCCCGCGAGCCTAGAGCCCATGCTCCGCAGCAAGAGAAGCCACTGCAATGAGAAGCCTGTGCACTGCAATGTAGAGTAGCCCCCACTCACCACAACTAGAGAAAGCCCACGCATAGCAACGAAGACCCAACGCAGCCAAAATAAATAAATAAAATAAATTAATTTAAAAAAATTGTTTTTCAAAAAATGAAGAGAATTTGTCACCAGCAGACTTTCACTATAAGAAATGCTAAACAAAATCTTCAGGCTGAAGGAAAATGACACCAAATGAAAACTCATATGTTCACCCAAGCTCTAGTTTGCTTTTTATTCTTTCTTTTTTTTTTTTTTTAAAGAAGGATATTTATTTTACTTTTTTTTTTTTAAAGGAATTCCTTTATTTTTATTTTTTATTTATTTATTTATGGCTGTGTTGGATCTTAGTTTCTGTGCAAGGGCTTTCTCTAGTTGCAGCAACTCTGGGGGCCACTCTTCATCGCGGTGCGCAGGCCTCTCACCATCGCGGCCTCTCCTGTTGCGGAGCACAGGCTCCAGACGCACAGCCTCAGTAGTTGTGGCTCACGGGCCCAGCCGCTCCGCGGCATGTGGGATCCTCCCAGACCAGGGCCCGAACCCGTGTCCCCTGCTCCGGCAGGCAGACTCCCAACCACTGCACCACCAGGGAAGCCCTTATTCTTTCTTTACAGAGTTTTATTGAACAGAAGTTTTAAAACGTAAACGTAGCCAAATTTATCAATGCTTTTCTTCATAATTTGTGCTTTTTACATTTTAAGAAATTCTTTCCTATCCCCAACATTGTAAAGATTATCTTATATTTCATTCTAAAAGTTTCAAGGTTTTACTTTTTACATTTAAGTGTAAATAAAATTAATTTTTGTGTATAGTGTGAGGTAGGGTTTACTTTTTCCTGTATGGATAAGTATCATCCTAAACCACTTATTAAATTCTCCTCCAACAATTTCTTTTTTTTTTTTTTTTTTTTTTTTTTTTAAATTTATTTATTGATTGATTTATTTTTGGGTGTGCTGGGTCTTCGTTTCTGTGCGAGGGCTTTCTCTACTTGCGGTGAGCGGGGGCCACTCTTCATCGCGGTGCACGGGCCTCTCACCTTCGTGACCTCTCTTGTTGCGGGGCACAGGCTCCAGATGCACAGGCTCAGCAGTTGTGGCTCATGGGCCCAGTTGCTCCGCGGCATGTGGGATCTTCCCAGACCAGGGCTCGAACCTGTGTCCCCTGCATTAGCAGGCAGATTCTCAACCACTGCGCCACCAGGGAAGCCCCAACAATTTCTAATACCATGTCAACCTTGTTATAAAACAACTTTTTATATATGCCTGAGGCTGTTTGCTAACAGTTTTCTCCTTTACTCCCATATTACTTTTTTTTTTTTTTCACTTTAAGGGTTCTTTTTTTTTTTTTTTTTTTTTTTACTTTAAAATTTAAAACATTCTCTGAGGTAATGCATCTATTTTTTTAACTTTTCATTTTATATTGGAGTACAGTTGATTAACAATATTGTGTTAGTTTCAGGTGTACAGCAAAGTGATTCAGTTATATATATACATGCATCTATTCTTTTTCACATTCTTTTCCCATTTAGGTTGTTACATAATATTGAGCAGAGTTCCCTGTGCTATACAGTAGGTCCTTGTTTGTTATCAATTTTAAATATAGCAGTGTGTACATGTCAACCCCAAACTCCCTCACTATCCCTGCCCCCCACCCCTACCCCTGGCAACTGTAAGTTTGTTCTCTAAGTCTGTGAGTCTGTTTCTTCCTAGTAAATAAGTTTATCTGTATCATTTTTTTTAGGTTCTGCATATAAGCGATATTATATGATATTTCTCTTTCTCTGTCTGACTTACTTCATTCAGTATGAAAATCTCTAGGTCCATCTATGTTGCTGCAAACGGCATTATTTTATTCTTGTTAATGGCTGAGTAATATTCCATTGTGTATAGGTACCACATCTTCTCTATCCGTTCCTCTGTTGATGGACATATTTAGGTTGCTTCCATGTCTTGGCTATTGTAGACAGTGCTGCAATGAACATTGGGGTACATGTATCCTTTTGGACCATGTTTTTCTCTGGATATATGCCCAGGAGTGGGATTGCAAGATCATGTGGTAGCTCAATTTTTAGTTTTTTAAGGAACCTCCATAGTGGCTGTACCAATTTATTTTCCCACCAACAGTGTCAGGAAGGTTCCCTTTCCTCCACATCCTCTCCAGCATTTATTGTTTGTAGATTTTTTTTAAAAAATACTTAGTAGTAATTTGATATATTTTTTATTATTATTATTAGCATGATTTAAATTAGTTGGTATAGTACAAGAACAAATTTTATTATGTACGTGACTTGTTTTTCATATGATGTTATACAATTAACTTTTTTTTTTTTAAAGGAACTCCTTTATTTATTTATTTATTTATTTATTTTATTTATTTATTTTTTTTGGCTGTGTTGGGTCTTCGTTTCTGTGCGAGGGCTTTCTCTAGTTGTGGCAAGCGGGGGCCACTCTTTATCGCGGTGCGCGGCCCTCTCACTATCGCGGCCTCTCTTGTTGCGGAGCACAGGCTCCAGACGCGCAGGCTCAGTAGTTATGGCTCATGAGCCTAGTTGCTCCACGGCATGTGGGATATTCCCAGACCGGGGCTTGAACCCGTGTCCCCTGCGTTGGCAGGCAGATTCTCAACCACTGCGCCACCAGGGAAGCCCAGTTTGTAGATTTTTTGATGAGAGCCATTCTGACTGGTGTGAGGTGATATCTCATTGTAGTTTTGATTTGCATTTCTCTAATAATTAGCGATGTTAAACATCTTTTCATGTGTCTCTTGGCCATCTGTATGTCTTCTTTGGAGAAATGTCTATTTAGGTCTTCTGCCCATTTTTTGATTGGGTTTGTTTTGATGAGATTAAGCTGCATGAGCCGTAAATTTTGGAGACTAATCCTTTGTCCATCATTTTCAAATACATCATTTGAAAATATTTTCTCCCATTCTCTGGGTTGTCTTCCCATTTTGTTTATGGTTTCCTTCCCTGTACAAAAGCTTTTGAGTTTAATTAGGTCCCATTTGTTTATTTTTGATTTTATTTCCATTACTCTGGGAGATGGATCGAAAAAGACATTGCCACAGTTTAGGTCAGAGAGTGTTCTCCCTATGTTTTCCTCTAAGAGTTTTATAGTGTCCAGTCTCACATGTAGGTCTTTACTCCATTTTGAGCTTATTTTTGCGTATGGTGCTAAAGAATGTTCTAATTTCATTTTTTACATGTAGCTGTCCAGTTTTCCCAGCACCATTTATTGAAGAGACTGTCTTTCCTCCATTGTATAGTCTCACCTCCCTTGTCATAGATTAATTGACCACAGGTGCATGGGTATTTTTCTGGGTTTTCTATCCTGTTCTATTGATCTATATTTCTATTTTTGTGCCATACTGTTTTGGTGACTGTAGCTTTGTAGTATAGTCTGAAGTCAGGGAGCCTTATTCCCCCAGATCCATTTTTCTTTCTCAAGATTGCTTTGGCTATTCGGGGTCTTTTGTGTCTCCATACAAATTTTAAGATTTTTTGTTCTAGTTCTGTGAAAAATGCCATTGGTAATTTGATAGGGATTGCATTGACTCTGTAGGTTGCCTCGGGCAGTATAGTCATTTTGACAATATTGATTCTTCCAGTCCAAGAACATGATATATCTTTCCGTGTATTTGTGTTGTCTTTGATTTCTTTCATCAGTGTCTTATAGTTTTCAGGGTTCAGGTCCTTTGTCTCCTTAGGTAGGTTTATTCCTAGATGTTTTATTCTTTTTGATGTGATGGTAAATCGGATTGTTCCTGGAGTTTCTCTTTCTGATCTTTCATTGTTGGTGTATAGAAAGGCAACAGATTTCTGTGTATTAATTTTGTAACCTGCAACTATACCAAATTAATTGATGAGCTCTAGTAGTTTTCTGGTAGTGTCTTTAGGGTTTTCTATATATAGTATCATGTCATCTGCAAACAGTGACAGTTTAACTTCTTTTTTTCCAATTTGGATTCCTTTTATGTTTTTCCTCTCTGACTGCCGTAGCTAGGACTTCCAAAACTATGTTGAATAAAAGTGGCGAGAGTAGACATCCTTGTCTTGTTCCTGATCTTAGATGAAATGCTTCCAGCTTTTCACCATTGAGTATGATGTTAGCTGTAGGTTTGTCATATATTGCCTTTACTATGTTGAGGTAGGTTCCCTCTATGCCCACCTTCTGGAGAGTTTTTATCATAAATGGGTGTTGAATTTTGTCAAAAGCTTTTTCTGCATCTATTGGGATGATCATATGGTTTTTATTCTTCAGTTTGTTGATGTGGTATATCACACTGATTGGTTTGCAGATACTGAAAAATCCTTGCATCCCTGGAATAAATCCCACTTGATCATGGCGTATGATCCTTTTAACGTATTGTTGGATTCGGATTGCTAGTATTTTGTCGAGGATTTTTGCATCTGTGGTCATCAGTGATATTAGCCTGTAATTTTCTTTTCTTGTCTCGTTGTGGTATCAGGGTGATGGCGACCTCATAGAATGAGTTTGGGAGTTTTCCCTCCTCTGCAACTTTTGGAACAGTTTCAGAAGGATAGTGTTACCTCTTCTTTAAATGTTTGATAGAATTCTCCTGTGAACCCATCTGGTTCTGGACTTCTGTTTCTTGGGAGTTTTTTTTTTCTTTTTTTTTTATATTTATTTATTTATCTATTTATTTGGCTGTTCTGGGTCTTAGTTGTGGCACACAGGATCTTTGTTCCTGCATGTGGGACACTCGTTGCAACATGTGGGATCTGTTTAGTTGCAGCATGTGGGATCTTTTGGTTGCAGCATGTGGGCTCTTAGTTGTGGCATGCAGGATCTAGTTCCCTGACCAGGGATCGAACCCAGGCCCCTTGCATTGGGAGCACAGAGTCTTAACCACTGGACCACCAGGGAAGTCCCTGTTGGGAGTTTTTAAATCACAGTTTCAATTTCAGCACTTGTGATTGGTTTGTTTATATTTTCTATTTCTTCCTGGTTCAGTCTTGGGAGATTGTACCTTTCTAAGAATTTGTCCATTTCTTCCAGGTTGTCCATTTTATTGGCATACAGTTGCTTGTAGTAGTATCTTATGATCCTTTGTATTTCTGTGTTGTCTGTTGTAACTTCTCCTTTTTCAATTCTAATTTTATTGATTTGAGTCCTCTCCCTTTATTTCTTGATGAGTCTGGCTAAAGGTTTATCAATTTTGTTTATCTTTTCAAAGAACCAGCTTTTAGTTTCATTGATCTTTGCTATTGTTTTCTTCATCTCTAATTATTTCTGCTCTGATTTTATCATTTCTTTCCTTCTACTAACTTTAGGTTTTGTTTGTTCTTCTTTCTCTAGCTGCTTTAGGTATAAGGTTAGGTTGTTTATTTGAGATTTTTCTTCTTTCCTGAGGTAAGATTGTATCACTATAAACTTCCCTCTTAGAACTGCTTTTGCTGCATCCCATAGGTTTTAGATCATTGTGCTTTCATTTTCATTTGTCTCTAGGTATATTTTGATTTCCTCTTTGACTTCTTCAGTGATCCATTGGTAGCATATTGTTTAGCCTCCACGTGTTTGTGTTTTTTACAGTTTTTTTTCTTGCAGTTGATTTCTAATCTCATAGCGTTGTGGTTGGAAAAGATGCTTGATATGGTTTCAATTTTCTTAAATTTACCGAGGCTCACTTTGTGGCCCAGCATGTGGTAAGTACTGGAGAATGTTCCATGTGCACATAAGAAGAGTGTGTATTCTGCTACTTTTGGATGGAATGCTCTATAAATATCAGTTAAATTCATCTGGTCTAATGTGTCATTTAAGACCTGTGTTTCCTTATTGATTTTCTGTCTAGATGATCTGTCCATTGATGACAGTGGGGTGTTAAAATCCCCCATTATTATTGTATTACTGTAGATTTCTCCTTTTATGGCTGTTAGTATTTGCCTTATATATTGAGTTGCTCCTATGTTGGGGCATATATATTTACAATTGTTATATCTTCTTTCTGGATTGATCCCTTGATCATTATGTAGTGTCCTTGTCTCTTATAACAGTCTTTAAAATGTATTCTGTCTGATATGAGTATTGCTACTCCATCTTTCTTTTGATTTCCGTTGGCATGGAATACCTTTTTCCATCTCCTCACTTTCAGTCTGTATGTGTCCCTAGGTCTGAAGTGGGTGTCTTGTAGACAGCATATATATGGGTCTTGTTTTTGTATCCATTTAGCCAGTCTATGTCTTTTGGTTGGAGCATTTAATCCATTTACATTTCAGGTAATGATCAATATGTAAGTTCCTATTGCCATTTTCTTAATTGTTTTGGGTTTGTTTTTGTAGGTCTTTTTTCTTCCCTTCCTCTCTTGTTCTCTTCTCTTGTGGGGTTTTTTTCTTTTTAAGATTTATTTGTTATTTATTTATTTTAGGCTGCATCAGGTCTTAGTTGCAGCACATGGGCTCTTTGTTGCAGCCCATGGACTTCTCTCCAGTTGTGGTGTGTGGGTTTTTATTTTCTCTCTCTAGCTGTGGTGTGCAGGCTCCAGAGTGTGTGGGCTCCAGAGCGTGTGGGCTCTGTAGTTTGCAGCACACGGGCTGTAGTTGAGGTGCGTGAGCTCAGTGGTTGTGACATGCAGGCTTTAGTTACCCCACAGCATGTGGGATCTTAGTTTCCTGATCAGGGGTCGAACCCACATCCCCTGCACTGTAAGGCAGATTCTTTACCACTGGACCACCAGGGAAGTCCCTTCTCTTGTGGTTTGATGATCATCTTTAGGGTTGTGTTGCTTTTTCTTTTTTGTGTGTTTATCTATTGTAGTTTTGGGGTCTGCTATTCCCATGAGGTTTTGATACAGCAGTCTATATATGTACAAGGTCGTTCTGAGTCACTGGTTCCTTTAGCATCTGTTGCAAAGCTGGTCTGGTTGTGCTGAATTCTCTTAGCTTTTGCTTGTCTGTAAAGCTTTTGATTTCTCCATCACATCTGAATGAGAGTCTTGCTGGTAGAGTATTCTTGTTGTAGGTTCTTCCCTTTCATCACTTTAAATATATAGTGCCACTCCCTTCTGACCTGAAGAATTTCTGCTGAGAAATCAGCTGATAACCTTATGGCAGTTCCCTTGTATGTTGTCATTTTTCCCTTGTTGCTTTTAATATTTTTTCTTTGCCTTTAATTTTTGTCAATTTGATTACTATGTGTCTTGATGTGTTCCTCCTTGGGTTTATCCTGCCTGGGACTCTCTGCACTTCCTGGACTTGGGTGACTGTTTCCTTTCCCATGTTAGGGAATTTTACAGCAATTATCTCTTCAAATATTTTCTCAAGTCCTTTCTCTCTCTCTTCTCCTTCTGGGACCCCTATAATGCGAATGTTGGTGCATTTAATGTTGTCCCAGAGGTCTCTTAGACTGTCTTCATTTCTTTTCATTCTTTTTTCTTTATTATGTGCTGCAGCAGTGATTTCCACCATTCTGTCTTCCATGTCACTTATCCGTTCTTCTGCCTCAGTTATTCTGCTATTGATTCCTTCTAGTGTATTTTTCATTTCAGTTATTGTACTCTTCATCTCTGTTTGTTTGTTCTTTAGTTCTTCTAGGTCTTTGTTAAACATTTCTTGCATCTTCTTGATCTTTGCCTCCATTCTTTTTCTGAGATCCTGGATCATCTTCACTATCATTATTCTGAATTCTTTTTCCAGAAGGTTGCCTATCTCCACTCCACTTAGTTGTTTTTCTGGGGTTTTATCTTGTTCTTTCATCTGGGACATATTCCTCTGCCGTTTCATTTTGTCTAACGTTCTGTGATTGTGGTTTCTGTTCTGTAGGCTGCAGGACTGTAGTTCTTCTTGCTTCTGTGGTCTACCCTCTGGTGGATGAAGCTATCTAAGAGGCTTGTGCAAGCTTCCTGATTGGAGGGACTGGTGGTGGGTGGAGCTGGGACTTGTCCCTCTGATGCGCAGAGCCATGCTCAGTAAAACTTTAATCCACTTGTCTGCTGATGGGTGGGTCTGTGTTCCCACCCTGTTGTTCATTTGGCCTGAGGCAACCCAGGGTGAAAACACAACTATCAGCAGAGCTTCAGCTACCTCATGGGAATGTGCTGCCCTTGGTGACACCAAGGTTTGGCTTTTAATGGCTGGAAAGAGCACAAATGAACATGGAGCAGGTTCCTGTGGAAGGAAAGCTACACTCAGAACTGTGGCTAGGGTCACAAGAGAGAAGGACCTCAGGAAAAAGGCCAGCACAGCCACTTGACATGCTAACCGAGAGCAGCACCTCGGCTTTTGCTCACACACAGCAGAGCCCCCATGCACCATCTCATCCTGCATGGCTCAGCCTGGGCGTCCTCCTGAGACAGAGCGTCCATCCTGCTGTCTCCTCACAGAACAGCAACCTGATTCTCATAATGTGAAGCTGCTGTTGGTTGACTTCCTCCTCATACATCATGCAGCCCTTGGGCATTTTTCTCATGGAACATCCTCTCACAAGTTAAACATCTCAAGAAATTGAAAAACACTGAAAGATATAATATTGTCTCACACGTGAATTCTTAAAAAGCCAAATCCATAGATGTTAAAAAACAAAAACAAAACCCTACAGGCTGTTTGGTGGAGCTAATGGTGGCCTCCCAGAGGGCTCACGCCAATGTGTACTACCCAGAACTGCTGCTGCCAGTGTCCTCGTGCCCGCAGTTAGCCACAGCCACTCCTCGCCTCTGCAGGAGACCCTCCAGTACTGGCAGGTAGGTCTGGCCCAGTCTTTTATGGGATCATGCTTTTTTCCCCTGGGTCCTGGTGCTCATGAGTCTGTGTGCGCCCTGTAAGAGTGGAGTCCTGTGATCAAACCCCACTAGCTTTCAAAGCCAGATTCTCTAGGGAATCCTCCTCCCATTGCCAGACCACCAGGCTGGGAAGCCTGACGTGGGGCTCAGAACTTTCACTCCTGTGGGATAACCTCTGTGGTACAGTTGTTCTCTAGTGTGTGGGTTGCCCACCTGGCAGGTATGGGATTTGATTCTATCGCAATTGCACCCCTACCATCTCACTGTGGCTTCCTCTTTGTCTTTGGTTGTAGGGTATCCCTTTTTGGTAGGTTCCAGCAGTTTTTGGTGAAGGCTGTTCAGCAGCTAGTTGTAATTTTGGTGTTCTTGCAATTAGGGGGTAAGCTCATGTCCTTCTACTCTGCCATCTTGAGCTTCCCATATTGCTTTAATAAAAAAATTTCTGTAATCCTCTTTTTCCCTCTGCTCATTTGAAAGATATAGATTGTGTTTTCAGTCTTTTACTGATTACTTTTGCAGATTTTAAAATAAAATGTTTAATTATGAATTTTTCTAACAAATCCAAGCTATTCAGTATTTCTATCCTCCTTGCAATTGGACACAATTCCCTGTTTTGTTATTGTTGTCTAGAGTTTCAGTTTGCCTTTAAAAATAAAACATCATTCATTTGATCAATAGCTAAGTAAATTTAACAACATATTTTGTCCATTTCTGTGTTCACAATTATTTCTTGTATATCATACCTTCCTTCTTGGTCCACTTTTCTTTCTTACTGAAGTACATCCTTTATTCTTTCTTTTAGAAAAGCTATGTAGCTAGAGAACTCTCATATGCTGAAATGTTTCTCTTTTGCCCCACACTATCATGTGGTAGTTAGCTGCGTATAAGATTCTAGTCCAAAATCATTTTCTACTCAGTATTTTGAAGGTATCATTTCATTGTTTTCTGGAATCCTTTACTGATGAGAAGAAGTCTGTTGTCACTCTAATTGCCTTTATTAAATAATACATTTTTTCCTCTCATTTCAGACATTATTTTGATCATCAATGCTCTGCAGATCCACTATGATGTATCTACATGTAGATTTATTTTATTCTGTTTGGTATTGAGAGTGCACTTTCTATCTGAGAAGTCATGACATTTTTTAATTCTGGAAAACTGTCTGCATTTTCTCTTAAATATTTCTTCTCTACCATCTCTTCCCTTTTCTTGTTGTGGAACTTCTATTTCTATTTCATAACCTCTCATTCAATTCATATCTCTTAACTGCTTATTCTTATTCCTTATCTTTTTACCTCTGAGTTAATTCCTCAGAATTGTCTTTTGTATATATATATATTTTTTTTTTTATGACTGTGTTTGGGTCTTCGTTTCTGTGCACGGGCTTTCTCTAGTTGTGGCAAGCGGAGGCCAGTCTTCATCGCGGTGCGCGGGCCTCTCACTATCGCAGCCTCTCTTGTTGTGGAGCACAGGCTCCAGACGCGCAGGCTCAGTAATTGTGGCTCACGGGTCCAGTTGCTCCGCGGCATGTGAGATCTTCCCAGACCAGGGCTCGAACCCATGTCCCCTGCATTGGCAGGCAGACTCTCAACCACTGCGCCACCAGGGAAGCCCCAGAATTGTCTTTTAATTCACTGATTCTCTTTGTGTTCAATCTTGTTTGTGTCCCAACAATTGAATTTTTTATTTCAAAGACGTAAATATTTCATTTTCATATATCTAGTTGTATTATTCATTTTCTACTGTTCTCGTTTAGTGTATGCTTGATTTTTTTCATAATTTTTTCCTCTTTATGGATTTTATTCCTTCATTCAATCCCAAACATCCTGTTTTAAGGTTTTTGACAGCTCTTTCCATAAAAAATAATTTTATTTATATTGAATTCATATTATCATAATTTATTGTCTTGGCCATGTTTCTTGTGGATTTATTTGTGGAACCTTTGTTTGGATGCATCTTGTATAAGAGGCTTTTGTTCTTATCTTTATTTTTCTCTGTCTTCTTTTCCCCTGTATTCAACCCTCTCCATCTAGCAATTTGTGATTTGTTTGTTTGTTTCTACCTAACGCCCTGGAGAGCAAGTCCTGAACCAGATCCTATTATACTAGCAGATAAGATTGTTAAATAGAGGTATCACAAATCTGGTCAAAAGTCTTTGGGCAGTTTGATTCAGTCCCAAGTCTCAAGGCTATATCAGTATCTTTCTGAATCTCTAGGCTTACAGTGTGCTCTAAACTGTACATATCCCAAGTAAGAGCCAACAGTTTTTTTCAGATTCTTTTCTCGAGATGGAGTGAGGCTAAGGAAAGTATAAGACTTCAAGCAGTAAGTGTGGTTCTAGTTCCTGTCTTACATGGAACACTTTAACCCCCATTATCCTGCAGGAGCTAAATCCAAAATACCATTGCTTTCTTTCAGCCTGGAGTCCAGCAGACTTGTGACATCAACCCTACTCACAAATTTGCATTTCTGCTCAGTTTCCAATACAAATTGATATTTATCTTGTTTTGAACTCAGCCATGTCCTATCTATCATTACTATGAGTTTAGGCCCAACGCATGTACATACAACCATCTTGGATGAGTAGTATCTGTCTACTCCATTTGACCCTTCCTTCATCTTCTGATTCTACTCCCCCAAAATATGAGTTGTTTCTCAAAGCTTCGGCCTCAGAATTCTTATGTTTTCTCTAAATCTCTCTTCTTTGGGTATACTATCTATTCCCATGCTTCAACTATAACTTACATGTTGAAGATTCTCAAATCTTTAATTTTTTTGTCCCAACCAGTCTACCAAGATTCAAGCTCATAATTTTAACTGACACATGTTTATTTCTGGATGTCCCATTAGTACCTTAAACTCAGTATACATAAACTACGCATTATTTTCCTATCCCCACCAACACCTCTTCCTGAAGCCATTATTCTCACTGTTACCCAGACTTGAAATCTCAATGTTGTCTTACTCTCCACTATATCTCATCCATATAATCTAATCACAGGCTTTGCTACAGGCTGGGTTTTGTCTTCCTCCCTCTCCAATGCATATGTTGAAACCCTAACTCCCAATAGGATGGTATTGGGAAGTGGGGCCTTTGAGAGGTAATCGGGATTAGATGAGGCCATGAGGTGGAGGCTCTCATAATGGCATTATTAGTGCCCTTATAAGAACAGGAAGAGAGATCAGAGCTCATGCTCTCTCTCACTCTTGCTCTTGCTCTCACACTCACTCTCTCCCCCATGTAAGGAAACAGTGAGAAGGTGGCCCAGGAAGAGAGCCCTCACCAGGGAAATGAATCTGCCAGCACATTGATCTTGGACTTCCCAGCCTCCAGAACTGTAAGAAATAAATTCCTATTGTTTAAGCCACCCAGTCTATGGTATTCTATAGTATTAGCAGACTAATGTAGGCTTCAACTCTCGCCATTTCTTTCAGAGTTGTCCTTGAATTCGATTCTTTCTTTCCACACTTTTGCCATAACACTAATATATTTCTTCTTGATCTCAAATCTGAATTATTGAAACTCCTTCCTTAGTAGTTCCCCTAGTGCTAATCTCACTCCACTCTAATCTATCCTTCATGCTGTTCCCAGATTAATCATCCTAAAGTAGGCTGTACCATAAATTCCAGTACCCTATCCTATAGTCAAATTTATCCTTGCAACTTCCTCATCATTAAGCCTTTACTTATGTCATTCCCTTTGCCTGGAATTCATTTCCTTACATTCCCATCTTTAAAAATCTCGGGGGCTTCCATGGTGGCACAGTGGTTAAGAATCCGCCTGCCAATGCAGGGGAACACCCTGCCTGTACCATTCATATGGCACTTATGACTTATGACTGCTAACTTATACCACATTTATCTACTTACTGTCAGCTCCTTGTGAACAGGGGTTATTTACATAGCCTCATCAAGCCTAAAACAAACTCTTGCCCAAAAGAACAGTAAAAAGAATATAATCTTTGAGATAAATTGTCATTCAAATCCTGGCTCTGCCACTGCTTGACCTTGGGCATACTAAATTTCTCTAAGTATTAAACCTGTCAAATACTGTGCCTTATACCCCCACAGTTTCTTCTCAGGTAAACTGACCCAAAACAGCACCTGCTGAACAAGTATAAGAAGTTCCTCCCCCGGGACTTCCCTGATGGCACAATGGTTAAGAATCTGCCTGCTGATGCAGGGGACACGGGTTTGAGCCCTGGTCTGGGAATATCCCACATGCCACGGAGCAACTAAGCCCGTGTGCCACAACTAGTGAGCCTGCGCTCTAGAGCCCGTGAGCCACAACTACTGAGACCACATGCCACAACTACTGAAGCCTGCATGCCTAGAACCCATGCTCCTCAACAAGAGAAGCCACCACAATGAGAAACCCGCACACCACAACAAAGAGTAGCCCCCACTCACCACAACTAGAGAAAGCCCGCGCACAGCAACAAAGACCCAACACAGCCAAAAATAAATAAATTAAAATAAATAAATTTTTTTTAAAAGTTCCTCCCCAAAAGATCTCCCCTCACAGAAATGTAAATAAGAAAGCAAAAGAATCAGCCAGTTAGTCATAAGAAGAGAAGAGCAAAGATACATAAATAGGCAAGTAGGGTTGCCTGAGTTAGGTCAATGATAGACAACTGCACAAAGACTCACAGACTGCTTCTAAGGTCCCTAAAACTCCCAAGGACTATGAATGACTTTCTCACTCCAGGCTCTATCTCAGCCCGTCATGGTTCCCATTCTTCCTGAGGACTACTAATTCAGCTTTTCTAACCAAAAAGTTTAAAAGGAAAAGATGGAGAATGAGATATTACAGGGGCTTTGAAAAGCTCCAACATATTCCTAGGAATCTAGAAGACCATCCACACGTATAGGACTATGCACACGCCTGAGGTGTGCACATTCTCAGGAAAAACCCAAGAAGGCCCTAAGCTCTCACCTCTGGCTAACCTTAAGACATTGTACAGGAAGTGAAGACTAAGACAGAGTTGTCTATTGCTCAGCTGAGAGTTGAAGGCATACCCACAACACACACACACACACACACACACACACACACACACACACCCTCAGCAAAGACTGGGAGACTTATTGGTTCTAGGCAGTTAGGAAAATCTCCATCCAATAATTAGCTGACCACTAAGCTAACCAAGAACAGACTTCAGTGGCCACACACAACAAAGAATATAGACTTTACAAAATTAATTCAGAAAACTCACTAAACAAACAAACTATAAAAAGCAACAATTAACCCTAGGGAAGGAGAAAGATCTGATTTCCAGAGTTACCACATTATATTATATTGTGTCCAGTTTTCAACAAAAAAAACTATGATACAAGAAAGTACAACACACACAGGGAAAAAAGCAACCAATAGAAACTGGCCATGAGAAAGCCAGAAAAAAGAAAGTAAGAAAGCCTTTCTTACTGGAGAAAGACAAATCAGCTATTTCAAATATGTTCAAAGAACTAAAGGAAACCATACCTAAAGGATAAAGGAAAGTATGAGAGCAATGTCTCACTAATTAGAAAATAGCAATAAAAAGATTGAAAAAGTTTTAAAGTACCACAGAGAAATTCTGGAGTTGAAAATGATAATAACTGAAATAAAAAATTCAGTAGACAATCTTAAACAGAAGATTCAAGCAGACAGAAGAAAAACATCAGTGAGCTTGAATACAGGTTAACTGAGAGCATCCAGTCTGAGGTAACAAAAAAAAATTTTTTTAAGTGAACAGAGCCTCAGAGTCATGTGAGATATCATCAAGCATATCAACATATGCATAATGGAAGTCCCAAAAGGAGAGGAGAGAAAGGTACAGAAATATCTAAAGAAATAATGGCTGAAAACTTCCCAAATAGGGTGTAAAATATTAATCTACATATCCAAGAAGCTCAACAAACTCCTAGTGGAATAAATTCAAAAAGATCCACACCTAGACACATCACAGTCAAACTGTCAAAAGCCAAAGATAAAGAGAATCTTGAAAGTAGTAAGAGAGAAGCAACTCATCACTTATACGTGAAACTCAGCAAGATTAACGGCTGATTTCCTATCAGAAGCCATGGGTACCAAAAACAGTGGGATGATATAGTCAAAGTGCTGAAAGAAAAAAAAACTATCAACCAAGAATTCTACACCCAGAAGAGCTATCTTCAAAAATGAAGGCAAAATTAAGACATTCATAGAGAAACAAAAACCTAGGGAATTTATTACTAGTAGATCATCCCTAAAAGAAGTATTAAAGAGAGGCCTTGAGAATGAAATGAAAGTACTCACATCCACAAGAAGTAAAGAGCATTGAAAAGGTAATTACATAGATGAATATAAAAGACAGTGAAAATGTATTTTTTTGGTTTTAACTCTTTTTTCCCCTCTATGATTTAAAAATACAGCTGCATAAAGCCACAACTGTAAATGCTATGAAGATAAAATGAGTTAATACAAATAAAGTTCTTAGAAGAGTACCTGGCACCTAGTAAGTACTTAATAATGTGAAGTATCATTATTATTATTTATTATTCCAATGTGTGTGAAACTTCAGTGGAGATAACCACTTAGCAAGATAAGGTAAAACAAACCTGACGATAAATGGATAGTAGACTTCACAGCCAATCAATGGGATAATAGACTTCACAGCCAAAGAGCCTTAATTTCCCCTTTAAAGTATGGTAGAACTAACTACTGGTAGAAACTGTGAGTTTAAGAGAAGTCAGTCATTGGTTCTAAGAATTCTTTTAGAAGACGTTTAGCTTGAAGTAATGGTGGATCATTCAAACATCTTAAAGGAATCTACCACAATTGGACTGGAGTTTGAATAGGAGATAAAGCCTGGAAATTATCATCATAAAAGTGATAGTTGAAGTAAAGGGACAACAGTAGCTCCCTAAATGAAATAACATGCATAGAGAATAGCAGAGTACCAACGACTGAGCCTTTTTTTTTTTTAACATCTTTATTGGAGTATAATTGCTTTATAATGGTGTGTTAGTTTCTGCTTTATAACAAAGTGAATCAGCTATACATATAGGACTGAGACTTTAAAGAAAACAGAAGAATGAAGGAAAGGCCAGCCAAAATATAAATATTTTCTAGGTGAAAAACAGCCAATCACACAACCAGAGAAAAAGAATTCTTGAATTTCTAATAATAATGTGACTTTTAAAAATTGGTTCAATTTAATTGTTTCTATAAAAAGAAATTTCTAAGGAAAATGTAAAAATAAAAAGATTCTATCCAGTCTACCTAGAAGAGTTTATACAAACATACTTCATGTGACTGCTCCTGAAATGTAATTTCACCTAGAAAAATAGCAAGCATCCTTAAGTAATGCTTTAATGTCTTTATCTCTAAATTACTCTTGTCAGCTAAAAATTTTGGAAATAAGTCTATGTCATTTGGCTCACTTTAATAAAGAAGAGAATCCTATTTCCTATGTGAATTATGAAGAACTGTAACCTTTATTCTCAATAAAATATTAATGGAGGAACAGTTTCTGAAAAGAGCCCCATTTAATGACTGAGTCCCAGGTTAATTCAAGAAACATTTACTGAATCCTACTATATGCAATAGATTCTGCTCCTCATTCTCTGGAAGATCAAAGACTTTCTCTGCTATCCCATATGTGGATATCTAACCACAAGCTGCTATGCTATTTATTATCCATCTTTCTTCAAAGAATGCTCATATTTCAAGAATACCAACCATTCTACCTCTTTATCCTTGATGAAACTGATTCTAATAAATCAAATTTGCCAAAGGTCTAGAGGACCATTCTAACTTCTATCTAAGAAGATAACATATAAAACACATAAACTACAATTATTTTCTCCCAGGTTCTTTAAGGCCATTTATAGTGTGAAAAAATGACATACAGGAAAGTATGTAAAACATAAATGTGCAGCTTAATGAATTGTTCTATAAGCAAACACTGGTATAATCACCACCTAGGTCAAGAAACAGGACATTGTCAACATTACAAAGCCTCTAACTTGCCCTTCTCACTTAGAACTCTCTCCCCTACCCCCAAAGGTTACATTAATTACCTGCCTTTTGGAGTAATTACCTTTGCACTTCTTATACAGGATGATTTTAAAAGAACATAAAACTATCAAAATTTTATTTCGTATATATATTCAGTATATAGTATATTTAGTACATATATACTTAGAATATATGTTTACTATATATATAGGAACATATAGTCAAAACCAATTTTTAAAGGAATTATCACAATATTTTTTCTGATTTTACTAATCTTCAAAATTATCCCCACAACATATATAAGTCCTAAGGTCTAATTTATCCCAAACCCTTGGTAGCCTATCACCAATGATTAAATGGTAGCCATAATGCAGTGCTTCATTTCTTCAAGAATGTGAGTAATATGTGGTACAAACACAAAGTTCTCAGTATATCCCAAGAGATTTGGGTGGGCATTCATCCAGACAGTCAATGTTTCAAACAAAACACTCAACCTTGATCCAAGGAAAATGCTTATTAAGGAACTGCTGGAACGTGTGATGGAAATGAAGTAGAAAATGAAGTTATTAGAGACTTCCTGTGGCTACAGGGGAAAAGCTCACTTCCTTAGCTTTTTGAATATGGGATCACTGTCATTACGGTCTCCATAAAAAAGAATGGACTGAAGATTCATTATGGTCAGCCCTCTGTATCTACAGGTTCCGCATCTGAGGATTCAACAAACCACTGATCATAATGTTTTTTTTTAAATTCCAGAAAGCAAAATTTGAATTTGCTGTGCACTGGTAACTATTTACATAGCATTTACATTGTGTTAGGATATCCACTTGTTCATACAATTTATTGGAAAAAACTATCCTTAATCCACTGCTATGCAGTAGCACCATTGTCTAATCAAGTTTCCATGTATTGACAGCTGTATTTCTAGACTCTATTTTGTGCTGTCAATTTATTGTCTCTTCTTGCGCAGATAATAGTTACTCTCTCGTGGTTAGAGGTGGAAGTTTATCTTTAATTTTATTTCCATCATCTCAGATTTAAGCAACTTGTTTTAGCTCCCTCAGTATCTTTTCTCAATTTTTTTTTTTTTTTTTGGTTACAGCACCCTGATTTTAATGTGGGGAACCATCCTATCCCCCTTTTCATGTAGCCTTACTGGGACTGTTAATTGAGGTGCCCACCCTTCCCTGACCAAGAAATAGTAATATAACTCAAAATGTTTTTCAGACTCTCTCTCTACTAAGAAACTGAATCATAAACTCAGTGATACAGGGATAAAAAGTTTGAGCTGATCCGTTCCAATCCATTCCTAAAGAGATTATCCATTAGTCCTTATACACCACGATTATTAGCCAGTTAATTTTATTAGAAAAAGCCAATCTGGACACATTGAAACACAAAACAATTGATCAAGTCTTCTCTGAATCGAAGATGTAAAGATATATTACCTCCAACAGTCCACTACAAAGCTATGGATGAAAAAGGAAGATCAGATTCCTTATAAGAAAGAAGATTAAGAGTTCAATATTTTTCAAAAGAAGTGCCGCCATCCAGGTACTAAGGATAAAACAATGGAAAAGGAAAAAAGACTGCTTTACTTAGGAGGTAGTCTCAATCTAAAAGTGTTCATCCATCAAACTGGGGAAAAAAAATTTTTTTAAGCAGTGCTATCCATTATTGATGAAGGTACAGAGTAATGTGCACTCTCATGCACTGCTGCTTAGAATATGAATTGCTGCAACCTCTTTTGGAAACTAATCAGGTAATATCTACTAAGATTCAAAATACATATTCTCTCCACCAGAAATCCTGTGTTGGAGAAATGTATCCTTTAGAAATAAAAGCAACAGTATCTAAAACGCATATACAAAGGTGTTTCTTTCAACTTCGTCTGAAGTAACAAAACAGAGGAAGAGGGCTTCCCTGGTGGCACAGTGTTTAAAAATCCGCCTGCCAATGCAGGGCACACGGGTTCAAGCCCTCATCCGGGAAGATTCCATATGCCGCGGAGCAACTAAGCCCGTGTGCCACAACTACTGAGCCTGCGCTCTAGAACCCACGAGCCACAACTACTGAAGCCTGCGTGCCTAGAGCCCGTGCTCCGCAACGAGAAGCCACCGCAATGAGAAGCCCACGCACCGCAACTAAGAGTAGCCCCCGCTCACGGCAACTAGAGAAAGCCTGCGCGCAGCAACGAAGACCCAACGCCGCCATAAATAAATAAATATATATATATATATTTTTTTTAATTGAGGGAGGGAGGGAGGGAGGATGTGCGTGTCTATCAAAAGGAGAATGAATATATTGTGGTATATTCATGCTATGCAATAGTAGTTTTTAAAAAGAATAAGTCAACACTACTGAACTGTACACTTAAAATGGCTAAGATGGTAAATTTTGTATTATGTGGTTTTTAACAAAAAAAAAAGGAAAAAAAAAAAGAGTCATATCCACACATAATGATCTAGAGAAACGGTTAGTTGACATGGAAGCATAGAAAAAGGAGTACCACATCACTAGCAGTACCCTAGCACAGGGACTCAAACTGCTTGGTCTTAGTGAATCCTTTTACGGAAGCTGCTGTATCAGATTACCTCAGCTTGACGGCAGCAAGCAGCCCAATGACATAATTATGTCCGTTGTTTTTATTTTCATGGTTACTTCCCCCCCCCAAAAAAAACACTTCTTTTTATAACTTGCCTGTAAGTGTTGTGACCAAAGGATGCTATTATTCAGTCCCTTTGACAGCCATATTTCTCACTGTAAATTAAGAAATTGGCTTTTTGGTTTTAAAACAAATACCAAACAATAGACTCTGTCTAAAGGCAGAGCTTCCTCCCCACCAACCGTCCCCAATCATCACACATACATAGCCCCAAAGATCTTCCTGCTTTCTCCTCCTCAACATTCTAAAACTCCTCATAAACTTTCTAAAATTCAGATTCTTCTCATGTGTGGCAGAAGAACTCAGAATTGGGGAAGTCAGAAAGAGAATCCATAACAAAGTAAATGCATGAAACTGGTCAGAACTTACTTAAAAGAAAAAAAGACAATTTGGGACTCAGAGATCAGAACGCTGATTTCTGCTCTTTCTACAATGAATTAAAAATCAATTATGTTAGACATTTTCTACCCTACCCACTCACAACTATTTCCCTCAACAACCCCAACTCCCACCTCTCCCCATCCTCTCACAGAAGGAAACTGAAACTACATTTCAGAAGCAAAGTAGATAATGGTGAATGCTAAGCATAGAAGGAAATTATTATAGTTAATTTTCCTATTTATATCACACAATATAAGCAAGACCTCGTTGGTTGAGCCTTCAGAATGTGTCCCAGGTAATCACACCTATTCTCCAACTCCTGTCTTCTCTCCAACACTTTCCCTCTTCCCCTTGCATCTGTGCTTTTTAAGTCCTCATCCTTCAGTATACCTACCATCTCCTTTGTGAAACAACTATGCTCACCCCACTCCTTTCTTGCATCTTGCAAACTCCACTGCCTCAGCTGCAGCGAATGTCAATGGAGTCTCCGCTCAGTCCTCTACGGATCCCACAAACAGAAATGGAAAGCTCTCATCATTTGTATGCTCACCTGTGTGTGTAAGTGAGTGCATGAGAGAAAGGTAGAGAAAATGAGAGGGAACAAAAGTAGGAGAGGGAGAGAGAGAGAGAGAGAGAGATCTTGAGTTCAAACTGTCTCCACCACCCAAGGCTGCTGGGCCAGGGGTTTATTCTAAACAAACACAAATATATCTAAATGCAATGTGGTACCCTGGATTGGATCCTAGACCAGAAAAAGGCCTTTATTTAAAAGAAAAAAAAAACTGCTGAAATCCAAAAACGTTTAGAGTTCAGTTAATAGTAATGTACCAATTTTCATCTGTTAGTTTTGACAAGTGTCCCACGGTTATATAATGTGTTAACATGAGGGAAAACCAGATAAGAGTATACGGAAACTCTCGGCATCATCTTTGCAATTTTTCTGTAAATCTAAAATAACTCTAAAAGTTTACTTAAAGATATGTACGC
This sequence comes from Balaenoptera ricei, assembly GCF_028023285.1. Lineage (NCBI taxonomy): Eukaryota > Metazoa > Chordata > Mammalia > Artiodactyla > Balaenopteridae > Balaenoptera > Balaenoptera ricei. Next base: position 176,951,849 of record NC_082640.1, on the reverse strand, counting down.
ATATATATGTATATATAACACACACATATAGCTATATATGTACATATAAGATTAGATAGATAGACAGATAGATTGGAATTGTGAGAATTTTTTTTTCCTTCAGGAAACCACCAACTCTAGTTTACTCCAGAATGTGTTAGTGAATGATGACAATTTCCCAGAAGATTGTGAGGAAAGATGAGGGAAAGATGAGGAAAAGATTTTACATCATTACACAGCACATGAAAAAACTTAAATCTCTATAAGATTATTGTTCTTCCCCCAAAATCTCTCTAGCTGCCTCAGTACTCTCTTCTCCCAATACTATTAAGTGTTCTGGTTATCATTACTGCAAAACAAACTACCAAAAACTTAATGACTTAAACAGTCAATTATTATAACTCACAATTTTGTTCGTCAGGAATATGGGCAGAATATCAGCAGGGTGATTTTTCTGTTCCACATGTCATTAATTGAGGTCACTGGGTCGCTCAGCTAGCAGACGGAATGGTCTGGAGGGTCCAAGATGGCGTCCCAAACATGCCTGGCACCTTGGCAGGAATGACTAGAAGGTTGGGCACAGCTTTGGTTTTGAACCATGTGCCTACATAGAGCCTCTCCACCAAGGTAGCCTCCAAGTAGTTGGACTTTTTACATGGCAACTGAGGCATCCTAGAATGTTCCAAAAATAAGAAGTGGAAACTGTCAGTACATTAAGGACCATCCCAAGAAACTAGCATACCATCCCTTGTGCCATATTCTAGTCATCAGCATAGTCACAGCATCTGCCAGTCACTGATTCGAAAGGAAGAGGCTTAGACTGCACCTCTCAATGGGAGGAGTGTCAAAGAATTTGTGGCTGTCCTTAATCTGCCACACTAAGCATTTAATACACATTTCAGACTTATTTTTCTAATGAATGAGAAAATTAAAAGTTTCTACCTTCAAAAAGCTAGCTCAGTATGTAGGCCAAGTGGCAGATGCATAGATAGTTATTAAGCTATAGAGATATATTTTATTGTGTAAAAGTGATTGTTTTGCTTTCATTTCCTGGGAATTGATTAAAAATAGAATTATCATTGACTCGTAGGAGTTTATCTCATTCTTTCATTCAAGTTGGAATATGGTTTCACTATGAAAACATTTTCTATATTAGCACTAGTACATTAAAATAAGGTAGTTTTTTTCTTTAATCCCAAATTCAAGAGTTAAGATGATAGGTTAAAAGGTACTGAGTGTGCCAAATTTTCTTTCAAAGAATATATGAACATCTAATAAAATGGCAAAAAAAAATTTTTAAATAACAAGTAATGACAAGGATACAGAGCAACTGGAACATTCACACATTACTGGTAGGGATACAAATGGTACAGCCACTCTGGAAAAACTGTTGAAAAGTTTCTCATAAAGTTAAACAAACACCAGCAAACTCTCACTCCTAGAGCAGAGGTTGGCAAACTATTTCTGTAAAGGTCAGGTAGAAAATATTATATAGGCTTTGTGAGACAAACAGTCTCTATTGCAACTACTCAATTTTGTCATTATAGCATGAAAGTCACCACAGACAATTTGTAAATGAATGAGCATGGCTGTGTTTCAATAAAACTCTATTTACAAAAACAGGCAGTGGGCTGGATTTAGCCCTTGGACCTAGAAAAATTAAAATATGTTCACACAAAAACCTGCACACAAATGTTTACAGCAACTCTTTTCATAACTGACAAAAACTGTCCTTCAATAGATTAATGCATAAACAAACTGTGGTACATCCATAAAATGGAATTCTACTCAGCAATTAAAGTGAAGTATTGCTATTCAATACATACAACAAAATGGGTGAATCTCAAAGGCATTATGCTAAGTGAAAGAAGCCAGTCTCAAACAGTTGCTTACTGGTATGACTCTATTTATATGAAATTCTAAAAAAGACAAAACTATAGGGACAGAGAATAGATTAGGGGTTGACAAGGGTTAGGAGTGGGGGGAGAATGTACCTACAAAGGGTCAGCACAGGGAGTTTTTTGAGGTGAAAGAACACTTCTGTATTCTGATTGTGGAGGGGGTTACACAAATTTATACATGTGTTAAAACTAAGAACTGTACACACCTCCCAAAAAAGTCAATGTTAACATGTTATTTTTTTTAACATGTTATTTTAAAAATAAATAATATGAAGAAAAGTATTTTCTCCACTATAAATTCATCAAACAAAAAGACTATTTCTGTAAACAGAGAACTGGAGTAGAGAGATTATGACTAGAACAATATTTAAATTCCAACTCAAAATTTTGAATAATTTATAATAACATAATAAATATCATTATATAATACTATAATTTATTTATACTTGCCTTGCTTTTTTTCACCTTTATCCTTCAAGTTCAGAAACTTCTCAACTATCCCAGCTACTATATGCCTGAATGTATTTTCAGCAGTGTCTATTCTTTTTGTTGCTTCTCACATGGTTTTCATCATTTCATTATTTTACATTCTTCTTTCATTTCTTCATTGTACTCTTCCAGCCCATTTTTCGCCTCCTTCTGTTGACTTTCTTTGAGCCTTTTGCTAAATCTCTTTCCCCCACGAAGAAACAGGGAACAGGTTTTCTATAATTTTTTTGAGAGTATGTAGAACAATTATCCAAACACTTCTTGTTTTCCCATGCCTCCTTTGAGGTATTTTCTTTTTTTTAAAGATTTATTTCTTATTTATTTTTTTATTTTATTTATTTTTGGCTGCGTCAGGTCTTAGTTGCAGCATGCGGGATCTTTCGTTGCTGCATGTGGGCTCTTTTTTGCGGTGCGCAGGCTTCTCTCTAGTTGTGGCATGTGGGCTTTCTCTTCTCTAGTTGTGGCGCACAGGCTCCAAGGCACGTGGGCTCTGTAGTTGTGCCGCGAGGGTTCCGGAGTGCGTGGGCTCTGTAGTTTGCGGAACGCAGTCTCTCTAGTTGAGGTGCACGAGCTCAGTAGTTGGGGCACACGGGCTTAGTTGCCCCACGGCATGTGGGATCTTAGTCCCCTGCATTGTAAGGCGGATTCTTTACCACTGGACCACCAGGGAAGTCCCTGAGGCATTTTCTTAACCTGTCTTTTGTTGGGGTTCTTCTCTGAACACCTCCTGCAAAGAGTTTAGTCAACTTTGAAGTCAACGAGCACAGCCCACGTAAGAATGTCCTCACTTCTGACATCTTTGCAAGTTCGGAGGTTCCCAAAACCACCCTTAGTTCCAACGATTCATGAGGAAGACTCACAGAACTCAGCAAAAGCTATTATACTCCCAGTTATGGTTTATTACAGCTAAAGGCTACAGATTAAAATCAGCCAAGGGAAGAAGTGCACAAGACCAGAGGCCAGGAGGGCTCCAAATACACATCTTCCAGTTGACCTTTCCTCCATGGAGTCAGGACAGCGTTACTCTCCTGGCACTGACGTGTAACAATGCACACAGAATACTGCCAACCAGGAAAGTTCATGCAAATCTCCATGTTCATAGCAGTCTCCGGTCCCCGGCCTCTTCCAGAGATGAGCTGATACTGCATGATCCAAAGCCCTCACCATAAATCACATTATTATCTGCTGTGGCCAGCCCCCACCCTAATCACATTAACTACCTAGTGTGATCCAAGGGCCCCATGCAAATAAGACATTCCTATTAGGCACGATTTTCCAAAGGCTTAGAGACCTTTCCAAGCTGAGGACAAGGTCAGACCTCTTTGGGGGTAAGGTTAAATTCTTTACTATACATTCTCCAATATATTTTAATTTTTAAAAAAGTTTTCATGCAGAGTCTAGTTTTTGAAGTGGGCTAGGTACATGTTGAAGAAAAGTATAAGCAGGAGTAATGGGAATCAAGCTGGAGAATTTCACACAGATTTGATGTCTGTAACACCCTTCCACGTAATCTATTTTCTTTGCTGCCACCAGTTTTTTGCAGAGGATCACAGCAACATCCTTTGGGTTAAGGTATTTTGTGTTGTGATTTACTAATCACTTCTCCTTCCTCCACTTCACTTCCCTTCTAGCAATCTCCTCTTTACTAGGACGCAAAATCATAGAAATACCAAGTAAACTAACACCCCTGTAATCGGCAGTTTTCTAAAGAGATATTTGTCACTTCTCCTGTGACTCATTCCAACCCCTCTAAACAAAGAATCAATGTATATACCTGTGAAAACTTTCAATGAGCTCTCAATTCTGCTTAGAGAATAAAGAGACAGCTCCCTTGCTTCAGTCTTTGTTTCAGGATCCCTTGTTTACAGTATTTGGTAAGGTATGCTATTTTATAGTTTGTGTCTTACGGTTATGGATTTTATAATTCATTAAAAATAGCACTTTTTCTCTACATTCTCATGTTTGTCATTTTCAACGAGTTTCAAAGGAGAAGAGATTTTTTTCCATCATCTTTTGCAAAAGATCCCTCACTTATTTTCAGTTTTGGGGGTGTAAGTCTCTAGTAATATAGGTGGATTTTTTTTTTTAAATGAATACTCCAATAGAGGAATTTGATTAATTAAAATTTTGACTTGGTGAGTAAAATAAATTATAAATGTCTCAGTGTATAAGAAACACTGATATCCTTGAGCAGAATGCAGATATAAATTGAAAATAAGCAAAGAAAAATGCAGATATAATGAAAAGGTAATACTTAACTAATTTTATGACTGCAAAATGAACAAAATTAGAAGAATGGGCCTAAAGTGGTTCCAGGGTGGGTGGTACGGTAGAATCACTCTGAGAAAGTATTAAATAGAAACAAAGGAAGGAGTCTGGATTTTGCATAAATACATAAATCTAAACCTGTGTCACAGGAGTGCTGTGTCCCTATTGCTTTTCATATTGACTCCAATCAGGGCATTGTAATAAATCATGTAGCTACCGTGTTCAAATTAATTTCTTTAATTATTCCCATCCCTAGAAGAAATCATGGACTAGAAAAAGACAAACGGTCACTCTTCTGCTGCCCTGAGTAAGAGTTGACTAGGGCAAATTGTGCAGCCTGTTACTTAGATTGGTCTGCCTACCCTTCCCACTGTCCAGGACGGCTGAGCTTGCCCAGACAAGGGACTAACACAGGGAGTCAACACATTTAATGTAATTACTAATATTTTTAAACTTATTCCTGCCCTCTTATGCCATTTTTCCAATTTGTCATTCTTGTTATTGTTTTTTCTTTCCTACCTTTATTCAGATTCATTTTCTTTTCCATTTTATCCTCCAGAAATTTGGAAAATATATAGCCTATTTCTATTCTTCTTATAATTACCCTTAAATTTTGAAAGAATATAACTTTCATTTAAATATTACCACCATGGCCAATATACAATTCTCCATCAGTTTCAGTATCTAGAGCCTTCCCTGCTGGTCACCATCCACCCTTACCCCAACACATACTTTAGCATCTGAGGCAATCATTTGAGGGTCCAGTTGCAGATTATTAAGCTGTTTTACTTTACAGATAAAAAATGACTCAGACTTAATTATTTTGTTTGACTGGTCTTTTTCAGTACTATTTTATCAACCCATCTCTTCCTCTTCCCTGGATTCATTTTGCAGGAATAAAGCTTCTAATAACTATTTAATAGGAGAAAGGTAGACAAATGGATTTAAGATAGTCTTCAAGTCAAAATCAGTATAAAAGTCACCCAGATAAGAGTCAGTGGTGAGGGCTATGGAAAAAATAAATAGATTTCTATGAAACAAGAGGCTTGGGAACACTGGACTCCAGCTGGAGAGAAGCCCAAACCAGGAGCAGTAAGATGCAAGTCATACCTCCTCTCACCGGCCCCCCACCCCGCCAAGGGTCTATGGGGGCTATGGTGGGGGGGGGGCAGCTAGCAGGTGTGGAGGAAGGGAGGAAAACATTAGGCTGGGGCTTTCCCCTCCTGAATAAACCACTGATCACTCACAAACAAAAACAAAAAATGCTTTCTCTTCCCAGAGGAAAATGCACCCTTGGTAATGCTGTCTTTTGGTTAAGAATCAAGAGAGATGAGTATTTGTTCCCACTAATGGAAGCACGTACATTAAGTTATATCTGAATGGTGACTTCAGCCCCAAATATAAATGGGCAAAAGCATAGGTAGACTTTGGTTTTCCCAGCTCCAAAAGCACCTTTTTCTGCCTGGACATCATCTCCAGCAGCTACAAATCCCATTAAGATTCTGAGGGCCATGAAAAGATGCACTAAGATATGCTGTATCTGATCTGCTCTGTGCCATCACCTCATTTGTAATAACATGTTATATCCTTAGTTAATTAAATCATAAACTTAAAAAAACATATATTTGCATGGGCAAGGAGGACAACGATCATTTTCCACAACCCACCTGAAATACCCCAAATGGTAAATTTGAGGCCTTGCACATCTAAAAATTATCTTTATTTTTCTCTTCCATTGAACTGCTTCTTTGGCTAGGTACAGTATTCTGATCAGTTAAAGAAAATCTTTTTCCCCCCTATCTTTCAAAGTGCTGTTTCATTGCCTTCAAAGATTGCATTACAACAAGAGATCTGATTATTTCTTTGTAGACTTTTTTTTTTCTGTCTGAAAGCTTTTTAGAAATTTCTCTTTATCCTTTGTCATCTCAGATTTCACCATAATGTATCTAGGTGTAGGCCTCTTATAATTTATTCTGTTATTTATTTATTTAGGCTTTATTTATTTGAGTTTTTCTCCAGATATATTTGTAGGTGGAACATGTGTGATACGTGCTGCGTCCACCTTCTTTATCTAATCTTACCCCACATACAATAAATCTAGTAAGATAAATACCTAAGATACAATATGGATAAATCTCACATACATAACATCATTGAGCCAAAGGTAACGATACATTCTCTACTATTCCATTTATATAAAGTTCAAACAGGCAAAACTAATCTATGCTGTTAGAAGTCAGGATGGGGGTTATCTTTAGGGAGCTACTTGGATCTTGGTAATATTCTGTTTCTTGGTCTGGGTACTGATTACATAGCTGTATTAACTCTGTGCAATTAATTGAGCCATATACTTACAACTTACACACTTTTATGTATGTTGTACTTCAATTAAAAGTTTTTTTTTAAACTGGATTTATTTTGAATTCTCCATTCTTTTTATATAGAGATAACTTTTCACTTACTTTAACCATAATTTAAAAAACAGATTAGGGACTTCCCTGGTGGCGCAGTGATTAAGAATCTGCCTGCCAATGCAGGGGTCACGGGTTCGAGCCCTGGTCCGGGAAGATTCCACGTGCCACGGAGCAACTAAGCCCGTGCGCCACAACTACTGAGCCTGCGCTCTAGAGCCCGCGAGCCACAACTACTGAAGCCCGCGTGCCTAGAGTCCATGCTCCGCAACAAGAGAAGCCACCGCAATGAGAAGCCCGCGCACCGCAACGAAGAGTAGCCCCCGCTAGCCACAACTAGAGAAAGCCCACACACAGCAACGAAGACCCAATGCAGCCAAAAATAAATAAGTAAAAAATAAATAAATTTATTTTTTAAAAAAGACAGGAGTTGTTAAGAGGTGAAGCTGGAGCTGGATGAAAAGAAGGTCAAATGTAAGAAAAGTTAAAAATGTACAATTAGTAAGACTTTGTAAGATCAGAACTATAGTTAAGAAAAAGACTGCCAAGGAGGGTTCCTACACTTATTTCCGGTATAGGCAGCTGAAAGAGACCATAGTATCTTACTTTTCAGATTCAACGCAAACACGATTCACTTCTCATTACATTTACTTTCATAAGCCTAAATTACTTGTGCTACCTTCCTAAAACCAGATCCTATCACTTTCCTGTTCAAAAACCCTTTAGTAGCTTTCCTGTACATATAAAAAAAATTTTTTTAAATTCAAACATGGTCAATAATGCCATCTATGATTTGGCTCCCACCTACTCCCTCATCATCTTCTCACAACACTTTCCTTCTCACCCACAACACTTAAAGCTATGTAGCTTTCCTCAGTTCTATAAAATATCAAGATCTTGGTCTCCTCAGGGTCTCAGACATGACTTCCTTCTAAAATTTTAATTTCCTTCCCCACTGTTCACCTCTTTAGGTCTCAGCTTAAGTATCATTCCAGCAAACACACCTTCAATGACTGCCCTTCCCCCAACTTAAGTTAGGTCCCCTATTCTTCATATCCTATTTGTGATTATGTATTTGACATGTTTGTCTACCTCCCCCTCTAGACTAAGTTAGGGCAGCGACTTTATCTATTTGATTCTCCTGTATATATCCAGTTCCTAGCACAGTGTACAGTGGTATACAGGAGGTGCTCAAACATTCAATGAATGAATGCACACAGGATGAATAGCAGATTTGAGGGGAGAAAGATTTCAGGTTTGGGTATTTTTAATATGAAGTGTCTATGCATTATCAAAGAGGAAATGCTAGGCACACAGAAATAACTACCTGGATTTCAGGAGAAAGATCTAGGACAGAAAGACTGATTTGGGAGTAACCAATAAGTAAATGAAGCCATCCAAAGGCTGAGAATATACAGAGAGAAGAAATTTTAAGCAGAAGGGGAAGGAGGCTAAGACTAAGAACAATCAAATTGATGGGAGATAAATGAGAAGTTTGTGATACCGTTAAGTGTGATACCACTGAGGAGATTATTTCAAAACCAGAGTAAATAATGCGAAATACTGCAAAAAGGTAAGGACTAAGAGCTATCTACTAGATTTAGTGACAAAGCTACTGATGACCTTGGATAGCATATCAATGGAATGATGAGTAGAAATAAGCATTCAGTTAATTGAAAACTCAATCAGTGGAGCAGAAGTTGAGAAAACTACCAAAAACTTGGATGCTTATGTTAAAGGAGATGGAAGGGCTTCTTCCCCTTTTTTAAAGAATGAAAGCTGAGCATATTTAAATTATCACGAGATGGAGTCAGTAAAGAGAAATCTAAGTTAGACAATTGCTAGAGCTTTGTATCCCATAGGGTAGGAAAGATGTAGGACCCAGAGCACAGGAAAGGGGGTCAGCCCTAGAATGGTAATTCTCCATTCCACTGCAATTAGAGGAAAGATGGGTTGGATTCAGTTACATTTGTAGATAAGGGGGCAATAATTAAGGAATAGTTTCAATTTCCTCTGTGAAGGAGATGAGGTACGCTGCTAAGATTAAGTAGAGGGCTAATATAATAAATCAATAGAACATGAGATTTAAAATGGCCACTATCATGAAGAGTAAAGGAAAAGAGAAAGGAATTTCAAGAAGCACTACAGGCTTATGAGTTTGGAGACAATGAATTTCTAATAGCAGTAACAGTGTGATTCTTTCATTTCCTTTGCAGCTCTTGCCTGAGCCAAAATCGGGGGACTAAGACTGATATAGGATTTGTATTTTGGAGGGCACATGAACAAAAAGATAAAAGGGCAAAGAAGTTAGAGGTACTGCCAATAGAACACTTAAATGAGAGTGGGTAAGGTGGGAAGGGTGGATAAGGAAAAAGGAAAAACAACAGGTTCCTCACAGAAGAGAATGGAGAAGTCCAAATGATGCCAAGTAAAGGTGTGGTGGGAACAACGGAGTAATAAAGCTGAGAGAAGTGTAGGCTGACAAAATGAATATGACATTAGAGAAGTGATTTTCCCCATGATAGGCCTACCCCAAGTATCATACTGAATGTATATATGTACACATATGTGCATAAATTATAGGATCTATTTTAATCAGTACTTGATTTACAAAGTTTAATTCTGACTAACCTCAGGTTACTATTTAAAAAAAAATTTTTTTTAATGCCCTGCTTACACGGTAGGCCACAAAATCTTTCAATGACGACATACTGCTTTGAATAAAGCAAAAAAGTTAAAAATCACTGGTCTAGGTCAACCTGCTGATTTTACAGAAAAGGAAACAGCCTTCCAGAAGTAAAGTGAATTATCCAAATTCAGCAACTTGCCATAGCAACAGAACTTTAAAAATAAATAGAACTTCGCAGAAAATGTTTTTTCTGTATTGAAAAATGGCTTACCCCGATCTTTCTGAATAAAAGTATTTCATAATCATCAATCTTTCTTAAAATCTTTGACAGAAATATTTGCCACAAATATTATATTTATCATGCTTACAAATTAAATACTGTGTTCATCATGCTTATAAATTAAATGTTATAAATGATTTATAAGTCCTTGTCTAAAGACCTGAATTTATAATTTCTATAAATTTCTTTGCCAAAAATTATCAAGGAAAAAGGACAAGCTTAGTCGATATAAATGCTACATTTTACTTATACTGTTAATTTAAATTATTCCATTTCTTCTATAATCTTCCTCAACACAGCATTACACACAGCCACTACTAGAAAGGACTGAAATTGGCAAGAGATGAACCCTTTTTGTCTCATCAGCAGTTTAACCACTCAACAGGTTATATTTAAAAAAAAAAAAAAAAAAAAGAGCTCAGAATATTTGCCAGCCTTTGAGCTAAATGTCAGAAAAACAGTAAGATAGGAACTATCTGTTTTCCCATCTACAGACCACAAATAGATGCTCACTGTTCACATGAAGGAGCAATTTCAGTCTTCTGATCAAAGAGTAAATATTTTGATTTATCTACCACCCTACAACTAAGGATTAAAAAATTATCACACCTCACACTTCCTCAAGGAATTTTAAATCTGGCTATGGAGATTAGATAGATAGGCAGTATATGTATATGGTGATGATCAGATACCGGAACTTTATACCTACTGAATGTTAGCCAATAAAGTACTCATCTGGGAAATAGACAGTGAAAGTTCTACCAATGATATCACTGTCAAAATATTTTATAATCAGCTGTTTCACCAAGAAAATCATTAGTTTATTGTCAGATCTCACTTTTAAACCAAGAGTTGAACTACTTCATTTATTCCCCAAACTCACATTTTAAAACTATTCCACAAAAATTTAACCTGAAGACATGAAAGTTTCTACACGCTAATTCTTCCCCAAAGAACATCCTGTAAATTCTTAAGGTTTCAAAATAAAAACTTCCAAAACACCTCACAAATAGGAGCAAGACCTCCTCCAAGAAATTCCACTTGATCCTCATTATTTGTAGAGTCCATATTTGCAAATTCTCCTACTTGCTAAAATTGATTAGCAATCCCCAAATCAATACTCACAACACTTTCACATCATTCACAGACATGCAGCGGCGGTGAAAAATTTGAATTGCCCAACGCTAAGGTCAAACAAGGCTATGTTCTAACTTATTTCAGTTCTCATACTGTAAACAAGTGTCCTTTCCATGGTCTACTTAGTGTCACATTTTTTACATTTTTGTATTTTTGTTGGAGATTTCACTGTTTAAAATGGCCCCCAAGCAAACCAATATATACAGCATGGACAAACAAGGTCCTACTGTATAGCACAGGGAACTATATTCCATATCCTGTGATAAACCACAATGGAAAGGAATATGAAAAAGAATGTATATATGTGTAAATGAATCACTTTGCTGTACAGCAGAAATTAACACAACACTGTAAATCAACTGTACTTGAATAAAATACATTTTTAAAAATAAAATTAAAATTAAAAAATAAAATGGTCCCCAAGCATAGTGCTGAAGTGCTGTCTAGAGTGTCTAAGCACGAGACCGTGATGTGCCTTAGAGGAAAAATATACGTATTAGATAAGCTTCAATCCGACATGAGTTATAGTGCAGTCGGCCATGAGTACAATACTTACGAATCAATAATATATAATAAATACGGTGTCCTTAAATAAAACACACATAAAACCAGGTTATATATTGATAGGTTGAGAAATATATTGGAACCAGAGGCTCACAGGAACCTAAGCCTGTATTTCCCCTAGGAGCAGTGGTTCAGTGTATACTAATTCAGCATTCACAGTGACTACATAATAAAACTACCCCAAATAACAAGAATCCACTCTACTTTGAAAGTGACACCTTTATGCATGTAAAACTAACAAGACAGGGCAACAGAGTTTGTTCACCAAAATGAACTACCATTTCCCAACATATAGCATTATTCCATGAGAATACTCAATAAATACGTGTGTCAAGTAAATGGTTCAGAAAATTAAGCGCTCCAGTTTTATGGCAAAGACCCCTCCAGTGCAATATTCTTCCCCAGCCAGCACAAAGGCAGCCCATTCCTTTGTCATTAGCTGGAGCACATGGAGGCAGCCATTAGAAGCTGAAGCGCCCAATCACCGGAGTCAGAGAAGAAAAACGTTCAGCAAGTCTGGTCTTACGTTGCAGTTCTCATTAGTGTACAACTGACCCCTGAACAACACAGGTCCACTTACACAGGGATTTTTTTCAACAAATATATACTACAAGATCCGAGGTTGGCTGAACCCTCGGAGGCAGAACCTCAGATACTGGAGAGCGACTGTAAAGCTACGGAGGGAATTTCGACCGCAGGGAGGGCCAGCACTCCGAATTCCGCTCGCACTGCCCCCTCCCCTCCGGAGGCCCGCACCTCCCCACCTTTCAAGGGTCAACTCTATTTTCCTTCAGATTTCGTCGGCTTTCACGACGTTTAGAAAATAACCTGTGACCACACATTAATACCAAGCATGAACAAGTGTCTCAATTTTATTTAACATTTTTAAGCAACTGTATAACTCTTTCTCTGATTCACAATACCAAAAAAGTGCAAAATATTCACCATAAGCATGCGGTTATGAAAGTGAATACCCACAATGGGTGCATCATCAACTCAACTAAGAACTTTTGCGCATTTAAAGAAGCCACAGCGTTTTCTGAAAGTTTGCTGGACGTAAACAGCTGCTCTACATCTTCTCCCACTAGTGTCTTCGGGACTGGTTCATATTGCTCCGCATATACCCACTGCGGGTTAAGAAGGCGGTGAAAAACACCGCGAGGGCAATAGCCACCGCCTGGAAGAGAAGATGAAAAACGCTGTTAGCGACGGCGGCTTCCGGGAACAGTCACTCGCTGCCGAACGAAAGAAAGAACGAAAACCGCCCTAAACGTTTTGAGGAGTTTGGCTGTTGTCATCGAAACGGGGGCCTGGTGAAACCTAAAAAGCGGGAGCTCCCTTCCTAGGCGACCCAATAGAAATTTTTGAGGAAAACTCATTTTCCTTTTCATGGCGCCCCAGTTCTGACCTTTGAACTCTGGAAGCTAGACGCTGCCCACGATTTCCAACGTTTTAGGGAAAATACTACGTCTTGGCAATTTAGAGGGCGGTCGAAGGTGGCATATTCTGAGATGGGCAACGACAGCTCTGCCCCTCGGACTTCGCGCCCATAAAAGGTACCGACGACGAAGGCTCGGTCCTCTGAGGCCCGCGCGCTCTTCCAGGTCCCCGCTTCCCGCCGCCTCAGGCCCAACCCCGGCGCCCTCACCGCGACGCCGCCCCGGCCCCCCACCGGGCCTCTGAGCCCTCCAACTGCGGCCCGGCCACCGAAGCCTCCCACCCGAGCGGCGGCCGCGTCCTCCCCGCCTCAGCCACGCGCTCCCGTCCGTCGCGTCCCGCCTGCGCCGCCCCAGCGGGTGGGCCCCAACTCACGATGGTCGACGCGGGGCGCTGGCGCGGAGGTGCCGAGTGCACCAGGCGCTGGCCGGGCTGCAGGACCGGCTGTAGGACCAGCAGGGTCACACGACGGCGGGGAAGTAGGCAGACAACCGGCAGGCGCGGCATGACTCTCGGCTGAGGCGAAGACGCGACGCTCGGCGAGGCGAAGACGCGAGGTGAAGTGAGGTGAGGTGAAGCGAAATGACGCGAGGCAAGGTTTGGGCGCGCGAGCTCCAGAACTGGGCGGGCAACTGGTCTGCGCAGGCGCCCGGGCCACAGGGTGGGGGGCCTGCTCCCCTTCTGCCCGCTAAGCCACGCCCTGCCACGCCCCTTCCGCTCCGCACCATGCTGTGCCCCGCCCACTCACACGTCCTCCCCACTCCCAGTCCTTGTGCACCTCTTCTCGCGCCACACGTGCAATACCCCCGTCCCGGTGCCCCTAGGCCCTGCTTCCTGCCCCTCCCACAGTGCCCTCTCCCTTACCTACCTTGCCCAGCCCCCCAGCGCTACAGCACACAGTATCTCGATTTTCTGCTGGTGAGGTGCTGAACACCTCTATACTTACTTACCCTTATCTTTCATTCCTCCCTACCTATACCTCTCAACATGCCATTACTTCTGTTCCTGTAATTTATAACATTTATACTCTGTTCTCTAATGTTAATTACATTTTCCATACATTGTCTATAACTTAATTCCCAACATTGAAAACCAAGAATAAGTATCTGCTGTGTGCTGATGATATAAAAATATTCATGGCAGGATCAAATAGAGTGTTTGGATCCAGTAAAGAAGGTGATATAATTATATGTCACTAGACTTGTAGCTCTTGAAGGAGAAATGGAATATATTGTGATTTTCAAATTTAATACTATAATAATCCTATATCTACTCTCTAAGATGATCTAGTTTCTTCACACTATTTCACTTTTAGGCTTATTGCACAACCAGCATTCTAGGGTTTCTTTTAATTGCCTTGTTTCTACTTCCTGAATTCTTTCTCTGTTTTTGGATTCCTATTTCATTTTGCTGTAGTACATCCTTAAGCACTTCTTTCAGGAAGAGTCTGTGGTTGATAAATTTCCTCAGTCCTTGGAAGTCAAAAAAATATTTTGCTCCATACTTAAATGCTAATTTAGCTGAGTATAGAACTCTGGGCTCAAAATCATTTTTCTTCAGGAATTTTAAAGCCATTATTCCCTTGTTTTCTAGCAGCTAGTGTAACTGATGTGAGCCAATATAATTCTCATTCCTTTGATGTAGCCTCTTGTTTCTTCTTGGAATCTTTTTATCTTTGGACTTGTGAAGTTTCTCCAAGTTAGGGCTAGATATGGTTCTTTCTTTCATTCATTCATGAGACTTTTTAATTTGAAGACTTGGATCTTTCTTTAGCTCTGGGAGATCTACTTCTATGTATTATTTATGTCTTTCCCTCTATTTTCTTTGTCTGTCTTCTCCTTGTGTCTTTACATGGGGTGGCAAGAGCAAGGGAGCTCTCTGTGGTCTCTTTTATGAGACAGAATACCATTCACCAGGGCTCTACTCTTGACCTAATCATCTCTCAGAGGCTATACCTCCTAATACCATCACATTGGGAATTAGGATTTCAACATATGAATCTGGAAGGAACATAAATATGCAGTCCATTGCATTTAGTAAAAAAAAGAATGCACAACATCTCATTAAAAAGTTTTAGGACTTCCCTGGTGGCGCAGTGGTTGAGAATCTGCCTGCCAATGCAGGGGACACGGGTTCGAGCCCTGGTCTGGGAAGATCCCACATGCCACGGAGCAACTAGGCCCGTGAGCCACAGCTGCTGAGCCTGCGCGTCTGGAGCCTGTGCCCCGCAGCAAGAGAGGCCGCGACAGTGAAAGGCCCGCGCACCGCGATGAAGAGTGGCGCCCGCTCACCGCAACTAGAGAAAGCCCTCGCACAGAAACGAAGACCCAACACAGACAAAAATAAAAATAAATAAATAAATAAAAACAAAGTGCAACCAGTAACACATCAGTAGATTTTGAGATATTAAAAAAAAAAAACCGTTTTAGTTCTTAAAAATTATCATCACAAGAAAAAAGATTTTGTAACTGTGTGTGGTAACAGATGTTAACTAGACTTATTGTAGAGATCATTTCTCAATATGAAACCGCACACCTCAGTTGGGACTTGAACCCACAATCTTCCACCTGAAACCACACAACTCGTCTCAGGACTTAATGAAGCTCAGGTTCTTTATGTTTCAGTGCAGAAGGAATTCAGCGAGAGGCAAAGTGATAGGTAAGAAGTAGATTATTAATATCCTTTGTAAAGAGGTTGCAGGAACATGGGGCACGAGAGGATGGTCATGTCCCAGGTCTCAGGTGAGTTATTGGGGTGGGCCACCAAGTGAGGGTCCTTGGCTTCTCGCAGGAAAGCATTCAAGAGCAAACTACAGTAAAGGGAAAGCAGAGATACACATTCCATAGACAGAATATGATCTATTCCAGAAGGTAAGGGCAGCCCTGGGAGATACACCCTCCATAGACAGAGTGTGGGCTGTCTCAGAAGGTGAGAGCAGCCCTGAAATATGGGGTGGTTAGTTTTTATGGGCTGGGTAATTTCATAGGCTAATGAGTGGGAGGATTATTCCAACTATTTTGGGGAAGGGGCAGGGATTTCCAGGAGTTGGGCCACTGCCCACTTTTTGGTCTTTTATGGTCTGCCTCAGCACTGTCATGGCACTTGTGGGTGTGTCATTTAGCATGCTAATGTATTACAATGAGCATATAATGAGGCTCAAGGTCTACTGGAAATTGAATCTTCTGCCATCTTGGACCTAGTAGCTTCTAACCAGTTATTGTTGTGTCCTCAATGGCTGTGTCATTCTTTTAATGGTTGTGCCCTGCCCCCTTCCCTCTTGTCTCATTTATATACAAATAGCAAATCATTATATTATACACCTGAAACTAAAATAATGTTATATGTCAATTATATCTAATTTAATTTTTAAATTTTTACTTATCTTTTTACTGAGTATACTTGATTTATAATATTATATTAGTTTCAGGTATACAACACAGTGATTCAAAATTTTATAGATTATACTCCATTTAATTAAAAATAAATAAAATAAAGTTATTATAAAATATTGGCCATATTCCCTGTGCTGCACTATATATCCTTGTAACTTATTTATTTTATACATAGTAGTTTGTATCTCTTAATCCCCTACCCTTCTTTTGCCCATTGCTCTTTCCCTCTCCCCAGTGGTAACCACTAGTTTGTTCTCTATATCTGTAAGTCTGTTTCTTTTTTTTATACTCACTACTTTATTTTTTAGATTCCACATGTAAGTAACATCATACAGAATTTGTCTTTATCTGACCTATTTCACTTAGCATAATACCCTCCAAGTCCATCCATGTTGTTGCAAATGGCAAAATTTCATTCTTTTTTATGGCTGAGTAGTATTCCATTATATATATATATATACACATATATACACATATACACCTCACATCTTCTTTATCCATTCATCTGTTCATAGACACTTGCTTCCATATCTTGGCAATTGTAAATAATGCTGCTATGAACATTGGGGTGCATGTATTTTTTTGAATTCAGTATTTTCATTTTTGTTGGACGTATACCCAACCGTGGAATTGCTGGGTCATATGGTAGTTCTATTTTTAGCTTTTTGAGAAACCTCTAGACAGTTTTCCACAGTAGCTGCACCAATGTACGTTCCCACCAACAGTGTATGAGGGTTCCCTTTTCTCCACATCCTTGCCAACATTTGTTATTTGTGGTGTTTTTGATGATAGCCTTTCTGACAGGGGTGAGGTAATATCTCATTGTGGTTTTGATTTGCATTTCTCTGATGATTAGTGATGAAGAGCATCTTTTCATATGCCTGTTGGCCATCCATATGTCTTCTTTGGAAAAATGTCTCTCCAGATCCTCTGTCCATTTTTTAATTAGCTTGTTTGTTTTTTTGATGTTGAGTTGTATAAGCTGTTTATATATTTCGGATATTAATCCCTTATCAGTCATATCATTTGCAAATGTTTTCTCCCATACAGTAGGTTGTCTTTTTGTTTTGTTTATGATTTCCTTTGCTGTGCAAAAGCTTTTAAGTTTGATTAGGTCCCATTTGTTTAGTTTTTCTTTTGTTTCCTTTGCTTTAGGAGACAGATCCAAAAAATGTTGCTATGATTTATGTCAAAGAGTGTTCTGCCTATGTTTTCTTCTAGGAGTTTCATGGTTTCCAGTCTTACATTTAGGTCTTCAATCCATTTTGAGTTTATTTTTGTGTATGTTGTGAGAAAATGTTTTAATTTCATTCTTTAACGTGTTACTGTCCAGTTCTCCCAGCACAACTTATTCAACAGACTGTCTTTTCCCCATTATATATTTTTGCCTCCTTTGTCGTAGATTAATTGACCATAACTATGTGGGTTTATTTCTGGACTCTCTATTCTGTTCCATTAATAAATGTGTCTGTTTTTGCACCAGTACCATACTGTTTTGATCACTGTAGCTTTGTAGTATAGTCTGAAGTCAGGGAGCATGATACCTCCAGCTCTATTCTTCTTTCTCAAGATTGTTTTGGCTAATTAAAAAAAATAAAAGGACTATCTACTTCCTTAGTTTAGGGTACAGCAATCTATGGCCCACAACCTGTTTTTCTAAGCAAAGTTTTTTGAAAGTCACACGCAAAGTTTTTATATTGATTGCATACTGAAATGATACAATTTTGGTATATCTGGTTAAAAACAATACAGTATAAAAATTAATTGTACCCATTTGTTTTTAGTTCTTTTAACATAGTGACAGAAAGTTTGAAATTACACATAGGTTTCATATCAACCCAATGTTTTCTTGGACAGCTCTGCTCTAGAATCTTACCCTGAGCAATCAGATCCTGCACGAATGTGCCTAGCTACCTCCCTAACCTCATTTCCTTATCTTCACTCTCCTCTTTGTACATCATGCTGAGTCACACCAGTCTCTTGAATCTACATGGCTTCATTCTGTCTCACTTACGGGTCCCTGCCTGAGAAATCTCCCCTGGACATTCCCACAGCTTACTCACTTACATCATTCCATTCTTGTACTACCCTGCAAAAATACAGCCCTCACCCTATTCCCCATGGCTCTCGTTCGCCTTCTCTGAACTATTTTCTTCATGGCCCATCAGGACCATCTGCACATGGTAACTGTGTGTCTCCTTCACTAGGAGGTGAGCACTGCAAGAGCAGGAGTCTTGTCTGACTTGCTCACCCTGAAGCACCCCAAGAGGCACCTCACACATGGTAGGTACTCAATAAATATATGTTGAATGAATGAATAATGAATGCTCACATCTCTTTGCTCTCTTTTCCTTCCCTACTGAAGACACTGTCTGGAGAGAGTAGCCTCTCCAACACAGTAGAAATTGACAACATAGGCAAGGGAGGCACTAGATTGTGAAGAGAGGGAATGAATGCACAATGGCACATTTCAATATTGGTCACCTGTTTGTAGCTGTGATATGGGAGAGCACAGCTGGACGAGAGATATTAATGTATAATTGTTCCCAGACGTTTCTCTCCCGCTATGGGCCAAAGAAAACTCGAGTTTTGCCTAGTCAGTTTCCTTCTCTCCCTCATCCTTCAAGATGAGACGTCAGAACTATCCCTTTGAACTCCTGTAATGCAGAATCAGGAGGAAACAGAAGGGGCAAAGGACAGGAAGCTCAACACACCATTGGGTGCAATTTTCTGAAGAGTTGAAAAAAAAGTGTTGCAAAGAATTGCACTGTGTGAGTAAAGTAGAAGGAAAAATGAAAGGGAATTTTTAGACAGAGTGCTGTAGTCGATATATCCCATTTAGGACATCTGAAAAATTGAAATAAAAAACTTGAAATTTTGAAACTGTTTTGGGGTGACAAACTATATATCTCAATTGACATATCTGAGCCTGGACCACATGGTTGATGATTGTATGTTTAGACCATTTACATTAAATGTAAATAAATGTGAGTAATAAGAGGCAAAGTTTATCATATTAAATTTTTTTAAAGATCCAACTATATACTGCCTAAAGAAAACCCCCTTAAAGATGAAGATATAGATAGACTAAAAGTAAAAAGATGGAAAAAGATATACATGCAAATATTAACTACAGAAAGCTGGATTTGCTATACTCTCAAAGTAAATGTCCTCGCAAAGAATTTTTGCACAGATGAAGAGAGACATTTCCTAATGAGTAAGGGATCAATTAGAGGACATTAAATTCCTAAATGTTTATGCACTTAATAACAAAGCTTCAAAATAGTTGAAGAAGAAACTGATAGACGCAAAAGAAAAAAATAGACAAATCTAAAATTATAGTTGGAGAATTTAAAACTCCTCTTTCAATAATGTTTGTTTTCAACAAAACAAGTACACAGAAAATCAGTAAGGATATGGAAGACTTGAACACCACCATCATATTGAAGTAACTGATGTTTATAGAACACTCTATTTATCAGTACCCAAACACACATTCTTTCCAAGTATACATGCAATATTTACCAAGATAGAATATATTCTGCGCTATAAAACAAGTCACAATAATTTGAAAGGATTGAACTCATACACAGTACATCATTTGACGACAATGAGATTAAATTAGAAATCAAAACCAGAAAAGTATCTGAAAAAAAATCCTCGAATATTTGGAAATTGAACAACACACTTCTAAGTAACCCATGGGTCAAAGAAGAAATCACAAGGGAAAATAGAAAATATTTTCAACTGAATGAAAATTAAAATACATCAAATTTTGTGGGATGTAGTTCAAGCAGTACTCAGAGGGAAATTTTTGGCATTAAACGCATGTATTAGAAAAGAGGAGAGGTGTAGTTAAGTCTTTCATTTCTAATTGTGAAATGCGAGACTTTGTTTATTATTAAAGACTTTCTTTCTTTCTCTCTAGATAGGAGACTGGAGGGAATACTGGAAAGATGTTGGACTTCAACATCCTACAAATCTAGGTTCAATTCCTGGCTTTGTTATTTTTTAACTGTGTCACATTGGGCCACTTACATCTTCTCTCAGCCTTAGTTTCCTCACTTGTGAAACTGAATTAATAACACCTATAGTTCAGGAATACTTCAAGGATTAAATGTGCCTTTGGTACATAGAGGGTCACACAATGATATCATGCTTTCCCATGTATCGCCAACAGGGGATGGCAAACTGTGGGTTAGGGAACAACAAATAGTCCAAGTAGATCTAAAGTGCCATGTACAATACAGGGGTAGGGAAGTAAGAGGTACAAACTAGTAGGTATAAAGTAAGCTACAAGGATATATGTACAACATGGGGAATATAGCTAATATTTTTAATAACTATAAATGGAGTATAACCTTTAAAAATTGTGAATCACTGTATTGTACACCTGTAACTTATATAATATTGTACATCAACTATACATCAATAAAAAATAAAAATTTTTTGAAAACAAAAACAAAAAGGAGAACCATGTAGGAAAGTTGCTAACCCTGAGACACAGAATCAGCTATCATATTGTTAGAGAAACTCAAACTACGGAATGACCTAAATCAAGATATATAAAGCCCAAGTAATGAGATAATTTCTACCCTTGTACTTCTTTTTTCTGTAGTACCTGCCTTACCATAAAACCCTAGACATTTTCATACAGTTTTCTCTGATTGGTTATTTTTTAATTCCAATGTTGTTGACCTCTGGCATAGTCTGTGAACCTCTTTTAGTAGCAGTAGTAGTAGTAGTAGTAGTAGTATTTAACCCTTCTAAAGCACCTATTATGTGCCTGGAACTGCTCTAAGCACTTCACAAAGTATTAACTCTCTTAATCCTCCCATACCCCTATAAGGTAGGCCCTATTATTATCCCCATTTACAGATGAAGAAACTGAGGCACAGAAAAATCAAGCAAGTTGCCCATAGTTATATCAGTGGTTCAGGAGCTTTTTCTTTTTTTTTTTTAACATCTTTCTTGGAGTATAATTGCTTTACAATGGTGTGTTACTTTCTGCTTTATAACAAAGTGAATATGTCCCCATATCTCTTCCCTCTTGCGTCTCCCTCCCTCCCACCCTCATCGGGAGCTTTTTTAATCTCAGGAACTCCTTAGAGATTATTGATGCCTCTAAAGAGCTTTTGTTTATGTAGGTTATAATTATTAATATTTACTATATTAGAAATACTTAAATATTTAAAATATTTATTAATTCACTTAAAAATAGCAATAACAAGCCTATCACATACTAACATAAACAACATTTTTATGAAATATAAATATATGTTTTTTAAATAGTGAGATGAGTGGCATTGTTTTACATTTTTAAATCTCTTTACTGTCAGGCTTAATAGAAGACTAAACTACCTGAAAAAAATAAAAAATAAAAATAAACTACCTGGATTCCACATATGTTTTTGTGTTCAATCTGTTGTGATGTCCCATGTCATGTAACCTCTGGAAAATTCCACCATACGCTCTCCAGAGAATGAGTGAAAAAGTCAAATATCTTAGTGTTATTATGAAAAGAATTTTTATTTAATTGTGTGTTTTTAATGAAAATAACGGTGACATTGTGGGCCCCCTAAAAGGGTCTAGGGGACTCCTAAATCCCCATAGTTTGAGCACCAGTGTGTTACATGAGTCGTGTAAGATCTGATTTAATACAGCCTGTCCCCACTTCCTGGCCACTGTTGATTGGTTTGAAGTTTGGCTCCTGCCTCAAATATTGGGCCAAAGCGCCCCTCTCCAGGGATGTTATGCTTGGGATCAGCAGACTGAAACTCAGACTCTTTTATGCAATGAATGGTCTAACTTGGGAGCCATGTTGTTTTTCAACCCACAGAGAAAGCCCTTCCATGGTGAGTTAATAATGAAGCCAAGCTGTTGAAAGCAGCAGAGGTAAGCAACAGAAGGAACATCCTGACCAAGTTCAAATCCCTGGTTCTCACTGTTCCTGAAGCTCTGATACTTTCCTGTCCTTGAGTTCTGGGCCACTCTTTATTTTCTCTATGATAAATCCTGCTTTGGGCTTAACTAATCGGAGCTGGATTTCTATCACTTGCAACCCAAAGAGTCTTAACAAAGGCTGTTAGTCAAGTCTTTTTTTTCCTCAGGTTTTCCCCCACTTTTTAATAAAAAAGTTAACAAAAATGCTGAAGTAAGCTAAGAAAGAGCTCTGTAAGAGACAAGCCTGGCTGAACTAATCGGAATCATGAAAAGTTTAGACTGGGGTGCAGCTGATGTGAGAATCAAGCCTCTTAGGTCTTTCTCTGTGACAAAAACCTTAAATTACTTATGACAGTGTCAGTAAATCTGACTCCAAATTCAGCCACAATGCAATTAAGCTCCCTGCCGGCCCACCCCTACCCCAGGAGGTGGCACTTTTAGCTTCTCAAATTACAGGTACAAACAAACTTCCTCCTTTGATATCTCCAAGTCACAAGAGACTAGCACTGTTGACTTAAACCTCTCCAATTTTCAATAAAGGGCTTAGTGAGCCCCCGATTCAATATATTCTCAGTGACCTACAATGTGGAACCTTCCTGCTACAGTTATATAAAAGGGCTTGATTAGAGCTATAGCCTAGAGATCAGGTTTTTGAGCTCTCTGTATACAATGAAAAAGAAAGGCACACTCGCCCACTTCTTTTTAATGCGATTTTTATAAATGTTCATGCTCTAAATGAACTGGTGTTAGGGTTCTAGAAAATTATATAATGTACTAAGACTGCAGTACCTCAGGCTCAAACATCTTCAATTCTCTCCTCTCTAGAAAAAACTTTTAATTGCTGTTCCAGGACCGAAGGTCTTTGAGGAATGCAGTGCCTCTCTCTGGGTCTGTTTGTGTCTATCTTTACAATTGCATGACCTCAAAGAGAAACTCAAGAAAGTGGCAAGAGCAGAGAGCTGCAAAGGTGGGAAAAACACTGAGAGTTATGCAACTGGTAACATCAGTAACACACTTTTGAATTGAAAGCACAATGCTAATATAAGATCCAACAAAAGCTGCCATCCATTATTACAAAGAATCCTGAGAAAGAACTGCCCTTCTGCAGTTCAAA